>NC_064631.1:154937800-155562800 GCF_023864275.1 Schistocerca cancellata
TCTTGCTAAACAGATAAACCTTCCTCCCTTTTTTTATATTCCTATTAACTTCCATATTCAGGGATGCTGCAACGGCCTTATGATCACTGATTCCCTGTTCTGCACTTACAGAGTCGAAAAGTTCGGGTCTGTTTGTTATCAGTAGGTCCAAGATGTTATCTCCACGAGTCGGTTCTCTGTTTAATTGCTCGAGGTAATTTTCGGATAGTGCACTCAGTATAATGTCACTCGATGCTCTGTCCCTACCACCCGTCCTAAACATCTGAGTGTCCCAGTCTATATCTGGTAAATTGAAATCTCCACCTAAGACCATAACATGCTGAGAAAATTTATGTGAAATGTATTCCAAATTTTCTCTCAGTTGTTCTGCCACTAATGCTGCTGAGTCGGGGGGTCGGTAAAAGGAGCCAATTATTAACCTTGCTCGGTTGTTGAGTGTAACCTCCACCCATAATAATTCACAGGAACTATCCACTTCTACTTCACTACAGGATAAACTACTACTAACAGCGACGAACACTCCGCCACCGGTTGCATGCAATCTATCCTTTCTAAACACCGTCTGTGCCTTTGTAAAAATTTCGGCAGAATTTATCTCTGGCTTCAGCCAGCTTTCTGTACCTATAACGATTTCAGCTTCGGTGCTTTCTATCAGCGCTTGAAGTTCCGGTACTTTACCAACGCAGCTTCGACAGTTTACAATTACAATACCGATTGCTGCTTGGTCCCCGCATGTCCTGACTTTGCCCCGCACCCGTTGAGGCTGTTGCCCTTTCTGCACTTGCCCGAGGCCATCTAACCTAAAAAACCGCCCAGCCCACGCCACACAACCCCTGCTACCCGTGTAGCCGCTTGTTGCGTGTAGTGGACTCCTGACCTATCCAGCGGAACCCGAAACCCCACCACCCTATGGCGCAAGTCGAGGAATCTGCAGCCCACATGGTCGCAGAACCGTCTCAACCTCTGATTCAGACCCTCCACTCGGCTCTGTACCAAAGGTCCGCAGTCAGTCCTGTCGACGATGCTGCAGATGGTGAGCTCTGCTTTCATCCCGCTAGCGAGACTGGCAGTCTTCACCAAATCAGATAGCCGCCGGAAGCCAGAGAGGATTTCCTCCGATCCATAGCGACACACATCATTGGTGCCGACATGAGCGACCACCTGCAGATGGGTGCACCCTGTACCCTTCATGGCATCCGGAAGGACCCTTTCCACATCTGGAATGACTCCCCCCGGTATGCACACGGAGTGCACTTTGGTTTTCTTCCCCTCCCTTGCTGCCATATCCCTAAGGGGCCCCATTACGCGCCTGACGTTGGAGCTCCCAACTACCAGTAAGCCCACCCTCTGCGACTGCCCGGATCTTGCAGACTGAGGGGCAACCTCTGGAACAGGACAAGCAGCCATGTCAGGCTGAAGATCAGTATCAGCCTGAGACAGAGCCTGAAACCGGTTCGTCAGACAAACTGGAGAGGCCTTCCGTTCAGCCCTCCGGAATGTCTTTCGCCCCCTGCCACACCTTGAGACGACCTCCCACTCTACCACAGGTGAGGGATCAGCCTCAATGCGGGCAGTATCCCGGGCAACCACAGTCGTAGTCCGATCGGGGGATGCGTGGGACGAGCTGGCCGTCCCCGACAAACCCCCATCCGGACCCCCACAGTGATGCCCATTGGCAACAGCCTCAAGCTGTGTGACCGAAGCCAACACTGCCTGAAGCTGGGAGCGAAGGGATGCCAACTCAGCCTGCATCCGAACACAGCAGTTGCAGTCCCTATCCATGCTAAAAACTGTGCAAAGAACGTCTGAACTAATCTACAGAGAGCGCAAACAAAACGACACAAAATTGAAGCGGTTATTAAAATACAAGATTGCCTAGTAAATGCAGTAATGCTGCCACTTGTGCACTGCTGACACACTGCTCGGCGGCGGAAGGAGACTACGCGATTTAACACTATTCGAGTACTAAAACGTGATGCTACAACTCTCAAATACTATAATACGCCCGAAATTTATGAATTAAACAATGCAAGTACCAAAAACACGCAAAGAAATTAAGAATTAAACTATGTAACAAATGAGTGAGCTAGGAGTATACGACTTGCTGCTGCAGCTGCTTATCCAACGGCGGCAGGGAGCACACTGACTGTGACCAACCGACACTGGCCGTTCAAAACAAAAACAGTTGACAGACGACTACGCGAATTTACACTATTCAGGTACTAAAACGCGATGCTACAACTCTCAAATACTATAATACGCCCGAAATTTATGAATTAAACAATGCAAGTACCAAAAACACGCAAAGAAATTAAGAATTAAACTATGTAACAAATGAGTGAGCTAGGAGTATACGACTTGCTGCTGCAGCTGCTTATCCAACGGCGGCAGGGAGCACACTGACTGTGACCAACCGACACTGGCCGTTCAAAACAAAAACAGTTGACAGACGACTACGCGAATTTACACTATTCAGGTACTAAAACGCGATGCTACAACTCTCAAATACTATAATACGCCCGAAATTTATGAATTAAACAATGCAAGTACCAAAAACACGCAAAGAAATTAAGAATTAAACTATGGGCTTAGATTTCGTCCCTGTGACCAAGGGAAGCCAAATAGGACACCTACGAAGTATGTAGAAAACGAACTTTCTTTTACGTTCTGTGTAATTGTTGTCGGTGTATCGCTGTGTAGTAGATATTATAGTCGTTCTTAATCGCTAAATTAATTTTGAATCGTCTAGTAGTAATAGAAGATGATTATTGTTAAGTCTTTGAAGGAACAGTTTCCGAAATCCGGTGTCACTTTCTGTGCCAGAATCCTCAGACTGCCCGCTGCTGTCGCCTTTGCAGAGCTGCAAAAACTGAATTATTTTGTCTAGCAAATTACTGGCTTCACCATGCCACTCTCATGGGGCCTTAGTACGTTATCCTCCAAAAGACTAAGTATCAATTCTTTTGTGACGTGCATACTTTCCCATGACGTCGCTTCGCTTGTTGATGGGCGACTACGAAAGAGAAACGCCGTCCTCACTGCACAAAGCTACCATCTTTAAACAGACCTGTATCTCTGACAAACAGAAGAATGTAGGGCACGAACAGATATATACACACAGACTCTCTCCCCCCCCCCCCTCCCCCCCCCCCCCTCGGCCTTTGTCCATCAGCGAATGGAAGACAAGAGGAGCAGAGGCTGTGCTAAAGGTCGCCCTTTGTCAAGCGCGGCGTTTTAATTTGCGAAACACGAGTGAAGGCGCAGGTTCACCGCGAGCTCAATTCGGTTCGCTTAAGCATGACGCACTCTGCAACATTTATGAACGCCTATTTTCTAAGGGTTCCGCGCTGGGCGAAGTCTCCTAGCATTTCCTCGCACTCCGGAAAGCAGTTTGCAAAGACCCTGCTCGCAATGCGAAAACAATAGGCGGTAGCTCGTTATCACCTGAAACCGTTTTAATTAACTTGCTGCGGAACGTGGCCCGGTGGCCGGGACAGATGTACGGGCGTTCTGAAACACGGGCTGCGGCGCCACCAATGTTTTATTAATTAAGCCAGCCGGCACCCCGGGTCTGGTCGGTTCCCTTGCACACTGCACGCGGAACATAGCCTTGTCGGCAGTAAGAATTCTCGGTCCCCTTTGTCGCAAATTTTACCCGTTACGTCCCCGTCTCAACTTCTGTTCCGCCAAGGGTGCTTTAATGTTTGCTCTGAAGAGACAGAAATCGTGACACGCCTTTTTAATATGGAACAGGAACTGATGTCACAAAGACTGTACGTGTCCACGGAACTCTCTCTAATATATGTTCAGAAAAGTGGAAAACTAAGGCTTCATTCTATCATCTCTCATACAGGGTCTTCGACGAGCAGTGGTCAGTATTCACGGATGTAATAGCAACGATCATTCGAAGCAAAAACGTCTATTAAACGTGGACTCTAAAATGCGTACCTGAAAGGCTATGAGCACTTCTTCGTTTTCGATACTGCGAAACAAATCTCCTATACTACAAGCCCTTTCCTTTCCCTGTTTTGAGAGGTGGTTGTTTGGACCAAAACAGGAAAGAATTTCAAGTAAACATGTCTTTTAAAGTGCACGCCGTAAGAACTATGAGCACTTATTCCTGTCTGCTAATATGAAACACATCGCCTGTAGTGAAGAAGCGCTCATGGCTCATGAGGTATACATTTTAGAGCCGGCCGTGGTGGCCGTGCGATTCTGGCGCTGCAGTCCGGAACCGCGGGACTGCTACGGTCGCAGGTTCGAATCCTGCCTCGGGCATGGGTGTGTGTGATGTCCTTAGGTTAGTTAGGTTTAAGTAGTTCTAAGTTCTAGGGGACTTATGACCTAAGATGTTGAGTCCCATAGTGCTCAGAGCCATTTGAACCATTTTTTTTAATACATTTTAGAGCCCAATTTTACTGGAGTTTTTTTGCTTTGAATGATCGTTACTGTCACAGCCATGAATATTAGCTATTCCTCCTGGGACACACTGTATGTTTTTAGTTTCTCAACATTTCATATTTCATAAAAACACTGTAACGTTTCATATCCACGCACACTCCGCTGCAAAGTGAAAAATACATTTTTGGAAACATTTCTCGGGCTGTGGCTAAGCCAAGTCTCAGCAATATCCTTTCTTCCAGGAGTGGTGGTCCTGCAAGTTTCGCAGGAGAGCTTCTGTGAAGTTTGGAAAGTAGGAGACGAGGTACTGGCGGAAGTAAAGTTGTGAGGACGCTTCATGAGTCGTGCTTGGGTAGCTCAGTCGGTAGAACACTTGTCCGCGACAGCCAAAGGTCCCGAATTTGAGTCTCGGTTCGGCACAGAGTTTTAATCTGCAAGACGTTTTACTCTAAAGTTGTCAAATGATCGTGATATGTATCACGACGCTGAGTAAACAGTAATTGAATACACCAAATAAGACGTTGGTGTCCATTAAAATTGCAACATCAGGGAGGACAGGAAATAACGAACTTTTACTTGGTGTGCATATGTACTTATCTTAAGTGAAATGCGTACCTGCAGTCCCCTCCTCCCCCCCCCCCCCCCTCTCTCTCTCTCTCTCTCTCTCTCTCTCTCTCTCTCCCCCCCCCCCCTCTCCCTCCCCATCTCTATCTCTTTGGTCTAACTCTACGCTAGACTGTAGCGCAGCGGTCAAACTTTCTTGCTCAAGAGCCAATAGTGGCATTGTAGGGTGGCATACTGTGCCGCATATATAGGCATATTTTGTTATTAATTGATAACGTACATAAATTAGTGTGTTATGAAACTCCAGTAGGTTAGCTATACTAAAGGCGCAATAAGTTGGCCACCGACGGCAAAGTACTGATCGTTAAAAGTCGGCACGATTCGTATCACTTCGTGGCTGCTGTTGTTTGTTCCAGACAGATGCCACCCTTCACACCCTCAATGTAATTGCCTCAGGAAGAGATGTGTTGTCTGTGTGATCAGGGGGTAATTGATAAATAACAATAATTGTAGTAATACCTAGTTCTATTATGCAATATTAAATGCGATCATAAATGTTTAGTAAATGTTTTGAATGTAATTTTTGTTCTACTTGTTGCGCTGTATTACAACAGCCTTAATTTAATTTCATATTCCTTGCTACAAATAAGTACCCATCTGAAGATGAATGTTTCTTAATCTTCGTTCACGAATCCATGTTACCTCAGTGTGAAAACTTGCCATCTTGCGTTATCTTGTTGAAAGATAGCGTCGCGGATACCTGAAAGGTAGGGCACAGCCATCAGCCTTAACACAAAAGAAATATGGCGACTGCTGCTCAAATTTACGGCATTATGAACGAGAGATGATTGTGTTGATTACCCGTTGGTACTCCATACTGTTAAGGCGGGTGAAGGGCCAGTACGAAAATGGAGGAATGCACTCTGACATCGTTAGATCTCTTCCAAGTCTCCCAAACGGAAACGTCCATCACGTTGGGGGCCAGTTAAGGACACTTCAGGGGATTATAAGCTGCACGTGTAATTGAGTGTATTCCCAGGAAGGCTGTCGAGAGGTGTAGACCATCCCATTGGCTGGCAAACAATGGTGTAGTATCTTCACCTAATATATATTTGTTGCCGGCCGGAGTGGCCGTGCGGTTCTAGGCGCTGCAGTCTGGAGCCGAACGACCGCTACGGTCGCAGGTTCGAATCCTGCCTCGTGCATGGATGTGTGTGATGTCTTTAGGTTAGTTAGGTTTAATTAGTTCTAAGTTCTAGGCGACTGATGACCTCAGAAGTTTAGTCACATAGTGATCAGAGCCATTTGAACCATATATTTGTTATATCGATGAGTTCTCTAGACCAAGGATGAGCAAATCGCGGCGGCACGCGGCCCGCTGTTGATCTGATGGCGGCTCGCCCCTCACCGTTCCGTCTTGTAATTTTTTTCTTTTACTTATCTTTCATTCCCTCTGGAAGGATCCCGAAATGGAATAATAACTTTTCTCACAGCACTTTTTTTAACTTGCACTCTTGCGCTCTATACATGTAGCAGTCAGGGCGAACAGGTTTAGATGGTGGGGTCATGTTACACGCATGGGAGAAGCAAGGTTACCCAAGAGACTCATGGATTCAGCAGTAGAGGGTAGGAGTCGGGGCAGACCGAGGAAAAGGTACCTGGATTCGGTTAAGAATGATTTTGAAGTAATAGGTTTAACATCAGAAGAGGCACCAATGTTAGCACTGAATAGGGGATCATGGAGGAACTGTATAAGGGGGGCTATGCTCCAGACTGAACGCTGAAAGGCATAATCAGTCTTAAATGATGATGATGATGATTCTTGCACCTGCAGGGAACGACTTAGTTCTGTAAAAATATATAATAGCAATTATATTTGTTAAATAAAATGAATATTTGTGAAACAAATTATATATATATATATATGCAGGGTGTTTGTTTTAACTTGAGACAACAAAATATCTGGGAAACGACACAAAAAATGTTCTAGGAGTAAAGATAATATTAGTGAAGGGGACACTTTCTGTACTACAACTGTCCGTCTCCTAACCACCTCCCCTGCGTGGGAATGGGTGAACTCTATTTTAAAATGGAAACCATCCATTTTTATCGCATACTCGGATTCTCCGCCAAAAAATGCGTATGGTTTACTCAGACCTTTGTTTCGTTGTAGACGGCAAGGATCGTGTGTGCCAATTAAGAACCGACGCATTTGATTCTACATTTCATTTACGATGTAAATGTTAACCTTTGTGTTGTGACGATTGATATTGATGTTTGGACGTTGAGTTTGCAAATCTGATTATACAGAACAAATAATATGGTTAAACATAGACATTTCTGGCAAATAAGCTACTTGTATCGTATCATCGCTTTTTGTTCCCTATGGGATTGATTGTGGTGAGTCCTCAAACCATCGGAATGCTTGATTTCGGCCGGAGCCATCGAACACCGTTATTAGGGTGACAGATTTCGGTGCGTGTTTCCATCCAACGCGGCTACCGTCGGAATTACGAACCACAACCGTTGCAATAAGGTAAAATGTCCATAAAGTGATAGCGAAAGGCGCACCTGGCATAGGAATTCACCGAAATCAAGCATCTGACAAGCGAATTCACCGAAATGAAATGCCCCAGCATTGAATAAAGAATTTTATGCAGCTGAGACAGTATTTTGTCGTCTATTATTTTTCACTCGAAAAAAAAATGGTTCAAAGGGCTCTAAGCATTATGTGACTTAATTTCTGAGGTCATCAGTCCCCTAGAACTTAGAACTACTTAAACCTAACTAACCTAAGGACATCACACACATCCATGTCCGAAGCAGGATTCGAACCTGCGACCGTAGCGGTCGCGCGGTTCCAGACTGCAGCGCCTAGAACCGCACGGCCACTTCGACCGGCTTTTCATTCGAATCTTCGTTAAATTAGAACTGAAAGAATATTACAATCGTTCTAGGTATTATGAGACAACGAAAGCAAATAATGTTTATAATAAAAAGAGTATTTTATAAATATATGTGGAAATTTAAAAGATATAGAAGAATGGATGCAATTTGGCAAAAACAGAAGCTATGGGTGCACAAATCAGCAATGAATTTGGCGTACAAGCTCCATTACGACCATCTACAGCAATAAGAATGTTTTGATGGTTGCTACATTAAGACTTGCCGAACAGTGATTTGACCTGGAACCTACTGCGCAATACAAAATTTTACTCTTGTAATAATACGACTACGTAATAGGGTAGGAAAGAGTTCAAGTACCTTGGGTCGACTATCACTGAGACAAATGACATTGGCAGTGAGGTGAAAGCCAGAATAGCAGCAGGTAACACATGCTACTTTGCCGCATTACCTACGCTTAGGAGTTCGCTTCTATCACGAAAATCCAAAATCCTCATTTACAAAACAATTATAAGACCAGTTGTTATGTATGGTGCGTGGACCATGACTGTAAATGAGGAAAGGATCCTTAGCATATGGGAGAGAAAGGTGCTACGTAAAATTCATGGAACAATATATGATCAAGAAGGTTGGCGCATTCATACGAATGCAAAACTACAACACCTTTTTTGAAGAACCTGACATTGTCACTACCATTAAAATAAGGAGACTGCGGTGGTCAGGGCACGTGGTCAGAATAGAGGAAGACAGAGCATGTAAGGGGATTTTTCATGGCAAGGCCGTAGGTAGACGGCGGAAGGCACGCCCCAGAAATAGATGGGTGAATGGAGTTGAAGAAGACATGTAAAAGCTGGGTGTCAGAGGATGGAGACGAAAAGCCATGTATCGAATAGAATGGCGGGATATTATGAAGGAGGCCAAGGCCCTTCAAGGGCTGTAGAGACGAGGAGTAAGTAGTTAGTACGTGAGAGGATAGCAATGGTGGAAGGAAAGATGCTTGGCCTGCCGGGGTGGCCGAGTGGTTCTAGGCGCTACAGTCGGTAGTTCTAACTTCTAGGGGACTGATGACCTCAGAAGTTAAGTCCCATAGTGCTCAGAGCCATTTGAACCATTTTTGAAAGATGCTTAGGAGGAAATTGTGACCTCTAAGACCAGGAGACAGTTCATACAAAAGACGGATGAACCAGAAACCGCACATCTAGAAGGGATCTCGAACGCCGTCAGGAAGAAAAAGGGAGTATGTACTTCTCACATATCCGTGTGGACCAAGGGACTGACTTAGTAGTACAGTTTCCTCGTGAGCAACAAAAGCAAATGTTGTGCGTCCAGTAGTTACATAGGAATTTCGAAAAAGTGGGACACAAGGAAACAGATTTACGAGAGCGTAACTTTCGATTCGAAAACTGCCACTCATTTCCAGGACTGAATTAGATCCAGAACGAAAACATTGGTAGACGAGCGAAGAAGTTCGCAAAGTCTGAGAATGACAAAGATAAAGACCGAATGAAAGGAAAGTGGTCCTAAGTAACGTCTTTCACAGAAGGCCAAAATGGATGACCACCTAAGAGGTGAGATCAGAAATAGGATTGCCGCCGACCTGTGATAATTGGTGCGATCACTGTGGACGTTGGAAGAGCCGCCATGAGCTGTCAGCACGTTGGTACCGAGAGCCGCATTCCAGCTCGATTAGCATCGAGGCTCTATTGTCTTCGGGAAGCGCACTGGAACGCCGGAGGACGGAGGAGACGACGAGAGCAGCAAAACCAGCCCAATAATCGGCCGAGGTCATCGCGGTAGGATTGTAGTCGTCGGTGCACTCGTCCGCTATTGTGCTCTTCCAGCTAACGACGACTGCAAGTTCTCCGTGCGCACTGGCATTATCGTACTGGAGAAACAGTTATCGTCCGCGATCGTGCGCAGATCGTTCGGATGGACGATCACTAGCCATCACTGTTATGTTTCTAAGCAGCCCTGACCCCATACGGACTTGTGGAGCGGCAGCTTGCACGCCTTTCGGTAGCAGCGCCATCTCCATGTCGGCAGCTTTCTGTAGTAGTGAATGGCTATGGATCGATTTAAAGTAGTCGGCATTTGACAGCTAGTGGACTGCCTTAAACCCGCTACCAATACACCAACGGCAGCCTGACTTTTTCGACTATGCTGCGCAAAGCAATGTGCCTACCACAGTTCAGTGAATCGTTGCAGTGGAAGATTAGTTTTAGTTTCGCTTACCTTAAGATCTGCGCTGAAAGTAGTCGAAATTAGGACGTAAGTGCGGTACTGTGGTGATCTATATCGTCTGTGAATTTCAGAGTTTTTACGTGTTTTTTTAGGAGATTTTGATTTGAAGTTTCATACTTACTTATGGATTCTTCCGTTACTTCTTGAACAGGTCCATATTTAAGGTTGAATAACAAGTACACTGCTTTTGTTCTCTGGTTTTTGCTTATTTCGAACTACTTTTTGGCTCATTGGGCCATCCTTAGCAAACAACTGCAAGGGACACTAGTTCTTAGGTAACCAAACATTGTAAGCAAACATACAATCCACTTGCACGGAATGTTGTTCACCCAGACTTTTTTTTTAACGTTTTAAATTATCATTTACGCAATGGACAATAATAAGCACAAAAATTATTAAACTACAACATGTGACAAATTATATGCGTGTAATGCTAAGGTTTGTGAGGTTTTGACATTGGTTGAGAAACTGTCGGACTAAGCTATCTTCATTTGTGTCGTGCACTAGACGAACTATGGAATCCTAACCATATTATCTGTAGTACTGTAATATTGTGTATTTTAATTGCCGTCTTTAATATTGTCCATTGTGTAAAGACGGAGTGCACCAATGTGTTCTTTAAATCTTGTTGTCAAGCTTCTACCAGTTTGTCCAATGTAGAAGCTTGGACATGAGTTGCACGTGAGCTTGTACATACCTGACTTTTGATACTGTTGTATAGTGGTTTTGGTGCTGTGTATGATTTTATTTTGTATTTTGTCGTTGGTGAAGAAACTTATTTTTGTGTTGTATGTCTTGAAGAGGTTGGCAATTTGGTGAGAAATCTTCCCTAGGAAAGGTAGGCTAACAAATGTGGTTTTCTTGTTTGTGGGTGGTTGTTCAGCAGTTGGTTGATTTAGTTTTGTTGTAATGATGTAACTTCCCGGATCCTCCCGAAACCATCTGAAGATCAACCTGAAAAGGTTTGAAAACCGGTTTATGGAATAAAGCATTATTATTCAAAAAAGTGACTGGTTGCAGTTGTGTGTAACTTCTTTACATTCAATATGCAGTCACGGTTCTAAAATATCCATAATGGGTAAGCATAATCTGTTGATACCATGCCAGGTAATTAGAACAATGCGCGAATTTCGGCAATGTAAACTTAAACTAACGAAAACCATCCTTGCAATAAGATTTAACAAAAAGTGTCTCTCAGAAAACGTGGCTCCAAATTATATCAGAATAAAAATAACGAGTCAAAGTATGTCAGCCAATATAGCAAAAGCACGATGTGAAATTATTTGGTTAAAAACTGAAATCAGGTCTCTTTACAAAAAGAAAGATCTGCTCAATTCAAAGCTGTATAATATGCACTTAGAACTTAGCCATAAACATGTTACTCATGTCTTCATGGTCTTCCTAGACTATGTCAATACATATGTAAACAAAGAACGTATTATCATCTCACATAGACACGAGAAAAAGATAAATGCTCTAATTTCAAAGAATGCAGTGAAGTACCCCAGTATCTCTTCTGAAACAGAACATAAGTTTTTTTGATAAAGTGATAAATACTACAGAAATATGCTTCAATAGTAATGAATTAAAGCTGTTAAACAAGGGGCCTTAAGCACAACATTACCCCCTCACTAAATAAAAGCAACATTAAAGACCTCATAGTTAACACAAAAATTGCATGCACAAAAATTGCATGCACGGCAGCTAAACTAAACCACAATGAACAAAATGCTGTAGCTCATAAGGCAAACAACATCTTTATGAGAAGCATTCACCAGAACAAAATGTACAATAAGATGAATACTGAACATAAGACATTATGTGACATAAATAAGAAACTTTCAGTTGAAAATGCCCTCATTGTCAGAGCAGACAAAGGTAACACAGCTGTTGTCATGTATGAATCAGACTACATTAGCAAAACTTGTGAGTTCTTCAGAAAGAATAATATAAAGGAAATAGCATGTGACCCTTCTCCCAAATTCCATCATAAAATTAAAAAGTTACTTAAAAACTGCAATTTCTTGTAGACACCATTAGAAGTAAAGCACTGTATAGTGATGAACCCATCAGCACCAAAACTGAGATCACAGCCTAAGATCCACAAACCAGAATGTCCGATACGTCCCATAGTGAACTCTATCGATAGCCCAAGCTATAAAATCACCAAAAAACTTAATGATATTATCCGCAAGGCATATGTGTTTGAAAATAACTACTCCATTAAAAACAGTTATGAGCTCATCAATAGTATAAAAGATATCCCTATCCCAGTCACAGCCAGATTTGCATCTCTTGACATAGTAAACCTATATACAAACATACCTGTCAAGGAAACAATTAGTTTAATAAGGAATAACTTACTCAAACATGAGACAATGGGTAGAGCTGAAATCTATGAACTCACAGAGATCCTGGAACTTATATTGTCACACAACTACTTCCTGTTCAACAACAAATTTTACGTTCAAGAAGATGGACTGGCAATGGGTAGTAGTCTTGCAGGCTTGCTAGCAGAAGTATATGTCAATAACCTTGAAAATAACTTTTTCAGGTCCCAAGCCGAACTAAAAGATAAGCTGCTTTATTACAAACGCTATGTTGATGACATACTCATTCTGTTCAATGGAGCAACAGAAGAAATAGATAATCTAGCCAAAGAACTGAATAAAATACACAATAAAATCCAATTCACAGTAGAACATGAAACACCAGAAGGCATTAACTATCTTGATCTAACAATCTCAAATAAAAATCAGAAGCATAAATTTCAAATTTTCAGAAAGCTAACAACCACTAGTGCTACCATACACAAATCCTCTTGCCACCCAGACCAACATAAAAAAGCATTCTTCAGAACAATGGTTAATCGTATGCTTAAAATCTCAAAGGACACAAGTGAAAGACAAAAAGAAACAGGAATTATTAAATCAATTGCCTCCACCAATGGGTACAACCCTGCAATAATACATAAACTAATCCATACAGCAAAACTAAATCAACCAACTGCTGAACAACCACCCACAAACAAGAAAACCACATTTGTTAGCCTACCTTTCCTAGGGAAGATTTCTCACCAAATTGCCAACCTCTTCAAGACATACAACATAAAAATAAGTTTCTTCACCAACAACAAAATACAAAATAAAATCATACACAGCACCAAAACCACTATACAACAGTATCAAAAGTCAGGTGTGTACAAGCTCACTTGCAACTCATGTCCAAGCTTCTACATTGGACAATCTGGTAGAAGCTTGACAACAAGATTTAAAGAACACATTGATGCACTCCATCTCAACAACCTGAACAAGTCCAGCTTTGCTTCACATCTTGCACAACACAATCATTCTGCAAACAACATAGAACAGAATCTCCGAATACTACATTTTGCCAACAAGGGCACAATACTTGACCTTCTTGAAGAAATTGAAATATTTATCTACACAAATACAGCACCTGACTACCTACTCAATGATCAAACTGAACTGAGGAACAAATTTTTCCTTCTGAACTTTGAAGATGTACTAGTTCAAAACAACTAACCACCCAACGAACCCTACACTGGCTCCCCAACCCCCCTCCCAATGACCCACCCCCTCCCTCTCCTTACATCCTAACCACACCGGTGTCAGTGTAATATACTACCACAAAATAAGACCTGTACCATATCTCTAAATGTTAAAGCTCTCCATTGCTAACATAAATCAGTACTTTATACATATTAATTCTAGCTGGAACAAACAGAAGCTGCCTCTATCAATATCCCAGGTCACTCTAATGTTAGAATAAAAATAAGTCAACACTTAAAGAATTTTTGTTCATGATTTTTTAAATATTAAATGTACAGCCATACAAACAGCTTTAGTACATTACAATCACTATAACTCTTATACATGTACCTTTAGCTAAAATAAACAGAATCTGCTCTTGATAATACCCCAGATCATGTTAACATAACAACAGAAATAAGCCAACAGTTCATCTGAAGATTTATTATTAATTTAAATACACAGGCCCTAGTCATACAGACAGCTGCATCTCACTGCAGATACAATAACCCTGTATTATGGATCCCTTGGGATTCATGTTAATGCCAAACATGATAACTGCTATTAAAAAAAACTCTCTGTAATATAGAAGTAGAAATAAGATATCAGATCACCTGAAATTTGTTCTTGTAGTAATTTATTTATTTTATTTCGTGCTTTCATGTTATCGCCATTAAAATACTTGCCCTTATATCGACTTTAACACATGTAAACAACAACAAATTACATCTCTGTACAAAGTAGGTTATGTCATATCTTTCTGTCAAGATCTTTGTTACAAGCAACAGTTGTAAAGCGCATGCTGGATGCTGGTAAAGTGTAAACTAATATAGTTCGTGTGAAAGTGTTCTGGACATCAAAAATGGACGCAGACATATCCGAAAAAAGCCGCCTATACTGTCACAAACCAGCACCCAGCATTATGCTACTACCAGTAATGGTGTAACTTCCCGGATCCTCCCGAAACCATCTGAAGATGAACCTGAAAAGGTTTGAAAACCGGTTTATGGAATAAAGCATTATTATTCAAAAAAGTGACTGGTTGCAGTTGTTTATAACTTAATTACATAAAACCAGGAAAGCCTAACAGAAGGACGTGTATGGATATTGGGTCTAATATCAGATAGTATTAATATTGGAGCACAAATTAAGTGTAATAACATTAATATTATCACCATAATTATCATAAAGTCTATAAATTTCACTTTTAATTAACAATACTTGAGCGTAATTAAATGTAGTAATATTATCATGTTAATCGTCTATAAACTGCATGAATTTCAATTCAGATTAACACAACAATACATCTCAGTCGATTCCATTTTAGTTTCATATCCTGTCTCTTACTCTCTCTCTGCTGTTTACTTCCACGTGATTGTTCTTGCTTATCGTCTTCATTAGACTCACTTCCAGATAGATGACATTCTGAAGCAGAATCCGAAATTTTTCGCTCTTAGTTCGTGATTTCTCCAAATCTTTCTGAATTATTCATTTCTAATTTTGTTCCTTAGCGTTGTGGTGCAAGCCAGACTTATTTCACTTTGCCGTAACATGTATCATACAAGCTATTTCAGAGTAGAACTTGTGATGCCATCTGTGATGCAGTTGTGCATGCAAAGACGTAACTCCCCATGTAACTGGGCTAACATTTATGCTTCTACTGGTTCTTGTTTCACTTGTAAGACACTCCCTTGGGGTCAAACCAAAGAACTGATTCGGTGAGAAACACTTTTCTTCGATCCAGGAACTAAACAAGAAATAGTTCATTTTCTCAGTCACTGTGGACGGCTTTATATTATGTTTAAGGTAGGTTGTCAGGCATCTTATGAGAAGTTGTGTACGACGTTTTACATAAGGAAGATGGGAAACAGTAAAAGGGAAAAGAGAAAAACCGACAAAGAAACTGCATTTTGCTCACGACTGTGTTTCCCAAGTATTTTGTTATTCGACTAGCTGTTCCAGCCCACGCGCTGCTGTGGATCACAAGGGGTGGGGGGGAGGGGGGGCACGACGTTTGGAACGCGGATTTACTGCAATCATCGTACACTCGTAGTACTCCATGAGGACAACAAAATGTGTAAGCAGTAGCGCGTACTTCTCAAGCGTTATTGAGAAAATCGCAAGATAATTTCGATCGCCAAATATATACCTGTGGGTGGCCATTTTTACCATGAAGTGCCGACAGCTGAGTGGTTAGTGTTCAAGCCCTGTAATCGCTGGGTCGCTGGATCAAGTCCCGCTCGTCAGTTTTTTTTTTAAATTTCTAACACAGTCATTTTCTTTACTATTTATATAACAATTGAGGTAATGGGGAAAATACGTGTAATCGGATGAACTTTTATTAAATTTACTGTGTTATTAGGCAGTCTACAAATTTTTATTATCACAAATAATATAATATTCATAACTACCGATCGACCAATTTTGAAGATACGGACAAGCATACATTTTCAGTATTACTTTATGCGTTTGGTCGTTTAATTGTAAGTGGTTATGAATATTATATTATTTGTGATAGTAAAAATTTGTAGACTGCCAAATAAGATTGTAAATTTAATAAAAGTTCATCTGATTACACGTATTTTTCCCATTGCATCAATTGTAATATATATAGTAAAGAAAATGGCTGTGTTAGAAATAAAAAATAAAAAAAGCTGACGAGCGGGACTCGATCCAGCAACCCAGTGACTACAGGGCTTGACCGCTAACCACTCGGCTGCCGGCGCTTCATGGTAAAAATGGCCACCCACAGGTATATATTTGACGACCGAAATTATCTTGCGATTTTCTCAATAACGCTTGAGAAGTACGTGCTACTGCTTACACATTTTGTTGTCCTCATGGAGTACTACGAGTGTACGATGATTGCAGTAAATCCGTGTTCCAAACGTCGTGGCCTCCCCTTGTCCGTCTTGTTAAATGGAAAACAAAGGAAAGACAAAACACATGCTTCTAATATGGATGGCAGTAGGATATATGTCGTGATCTGCTTCTCTCCCGTGACTCTGTCCGTCTCCTCCTCAGCCCCTCATTGACCATCTCTTCCTTATTACCCTTCTCTCTATCTGTCATTTCCTCACCACCTTCTCTGTATTGTCTGAGTGTTCATTAGAAAGTTTCGAAATTTTTGGTAATCACGTTTCCCCTATATGCGTATTCGGGTGCAGTGTTGTTGTCAAAATTTCGAAAGCAGTCGGTGAAGAACTTACCGAGATGTAAGATTTTGGACACACAAACATTTACATTTTTATTTGTATAGATGTAAATGTTAGTTCGTACATCTCCGAAAGTTCTTCACCAAATACTTTGAAATTTTGACACAACATTGCGTTTGAATATACATGTGTTTTTATATATCTACTGAACTTATATATATATATATATATATATATATATATATATATATATATATATATATATATATATGGGCTAAAAATATCCTACGAAAAAACTGAGTATATAGAACACAAACATAATACAGAAAAGTTTATGAAAACAAAGTGTGGAAAAATTAAAAGAGTTGATAGATTCAAATATCTGGGGGAGTGGATCCAAGCCAATGGACTAGATAACACAACAAATAAAGAAAGAATAAAAAAGTTGGAATTTGCATATAAATTAACACAAAACTACTACAATAAGAAATCAATATCGATTATAATTCAGTTATTAGGACACAAGCAACATATGGATCAGAGTGCCTAACATTGAATAAGAAAGGCGAATTAAGAGAACTAGAAAAAAGAGAGAGAAAAATATTAAGAAAAATTCTAGGTCCTGAGAAAAACAAGGAAAATAGGTGGATTAAAAGGAGAAATGAAGACCTATACAAAAATACAGAAAAGATCACAGATACAATGAGGAAGAGACGGCTAAAATTTTATGGACATTTAAAAAGAATGGAAGAAACACGGATTACAAAGAAAATTTTTAATTATGTTAGTAAGCTGAAAACCACTGTAGGATGGATAGAAGCAGTAAAGAAAGACGCCAACAAAATAGGTGTTACAGAAGAAATAATACGTGACAGGAATAACTTTAGGCTACTTATAGAAAACGCAAACTATGAAGAAGATGCGCCAAAACCTCGACCCAAGAGAGTGTGGACAGATGAGCAGAGACGAGCAGTTGGCGAGAAAATGAAGAAGTACTGGGAAGAACGGAAGAAAAATAAACACCATAAGTCTTAAGTTGTATGCGGTCCATAGCTGGCCAAATTCATAAATATATATATATATATATATATATAACGGCTGTTCGGAAAGCAAGGTCCGATCGGTTGCGAAATGGAAGCAACAGTGAAAAACAAAAATTTGTTATTCGCAACAGTTACCCACACCTTCCAGCTGTCTCTCTGAATAGTCGCCGCTCTGACTCAGACATTTGTTGTGGCATTGTAAAAACTTTCCAGGACCCTCGTCACAGAATGCAACCGCCCTTACTTTCTGCCAGTTATCTATGCTGGTGTGTCTTTCGTTGTTTGTGCCATAATGTTGTCTTCACAGCCCGTGGTTCATGTGAGCAGAGATGAACATCGGAGGGAGCCAATTAAGGGCTGTATTGTGGGTGATCAAACACTTCCCAACGAAAACTCGGCAGGAGCGTCTTCATTTTCCCTCCAGAATGCGGCTGAAAATTGTCTCTAAGAAAGAAACGCATAGCATTTATGTTATGTGGGCTGCGTAGCTTCAGGCGAAATCTCTCAGCAGATCCACATACTTGGCGGGAGACACTTGTTTTAGGCATTTCTACGTCATCACTTTGCGCTCTGAACTGAAAAGAGCGATGTCAAGCGATCGACAACACACTAAAGATACTGTCCAACACATCTGTGCAAAGTTCCCATCGGATTTTCACAGTGGTTTTCATTTAGTGCCAAATCGGACCTTACTTCCCGAATTCATCTCATACGTTATATATATGGATGGATGGGATACATAGTTAGCAAAAATTTCATATTTTTTGTTCAAAAGCTTATATCTCCCAAAATTCTTATATACCATATGGTGCTCTAGTAGCTGGCCGTGGTGGCTGAGTGGTTCTAGGCGCTAGAGTCTGGAACCGCGCGACCGCTACGGTCGCAGGTTTGAATCCTGCCTCGGGCATGGATGTGTGAGATGTCCTTAGTTAGTTACATTTAAGTAGTTCTAAGTTCTAGGGACTGATGACCTCAAAAGTTAAGTCCCACAGTGCTCAGAGCCATTGGAGCCATTTGGTACTCTAGTAGAGATACGAAAATACATGCGTATTCGAATGCAATCGATGAACAACTTTTGGAGGTATACGATTTTCAACAGACAAACACATACATTTTTATTTATGTAGATGTACACAGATGTAAATTATCCACTTTGAGAATCCCCTGATGTTAGTTTTTCACAGATTTTCTTAAAAACTCGTCACTGTTTCTTTCCTGTTTGTCTCACGAACGTATCTGTACGTTTTAAATTCGTGAATTCTGTTAGTCTTCCTGTATTGATATTCTCCTTATTTTTATGACTTCGTACTTTTCGAGAGAACAAAATTGTGATGTAGAAATAACGGTTTGCGTGCCCTCTAATGCGACTGCTGTTATATCGTTATTAGGACGGAATTCTAGTACAGGAGGATATTAAATGTGGCCACTCGTAGCGGCTGTGTGCCGTTCCTCAGCGAATAATTTCTCTAATTTTGCGCAGACAAGACTGTAATGAGCAGCATTAAATTTTATCCGAGGGAACGCAGAAATTTAATTCGGCGCTTTTCTTCTGTACGACGAGGCTGCGGAAATACGAGATGTTAATGGCGCGTGGAAATGTCTCCAGTTGCATTAGACGTACAAGTGGTGAAACCCGAGCCGCCGCCAGCATTCTGGGCCGGCATATTGCTGTGCAAAGGAATACGTAAACGGTGCACCCAGCTATGTTTTATTAGCTTAACAACGTTTATTTTTATTTGTCTATTTTTAGACGTGAGAAGCCTGTAACAGAATATGTTGTTGTTTAATAAGAGCGTCAATTTCGCAGCTTGTATTGCTCGGGAAAGCTAACCGTATACCCGACAGTGGCGGAAACTAACTTTGTCATTGTGAGTAGGTTCAGCCACGCTCCAGTTACAGTAATGCGCTATGTTACCTAACAGTACAAACTTATTGATAAGAAAAATTAAAATTATTGGCGATAAAAAAGAGAAAGAAGTGAGAGTACAGACAGAAAATATGTTGGAATGTGCGAACGAAATTTTGGAGCTGAGAAAGTCAGCAGTGTGCAAATTACTACGGGGGCGACACGATGCTGAGATAAGTTGAACTGAATTACCACAAAGAAAAAGCAACAGATCGCTCTCAGTAAATATCCCGTTTATGATATGGATAAATGAGTTATTGGCAGCCGTTTCTCCGGTATTATGAACAATAAAACTTTGCGAGACGTTAACAGCTTTATGCCGAACGGAAAAAAATGGTTGGTTGGTTGGTTTGGGGAAGGAGACCAGACAGCGTGGTCATCGGTCTCATCGGATTAGGGAAGGATTGGGAAGGAAGTCGGCCGTGCCCTTTCAGAGGAACCATCCCGGCATTTGCCTGGAGTGATTTAGGGAAATCACGGAAAACCTAAATCAGGATGGCCGGACGCGGGATTGAACCGTCGTCCTCCCGAATGCGAGTCCAGTGTCTAACCACTGCGCCACCCTGCTCGGTGAAAAAAATGGTTCAATTGGCTCTGACCATTAGGAGACTTAACTGCTGAGGTCATCAGTACCCTAGACTTTAGAACTACTTTAACGTAACTAACCTAAGGACATCACACACATCCGTGCCCGAGGCAGGATTCGAACCCGCGAGCGTAGCAGCAGCGTGGTTCCGGACCGAAGCGCGTAGAACCGCTCGCCCACAGCGGCCGGCTGCCGTAAGGAACTGTACCTCAAAGCTAGTAATTCAAATTAGACAAGGGGAGAGCATGAGCTCGGGGATGAGAAACGGAGTGAATGATGATATGGTTGAAAGTGTCCGCTATCTCACTACAAAAATCGTGAGCTGTATGAACCCAGCGCACTATTGCTCCATACTCCACGTTAGCGATGTAGTCAACGGCGAACTAAGCCCATCGGAGGGGAAACTGAATGAGGCCCGCGGTCTGCTTATAACTGGATGTATTTGTAATGTACATCATGTAAAATATTGTTTAATATAGATTTAATGGTTGAAAAGAAACAAGTATTTATAATACACTGACATGACGAAAGTCGTGCGATAACTCTTAGTAATCGTGTAGGACCTCCTTTTGCCTGGTTTAGTGCAGAAATTCGACGTGGCATGAACTCATGTCGCTGGAAGTCCCCTGCGGAAATACTGAGCCATGCTGCCTATATATCCATCGATAACTGCGAAAGCGTTGCCGGTGAAGGATTTTGTCCACGAAATGGCCTTTCGATTATGTCCCATGAATGTTCAACGGGATTCACGGTGGGTGATCTGGGTGGCCGAATCGTTCACTCGAACGGCCATAATGTCCTTGAAACCAATTGCGAACACATGTGGCCGTGTGACATGGCTCATCGTCAGTGGGAACGGGAAGTCCTGAATGGCCTCAGAGTATCCGCATATAACCATTTCCAGTCAGTTATCGGTTCAGTTGGACCAGAGACCCAGGTAGTACTGCACAGCACCTCTATGGCCTATCCATCTTCCATCGGCACAGTTACCGGTGAGTTGCACCTTCAGAAGCTTCAGAAACTTCAGACATCCATTTTACCTGGCATCCGAGACTCGTGTGGAGGCGGAAGAGTTTACTTTCAACAAGATGGTGCCCCAGCCCACTACCAAAATCGTGTTAGGGCGTATCTCGACGAAAATCTACCAGGAAGATGGATAGGTCGTAGAGGTGCTGTGGAGTAGCCACCACGTTCCCCCAGACCTAACTCCTCTGGACATTTTACCTGTGGTGAACACTAAAGGATGTCGATTATCGACAAAAGCCACGCACAATGGGTGATCTTCGAGAATCCATCGTACATTCATGTGTAAATATCCAACTGATCACGTTGCAGTCAGTAGTTCGTGCTGCAGTTCGGCGGCGTCGGTTGTGTGTGGATGGTAATGGTGACCATTTCGAACACCTACAGAGACATCTTTAAGTTGGCCTTTAGGCTACACTTTCAGCAAAAATGAGACAACTCCGTCAATTAGTTTGCAGGTTATGGACTATTAAACAGTGGATACATTATAAATGATGACTAACTGAAACCCTCGCCAAAGCGTGCGTGAGTAATGAGTGAATGGGCAAATGTCTGTAAGGTACATTACATATATAGAATTGTGGACAGTTTGGAATGTGAGTCTCACGGGAAGCGTGCAAAGGATAAGTCCCTGCAGTCGCGCTATTCACCTGTGTCCTCGGTGGCTCAGATGGATAGAGCGTCTGCCATGTAAGCAGGAGATCCCGGGTTCGAGTCCCGGTCGGGGCACACATTTTCAGCTGTCCACAGCGAGGTATATCAATTAACACCTGTCGGCAGCTGAGGGTTTCAGTTAGTCATCATTTATTCCAGGGAAAAGCTGCACGGTCATCAACAGTATTCTGTTCTTTCGAGAACAGTTACTGTCTTCATATATATACGAGGTGTGGCTAGAAAA
The DNA here is from genome assembly GCF_023864275.1 of Schistocerca cancellata. Classification (NCBI taxonomy): domain Eukaryota; kingdom Metazoa; phylum Arthropoda; class Insecta; order Orthoptera; family Acrididae; genus Schistocerca; species Schistocerca cancellata. The sequence goes on from NC_064631.1 coordinate 154,960,073, forward strand.
AAACCGGACTAGTACTGGTGAAACAATAAAACGAATGCAATAAGGCTGAAAGTCGCGTGGCCTGTCACGTGACTCTCGCTCCGCCTACTGCTCGAGTTTCATCTGCCTCCTGCACTCAGTCTGCCCATGGCGTCTGTTTTAAGTAGTTGACGTTTTGTCTGTGCGTCGGAAAATGTTGAGTGTACAGAAAGAACAGCGTGTTAACATCAAATTTTGTTTCAAACTAGGAAAATCTGCAAGTGAAACGTTTTTAATGTTACAACAAGTGTACGGCGATGATTGTTTATCGCGAACACAAGTGTTTGAGTGGTTTAAACGATTTAAAGATGGCCGCGAAGACACCAGTGATGACACTCGCACTGGCAGACCATTGTCAGCAAAAACTGCTGCAAACATTGAAAAAATCGGTAAACTTGTTCGACAAGATCGCCGTTTAGCAATCAGAGCAGTGTCTGAGTTAACAGGAGTTGACAGGGAAAGTGTTAGGCAGATTCTTCATGAAAGTTTCAACATGAACAAAGTGTGTTCAAAAATGGTTCCAAAGTGTCTCACAATTGAACAGAAGGAACGCCGAAGAATGATTTGTTCTCACATCCTGGAAAACATTGAAAGTGATCCCACCTTCTTACAAAATGTTATTACTTGCGATGAATCGTGGTTTTTTACTTACGATCCCGAAACTAAACGCCAATCGATGCATTGGAAAACTCCTGGTTCTCCAAGACAAAAAAAAGCACGAATGTCAAAATCGAAATTCAAGGCAATGATGATTGTTTTTTTTTGACATCAAAGGGATTGTGCACATTGATTGGGTACCAGAGGGACAAACAGTGAATCAGCATTACTACATTAGCGTCCTGGCTACCCTACGTGAGCGAGTACGGAGAAAACGGAACGATTTGTGGAGAAAAAAGTCATGGATCCTTCACCAAGACAATGCCCCAGCTCACAGTGCGTTGTCAGTGAAGACGTTTTTGGCAAAACACAACATTCCCATCTTAGATCGTCCACCCTACTCATCTGATTTGGCCCCCTGTGACTTTTTTCTTTTCCCTGAAGTCAAGTCAGCTTTGAAAGGAACTAGATTTGAGACTGTGGAAGAAGTAAAAGAGAAAGCGACAGAAGTAATGTATGGACTTACCGAAAATGATCTGCAGCATTGCTATGAACACTGGAAAATTCGTATGGAGCGGTGTAGAGACCGAGGAGGAGAGTACATTGAAGGAGATAACATGAAATTGTAAATAATTGTAAATAAATGTTTTTTCCAGCATCAGTCCGGTTTTTTTCTAGCCGCACCTCGTGTAGTGGATACATTTTTTTGGACCCAGCTGTATTTGCGCTAATTCTTTTATTTCATATTTTAATGTACGTTGTTATTTGTTTAAGGTTCAGTATTTTGCTCTAAACTGGATCTGTTACTCCGCCCGGCATTTATTTTTTTGCACAAAGCCAAGACGGGTACTGGGAATTCTCGGTCCTAAGGGCCCATGTCCTTTCTCGCCTTAGCAAGCCGAGTGCCGGCCGTGGTCCTTTTATTAACGCATCGTGCCGGGCGCCACGCGCTCCCGCACGTATCCCCGCGGCCATGCGTCTTGGCGGCGCTCGCGGGCGTATTATTCCGGGAGGCGCCTCCTTATTCTTCTTCTGCGACGCGGAGATTGGTGTCGCGGCCCGGCGCCGCCAGACGGGATTTTATGGGCGGCTGGCGGTGCGAGATTGTCTCTATATTTCACGAAGGCATCGCAGCTCGCGGCTGGTCGCGGTGTCCGCAGTGACGTCACACGACCGCCCGCCTGCTCCTGGCCGTCAGCATTTACTCGCACGCCGCGTCCGCGCGGACTACCTGTGGACGGCGTTCAATCCTGAGGCGCGCCAGACTGGCCTCGGCGAGCGTTCCTGCCCTCTGCCGCCGCTGATTTCTTCCATTTATTCATGAAATACTGCGCCGTGGTCGGTGGCTGTATGCATGAAGGGGAGGGGACAAAATAAGACTTTACACACAGATTTAGGTTGCACGCTACTGAATCACGGCAGCATTACTATGTGGCTTGGCATTTTGTGACTGCACCACGCGAAAATGGTTGGGAAGGGAATGTGGGCTATTTACTTAATTTGTGAGCGGTGCAGGCGCGGTTGGGTGGGGCGGTGGGGGGGGGGGGGGGGGAAGCGGCGGCTCAAGGCAACCTCCATCACCCCGTCGCACCAAACAACATTTTACTAAAGGCGTTTAAATTTTTACTTTTATTTATTTTTTTTTTTTATTGTTCCGTGGGACCAAATTAAGGAGAAGTCTCCATGGTCATGGAACGAGTCAATATATGAAATTATAACACGATAATAGAAACAGATAAAATGAAATACAAGAAACGTATTCAGGCGACAATTCGTAAGTTTAAATAAAGCAAAACAAAAATGTAACACTGGAATTTGCGTAATTTTTCAGCTCTTCCAGGAGCTCCTCGACAGAATAGAAGGAGTGAGCCATGAGGAAACTCTTCAGTTTAGACTTAAAAGCGTTTGGGCTACTGCTAAGATTTTTGAGTTCTTGTGGTGGCTTATTGAAAATGGATGCAGCAGAATAGTGCACTCCTTTCTGCACAAGAGTCAAGGAAGTGCATTCCACATGCAGATTTGATTTCTGCCTAGTAGTAACTGAGTGAAAGCTGCTAACTCTTGGGAATAAGCTAATATTGCTAACAACAAACGACATTAAAGAAAATATATACTGTGAGGGCAATGTCAGAATTCCCAGACTATTGAATAGGGGTCGACAAGAGGTTCTCGAACTTACACCACATATAGCTCGAACAGCCCGTTTTTGAGCCAAAAATACCCTTTTTGAATTTTCAAATTTTAAGCTAAGTTTCGGTGACTACAGTATCGTGAGAACTAGCAGCCCAAAAAGACAATAAATTATAAAAAAAAAGTGCAAGGCAACTAATCAGTAGCTTTTCGTAGAAAATATTTTAGCCAGGATGACATAATTTGTTGTCAACAGTGAAACTGACGACACGGTTCTTAGTCCACAGGCGGAACTAGCAAACTACAATAGCTCGATTGAGTGCAAGACAGAAGGGGAAAGATGCTCCTTTGAGAAAGAGAGAGAGAGAGATAGATAGATAGATAGATAGATAGAGAGAGAGAGAGAGAGAGAGAGAGAGAATGTGACTGACTTCAACGACGTAGGTGGGAACGACAGATACATGCTTGCAGAGTGACTAACCTACCTGTGTCCAAAATCCTACAGCTAAGTGATATAATTATAATGGTTAGTGCACACTTCGATTTAATACCGTTGTAGCGAAACCGGCAATGCTTTGCAATTGCTAAAGATTTATGGGAGTTGGATATACATCCTAATATATTTCCCCCTTCTCTATATGTCCATCACCTTCTCCACCCCTCTCTTTGTCCGCTCCTCCTTCTCCCCCGTCTCTCTGTCCATCGCCTTCTTCCCCCTTCTCTGTCCATCTTTCTCTTCTCCCCTCTCTTTGGCCAACACCTTCTCGCTGTTTCTGTCCGTCTCCTTCTCCACCCTTTTCTTTGTCTGTTCTCTCCTCCTCCCCCCTGCCTCTCTCTCTATCACCTTCTCCCCATCTTTCTGTCCTTATTTTCTCCGCCCCTCTGTTTGTCCATCACCTTCATCCCCCTCTCTGTCCATCTCCTCCTTCTCCCCTCGCTCTTCATATCCTTCCCATTTTCTGTGTCCATTTCCTCCCACCTCTCTGTCCATCTCCTGTTCCCCCCTCCCCCCACCACTCTCTCTCTCAAACACACACACACACACACACCTTGAGCCTTTTTTTATTGTTATTGTGTACGAAACCCTCGATTGGGAACAGAACTGTGTGATCTGGTTGGGATCGTTTAGCATAGGGGGTATGAGGGAGACATCTCCAGCTGCTGAATCTGCAAGGACAGTAGCTTTAGTGACAGTATTTCGCATGGTTTAATTTCCGAACGTGTAGAATTACAAATTTGTGGATGATTCATATTCCTTAGTAGCATTATAATCATAAGCCGATAAGCCGTAAGTACAACTTCACCCTTTTCTGCTAAAACTGGTTCTGAGAAAACAAGACAGTGAATTACTATGTTCATATCTTTTTGTTTAAAGTTACATGAAAGCTTCCAAGGAGAAATAAAGCATCCAACAGGTTGCAAATAATTGTTCAATACATTTACCTAGGTTTCGTTAGTAACACAGCCAACCGGATGCAAATAATTGTTTAACAAGTTTATCTAGGTTTCGACGCCTCTTAGGATGTCTTCTTCAGACTGAAAATTTAAAATCCGTAACTTTACGTAACTGAAGCGTAAAATAGACACTGTGTTGCAAAAGAAAATGTACAGTTTGTTGTATTCAAGTGATTCCATATATACTTAGCATTATGGTTACTACAGTTTCTGTTGTCACGGTCTCTCTCTCTCTCTCTCTCTCTCTCTCTCTCTCTCTCTCTCTCTCTCTGTTTCCTCCCCTAATTTCAGTGGGGATGAATTAACCGTTTTATGAATGCTGAAAAAGTTGTGTGCATGTTCCAAAAAATGGAAAACGAAGGTTTGGGTACAGAGTTACTGGGAGGAGAAGGGGTCGCCCAAGGAGAGTAGTGTTCTGGCGTTGCTAAACCTGTTTTACCTATCGACGGATATTTCTGGAAAATCAGTTAGGGTTGCTCTACAGACACCTAAATCAGTGATCAGATCCACTGGGCAAAGTATCTGAACACGTTCCCATAAACTGTCTCAGCGATAAAATATGTGCGGCTTGCTACGAGGATACAGCTCCCTCAAAGCAAGGGAAAAAAATACACTTCTTAAACATGACCCCCCGTTTGCAGAAAAAGGCGGAGTTACGGACGGTTAGCTTTTATGAGGCTATTTCATAAACGTTTGGATATCGCCGTTCGTAACCTCTAACGACGTGCTTATGAGAGCCCAAGAGCGGTGCGAGGTCAGAACGACGTCGGAAACTGAACCACTTCGTGCCGGCGGCTTGTCACCAACTGGGCGTCACACTTCTTGAGCCACGGACTCGTGTTTGTATCATCCGAATCCTTGCAAAGGGCTACCGGATTCCCTCGGGTCGCGACGAGATCCGTTCTCTCTTCGTGCGCGAATTTTCATTATCTAGAATTATAGACGAAGGCGGGAAATCCCAGCGCCGTCGAGTCATTAGGGTCGATATCTTTACTATCTGCTGAAGTGTTTCCTTGAACAGTTCGTTTATGCTGGGCCTGTACATTTAGTGGCCGTTGTTCATAAGCGATAGTCATACAAAAAAAAGGGAGTTTCGCTTCCAAACAGCCGGCCGCGGTGGCCGAGCTGTTCTAGGCGCTTCAGTCCGGAACCGCGCGACTGCTACGGTCGCAGGTTCTAATCCTGCCTTGGGCATGGATGTATGTGATGTCCTTAGGTTCGGATCCTGCTTCAGGCATGGATATTTGTGATGTCCTTAGGTTAGTCGGGTTTAAGTAGTTCTGAGTCATCCATCAGCTTATTATTGATTTTATCAATCATTTCTGGAGTCGTAACCTCCACAGGGCGTCGAGAACGTTCAGCATCGCTTGTGCCCATATGGCCACTTCGAAAATTTTGAAATCACTTAGTAAACTGTTCTAATCGAAGGTGCAGAGTCACCGTAATCTTTATCAATCTTCTCTAGTCTCCTGAGAGCGTTCTGCCTTTCATAAAGTAATGTTTAATCACCACACGAAATTCTTCTTCGTCCATTTCTTGAAAATCACTCGACTTCCTTGATTCACACGAATGTCAGACACAAAGAAATAGGCCAATATGGCTGAAACTTGGTGTACGTTCTTTCCAGAGATGCTACTAACTCAACATGACCTCGGTTCGCGCTGGTGGTGCCATCTCTCGGACTTTGCACGGACTTTTCAAACGCCCCTCGTATATAATGTGATGTGATTCAGAACTTTATTACGTACGGTCGCAACTTACTCCCGTTCGTGGCAAAGTGCGCTGATGGATTACACCGTCTCCACTAGTTTATGATGTGAGGACGGCGTGTTCTCTGGCACGTGTACACACATCCCGCGAAGCCGAACAGTGCAGCACACCTGGCGCGGCGCTTAGGTGGCTTACGTAAGTTCATTTGCGGCGCTGCGCGCCACTCAAAGCGCAAACCGCATTAATTAACAGCCACTCGGCGGTTGCCGCATGCACAACGCGGCGCTGCTGCGGCAGCAAACCTCGAGATTTCGCAGCTAGGCGAGCGCTTTGGCGCGATCTGCAGCGGCGGCCGGGGTGCGCGGAAGCTGGCGGCAGCCAGTAATGGCCAGTTAGCGCGGCTGCAAGTGCGGCAGAAAACCCGCGGGCCGTGCCCGGCTTCCGCTCATTACGGAGGCAGAGCGCCGCGGGCCCATTCTGCAGGTGTTGCGCCAGTAAGTAGGCCCCGCGGGCCGACCCTTGCTGAATCAATTACTGCCCTAACGAAGGCGCACGGCCCTCCGCAGGCGTCTCTCTACTCCATTAGTTTCTCAACTGGAACGCTCCATATTGACTTTGTTTCGAATTACCACTATTATGACCACTTGTTTGTTGGACGACGACTCTCTGTGTCCGACCTTAAAAATTATCTCACTACCAGTGGACGCTGAACGTACGAGGGGCGTACAATAAGTAACTCACTATATTTTTTCTAAAGGCCGGTTGGTTTTATTCAGGATTGCAATGCACCATATCATACTCCACTCCTTTGGCTACCAAACCATACTTGTCATCATAATCTCCGTTCACAGCTGTTGTGTACATAGTTCCGCGTAGTCAGCGCGTACACAACTTTCCCACTAGACCGCGCCCCGCTAAGCACAACAGCGCAGGCGCAGCGCTCGTCCGTCTCCGCACTACGAGATGGCGCTGTCTTAGAGACGGACCAAATTCTGCTTCCGCCGATCCGCTTATTGGTTCAAATGGCTCTGAGCACTATGGGACTTAACATCTATGGTCATCAGTCCCCTAGAACTTAGAACTACTTAAACCTAACTAACCTAAGGACAGCACACAACACCCAGCCATCACGAGGCAGAGAAAATCCCTGACCCCGCCGGGAATCGAACCCGGGAACCCGGGCGTGGGAAGCGAGAACGCTACCGCACGACCACGAGATGCGGGCGATCCGCTTATTAATATGTAACGCAGCCAATGAGATTGCTCCTAACGTAGAACCTTTCCTCCCCGCGGATCACACTCGCGCAGTGATACCTGATCGCGCGAGGTATTATAACGAGTGTACAGACCTCCGATTAGTCAGTTTGCATTAATCTACGTTAGTGTGTAGTCAAGTTTCAGTCAGCGCCTGATAAGATTACCATATTCCTGTACATAGCCATGAAGATAAATCAATAGACACTTTGTCAAGTATCAGAGATATGTGAGAATAAGATTAACGTACCAGACTGAAGGAACTTCAGATTGTCAATTGTAAACAGCATCCAGAATCAAGTTACGTAAAATCTATGCTTTTTATTATTTTAATAAATGTGTGTGAAAATTAATCAAGTTCTGTTTAAAGTTGGTAACCGTCAATCTGCTACTCTAAGCGTGCAAGTGGCATTTCTATCATCTGACCGAACGGCAGAAGATAAACACGCCACGATAACACCACGAGACATATTGCTGACACTCGCCTACTTCGTTAGAGCGACTAGTTAGTCAAATAATCTGATGGTGTGTGTACCGAAGGTCTTACAGTACGCACACCACAACAGCCTTACACCACCTTACTGGGAGGAATTGTACCACTCTACCGGTCGACGCCGGAGCCGGAGTCTTACTGCACCATTAACCTCCCAAACATCCACTTACTGCTTCCTACGGAGTGCATCCTTCATTGGGCTATACGGATGGAAGCCGGAAGGTGCGAGACCAGGGTTGTATGGTGGACGAGGAGAAACGGTCCAATAAAGCTCTGTGGGCTTCTCTCGGGAGCGCATACTTGTGTGATGACTTGCCTTGTCATCATAACAAAGCGCAGTTTTTGTTTCGCCTTCCCCACAATATTATGTATGTGGTATTTCCAATTTAAGTTGCTCGTAATGGTAGGAATTACAGTTACGAGCAACTTAAATTGGAAAGACCACGTAGGTTATATTGTGGGGAAGGCGAAACAAAGACTGCGCTTTGTTGGCAGAACACTTAGAAGATGCGACAAACCCACTAAACAGCAGCCTACGTCCGTCCTCTGCTGGAATATTGCTGCGCGGTGTGGGATCCTTACGAGGTTGGATTGACGGAGGACATCGAAAAAGTGCAAAGAAGGGCAGCCGGTTTCGTGTTATCGCTCAATAGGGGTGAGAGTGTCAGTGATATGATACGTGAGTTGGGGTGGCAGTCACTGAAACAAAAGCGCTTTTCTTTGCGGCGAAATCTATTTACGAAATTTCAATCACCAACTTCCTCTTCCGAATGCGAAATTATTTTGTTGACACCCGCCTACGTAGGGAGAATTAATCATCATAATAAAATAAGAGAAATCAGAGCTCGAACGGAAAGATTTAGGTGTTCCTTTTTCCCACGCGCCATTCGAGAGTGGAGTGGTAGAAAAGTAGTATGAAAATGGTTCGATGAACCCTCTGCCAGGCACTTACGTGAATTGCAGAGTAACCAAGTAGATGTAGATGTCGTGGAGATGAAGAAGTTTGTTTGCGTTTTTGTTGCAACGAACACGCTGAAGCCGTTTATTCTATTTCCTGACGGTACCACAATACACTTCAGAGTTTACCGTTGCACCACGAGGCAGGATATCAAACAGAAAAACCCCTTCACAGTCCCAGAAGCCCGTCGCCATGACTTTACCGTCTGAATGTGAGACATGCACTTTTCCTTTGGAAAAAGAATTAGTGTGGCGCCATGCCATGGATTGCCATTAAGTTTCCTGTTCGAAGTTATGAACCTATACTTCGTCGTCTGTGACGATGTTTGACGAAAAATTGTTACGATCAGCTTCATAACGCGCAAGGAATTGCTTAGTTGCTCCTTATGGGCTTCTGTTAGGCGACGAGCCCAGCAGGCATACGCCTTTGAGTAGCCCAACTGGTGGACGAGTGTTCAGCTCTACCAACAGAGACGTCCAGTTGAGCAGCCAGGTGTTTGTGTTCCGTCGATCACCTCGAATGAGTGTGTCCGCTTATTCCATCATTGCAGGGGTCACACAGCTGTATGCGTTCGGCGGCACGCTCGGGCACATTTCCGCGACCTTGTTGCCATCCTGACAGACGCCTCGCCCAACGACTCACCTTGCTTTTGTTCAATACCACGTCTCCGTAACATTCTGCAAGCGCCTCTGAATGTCTGCGATGCTCTGCGTTTCTGCTAAAAGTAACTCAGTGACAACTCTCTGCGTAGAACGCACCTCCGTTGCAGACGCCATTTTAGAACGATGCGAATAGCGCTGCCTCCTGTCGGAACTTCACGAAACTGTAGGGGCTAGTAAAGGAATATTCCACGATGTCCCACAACAAATTCCGCAATTTTTCAACCGAAATTTGACGAGAAAAAAACTGTGTTTCATTACTTACTGAACGGCCCTCGTAAATAAATCTTATCTATTCCACATAAATATGCGAAAAGTTCCGTTTTTGCTCCATTACGCTATTACCGACAAATCAGCGGACACTGAAACCTCAAACATTGGTTACGCCCGTTCTCGGAGCTACCGTGCGATCACGCGAAATCACACTCGCGTCTTCTTCCAGAATCCACACATTTTTGGCGCAGTGCGACACGCGAGACGAATTATGCGTCTTACAGCTGCACGGATTTAATCGAAAACATTCATTGTTGGATGGAGATTAATTCTCTGCACTGCTACCCAAGGAAAGCCAGACCCACGGGACAGTGTTAAACTTACCACCAGTGCAAATTCAATAATGAAAAGACCTGTAGCAGTCCATTTTCAGAAACATTTTGGAAGGTGACTGTCAACAGCCGTTGAGTGATGGATATAAAATGCATATTTGAACCATTAGATGTCTTTATTTTAAACCCACAAATATCTACCGGTTTCGGTCGTGAACCGTCTTCACTGATGAAGGTTAAAATGGTATAAGCCACCATATTGCGTTAGTCATTACTTAAGATGTGTAGTGCAAGCTGCCAGCGTGTGTGGTGTCAACAGTATTAGTTGGAGGCGGTGGTGTTGTGGTGTGGTCGTTTTCTTTATGGAGGGGGCTTGCACCCCTTGTTGTTTTGCATGGCACTTCACAGCCTACATTGATGTTTTAAGCACCATCTTGCTTCCCACTGTTGAAGAGCAATTCGGGGATGGCGATTGCATCTTTCAACACGTCCGAGCACCTTTTCATAATGCACGGCCTGTGGCGGAGTGGTTACACGACAGTAACATCCCTGTAATGGACTGGCCTGCACAGAGTCCTGACCTGTATCGTATAGAACACCTCCGGGATGTTTTGGAACGCCGACTTCGTGCCAGGCCTCACCGACCGACATCGATACCTCTTCTCAGTGCAGCGCTCCGTGAAGAATGGCCTGCCAGTCCCAAAGAAACGTTCCAGCACGTATGCCTGCAAGAGTGGAAGCTGTGATCAAGGCCGAGGGTGGGCCATCACCATATTGAGTTCAAGCATTGCCGATGGAGGCCGCCACGAACTTGTAAGTAATTCTCTGCCACGTGTCCGGATACTTTTGATCCCATAATGCATATAGTATTTTTGAAAAAAAGTGTGGACTTTCATTCTCGCGGAATTAAGGGCGTTACCACGGCTGGAGGCGGTGTTCCTCGGTATTGGTTTGTTGTCTCCTGGGGAACGTTAATTTTTGTCCGGGGTGCTTATGTTCTGAGCTACGCGCTGGGGAGTCACATTTACATGACCATAATGGTGTGACTCGAGAATTTAGTCGCCAAGCACGATGTAAAACTATCTTACACGGCCACGTTGCCTCCGGCGAGAACGGGCCACTGCACTTCGTGACCTCTAGCCGGGTCGCCGCCATTGCCTCAAGTGCTGCTGGCCCGAAGTGTTTGGGGATCCTGGCGATGGCAATCGTCGGGAGCGAGAAGAAGCGACCCCGGGCCGGCGACTCGGCACATAAACTGGTTTACAGCGGCCTCCAGCGCCGCCCTTTAATAAAACACCGCGCGCCCTAAACTCGGCCCACCGTAATTTCCGGTGTCCCGCGCCCTCTCCCTTAAGATAGCTGACGTCATGGCGACCGGCTCGCCGCAGCGAGTCGCCGCAATCGCGAACTGCATTATGCGCGCGCCCGACGCACACGAGACAATTACGGGAATGCGCCGGCATTCTTCGCAGCGTCGTAAAGTTTTTTACGCACGCATAAATCCAGCCTGTTTTCTTTGACTTGTAAATCTCATCTGGTCTCTGTAGCGTTTGCCATATGTAAGGCTATAAGCGTTTTTCGCCCTAGCTCCATGTGTAATGTTTCACTGCTTCTTTTCATATTTTGTCGCAATGATAGTCGTTATGCTCGATCCCTCAAACTGAAGATTGCCCGCTCTCATTTCCCGTGAAGATGGCTTGGTGGTTGGTTTGGCGAGTGTTCTACCACAGGACTGATTTCGCCCAAATTCTGCGCTAAATAACCCGAAAGAAAAAAGAGACTCTTTTTGTCATTAGTCCTTAGACTGGCCTGATGCGGTCTGCCACGAACTCATCGCCTGACAGAACATGAAAATTCGAGGAATTTGAGGTAATACAGAGGTTAATCGACAGTCATTCGTCCCTCGCACCATTAGCGAATGGAGCAGGGGTGGTGGGTTCAGTTAGTGGTACCACAAGTAACCTCTGCCACACAGTGTCAGGTTGCTGCCATGGTATTGATGTAGCTGTAGATGTGCCAACCTCCTCATCTCAGAGTGTCACTTGCGTTCGAGAACTCAGTTATTTGCTGGACATATTCCAATCTCTGTCTTTCTCTATAGTTTTTACCTTCATCAGATACCTCAGATATCATTCTTAACAGATGTCCTATATTGGGGAAGAAAGCCGCCTATAGTGAGGTGGGTGAAGTCTTGATTTTTTCCCAGTCACTTGGCCAAGGTCAGTCCTACAGAGCGGTTGACGTACGCTTCGAACTGCTAACAAAGATCGAGGGAGGTGGCGCAGTGGTTAGCACACTGGACTCGCATTCGGGAGGACTACGGTTCAAACCCGTGTTGGCCATTCTGATTTAGGTTTTCCGTGATTTCCCTCAATCGTTTCAGGCAAATGCTGGAATGGTTCCTTTGAAAGGGCACGGGCGATTATCTTCCCCGTCCTTTCCTAATGGGACCAATGACCTGGCTGTTTGGTCCGTTCCCCCAAATCAGGTAGCCAGCCAGCTAACAAGGAGATTTCACCATTATGCGGCGAACGCTGCAAGCAATCACGAAGCAAGTGTTCCCTTCACTGTCCACACTCAGCATATATAGATAATGAGGTGTCTGCACCTGACAGTCGTACGGGAATGTGCTAATCTCCACTACGGATCTCTTTTGCGCCTGCTTAAACCTCGTATGGCGTTAATATTTTCTGACATTATTTTGTCCCAGTCGAATGATATATAGTACAAACTGGTAAAACTGAGTGAAAGTGAATTTACTTGATCAAGATTTTATATGGAAGACGAGTGCTTCGTTTTCCGTGTTCTGTTTGTGTGCTGCCCTCTGTATTACACAAAATCGGGTGGTAAGTACCGGACATTATTCTACAGTTTTAAGACAAGCAATGAAATTTTCGTAAATGGGGGCAAAGAGTAGAAATCTACTGTGAACTGTCTAGAGTGCTGAGTATGATAGAAAACGTTAATTATTTGAAGAACTAATTTCTTGTGCATGTGAACATTGATCATAATACATTGTTTGGTTAAACGACTGTAAACTTTTATTTGTGGTCGTCCTTGCTGACTCCTTTGCATTATTCATAGAGTGTTCGAACATTTTATTGCAGTTTAGACGAGCTGAGAAGTTCACCTGTGGAACGAAGACTATGGACAATACATTTTCCATCACTTTCTGGCTGTCCGTACAAACAGTTTTCAGGCCTTTGTAAAAGGCTGTGGCATCTAAAAATCTCACAATACTACCCAACATTTCAACTTACCAAAATTGGAAAAAGACCTCATGTTTTCAAATATGTGTGAATTCCTAAGGGATGAAACAGCTGAGGTCATCGTCCCTAGAGTTACACACTACTTAACCTAACTTAAACTGACTTATGATAAGAACAACACACACACTCATGCCCGAGGGAGGACTGGAGCCTGTGGTGGGAGGGGCCGCGCAATGGGAGGGGCCGCGCAATACGTGACATGGCGCCCTGAACCGCGCGGCCACTCCGCGCGGCCCTCACGTTTTCACCCACCGCCCCACACAATGGTAAACCATGGCTATTTCCAGGACTGCACGTGGAGGGGCACTAGTAGCCATTACGTCCAGCCATTCAAAGAGAGAGTACACATTTAAGCAATTATTTAAAATATAATCGCAGATTCAGGCAGAAGAGGAAACTGCGAGTCCAGTGACCGCAATCACGGACTGATTCCGAGCATACTGAATTGAAAAACTGTTATGCAAATTTCCTGCGTTAAATCAGTTTTTCTAGAGATTATAGATACGCTGGTGTGTTGCGGATGATAAGATCAGAATAAATTTCTGTTAGTTTTCAGGCATATCATTAAAGAAACACCAAGATGGCTTGGAGTGTTAAAAAGAAAAGTAGAGACGAGTTTTTCAAATTTGTTTCGTGACCACGCTGTCGCGGAAGAATACAGTTTTTACTCGATGTCCTCCAATTGGCGTCACAATGGAATATCCTACTTAATTGCTTGGAAGACACCCCCGCGCCACCGAAGGAAAGCAACGGAGGAATTAGCGCAACCTCCCTTGTAAAGTTGGCAGCGTGGACTATTTTTTAAGGATGGAACTAGCAGGCACAGGCTATCAGAGACACGCTCTCCGGCACACACTTACGCAGTCTCTTGTCTCGTCCTATTCAGGTTGATCGTTTGTGAATATTCGCTCATAAATCTGTGCCATCTCAACTAAACAGCGTGTGCCATTCCATCACCTTGAAGTCAGAAGAGCGGATTTTACATCACGGCAGCAATTCGATCGCTTCGCGAGATGACGACTCGATTACTGCGGGTGCCGTGACTGTGCGCTGCGAGTCGATTGCACGAGTCGATTGCAAACCTCACCCTAACACGATTTCGGTTGGCGGGCCGCACGTGCCAACGTTTCCGAGTTTCGATTACTCTCATGGCCAACCGATATCTCCACAGTTTTTCTCAGAGAAGTTTTACGCACGTTGCGTCGAATTACAACTGTCGAGGGGCTGGACCGATTTGTTTATTATTGCTAGCGTTGTTATTTACGTAAGTTCTTTTTCCAGTGGAGAACAGGCTGCCACAACTGATAATCCGGCGTTGTGGATTGGTCGTTTTTCCGCACTGAAAAGGCTACCTCGCATTTATTTTATTTCATGGTACCTAAATTAGTTTCTGCCTATATCTTACTAGTCTGTAATCTTCCTCGCTGTCCCGAATTCTTCAGACACTTCCCGGCTGAAATACCTGCTGTAGGTTCAGATTTTCGATGCTGCCACAGTCAAAAAATGGTTCAAATGGCTCTGAGCATTATGGGACTTAACATCTATGGTCATCAGTCCCCTAGAACTTAGAACTTCTTAAACCTAACTAACCTAAGGACATCACACAACACCCAGTCATCACGAGGCAGAGAAAATCCCTGTCACTGTCAAGAAGACAGCAAGATTTTTCCAGGTAAGAACATATTTATCTGAAGATAGAGGAGGAAGTAACGGTTAGAGCAACATGTACGATTGTCACCCTCATTAATATGTCATAAACAGGATCTGTACAGTAAGTGTTAGGTATAGATGATTATACAGCGGAAAGATAGACGCGTGTTACAAAAGTGATTACAATTGATTCCTGAGTTAGATGTGTGTTACAAACGTGATTGCAACTGATTCCTGAGTAACTTTTGGAAACCCGCGTATTTAATTGAAGGTGCGTAAAGTTTGTTATACACTCCTGGAAATGGAAAAAAGAACACATTGACACCGGTGTGTCAGACCCACCATACTTGCTCCGGACACTGCGAGAGGGCTGTACAAGCAATGATCACACGCACGGCACAGCGGACTCACCAGGAACCGCGGTGTTGGCCGTCGAATGGCGCTAGCTGCGCAGCATTTGTGCACCGCCGCCGTCAGTGTCAGCCAGTTTGCCGTGGCATACGGAGCTCCATCGCAGTCTTTAACACTGGCAGCATGCCGCGACAGCGTGGACGTGAACCGTATGTGCAGTTGACGGACTTTGAGCGAGGGCGTATAGTGGGCATGCGGGAGGCCGGGTGGACGTACCGCCGAATTGCTCAACACGTGGGGCGTGAGGTCTCCACAGTACATCGATGTTGTCGCCAGTGGTCGGCGGAAGGTGCACGTGCCCGTCGACCTGGGACCGGACCGCAGTGACGCACGGATGCACGCCAAGACCGTAGGATCCTACGCAGTGCCGTAGGGGACCGCACCGCCACTTCCCAGCAAATTAGGGACACTGTTGCTCCTGGGGTATCGGCGAGGACCATTCGCAACCGTCTCCATGAAGCTGGGCTACGGTCCCGCACACCGTTAGGCCGTCTTCCGCTCACGCCCCAACATCGTGCAGCCCGCCTCCAGTGGTGTCCCGACAGGCGTGAATGCAGGGACGAATGGAGACGTGTCGTCTTCAGCGATGAGAGTCGCTTCTGCCTTGGTGCCAATGATGGTCGTATGCGTGTTTTGGCGCCGTGCAGGTGAGCGCCACAATCAGGACTGCATACGACCGAGGCACACAGGCCCAACACCCGGCATCATGGTGTGGGGAGCGATCTCCTACACTGGCCGTACACCACTGGTGATCGTCGAGGGGACACTGAATAGTGCACGGTACATCCAAACCGTCATCGAACCCATCGTTCTACCATTCCTAGACCGGCAAGGGAACTTGCTGTTCCAACGGGACAATGCACGTCCGCATGTATCCCGTGCCACCCAACGTGCTGTAGAAGGTGTAAGTCAACTATCCTGGCCAGCAAGATCTCCGGATCTGTCCCCCATTGAGCATGTTTGGGACTGGATGAAGCGTCGTCTCACGCGGTCTGCACGTCCAGCACGAACGCTGGTCCAACTGAGGCGCCAGGTGGAAGTGGCATGGCAAGCCGTTCCACAGGACTACATCCAGCATCTCTACGATCGTCTCCATGGGAGAATAGCAGCCTGCATTGCTGCGAAAGGTGGATATACACTGTACTAGTGCCGACATTGTGCATGCTCTGTTGCCTGTGTCTATGTGCCTGTGGTTCTGTCAGTGTGATCATGTGATGTATCTGACCCCAGGAATGTGTCAATAAAGTTTCCCCTTCCTGGGACAATGAATTCACGGTGTTCTTATTTCAATTTCCAGGAGTGTATTTTCTTTCCAAGCTCTTGCACAGTCGTTTTACTTTTGCGCATGAGGAAACTTCTTTCGACGTCTTCTTACAGCAACGGTGTTGCATCTCTTCTTTCTTGAACGAGTCGCCTAGAATTTTATATAATGAACTTTTCTTTTCAGAAGTGCTTAATGGGAGGGATCAAACTTCATTTTCTTTCATATTCATCTGTATTCTTGCTATAAGTACAACTGCGATATATTACAATGACGTCTTCGTCATTTCAGTGATACAACAACTTTTCTTATCCTTCAGAAACGACCTTTGGAGTAGAAAAATTGTCACGAAAATAGTTACAAATAATTTAATATAGAATGCATATGACTTCATCTAATAATACGTATTTAGTGTGTAAGAGTCTACAATGTAATATAAAGTAAAATATTGCCTCACAATAATTATTCTTAGACATGGGACGTTTATACTCAAGGCATAGCAAATTTTATATTCTATAAAAGTTAAGATTAAAATATTATTTGTTTTTGTTTCTCACCTGAGCACTATGCGACTTAACTTCTGAGGTCATCAGTCGCCTAGAACTTAGAACTAATTAAACCTAACTAACCGAAGGACATCACACACATCCATGCCCGAGGCAGGATTCGAACCTGCGACTGTAGGGGTCGCTCGGCTCCAGACTGTAGCGCCTAGAACCGCACGGCCACTCCGGCCGGCCCTTTTGTTTCTAATCTGGAATCATGTAGGACTAATTTCATAGTTTTAAACATCAGCTTACAGCAGGTGTCGTACACTTAAATGATTCTATATACGCCCCAACACTTCTTTTAGTATCAATTTTACTTGATCCTGTAGAGTCAGTCACACCCCTCTTTGGTTTATAAACCACCATACGAGACACAGACTAGGCTGCGAGTCCCTATAAATAAACTATCATCCTGTCCCTTCTTCTTGTAAATATTTTTCCCCTTCCGATCTTAGTTCATTATATCATGTAAATTCTCTGTTGCCGAAACTGGTTTCGATTGATTAGTCATTCTTAGTCAGTCCCTGAGTCATATCATGCCGCAGCCGGCCTAGAAACATTGATGGTTAATCAAAGGAATAACAACATTAGCTGCTAGTGGACGTTAAAATAAATCTATTGAGAAAGGCGGAAACTTGTACAGGAACGGGATTCGAACCCGTATACTTCCGTTTCTCGCGAACGATCGCCTTGACAGTTTCGGCTATCCGGACACGGACCCTACTGACCCAGATTTCTAACTTATCCACGCTACTAACGGAGTGCCCCTGCCCATTAACCTCACTAATTGTAGAGATCACTGATTCCTGTAGGAGTTCAGCCTTGTTTGTACGTCTGTACTGAAAGGATCATTCGCCGTCTCACCATAGTTGTATACATGTCGCGTCTGTTCCTTATGACATATTCGAAAGAACCCCCAACACATGGATATGAAATATTGATGGGCTACTCAAAGAGAGCAACCTGTGGAATCCAGTTTACCCATTAAAGAATTTACGTGGTCATTTATTTGACTGTCGATTTTTTTCACTTGGTGACTGATGAAAAATGTATAAGATAATATATGTATTATATATGACATGTGCTGCAATTGAAAATAATTGTGTTTTTGAAGCTAAGAACGTGATGGTAACCGGTGAATTGACAATGGTCTCTTGACCAAAACCGAACACGTTAAAGTATCTTTTGATTGTTCCATGATTTGCCGACCTATCAACTATAGACGGAAAGGAGCTACATCATAATTAAAATCATACAAAAATATTCCTACACCTAATGAATAACGTCTTCGAATTTCTTTATGTATCTTATTTCGGGAACAGACAGAAAAATCTTTTTGCAAATTTTAGTACTTATTAATTCATGACGTATTTGGTAATAAAATCTCAGTCAAGTTTAATAAAGCCCTAACTGAATTTCGGCCGTGAAATAGTTGTAAAATCTCGCTCATTACGTGGGCCACACTACATCTTGAAGAAACAGTAATATCTTAGAAATGAAATGACCCTGCTACATTCGCACATTGCAACACTGTGACTGCCTCCATAGAGTAGTGTACAAAACATTACTCTATAGTGCGGTAAAGATATGTATTGCACATGTAACTACATACTTACCCCTGATTTATGTACAAATGATGCAACGTTGATAACGCTCTGCCACCTAACAATTTTCTGCCCTGTCGTGGGAACACTAACGTAGTCATTTGTTTTTTCTATAGCTGCAGCGGCCATTCACGCCAATTCATCCTCACTGTTTCATTGTCAGTCGCTTCGCTAGTCTTGGTGAACTCTGTGGCGTTCTGAATTTGTCGCTCGCACCCATTTGCGAGCCACTGATTTGGTCATCGTGTCTGCGTCGCGCATTCAAAAACCCATTACTGCACTAATCGTCGAGCGGTTCGTTTCACTTCATCGGGTCTGGCGGTCTAGCAGTGAAGCGCGTACCTGGAAACTGCAAGGTGGGCGAATAGGATTTTTTTTCCTCAGTATGCCTTCAACATAGCCTTCACATCACAACTTAAAAACAAAGCTACAGAAGTGAGTTTGAAATTCACCTCCACGCGCACGTTTTCCTCCACCCGGTTAGAATTTTCAGTATGTTGTTCATGGCACTCCCTCCTGCCACTGCGCAGAAAGACTAAGTTATCTTGATTGACTGGGCTATAACGCCACAGGCCTTGGCATGCACTTACAAATTACAAAAGTGTCGCTTGTGTAGATTTTATCTCACAATTTTGTGAATTTTAGCAGCAAAAAAATAACAATTAAATGTTTTTGTTTGTCTGGCCCTCTTATTACGAAACTATTGTGCTGTGAGGGTTAAGTTAGATCGATTTGTAAATGTAATTAGGTTTCGCACAGTTTTGACACAAGTATTTTCTGTTTCATTACCCTCAAAGTAAAGTTTTGATTAATAATATTGACGAAATAGGCGCCTAAGCTGATGGTTTAATACCCCAGTCAGTGAAGATCAGAAAAGGTCGAAAATGGGAAATAATTCGTGTAATCGTATGTTTTTGGACAGTAGGGTGGGTGACCGGTGGGTGGAGGGTGAGGATTAGTGTGTTGGTGGACGCGCGTTTGAAGGTCACTTTTCTACACTTTTTTCTTTAATAATGTGAAACTCGCTGCGTCCAGCGAAAACGTATCTCAGTGCAAAATTAAACTACACAACGGGAGGATACCGAAGATCTCGCTCGACGCGCAAGCGCTTTGGCTTAGGTGGTCGTCGTAGGCTAATTTGCCGTACAGGAAATGTATTTGCAGTTGCGAACATGAGCCAACTGTGTGTCGGAATGACGACAGTGAAAGTTCGTGGCGGACTGGAACTCGAATCCGGATTTCCTACTTTGCACGAGTGGTCACCTTAAACGCTTCGGCTATCCATGCACGAATCACGGCCGGACCTAAACTTCCATAAGTCGTCGCCGTTGTGTCAGAACCTGCACTAGTAAATTACGTATATTCCCGTTACATGTCTAGTGAGAGTCGAGCACCTAGTATTGACGAATAAATACGAAATAGGAGTGCTTGTGGTGTTAAGAAAAATACGATGTACTGTTCGCCCGGACACGTATGCTTGTCCAAAGGAACATGACACAGGAACTGGTATTTCACAGTTTGATGTAGTTTCCCGACTTGATAGAACACAAGTTGTAGGGAAGCAGCCTACTCATGCCATATAAAATTCATATGGTTTCCATTGTGTGCCAGCCTAGTCCGCTGTAACTGGCTGTTACGTCACGAATGTTGCGCAGTACCTTAAAAGTAAAATAAATAATCTCAAAAGTTGATTGCATGTTAGTAATGATGCTAAAATAATAATGTGTTAAGTTTCAGTTCGGTAACTTAAACAGTTTTCGGAATTTGGACGTTTTACGTAAAAATCATCGGCGCAACAGGAAGGAGCTAGAAACTTCAAAATTGATATTCGGATTCCTTTTTCACTGTAATTTAAGGGAAACGGCATGCTGGATCTCACAAAGTAATATTTTGGTTGAAATCCATGATTTTCTGTTTTTGTGTCCTAAAAATTCGTAAGCAAGATAGATTAAGTAAGTGATTAGATAAAGCTACGATGTTTAGATTTAGGTAGAATGGAGATACGCTATAATAACAAAGATGTGAGAAGTTTCAAAAAGGTGGCTATAAAACTATAGCTGTAGCGTCTCTCCAAAGGGCAAGTTCAGAGCTCATCTATTGCGTGCAGTACAACTAAAATAATTCTCTCGCCAAAAGTATTTAACCTAGCCACATTAGAATTGTATTATAGATACTTACCTGTGTGCTGATTGCACAATTAAATCGAGAGCTTCATTGGCCTTCAGCGAATGAAGCAATTAATTGTTTAGTAACTTGAAGTGGTGTTCTGCTAGCCTCAGCGGCCAGTCAGTAAGGCAAATATTGTCGGATGCTCCTTCGGCGGTCCGCACCGCGGCTATATACTGTAAATAAGAGCGTGCGCGCTAGAGTGAGGCCCCAGTTCTCTTCTAGATTCGTATAAGCGCGCACTCTGCGTCGGAAGCCGCGTCGCGTTAGTGCAGTTGCCAGGAACAGCCTTGGATGCCGTATTACGTAACTCGATATGCACTTAACAATGAGTTCGCATTGCGTTGGTTGGTTGGTTGTTTTGGGGAAGGAGACCAGACAGCGAGGTCATCGGTCTCATCGGATTAGGGAAGGACGGGGAAGGAAGTCGGCCGTGCCCTTTGAAAGGAACCATCCCGGCATTTGCCTGGAGCGATTTAGGGAAATCACGGAAAACCTAAATCAGGATGGCCGGACGCGGGATTGAACCGTCGTCCTCCCGAATGCGAGTCCAGTGTCTAACCACTGCGCCACCTTGCTCGGTAGTTCGCATTGGGGTAAAGAGTTAATAACGGAACGACACCAGTGACTTATTCTCAGTTTGCGTATGTCTTATTTTCACGTGTCCTCGCAGGACAGACCTACCATTACTAGCGTGGCATTTGATGAGTACTAACATCAAATTTTGGCGAGCATTCACTTTGAACACTTACATCTATAACGATTATTGAACAGTTTCGTTATCTAGGGATAACAGGATCCGCGCAATAGACTCTGAGCAGCTCTGATAGTACAATAGCTGATAGTAACATTCCTTGGGTAAACATTTGTCTGGAACTTAACGCTTTATCGTTTTCAGAATATAGTGATAATTGTTATAGTAAACTGCATTTTCTATGAATCCCACACATCATCCTAAATCCTCAGATTAATGAACTTCAATAATCAATAACATTTTTTTTCTTTCTCCATCAGAGTGGGCACAGTGAACTCTAATTACAGGCATCACGTTTTTGCTAATCACTTTCTGGTTGCCAACATTGTAGTTAGAGAGCCTGTGTTGAGAACGGCAATACTAAAAAGGATATACACTCAGTCGCAAAAGTATTCGGATATCACGTAACGGCGCATAATTTTGCAGTTTGCCGCATGAACAAATACAGAAATAGCACTTTGTAATATATTTGGGACTCTGGGTACGATGTCGCAACGTGAAACACGCTTCAAATACGAAGAATTGTTGTTGGACATGTCTGTTACGTAATATTTCCTGAAAACGGCATGGGAAGGTGCAACAAAAGTATTCGGACAAAGGCGGACAACGTGAGAGAATAGTTCATTCCGAGACGCACAGAGGGCGAAGCGACTGCAGTGTGTCCGACATTTCCGCGAGACGATAGCGATGATTAGTAAACACGTATCGCGAGCCTGTGCAGGTCGACGATGGGACGCGGAGGAAAGTGTTCCACGTTCGAGCAAAGGCAACTTGTCGTTTATCATCACGCGAAGGGGAAAACCTGCAGGGAAATTGCCGCAATAGTGAACATGATGAAAAGTACAGTTGACGACATTATGAAACGGTTCGAGAAAGAAGACCGACTGGATTGCAGTACAGGACGGCCACGGACATTTTCATAGAGAGATGAACGTGTGATTGTGCGAAAGGTACAACAGAATGCGAAAATATCTACCACACGAATTGCAAGTGAGGTGGAGGGAGACCTTGGTATAAAAGTTCATCCCGAAACCGTGCGGAGAGTACTACGACGATCGCAGTACCATGGTCGAGTAGCACGGCGAAAGCCATTTATAAATGCAGTGAACCAGACGAAACGTAAGCAGTTTGCGAGGGAATACGCCGAATACGGTCAGGCTTGGTGGAATCGGGTGATACTTTGCGACGAATGTAAATGTACATTATAGCAAAGCGACGGAAAGGCAAATGTGTGGCGAAAGACCAATGAAGAGCTGAACCCCAGGAACCTCAAACCAA
Source organism: Schistocerca cancellata (assembly GCF_023864275.1). Taxonomy (NCBI): domain Eukaryota; kingdom Metazoa; phylum Arthropoda; class Insecta; order Orthoptera; family Acrididae; genus Schistocerca; species Schistocerca cancellata. Next base: position 154,982,833 of record NC_064631.1, read on the forward strand.
CAGTAAAGTTTGGAGGTGGGAGCATCATGGTGTGGGGATGCATGTCCGGCAATGGTGTGGGTGATTCAGTGTTCATTAATGATACGATGAACAAGGAAGAGTATTTGAATATACTGCGAGGACATTTGAAGCAGAGTGTACGACATCTAGGTATCGAGAACAACTTTAATTTTTATCAGGATAAAGCCCGCATCTCGTGGTCGTGCGGTAGCGTTCTCGCTTCCCACGCCCGGGTTCCCGGGTTCGATTCCCGGCGGGGTCAGGGATTTTCTCTGCCTCGTGATGGCTGGGTGTTGTGTGCTGTCCTTAGGTTAGTTAGGTTTAAGTAGTTCTCAGTTCTAGGGGACTTATGACCACAGCAGTTGAGTCCCATAGTGCTCAGAGCCATTTTTTATCAGGATAATGATCCCAAGCATACCGCGCATATTTTACAAATGTGGTTGCTCTTCAATTACCCGAAAGTATTGTACCCCCCTCCCCAATCACCAGACCTTAACCCAATGAACATTTGTGGGATAAATTGAAACGGTCCCTCCGCGCGGACAACATCTATACGAAGGAGACCTTGAAAGAGAAACTGCGCCAAGAATGGGCAAATATAGGCCCAGATTTCACGAAAAAACTACTCGAAAGTATGCCTAGTAGATTGGAGGAGGTATTGAAAATGAAAGGTGGGCCCACAAGGTATTGACATTTCCGTCGTACAACTTATGAAACATTTATTGGACAGTGTCCGAATACTTTTGTAGCAGCAGGGTGTGCAGGATATATCATTTTTGTTGTTAATTTTTCTGTTATTTATGTTTTGGAAACGAAATAATACAATAATTCTTTTGTAATTAATGTTGTTACGCATATACAGGGTGATACAAAAAGGTACGGCCAAACTTTCAGGAAACATTCCTCACACACAAATAAAGAAAAGATGTTGTATGGACATGTGTCCGGAAACGCCTAATTTCCATGTTAGAGCTCGTTTTAGTTTCGTCTGTATGTACTGTACTTCTTCGATTCACCGCCAGTTGGCCCAATTGAAGGAAGGTAATGTTGACTTCGGTGCTTGTGTTGACATGCGACTCATTGCTGTACAATACTAGCATCAAGCACATCAGTACACAGCATCAACAAGTTAGTGTGGTTTTTCAGTCAGTGCAATGTTTACAAATGCGGAGTTGGCAGATGCCCATTTGATGTATGGTTTAGCACGGGGCAATAGCCGTGGCGCGGTACGTTTGTATCGAGACAGATTTCCAGAACGAAGGTGTCCCGACAGGAAGACGTTCGAAGCAATTGATCAGCATCTTAGGGAGCACGGAACATTCCAGCCTATGACTCGCGACTGGGGAAGAGCTAGAACGACGAGGACACCTGCAATGGACGAGGCAATTCTTCGTGCAGTTGACGATAACCCTAATGTCAGCGTCAGAGAAGTTGCTGATGTACAAGGTAACGTTGACCACGTCACTGTATGGAGAGTGCTACGGGAGAACCAGTTATTTCCGTACCATGTACAGCGTGTGCAAGCACTATCGGCAGCTGACTGGCCTCCACGGGTACACTTCTGCGAATGATTCATCCAACAATGTGTCAATCCTCATTTCAATGCAAATGTTCTCTTTACGGATGAGGCTTCATTCCAACGTGATCAAATAGTAAATTTTCACAATCAACATGTGTGGGCTGACGAGAATCCGCACGCAATTGTGCAATCACGTCATCAACACAGATTTTGTGTGAACGTTTGGGCAGGCATTGTTGGTGATGTCTTGATTGGGCCCCATGTTCTTCAAACTGCGCTCAATGGAGCACGTTATCATGATTTCATACGGGATACTCTACCTGTGCTGCTATAACATATGCCTTTACAAATACGACACAACATGTGGTTCATGCACGATGGAGCTCCTGCACATTTCATTCGAAGTGTTCGTACGCTTCTCAACAACAGATTCGGTGACCGATGGATGGGTAGAGGCGGACCAATTCCATGGCCTCCACGCTCTCCTGACCTCAACCCACTTGACTTTCATTAATGGGGGCATTTGAAAGCTCTTGCCTACGCAACCCCGGTACTAAATGTAGAGACTCTTCGTGCTCGTATTGTGGACGGCTGTGATACAATACGCCATTCTCCAGGGCTGCATCAGCGCATTAGGGATTCCATGCGACGGAGGTTGGCTGCATGCATCCTCGATAACGGAGGACATTTTGAACATATCCTGTAACAAAGGCAAAGTGTTTGAAGTCACGCTGGTACGTTCTGTTTCCATCCCATGATTAATGTGATTTGAAGAGAAGTAATAAAATGAGCTCTAACATGGAAAGTAAACGTTTCCGGACTCATGTCCACATAACGTATTTTCTTTCTTTGTGTGTGAGGAATGTTTCCTGAAAGGTTGGCCGTACCTTGTATATTGCTAATAAATATGTTTGAATTTCATAGTCAGTGTTTCTCGAGTACTCATTGTGAAACTTCCCACTGTCAGAATACTTTTGCCACTGAGTGTATAATTCCTTATTTTCCAACCGTCGCCCCGGCCCCGCAAAGTGCCCTGTACGAAATTGTTCGCCTCGACTCCCTCTACACCACTGTGCTACATTGCAAGCAGTTACCGTTTATGCCGTGTATATTATTCTTATTGCTTCCAGATTCAGCTACGGTTCCTTTGCAAAGTTCCCGCGGATCCCCACGAATTCATGGACAGCAGCCCTAGAACCGCCGGCTTAGCATGAGGGCTGGACGCAGACTTAAACGCCGCACGCCCCGAGCGGCTCCAGTACGCGGCCGCGCCGCCCTGGCTCCTTGCCTCTGTCGCCTCCTTTTAATCCGGCTTAGAGACAATGGCGCCACCTGCTCTCGGTCCTGCTGCTCCTCGGCTAATCCCCGCTGTTGCCGCCTCCGCACACACCGCTGGCGCAGCATGCACTGCGCACACGTCGTAAAACTCCGCAACCCCTATTAGCCGCGGCAAACACGTCACCGTCTGCTTGGAGGACGGAATTACGCCGGTAGATCCTTCAGTCACTGTACTCTGCCTGTCCGACCTTCCTCTGCTACTGTGTTCCCTAGCCTTTAATTGTCATAAATCAGAATATTCCAGCACTAACGTGACAGCGTTCGTAGCTCGGATAAAATAGCTTTGCGGTCGATAGATATCACAACTCTGTAGTCCTGTCACATTGACGCGCATCTAGTGTAGAAACTTAGACCTTGTTCTGAGCTGAAACATAACGAGCATATCTCGAACAGAACGATCTCCTCTATGTCAACCAGCATGGACTCCGAAATCGTCGTTCATGCGAGAACCACATACCGCTTTTCTCACATGCCATCCTGAAAGCTGTGGATCGAGGCAATCAGGTATGTGCTGTATTTATTGACTTCCCGTGAAACATTTGAACAGTCATATGTGGTATCAAACGTAATTTGTAATTCTACTGAGGATTTCTTGGTAGTTATTCGGTGAACCTTTGCTAGCACCCACGAACCTACCCACGATTCAACACTCCAGGAACCCTGCTGCGCCGCTACATCCATATCCTACCTGTGATGAATCTACATGCCTTGCCATCCTCGCCCGCCGGAACTTTAACGAATTGCCGCCACCCAACGATCAAATCAGTCCCGCGATAGACACTTTTTTATCCAGTCGTAGTCAACAACCTTCCACCTCATACCAACTGTATGTTCTCCTCCCTTCCCGATCTTTTCCCTAAGTAGCTATAATTGTGGTGTCACCGCCAGACACCACACTTGGTAGGTGGTAGCTTTTAAATCGGCCGCGGTCCGCTAGTATACGACGGACCCGCGTGTCGCCACTGTCAGTAATTGCAGACCGAGCGCCACCACACGGCAGGTCTAGAGACGTACTAGCACTCGCCCCAGTTGTACAGCCGACGTTGCTAGCCATGGTTCACTGAGAATTACGCTCTCATTTGCCGAGAAGATAGTTAGCATGGCCTTCAGCTACATTTGCTACGACCTAGCAAGGCGCCATTACCAGTATAGATATTGAGATTCTATTAATGTATCATCAAGAGCGATGTTCTACAAATGTGGATTAAAGTATTCCAGAAGCTACGTACTTTTCTTTATAGCATTCATTACGTATCCTGTTTCAGACCTCACGCCAGCCTGCGTGAGTTTAAGCGCGTGCCTTTCGGCTTCCTCTCATTGTGTCTAGGCTGTCTTGTCTAGACACAACAATAATCACTTCCTGCTTTTCCACAGGGACCCATAGTTCTACTCATCTTTCCACCTCCATCGTCAGCGTGACAATTTAATGTAGCCTTGGCTTTGCCATTATAACAGGATTAACATTATCATCACTAATTATATTTCGCCCGCCCGGGTAGCCGAGCAGTCTAACGCACGGCTTTCCGGAGTGGGAAGGAGCGCCTGGTCCCCTGCACGAATCCGCCCGGTGGACTTGTGTCGATGTCCGCTGAACCGGCTAGTCTGTTGTGGATGGTTTTTAGGCGGTTTTCCATCTGCCTCGGCAAATGCGGGTTGGTTCCCCTTATTCCGCCTCAGCTACACTATGTCGGCGATTGCTGCGCAAACAAGTTCTCCACGTACGCGTACACCGCCATTACTCTACCACGCAAACCACTCGTCTGGTCTGAGACGTTCCCCGAGGGGGGGGGGGGGGGGGGGAACTGCACAATAATCCTGTGTTCGGTGTAGGGCGGTGGAGGGGTGAAGTGGACTGCGATACTCGCTTGGGGTTGTGGCCCACTGCGGCTGCGGCGGGGACGGAGCCTCTCCGTCGTTTCTGGGTCCCCGGTTAACATACAATACATACCATTATATTTCAACTGTTATGTAAAATCATCCAAAACAGTTTGTTTGCCGACGTATGTTTTGAATATTCGGTATTATTTTCGACTATTTTATGTACTAGGTTATTGTAAAATATATCCCATATTTTGAGAGGTGTTAGTGGTGGTGGTTAGTGTTTAACGTCCCGTCGACAACGAGGTCATTACAGACGGAGCGCAAGCTCGGGTTAGGGAAGGATTGGGAAGGAAATCGGCCGTGCCCTTTCAAAGGATCCATCCCAGCATTTGCCTGATACGATTTAGGGAAATCACGGAAAACCTAAATCAGGATGGCCGGATGTGTTAGTACTGACCAAAGCAAAATGAAAGTGTTCTGTAGACATGGGCTCTAAAGTAAATAGATTAAGAGATATGTGCATGTATTCGTCTTCACTATTGGAAGCTGTTTGCTATTACGGAAGACCTCCAGAACGTAGGAAATAAGAAGTAAGCATATAAGAACACATTATTCTGTTACTTTGGAACAGCAGAGCTTCTAGAGGAGCCATCGCTGAAGCTCATGTCTGCCATTTCTGGTGTGGAATAATAGGTTTCCATTGTGGTGTTAAGTGCAGATGTAAAACTACAACCTGTTTTCAAAATTCTGGCAGTACAGACTGATCCTATTACAGCTAATGTAACCGCTTCATTTGCCAAAAACTGTGAATGTGGTGTATAGCATCTGTTTCTTGCGTGCTGAATCCATCGACAATAACAGGGCAATGTGGCCTCATTTCTGTACTGCATTCTGTAGGTCGTTCGTAAACAGCAAATAACTTACAATAGAAGAGATGCGTTTCACATAGCGAAAATCGACTAGTGCTTATAGCTTTCAAGGCATACAGTTTAGAGCCCATGTCTATTGGACATTATTATTTTGTTTTCGTCCATAATCCCAAGTCGCAAAATATGACGTACTTTATTTTAAGATCCTGTATATTGCTACTATTGTTAAACATGTAAAATCTAAAGTTTAAGAAAGCTTTTATCCGCTCCGATTCCGCCCCATCGTGGGGAATTGTATTACGTGGAAGAGCCAAAGAAACTGCCACACCTGCCTAATATCGGGTAGGACCTCCGCGAACCAACACGACGTAGCATGGACTCCACTAATGTCTGAAGTAATGCTGGAGGGAACTGACAAAATGAATCCTGCAGGGCTATCCATAAATCCGTAAGACTACTAGTGTGTGGAGATCTCTGAACAGCATGTTGCAAGGCATCCCAGGTATCCTCAATAATGTTCATATCGGGGGAGTTTGGTGGCCAGCGGAAGTGTTTAAACCAAGAACCGTGTTCTTGGAGCCACTCTGTAGCAATTCTGGACATGTGGGGTGTCGCATTGTCCTGCTTAAATTGCCCAAGTCCGTCGGAATGCACAGTGGACACGAATGGATGCAAGTGATCAGACAGGATGCTGACGTACGTGTCACCTGTCAGAGTCGTATCTAGACGTGTCAGGAGTCCCATAGCACTTCAACTGCACACTCTTCACACCAGTACAGAGCCTCTACCATCGACTGACATGCAGGGTCCATGGATTCATGAGTTTGTCTCCGTTACCGTACACGTCCATCCGCTCGACACAATTCGAAACGAGACTCGTCCGACCAGGCACATATTTCCATTCATCAACAGTCCAATGTCTGTGCTGACGGGCCCAGGCGAGGCGTAAAGCTTTGCGTCATGCAGTCATGAAGGGTAGGCGAGTGGGCCTTCGGCTCCGAAAGCCCGTATCAATGATGCTTCGTTCAATTTTTCGCACGCTGACATTTGTTGATGGCCCAGCATTGAAATCTGCAGCAATTTGCGGAAGGATTGCACTTCTGTCATGTTGAACGATTCTCTTCAGTCGTCGTTGGTCCCTTTGTTGAAGGATCTTCTTCTGGCCGCAGCGATGTCGGAGATTTGATGTTTTACCGGCTTCCTGATATTCACGGTACACTCTTGAAATGGTCGTACGGGAAATCCCCACTTCATCGCTACCTCGGAGATGCTAGCCCCATCGCTCGTGAGTCGACTATAATGCGAGGTTCAAAATCGCTTAAATGTTGATAACCTGCCCTTGTAGCAGCAGCAACCGATGTAACAACTGCGTCAGACACTTATATAAGCGTTACCGACCTCAGCGCCATATTCTGTTTGTTTACACAACTCTGTATTTGCTTACGCATGCCTATACCAGTCCCTTTGACGCTTCAACGTATGAATAAAGGAAAAAATAGCCGGCCGGAGTGGCCGTGCGGTTCTAGGCGCTACAGTCTGGAGCCGAGCGACCGCTACGGTCGCAGGTTCGAATCCTGCCTCGGGCATGGATGTGTGTGATGTCCTTAGGTTAGTTAGGTTTAAGTAGTTCTAAGTTCTAGGCGACTGATGACCTCAGAAGTTAATTCGCATAGTGCTCAGAGCCATTTTTGAAAGGAAAAAATATCACCCTTACCATGAACAGTGGCTTTCTAGTCGTTGTCTACCGGCAAGTTTCGAAGAACGGCCCGTGGAAAAGGCAATATCTTTGCACGCAGTATACGCAGGGGATTGAGTGTATGAAGCGAGAGACATGGTGCGTTGCTTGTAGAAGCGCTGCGGCGCGCACCGGAGTTAATATGACAGGCCCGTGAGGGAGCCTCAGAGGACGTCGGTGGTGCCTGCGGCTGTCCCCAGAGATTCCGCCCCCGTATTACTGACCGACGATCCGCTGCGCAGTGCGACCACAAAGAATCCCGCCACGTACCGCGCAGCCGAGGTGGCCGTTATTGAATTCCGGATCTCTTGTAGCCGCGGCGAGATTCGGAGCACGTTTCAGACACTGCAGCTGTCTGTCATTCACTCGCGCTGTCACGGCGTCTTGCCTTCATTGCGGATATATAGCGCGCGGCAGCGCGAACTGTTTCCTACTGCGCGCATCCGCGCATGCCGGAGAGCTTCTTACTGCTGACGTGGAAATAACCCGGCGGCTCGAATTTTCATGAGGCCCTTTGCATTACAGCAAGCATCGATGTACCGAGCGAACCTTCGCGTCCTGGGTTTGTAGTGACGCACTACCACTATACAAGGTGGCTTTTCGCTACGTAAAGATTGCAGAAAGGCGAACCTACATTTATGGCATTCGTAGATTTAGATATTCAAATGTGTGTGAGTTCTTATGGGACCAGACTGCAGAGGTCATCGGTACCTAACTCTCACACTACTTAAACTAACTTAAACTAATCCATGCTAAGAACAACACACACACACACACACACACACACACACACACACACACACACACACACGCGCGCGCGCTCGCACGCGCGCCCTAGGAAGGACTCGAACCTCCGGTGGGAGGGTAGATTTAGAAAACGTGTTAGATTGTGTTGAGCGGAATACGGTCTTGGAAATTTTGAAGGCTGCAGTGATAAAATACGGGGAACGAATGCGTTGTTTACACTTGTACACAAACCAAACTACAATTGCAAGAGTCGAAGGGCATGAAAGAGATGCTGCTGTTGAGAAAGGAGTGAGACATGGTTGTAGCATACCCCGTATGCACGAGATGTGACCAAAAACTAATCAGAATAAGTTTAATTTCGCCGGATTTATACATCTAATTTTCAATTTTTTTTTAGTTTTGTTGGTGCACTTGTAGCTGATGTATGTTTGCATTTTCAGTTGTTTTGAATATTTAGTTTGTCGTTGATAGTCGGAAAGGTTATATGTGTTTTCGAGTGTTGAGCGGGTTTTTACTTTCGAAAAAGATATGTCAAAGAATTTGCATCAAATTGTGCTCGAAAAAACGGGAAAAAGTGCAGCACCCTATTCGAAATGTTGACTGTGGCGTTTGGCGAATTTACTATGAGTTAAGACAAAAGAGCTGAAGAATGGTATAAGCGTTTCAAAGAGGGTTGAGAAGATGTTGAAGGCGACCACCGCAATGGACGCCCTAGCACATAACTTACTGATGACAGTGTGGAAGAAGTAAAGAAAACTTTACTGGAAAATTGCCGAATTACCATCAGAGAGGTTGCTGGTGATGTCGACATATCCTTTGACTCACGCAAAGCAACTTTTACCGCATTGATTGAGCAGTAGCGGCTCCCAGCTCGTAAGTTGACATGCGGTCGGGAGAGCGGTGTGCTGACCACGTGCCCCTCCGTATCCGCATCCAGCGTCACCTGTGGGCTGAGGAAGGCAGGGTGGCCGGTCGGTACCGTTGGGCCTTCATGGTCTGTTGGGGCGAAGTTTTATTTTATGTCGCGGCTAATTTACTCATCTGCGCCTTGGTGTGGTAATTCCAAAAGGTCCAGGGTTAAGTTCGTGTCACATATAACTTCCTCCATCCGGCAGTGATGTGTATATATGCAACGTGGTTCATAGTTCACACTAAACTGACTAGGTAAGTCAGTTAACAGACAGGAAGGTAAGGGCAGACCACTTCCAACAAGCCAGCACTACGAAGTCCAAACCAACCTTAGGGTTCAAATGGTTCAAATGGCTCTGAGCACTATGGGACTTAACTTCTGAGGTCATCAGTCCCCTGGAACTTAGAACTACTTAAACCTAACTAACCTAAGGACATCACACACATCCATGCCCGAGGCAGGATTCGAACCTGCGCCTGTAGCGGTCGCGCGGTTCCAGACTGTAGCGTCTAGAACAGCTCGGCCACACCGGCCGGCACCTTCGGGTTGACGAGAGCTTTGCATTAGTATAGAAGTAAGTTTAGGTGGATTAAGCTCTTTTTCCATGTATATCTGCTGAGTCGGAAGACTTGACAGGTATTTGAGCGATCAGAGAACCAGTAAGATATGTGCCATAGGCTTGGATAGAAATTACCAGTCCTTATAATCTTAATTAAAGATTTTATAACCATACATAATCTACACAAAGAGCAATCATATCAACTGCACAGCATCTGTACTTGACACTACTTGCAGATATCTGATAACAAAACAAAGGTGATGTTATTTTATGGAGAAACAAATGGGAAACACAAAACAAAGGTGGGAAAATTATAGAGTAAGTAACAAATTTTAGGTATCTGAAATGCAATATATTACATGAAAACGATAAAGGTAGAGAAATTTAACTGAGTGAGTGGCACTATTAAAGGAAAGTTACAAAGGAGTGTAAGAAAAGAAGCACATGTGAAATTTTACAAAATGCTGTCGCTCCCAGGAGTAGTGCATGGAAGCGAAGCCTGGACAACAACAATAGACACTCTAAGCGTCCAGAGGGCGGAAATGAGATTTCTCAGACAATCGCCAAGATACACAACACAAGACCAAAAGCGAAATACAGAAATAAAGGCAGAATTAAGATTAATGTCGCTAAATGAAAAAAACAAAACAAAAAAAAAAATAGCCGGCCAGAGTGGCCGAGTGGTTCTAGGCGCTTCAGTCTGGAACCGCGGGACCACTACGGTCGCAGGTTCGAATCCTGCCTCGGGCATGGATGTGTGTGATGTCCTTAGGTTAGTTAGGTTTAAGTAGTTCTAAGTTCTAGGGGACTGATGACCTCAGCTGTTAAATCCCATAGTGCTCAGAGCCATTTGAACCATTAAAAAATAAATAAATAAATAAATAAATAAACGAGTGCAGAAGGTAACGGAGAAAGCACATCAGATTACCAAAAACATTGTACAGACACTGATGCAAATGTCTGTAGCGACGTTAGCTGCATTTTGACACTGAAATGAGTAAATGGCAACTGGGGAAAATTTGTGCCAGACCTGGACTCGAGCCCGGATCTCCTGTTAACGCGAGCGGTCACGTTAATCGCATGGGCTGTCTGAGCACGAGTCTCACCCGCCCCAAATTCCCAGACTGTTACACACCACTAGCGTAACGTCACCTAGAAATGAACCCCTTACTTGCCACTTTTGGATTCCCGCAAGAGATCGGGCTTGATATCCATGCCCACTGGCAGAATGGCCTTTGGTGTGTAGTCCAGAAACAAATGGGAAGGCTATGACTAATCTCTATAAGAAGGCGGAATAGGCAGAGCCTAATATGTGAACGTGATGATCATAATAATATATGATGGTGATGATGGTTCAGGGGAATCTTTAATGTTAATATGTCACGTAATTTAGCTCTTTATTCAAGAGCAGTTCTCCGTGACTTGTAACACTCAAGTTCACTCAGATGGAGATTCGAGTCCTCCCTCGGGCATGGGTGTGTGTGTTTGTCCTTAGGATAGTTTAAGTTAAGTAGTGTGTAAGCTTAGGGATGATGACCTTAGCAGTTAAGTCCCATAACATTTCACACACATTTGAACATTTGAAGATCATTCGTAGCAAAAAAAGTCGAGTAAACATGACCACTAAAATGCATACCTTAAGAGCTGTGTGTACTCGTTCATTTTCGCTACTATGAAACACGCATCTTTTACTGAACAAGTGCTCATTGTTCTTAAGGTACTCTTTTTATAGCCCATGTTTACAGAATAAATTTTTGTCGTTGTTTTGCTCCATACTACCTCCTCTGAAAATATGGAAAGCGAAGAGCTTGCAGGAGCAGGGATTTGTTTCACAGTATCGAAATTGATTCACTCATAGCTCTTATGGTGTGCATGTTAGAGCCCATGTTTATTAGACTTTTTCTCATCGAGTCATCGTTCCTTTCGTACCCTTGAATACTGACCATTTATCCTGGGACACCCTCTATAGAGACAGTTAACTTCGCCACTTCTGTTCTGTCTGACAGAGCGTCAAGGACGTGTTACGAGACGTCTGCTATGAGAGGCCGTTGTTAAATTCGTCTGTTTTGTTTTTCTGATTTTTTCACAGTCGGTGCTTCATTTTGCTTCAACTCCTGTTAGTAATATGGCGGGGTACAGAGAATATCTTGGCTTTCGTGCCACCGTAGTGGGGTTAGAACGCTGTCGCAGAGTGAAGCCTGCGCGCTTAAAGCAATTAATAATGAATGCAGAGCGAGCGGCCGGGCTTGATGGATTCCTGGAGGCCGGGCAGCGCGACAGGTTGTCAAGGCGCGCCGACCCCGCACCTCGCAGCAATTAAACGAGAGCCGGCCCTGCCGGTACGCAGCAGGTGTGCCCGTAACTTGTAATGAAGCCACTTGCTGCAGCGCACTTAGCCTCCGCCTCCACCTCCGCAGTCGCCACGCCCATTAAAATGTGCCGGCGGCCGCTTTACGGCGAGGGTGGGGGCGGGCCAATTACAGCTCGCCTCCGCCTCCGCCGCCCTCGCCGCCTCCCTAGGCCGTAACGGCTCCGATAATCCGGCCGGGATTATCCCGACACGTCCCTATTTACATAAACAGCCCCCGGGCCTGGCGGCGCGCCCTTGTACGCTCCAGGCGGAGCCCGGCCTTATCCTCGATTTACTGTCTGTTGAGTGCTCCGAACGTACTTAAGAGAGCGTAAAAGGAGACATAAATGTTTGTAGTGCCTCCGCTGCGGCACAATGGACACTCCACTTTACGAGCGGTCGCTGATAAGCCCCTTGGAAACGAGTAATCGAAGCGAGAGAAATTGTTTTGTCTTCGTGGTACTTACATAGACACGGGCCGACACACGTAGAGGGGGAGAAAGAGAGAGAGAGAGAGAGAGAGAGAGAGAGAGAGAGAGGGGCGGGCGTGGAGGGAGGGTGTGTGTGTGTGAGAGAGAAACAGAGACAGAAAGAAAGGTGGTGAGGTTTTTGGAGGAGAGGTGATTCACTGGTTTGTCTTCTTCAACATGTAGCACTGATACATTGCGCAAGCTACCCCATAACACATTGAGGCAAAGTAGTAACGAGTCCAGCCCACTGACAAAGGCAGAGTGCCCTGTTAAACGTTAATCAACACTCTTGATAAAAGAGTTAGCTTCGTCTTTAGATAACGAGCCGATCGGGCCAGTAGTCTACAAGTCGTGTTCATTATTTGCCGACTGAATCATATCAAATGAATTTTGCTCGGCAATTGGGGAAATTCATAGGCTTTCCTAAAAACGTGACTCCCGGCGCATGAAGATGTTATAATTTTCTGATAAAAAAAAAGCACTCCGTCTTCAGGCCACGAGTGGCCTACCGGGACCATCCGACCGCCGTGTCATCCTCGGTGGAGGATACAGATAGGAGGGGCGTGGGGTCAGCACACCGCTCTCCCGCTCGTAAGATGGTATTCTTGACCGAAGCCGCTACTGTTCGGTCAAGTAGCTCCTCAATTGGCATCACGAGGCTGAGTGCACCCCGAAAAATGGCAACAGCGCATGGCGCCCTGGGTGGTCACCAATCCAAGTGCCGACCACGCCCGACAGCACTTAACTTCGATGATCTCTCGGGAACTGGTGTATCCACTGCGGCAAGGCCGTTCCCATAATTTTCTGATGCCTGGTTTAATTAATATAGAATTTGTACAATATGTCGAATTCCTGGAAGGTTAAAGTAGGTAAAGCAGCCTTTAGTTTGAATTTCAGTTTTTTCTTCGCCATCGGCGGAGGGACAGAGGCCCCGTCCGTCGTTTTTTCGGAAGACCCTGGATTCCAGGTGTGCCAACTGTGAGGGCGCCGACACTGCCTTCATGGCCGTAACGAATGCGCGAGAGGCTCACCTGTTAGGTTGGTCACAGAGCTCCCCTTCCCGTCGGCGGAGGTATACTGTGTCGTTGGCTCTTGGTTCACAAAAGTGACGGGAGATGTTCTTGACACCACAGTCGAAACCAGTGCCTACTAGGAGCCGCCATTGTGCACGCTGGTTACATCGGCATGACCATTTAACGAACGACACAATGTAGCAAGGTGAGTAATCAGTTTCCGCGTAGTAATCGGTAATAACGTCGACGCGACGCGACAACGTGTGCGGAAACGGTTGGTACGGGAATCGTATCATGTTTCCGTAAAAGCAATCTCAGCTGCTCCTGACTGGATTGGCCTTGTCATTTTTCGTTACTATTAGTATAACAACTACCTGCCGGCGCACTCTCTCTTAATTCTGGGTTTGGGCCGGTCAGTATTTTGTCTGTAAATTGTACTATTTGATTATTATTGTGCCTTGACCTACAGCAAGATGAGTTGTCGGCAGTTCCTCAACTTTTTTGGCGAGCAGTAACCGTTATTCAAGTGTAACAGCTACTTCTCATTTAGCGTGTTGCCTTAAATACAATATATACAACACCATACCATGTCTGTCTGTTTTCTTGGTCTATGTTTTTCCCGCGTTGTCTTCTTCTTTATCAGTTTATCACTGCAACCCAGCAAGACGTGATAGAGCCAGATTCCGGTCGCGATCGAGACAGCAGACGAACCACAAGCGAGATTTAATATAGCCAGTTTTTGGCAAACAAGGAAAACGGGAAATCAATTAATTATTCAGTCATTTTTCAAGTCGCAACACCGAGGCATGTTGTCCAGTGGCGTTATCCTGATGCATGACAATGCCCTCCACTGCCAACGCGGTGGACGCGACATTGCAGCAGTCTCGGTGGGAAACGCTGGAACATCCACCGTACAGTCCCGACCTTTCACCGTGTGGCTTTCATGTGTTTGAACCTCTAAAACAAGCTGTTCGCGGACATTGATTCGCAACGGACGACGAAGTGTGTGGCTGGGTCCAGGCCTGGATCCGACAGCACCCTACTAGCTTCTTCAAGGGTGGAATCGACCGGCTAGTGTCGCAATGGGATAAATGTGCCAACAGTTTTGGTGACTATTTTTGTGTATGTGTACTGTGTATAACTACATTTTTGAGTTAATAAAATCGTTACCGGTACTTTGCACTAGTGACCGGGTTTCGTTTGAATGCACCTGTAGTATGTCTTAAGTCGCAAAAAAACCTAGTCATTACTTTGGGGGTTGTAAGAATTTCTTTCTTTTGTATTTCCTCCCGGGCACAAAACCAGTTGCAGTTCTCGCAAATTGTCTAGTAACGGTTTGCACGCCATTTTAATTTTCTCGCAGATAGTAAAACACACACACACACACACACACACACACACACACACACACACACACCTTAGACTGCTATCGACTGTTAGCGTTTAGGCCATCGGCGGTACTGCACAGACATTTCCACTGACAGCCGCTTTATTCCCGTTCAACCTTTATTGACCTCAAATTGGATCCGGTCCTGCAGATTTTACTGAAAAATACAAGAGTCGCAATACACGCTCCGCCCGCTGCGTTACCGTTGCAATTATCTCTCCTGTTTCATTTGTTCTCGTTCGTTTACATTAAACGGTTGGCGGCCTCTTTGTCGTAAATGAAACATTTTCCCCCTGAGTCGTTCTCTGTTAATTAATTTCGTCATCATCTGCACTGGCCAAATGTAATCCCTTTCCACAGGACATGTAGAGTCGGGTCCGTCCTGTAAAGCCCACGTTACGTGACGAAAGAACGGCGGAACGATCATGAAGACGAACAGCTAGATACCGTACTTGGCATTAAACTAGGCAGTAAGCACTCGGTCTTAATTAGGTTTGCAGCCAAACTGCGATTTTCTCTATCACTGCATATGAACAACGTCCCTGATTCCGTTCTTCATGAGTCGAGGGTGAATTTAGTTGCTCGCTGTTTGGACCCAAAACTTTGGCAAGCAACTATATCCGCACTTGGTTCCTAACGAAGGCAACTGAGGAAGTTGTCGAAATGGCGTGTAAAGAGAAAAAGACAACACGGCTGCGAAACCAAACAGCTAGTAAATCATCAGCTTCCTAAAAACAACCGAATGATCACAAAATTCTTGTAGTTTTCTTGTTTTTGTGTAAGTAGTGCTGCACAGTTTTAAGATATATGAAAAACGGCATTATGACATCAGAGCCACAGCTCAGTAATAATAGTGTCCCCCCCCATACGATGTTCCTTGGGGCTGTTCACATGTGTGTGAAATCGTATGGGACTTAACTGCTAAGGTCATCAGTCCCTAAGCTTACACATTACTTAACCTAAATTATCCTAAGGACAAACACACACACACACCCATGCCCGAGGGAGGACTCGAACCTCCGCCGGGACCAACCGCTTGGAGCTGCAATTAATCGCAGAAGTACTTATTATTGTTATTGTTGGGAACGTTGCTTTGGTGGTCATTATGCAGTTCTTGAAATATTGCTGTGATTCTGCACCAAGACAAATCGTTTAATCTTAATGGAAATCATAACACAATTTGACATGTCTCAATATCGGTCGCTAGTTTATGCTCTTATTTCAATTCCTATAGCAGACACATAACATCTGCATCTACAACTACATCCACATCCATACTCCGCAAGCCACCTGACGGTGTGTGGCGAAGGGTACCTTGAGTACCTCTATCGGTTCTCCCTTCTATTCCAGTCTCGTATTGTTCGTGGAAAGAAAGATTGTCGGTATGCCTCTGTGTGGGCTCTAATCTCTCTGATTTTATACTCATGGGCTCTTCGCGAGATGTACGTAGGAGGGAGCAATATACTGCTTGACTCCTCGGTGAATGTATGTTCTCGAAACTTCAACAAAAGCCCATACCAAGCTACTGAGCGTCTCTCTTGCAGAGTCTTCCACTGGAGTTTATCTATCATCTCCGTAACGCTTTCGCGATTACTAAATGATCCTGTAACGAAACGCGCTGCTCTCCGTTGTATCTTCTCTATCTCTTCTATCAACCATACCTGGTACGGATCCCACACCGGTAAGCAGTATTCAAGCAATGGGCGAACAAGTGTACTGTAACCTACTTCCTTTGTTTTCGGATTGCATTTCCTTAGGATTCTTCCAATGAATCTCAGTCTGGCATCTGCTTTATCGACGATTAATTTTATATGGTCATTTCATTTTGAATCACTCCTAATGCGTACTTCCAGATAATTTATGGAATTAACTGCTTCCAGTTGCTGACCTGCTATTTTGTAGCTAAATGATAAGGGATCTATATTTCTATGTATTCGTAGCACATTACACTTGTCTACATTGAGATTCAATTGCCATTCCCTGCACCATGCGTCAATTCGCTGCAGATCCTCCTGCATTTCAGTACAATTTTCCATTGTTACAACCTCTCGATACATCACAGCATCATCTGCAAAAAGCCTCAGTGAACTTCCGATGTTATCCACAAGGTCATTTACACTTCCCTGCGGCACACCTGAAATCACTCTTACTTCGGAAGACTTCTCTCCATTGAGAATGACATGCTGCCTTCTGTTATCTAGGAACTCTTCAATCCAATCATAAAATTGGACTGATAGTCCATGTCTCCTACTTTGTTCATCAAACGTCTGTGGGGAACTGTATCAAACGCCTTGCGGAAGTCAAGAAGCAGGCATCTACCTGGGAATCCGTGTCTATGGCCCTCTGAGGTTGAGGCGCTGGAATCATGTTTTATGCTCCATCGGACAGATGGCTATTGGCGTCTACGCTGTGAAACATCTAAAAGCAAACACCCAGAAACTTTCGTGTCGTCTCGTTGTCACTGTAGGCTTGTACCATGGGAAGCAAGGATAGGATGTTGCTTGGTGGCCGGTATCCTCTTTCTGTAACACAGCTGCACGTATGTATTAACAGGGTTCTTTATAAACTTACACAGGAAGCTACTTAACTTAAGATAGTCCAGATGTTGTGGTACAAGCTCTTCCGTATTAGCCCACATTAGCCTCACTGCTGGTGAAGTAAAAGTCCGTTTATGCACACTACCTTGGTTGCTATTTGCTGCCTGTGACTGAGACTCTGACTACTGCGACTGAAAGTGACTGATTCTCTGGCTGGGTGACTGGGCTCTCTGGTCCGCAGCGGCGATCTAAATCCTGGCGGTCGAGAGGGCGTTGGCGGCGAGTTTCTTGCGAGTTTCTCTCTGCTCCCTCTCCTGACAGGCTCGCTTGTTCCGGCGCCTATTATCGATCTTCTCGCAACCTCTTTGCCGCCCAGTGTTCTGGCGACGGTTTACGCCACCACAGTAATGATCGATGAAAGGGTCCGTGCTGGAGGAGGGAGCTTTATGATTTAGGGAAGTTTTTCGTGGCATTCGCTGTGTGATCTCGACGTTCTGGAAGACACATTCAGTCAACACAAGTATACATTTATCGGTGGGGATCATGTCCACCCGTACATGCAGTATGCTTTTCCTCGGCGCGATGGATCTGCCAGCAGGACAGTGCAACGTGTCACACAGCTCGCTGTGTACGTGTGTGGTTCCAAGAGCACCAACATGAATTTGCCGTACTCCCCTCGCCACCAAACGTGCTGGATTTAAAACCTAATCGGGAATCTGTGGGACCAACTCGATCGGCAAGTTGGCGCTGTGGAACCTCAATCGAGGATTGCAGTTTGAAGACCGCTGGCCTAGAGAATTGTAACCGCAGTGAAGTTTCACTCTGCGGCGGAAGTTTCAAATCGGCGCACATTCTGCTGGAGGGTCTGTATTCATTCTGGAAGAATGGGCCGCTCAGTGTCTCAGTTTATTATACGTTTCCCTCTTTCCCTAATTTTGTTGTACATATTTTTTTTTTCTTTGGTGAAGAAAACGATGTAACTACGCTGCTCGTTAATGCGCAAATGAGTCCAGTTACAAAGAACTAACAGGCGGAAGAAGTTACGAGCTGCTGAAAATTTCCTAGAACACGCAAGTTTGCAGGGCGCGCCTCGAGAGACGGAAGCCGTAATTTTGCGGGCGCGGACAGTGACATCTGGCAGCGAACCGCCGCCACGGGGAAGCAACGCGGCCGGGCCTTGTCAGAGATGGCGCATTACCGCATAATGGGCACGCCGCAGTCCGCGGCCTTTTTGAGGAGGCTTTTTGTGCCGGCCGGGGGCCAGGAGAAGGCATAAAGAATGATATATAAGCCGGGCCAGCTGTGCGAGAGTAATGGCGCGCTGCTGGCACGCGCCCAGCGTCAAGCCCGCCCCGGCATTTGGCATTAATGTTCTCAATGACATTAGAAAACAGCGCGGCACGCGAAAAACCCGGCCGACATGGCGGCCGCTTTCATTTTAATTTGCGGGCTAATTCGCTGCCATTGTGTGTGCGTAGGGCGGGGGCCGGTGCGAGAATACAGACAATACCCGGACAAATAAACAACGCCGTCAATAATTTCAGCGTACCGAAAGGCGAAAGATTTTGAAAGAAACTAAAGGAGTCGTCCAGAAGCCGTGTCATTCCCAAGCGAAAACAGTACCGCGAAGCCGCGCTACACTACTGGCAATTAAAATTACTACACCACGAGGATGACGTGCTACAGATGCGAAATTTAACCGACAGGAAGAAGATGCTGTGATATGCAAATGATTAGCTTTTCAGAGCATTCACACAAGGTCGGAGCCGGTGGCGACACCTACAACGTGCAGACATGAGGAAAGTTTCCAACCGATTTCTCACACACAAACACCAGTTGACCGGCGTTGCCTGGTGAAACGTTGTTGTGATGCCTCGTGTAAGGAGGAGAAATGCGTACCATCACGTTTCCGACTTTGATAAAGGTCGGATTGTAGCCCATCGCGATTGCGGTTTATCGTATCGCGACATTGCTGCTCGCATTGGTCGAGATCCAATGACTGTTAGCAGAATATGGAATCGGTCGGTGCGGGAGGGTAATACGGAACGCCGTGCTGCATCCCAACGGCCTCGTATCACTAACAGTCGAGATGACAGGCATCTTATCCACATGGCTGAAACCGATCGTGCAGCCACGTCTCGAGCCCTGAATCAACAGATGGGGACGTTTGCAAGACAACAACCATCTGCACGAACAGTTCGACGACGTTTGCAGCAGGATGGACTATCAGTTCGGAGACCATGGCTGCGGTTACCCTTAATTCTGCATCACAGACAGAATCGCCTGCAATGGTGTACTCAATGACGAACCTGGGTGCACGAATGGCAAAACGTCATTTTTTCGGATGAATCGAGGTCTGTTTACAGAATCATGATGGTCGCATCCGTGTTTGGCGACATCGCGGTGAACGCACATTGGAAGCGTGTATTCCTCATCGCCATACTGGCGTATCACCCGGCGTGATGGTATGGGGTGCCATTGGTTACACGTCTCGGTCACCTCTTGTTCGCATTGACGGCACTTTGAACAGTGGACGTTACATTTCATATGTGTTACGACCTGTGGCTCTACCCTTCATTCGATTCCTGCGAAACCCTACGTAAATTAATTACCAACGAGAAATTACCTGTTTCAGCGATCACCCGCCATATTGAAACCATGGAAAGGGAGCAGTAGCTGATCTTTCGAGCGGGAACACCATATTATCAATTTACCCAAGGTTGGGAGTGAACTACTGCTTCCTTCTTAAGATGAGGAGATAGTCGGTGACAGCTGAAATCAGTCCGCAGCTCGTGGACACCGACTGTGGCACGGAGAACTTCTGTGGGCGTGTATTACTTCTTCCGTCTCACTGGTGTCATCTGCAATGCTCCGATAGCAAGGAGAATGTTTGTCGTGTCGATAGCAGCCGCCGGTACTATACCTATCGTCTACACCACAGAGATAAAAAGGTGGAATTCCGTGTCAGTATTAACTGATTCATTATGTGACCAACGAGTTACTAAGTAGCTTGTTTACATCACCAGAACTGATTGAAGTTCGGACAGTGTTTATAGCACTAGAAACTCCAGCACTGGAAATAAAGATTTTTGTGGTGTCATTATTTGTAAATACGAGCCACCCTTTATGCAGGTAATGAATTTCGTTGTTAACTCCATGCTGTGACCGTATCTAGTGCCGAAACAGAGAACATAATATGATTTTTGAAAGTTGGCACGGTCACTAAAGTGTACTACTGTTGACAGGAATAAGGCAGGAAATCCGCCGAAGACCTCGCAAACACTTTTACCTGAAATAATTTAGGGAAAACCTAAACGTGGAGCATTAGAGATCTGACCACCGCTTCTCCTGAATACGAGTGTGGGTCCAGCCACATGTTGCCAAGGCTGTCTCGAGTACGCTGGAGACCTTTCGCTGGGAAGCCTTCATGCATGCGATTTTCATATTTATGGAGCCCTGAAGAAAGACATTCGTGGCTGTCGGTTTGCTTCAGACGAAGAGATGAAATCCGGGTACAACCCTGGTTCTGTAGGCACCCGCAAATATTTTTCCATGACTACATTGACCGACTTGTCTCGCAGTGGGGTAAGTGTATTACCATTTATGGCGATACTTTTGAAATAATAGACAGTTTAATTACTTTCTTTCTGTCTGTCTCGTTTTCATTTGACTACCCATATTGTGCCTTAACCACTTTGCCATGTCGCTCGACTAAATTGTGTAACATTGTAGGCCAGCTTCTTCAGCATACGCTATCTGGATCGGCTGCCCTTCCCCTTTAACACGACTGCCATGGATTCATTTTTAATCGGAAAAAATGTGATGGCTATTTTTGTAACCCAGAATTTTAAAGTGCAGCATCCTATCTGTAAAAGAAAATTCGGTAGCTGAGATAGTGGGTTACCGACCTATCAGCTCTGATGTGGCTCCAAAACAGACCGGAGGAATAAATGAGAATATTTCGCAACGTTTTGTTCATTTTGAACCCTCGTTTACAAGTCTGCTGCCTTTAAATTACAGAAATTCGATCAAAGATCTTTTCACATGCAGGGTGACTCAGCCGTCCCTACCGATGTCGTTTCATGCAACCTGCAATACGTCTGTATCAGGAACGGTATCCAGACGAACGACAGTCACGTAATCGATGTAAGTTCCCTCTCAGAGCTTTGGGCGACTTACAGCAAACGGAATCATACTGAAAAAAGAAAAAATACAAGAGAAGATAGGCTATGGGTTACACGATACTTTTGGACCGAGATGTACCTTGCTTCTACCATACTTATGCAAGTGTCTCCTATCGTTCTTTGTCTAATTAGCGGTTTAGTCATACAGGTTCTTGATGTTTCTGTTAAGTTTATTCCGTTTATAGTACTTAATCTTTCGAAATGGTTCACAAACGTAGTCTTATAAAATGTGTTTCGCCGTTGGTAACAAAGGAATTAATAGGAGATATTAAAATGTGGCATTTTGACAATGTGCTTCTCATCTGCAGAACGAAGTTCCCAACAACATTTTTCTGTCATGTGGGTTTGCATAAAACAACATCGGTAGGATCAGCTGCATCACCCTGTGCATTGACCTTTTCATTGGATTACATATTGAACAGTTCCCACTTCCACACTTCCCATTTTGATATCGCCTTTTAATTTCGTTGTCTCCAATGGTGAAAAATACTTTATAAAGCAACGTTTCTGAACCATTTCGAAAGATTAAGTACTATAAACGGTGTAAGCTTATGAAGACATCTGGAACCCGTATGGGCACACCGGTAATTACACATAGAAAGATAGAAGATAAGTATGGTAAAATAATGTATATCTTGGTCCAAAAATACCAAGTAACTCAAGGTCTATACTCACTTGTATATTTTTCAGTGTGGTTCCATTTACAAACAGTCGCCCAAAGCTCTGAGAGTGAGCTTACATCGATTACGTGGCTGTCGCCTGTCTGGATACCGTTCCTGATACAGACGACGCGCAGGTTGCATAAAACGACGTTGGTAGGGGTAGCTGACTCACCCAGTGTAGTTTACGCTTGCTTGTTACATGACTAGTTCTAGTCTTACGCCTGTATATGAGTCAATTAATGCAGGTTTACAACAAGTCATGGAAAGTTGTAATGTATATGACTGAAATCGCTTATTATTGCTACACAATACAAGTTTCGTTTACAAAATTAGTGATTTATGATGCGTTGAAAACTGGGAAATTAGTGCTTCGAAAGTGGTGTCGAAATAAACACGTTCGAATTGGCTGTAGCTAGGCTCTTAGACAGAACAAAAGAGTCGTATTCCATTGTTGGCTAGCATACCCGGAGGGACTGTTCAGCTATCCTAATCAGAAAGTATCTCTCTCCTTGATAGGTGCCTCTTACGTGTAAGAGTTTTTGAGTGTAGGTGACTTTGTGTAGTGTAGCTTCTATGTTGGTTAGTGATGAGAGGAGAGAAAGGGTGGATGAAGCACCGCGAAGCTTCCCAAAAGCAACAAGGAGACCGATGGGGCTAACGCCCCCATCTAACGGAGGGTTCACCATCAACACTTACTCCATGAGACGGCTGAAGAGAGATCTGAAAAACGGAGGAAGATTAGGTTTTAAAGTCCTGTCGATTACGAGATAATGAGAGACCCAGCACAAGCTCCGAATGGAGAAGAAAAAGTGGCTGTGGCCTTTCAAAGGAATCATCCCGGCCACGAGGGATTTATGGAATTCAGAGGAAACCTCACCACCGCACCACCTCGCTCAGTGAGTGATTTTGAATTTAATCCAGGACATTAGCGGATACACTGGCCATCGGGAACGTAACGCCACCGCCTTCCGTTCACTTATGAGGCAGATACTTAAGGTGAAAAGTTTTTGGACTATGGGATTCGAAACATCTACCTCTACATCTACATCTACATCCACATTCATACTCCGCAAGCCACCTGACG
This sequence comes from Schistocerca cancellata, assembly GCF_023864275.1. NCBI lineage: Eukaryota > Metazoa > Arthropoda > Insecta > Orthoptera > Acrididae > Schistocerca > Schistocerca cancellata. The sequence goes on from NC_064631.1 coordinate 155,006,018, forward strand.
GTGTGTGGCGGAGGGTACCTTGAGTACTTCTATCGGTTCTCCCTTCTATTCCAGTCTCGTATTGTTCGTGGAAAGAAAGATTGTCGGTATGCTTCTGTGTGGGCTCTAATCTCTCTGATTTTATCCTCATGGGCTCTTCGCGAGATATACGTAGGAGGGATCAATATACTGCTTGACTCTTCGGTGAAGGTATGTTCTAGAAACTTCAACAAAAGCCCCTACCGAGCTACTGAGCGTCTCTCCTGCAGAGTCTTCCACTGGAGTTTATCTATCATCTCCGTAACGCTTTCGCGATTACTAAATGATCCTATAACGAAGCGCGCTGCTTTCCGTTGGATCTTCTCTATCTCTTCTATCAACCCTATCTGGTACGGATCCCACACTGCTGAGCAGTATTCAAGCAATGGGCGAAGAAGCGTACTGTAACCTATTTCCTTTGTTTTCGTATTGCATTTCCTAAGGATTCTTCCAATGAATCTCAGTCTGGCATCTGCTTTACCGACGATCAACTTTATATGATCATTCCATTTTAAATCACTCCTAATGCGTACTCCCAGATAATTTATAGAATTAACTGCATCCAGTTGCTGACCTGCTATTTTGTAGCTAAATGATAAGGGATCTATCTTTCTGTGTATTCGCAGCACATTACACTTGTCTACATTGAGATTCAATTGCCAGTCCCTGCACCATGCGTCAATTCGCTGCAGATCCTCCTGCATTTCAGTACAATTTTCCATTGTTACAACCTCTCGATACACCACAGCATCATCTGCAAAAAGCCTCAGTGAACTTCCGATGTTATCCACAAGGTCATTTATGTATATTGTGAATAGAAACGGTCCTATGACACTCCCCTGCCGCACACCTGAAATCACTCTTACTTCGGACCGAGCGAGGTGGCGCAGTGGTTAGACACTGGACTCGCATTCGGAAGGACGACGGTTCAATCCCGCGTCCGGCCATCCTGATTTAGGTTTTCCGTAATTTCCCTAAATCTCTCCAGGCAAATGCCGGGATGGTCCCTTTCAAAGGGCACGGCCGACTTCCTTCCCCGTCCTTCCCTAATCCGATGAGACCGATGACCTCGCTGTCTGGTCTCCTTCCCCAAAAACAACCAACCAACTCTTACTTCGGAAGACCTCTCTGAGTCGAGTGCCGCTGCACTGGCATGCGTTAGCTACCTCAGCTAACAAGGGAACCTCCCCATCGCATCCCCCTCAGAATTAGTTATAAGTTTGCATAGTGTATAGGCCTTGAAAAACTGAACACAGATCAATCGAGAAAACAGGAAGAAGTTGTGTGGAACTATTAAAAAATAAGGAAAATATACAAACTGAGTAGTCCATGCGCAAGATAGCCAATACCAAGGAGAGTGTGAGCTTAGGAGCGCCGTGGTCCGTGGTTAGCGTGAGCAGCTGCGGAACGAGAGGTCCTTGGTTCAAGTCTTCCCTCGAGTGGAAAGTTTACTTTCTTGATTTTCGCAAAGTTATGATATGTCCGTTCGTTCACTGACGTCTCTGTTCACTGTAATAGTTTAGTGTCTGTGTTTTGCGACCGCACCGCAAAACCGTGTGATTAGTAGACGAAAGGACGTGCGTCTCCAATGGGAACCGAAAACGTATTGCCCACGGATTACATCTCACGTATTTAATGCACTCTCGTCCAAAGTAGCGAACAGTCAACTGCCAGCTAGGGAGCCTCGTTAGCAGGAATAATCTCTCTTCCGTGCGCTGTAGTCGACTGACGTCGTGTGTTTCGATGTTCGTTTAGGTTTAGCGTCCCCATACTACGGCGCAGTTATTTCGCATCGGACGGACAGATAATAATTGTCTGAAAATAAAAAATTAATTTCACTCGAGGGAAGTCTTGAACCAAGAACCTCTGGTTCCACAGTTGCTCACGCTATCCACGGGACCACGGCGCTCCTGCGCTCACAGTATCTTTGATGTTGCCTATCTTGCGCATGGACTACTCAGTTTGTGTATTTTGCTTATTTTTTTCATAGTTCCAAACAACTTCTTCTTGTTTTCTCGATTGATCTGTGTTCAGTTTTTCAAGGCCTATCCACTGTGCCAACTTATAGCTAAATCTGAGGGGGGTGCGATGGGGAGGTTCCCTTGTAAGAAGGCAGTTGCTTTTAGCTGATTTGGAATAGTACGACTAGACTCTCACAGGTCAAAAACAGAAACCACAGACTTTATTGGAATAAGAGGGCCCTGCAAGGAGAGAAGAGGAACAAGAGAGATGGTAAAGCGAGATCGAGGGTAGCAGGTGTCCGACGCCAGAGTAGACGGGGAAAGTTTGGTGGCAGCTGGAAGGTGCAGGGTGGCTTTCTCAAAAGCGGAGCGCCGACTGGCTCCCGCCTCGCGGGCTATTATTTCCCCGCGAGTCTCTTCAGGAAAGGTGCCCCTTTGCCGGTACAAAGGGCGCGAAACGTGACGAATAAATCAGAGCGGGCCGCGGCGCTGCGTCCGCGGCCGGCTTCCGCGCCCACCCCCACCCCACCCCCACTGGCCGGGTCGCGCCTCGCCGCGCCGGTATCAGCGTTCACGGGAGATTGCGCGCCCGTATTCAGGCGGTGCTCGCGGTGCCCGCTCTAAATCACCCCAGCCAGCCAGCCAGCCAGCCAGCCGGACCACTTTGCACAGTGCTCCGCGCCGCGCCGGCCAACTCGCAAGTCGCAGTTCCGCGTCCGGCCGCGGCACGCTCGGCTGCGCCCGTGACCTCTGACCTCGGCCGCCGTTTGCTCCCTGACTCACAGCCCCTGCACTGCAGTTCGTTGCACCCCCTTCCAGGCCGACTGTTGCTGTTTGCCTCGCCAGGACTTTCATCCAGATCTTTGTCTGTAGCGGCCACATCTCTACCATCTACCAGTTAGCTCTTACGTCCTACAGTAGTTCTGCTAGTGATTTCGCGAAAGTCCTCCGCAACAAACGCGAAAAAAAAGCAAAATAAATCAGTCGTGTTCAAAGTCGCTTAACTGGATACTGAGGGGCCAGATACACAGGGTGTTACAAAAAGGTACCGCCAAACTTTCAGGAAACATTCCTCCCACACAAAGAAAGAAAATATGTTATGTGGACATGTGCCCGGAAACGCTTACTTTCCATGTTAGAGCTCATTTTATTACTTCTCTTCAAATCACATTAATCATGGAATGGAAACACACAGCAACAGAACGTACCAGCGTGTGTGTGTGTGTGTGTGTGTGTGTGTGTGTGTGTGTGTGTGTGTGTCACACAGCAACAGAACGTACCAGCGTGTGTGTGTGTGTGTGTGTGTGTGTGTGTGTGTGTGTGTGTGTGTGTACACCTCAATTGTGTTTCTATACACAGCGAAATAGATGTGCTGCTGCTAATTAGAGGTACTTTCAATGCCTTGTTCCGCCCGTCTTATGTGAACATGTATTGTTATGAATAAGAAAGGTGGGACAGTGATGAAACACTGGACTACAGATCGTGAGGACGGTTGTTAGGGACTCCATAAAGATAACTTGTAGAAGGCGTACTTTTCTATCCTGAAAGCTGATGTGTGAATATGTTCCATTGTACATAATTATTTATTAATTAAATTTGTTTTCTTGTATTTTGAAATTTGTGAAAAAATATTACTCGTACGAGCATTTCAAGTGAGAGAACAGGTTCTGAACTGGCGCATACAATATTAATCTCCCAAGAAATATCAGACTCTTGCCTGTGTTGTTTACGTATACTGAACATCGCTCTATTTTATAACTTAATCATCTTTACCGGCCAATACAATGAACCAAGAAACAGGTTTAAATTCAAAGCTACAGGTAAGAACACATTTTGTGTGATGGTTTGTTCAGATCAAGTCGAACCAGCCAGATATACTTTTACTTTTAAAAAACCGTGTTTTATTTCTATCGCCGGTTTCGGGTTATTGTGTTGATCTTCAGATGGCTAAACTTGTTTTAGTACAGCGACAGTATCGACAGTAACAAGTCGTCTGCTCGCGTACTGTGTAAGAGTCCGTAAGTAGTTAGAGCCACTTTGTATGATATGTGGATGACTTGTGTAAGATAGAAGCATCTGCTTCAGTGCGTGCATATTGCTTTTTGTTATGCAAGTTATTATACATAGCATAAAGAAGTGGCTTTAACAAGCTAAATTTCTTTTGCAGTACAGTGGCAGACGACATGTTACGAGGGATAATTAGTAAAATTTTAATTATCACATCGAAATAATAAAGCTAGATAATTAATTTTTTGGTTTGTTTACTTGTACCTGTCTGCAGTCCAGGTACGCACTGAAATACTCGCGTCGCAGTACCGTGGCACGTCGCTAGAGGGGCCGAGGTAAAATGAGACACGAAGCTGAGACAGTGGAGATAGCTTGCGAACTTTCTTTCGAGTTCTCTAGCGGCGTGCTACTTCACTGTGGGGCATGGATTACAACGTGTAACAAGACTGCAGCAGTGTACTTGCAAACAACTAAAAACATCAATGACGCACCTGTATTTCTTCGAGGTGGTAATTAAAACTTTATCGCCGCACCTCCCACTGCCGATTCTGAAGATGGACATAGTGGCCAGAAACAAGTCACGGCAATGAAATAAGGCTTCCTAAAAGATTTTCTGGGTGGATTTTAGGGTTCCATACCCCAGTTGGTAAAAGCGGAACCCTTATAGGATTACTTTGTTGTCCATTTCTGTCCGTTTGTCAATACCCCTTTTTCTCGTGAAATGGTAGATATCAAGCTGAAGTTTATGTGAAATACGAAGGTCTACAGTCCCTTGGCGGTGTAATAAATTTAAGCTTCCAATGCAATGTTGCCATTTATGTCACATATTTTCTTGATTCTTACAAACTTACTTTTCAAATTGTATCATTACGCTGCCAAGTTTTATTGCTTTTGTTGTGTCTAGACAAGACAGTCTAGACACAAGGCGAGGAAGCCGAAAGGGCACGCGTCAACTCACGCCGGCTTGCGTTAAGTCTGAAACGGGATACGTAATGAATGCTATGAAGAAAAGTACATAGCTGCTGGAATACTTAACTTTAATCCATCATTTGTATACAGCATTCTTGATGATACAAGTGAGACTCTCTCTAGAAATGGTGAATGGCGCCTTGCTAGGTCGTAGCCATGGACTTAGCTGAAGGCTATTCTAACTATCTCTCGGCAAATGAGAGAAAGACTTCGTCAGTGTAGTCGCTAGCAAAGTCGTCGTACAACTGGGGCGAGTCCTAGTACGTCTCTCTAGACCTGCCGTGTGGTGGCGCTCGGTCTGCAATTACTGACAGTGGCGACACGCGGGTCCGACATGTACTAATGGACCGCGGCCGATTTAAAGCTACCACCTAGCAAGTGTGGTGTCTGGCTGTGACACCACAGCTTTTATTTTTACATTAGGCCTGTTTAGAGTGAACTGCCATCATCGAGTTATCTGCAAGAAAAAAAATTTAATTCCATTTATGATTGAATACAAACGAATACATAGGACTAAACACAAACTAAACGCCGTTTGAACAGGCCTTGGAAGGCCTACCGCACCGACCGGCCGCCGTGTCGTCCTCACCCACAGGCGTCACTGGACGCGGATATGGAGGGGCATGTGGTCAGCACACCTCTCTCCCGGCCGTATGTCTGTTTACGAGACCGGACCCGCTACTTCTCAATCAAGTAGCTCCTCAGTTTGTCTCAAAAGGGCTGAGTGCACTCCACTTGCCAACAGCGCTCGGCAGAACGGATGGTCACGCATGCAAGTGCTAGCTCAGCCCGACAGTGCTTAATTTCGGTGATCTGACGGCAACCGGTGTTACCACTGCGGCAAGGCTGTTGGTCAGGACTAAACAAAGCCTATACCGAAATTAGTCTACGAAAATAGTGTACAGTGACAGTATCCAGCAACGTCTTATGGACATGCAAATAATAAGTAAAATAAGTAATACTCGAGGAAACAGTACTGGCAAAATTTCTAAATAATACCGAAAGTTAAAAATTACATAAAATTATAAAAAGAAAATTTATAGATTAAGCTATAAGACACAGAAAAAGAAAAAGTATAACAGTAGCAAAGATCAGTACCTACATAACACAGAAATGCCTATAACCTTGTATTACTGGTGGAGTATCTGTCAGATAAGCTGTCAAGAAAACATTGTTGTAAAGAATGTAATCTGACAATTACATAAAGTACTAAGTCGGATAAGGTGATAACCAACCACTAGTACTCCAGCAACAGCAAACGAACATGATCAACAAGCAAATAGCGATACTATCATCGATATCGCCTGGATGTCAAGATTATGCATAAGTGTATAATAATGGATTTCGTTTAATAATAAATGAAATTAGAAATAATGTGCCACAATTATGTACAATTTACCTACAGATAACATGATTATGGCATTTCAGCCGAAATAGACCAACTGTAAAAATAAAACAATTTACAAAATTAGCAGCATATTTTGGATTGTAGTTATACGATGTCGTTAAAAGATATATACTACGCATTGGGCCAAGAACTGTATAAAAATTACATAGCAAAATCTGTAGATGAACTGTCTATATGCGAGGGGTCGTTCAGTGAGTGATGCAACACAGTTCTTCTTTTTCTGAAAGGAGGTTGGTTTATTCAGGATTGCAATACGCCATATTATTTTTCATTCTTTTCGGTAAAAAGCTCCATTTGTCAATATAATCTTCGTTCAATCCGACGGCCTTTCGCCACCTTAGCCGGTCCCTTTAGCCGAGTGGTTCTAGGCGCTTCAGTCCGGAACCGCACTGCTTAGAACTCAGTTTCCATCTGAGCTCTTGATATTCATACAAGTGGTTCTCTTTTCTCCAAAGGTCTCTTTAATTTTCCTTTAGGCAGTATCTATCTTACCCATAGTGAGATAAGCCTCTACATCCGTACATCTCTGACAGAATTACAATGTCATCGGCGAACCTCAAAGTTTTTATTTCTTCTCCATGGATTTTAATTCCTACTCCGAATTTTTCTTTTGTTTCCTTTACAGCTTGCTCAATATACGGATTGAATAACGTCGGGGAGACGCTACAGCCCTGTCTCACTCCCTTCCCGACCACTGCTTCCCTTTCATGTCCCTCCACTCTTATAACTGCCTCCGGAGTGGCCGAGCGGTTCTAGGCGCTACAGTCTGGAACCGCGCGACCGCTACGATCGCAGGTTCGAATCCTGCCTCGGGCATGGATGTGTGTGCTGTCCGTAGGTTAGTTAGGTTTAAGTAGTTCTAAGTTCTAGGGAACTGATGACCTCAGAAGTTAAGTCCCATAGTGGTCAGAGCCATTTGAACCATTATAACTGCCATCTGGTTTCTGTACAAATTGTAAACAGCCTTTCGCTCTCTGTATTTTACCCCTGCCACCTTTAGAATTTGAAAGATAGTATTCCAGTCAACATTGTCAAAAGCTTTCTCTAAGTCTACAAATGCTAGAAACGGAGGCTTGCCTTTCCTTAATCTTTCTTCTAAGATAAGTCGTAGAGTCAGTATTGCCTCACGTGTTTCAACGTTTCTACGGAATCCAAACTGATCTTCCCCAAGGTCGGCTTCTACCAGTTTTTCCATTCGTCTGTAAAGAGTTCGTGTCAGTACCGGGTGATCAAAAGGTCAGTATAAATTTGAAAACGTTATAAACCACGGAATAATGTAGATACAGAGGTAAAAATTGACACACATGCTTGGAATGACATGGGGTTTTATTAGAACGACCCCATGTTGCTAGACGCGTGAAAGATCTCTTGCGCGCGTCGTTTGGTGATGATCGTGTGCTCAGCCGCCACTTCCGTCATGCTTGGCCTCTCAGGTCCCCAGACCTCAGTCCGTGCGATTATTGGCTTTGGAGTTACCTGAAGTCGCAAGTGTATCGTGATCGACCGACATCTCTAGGGATGCTGGAAGACAACATCCGACGCCAATGCCTCACCATAGCTCCGGACATGTTTTACAGTGCTGTTCACAACATTATTCCTCGTCTACAGCTATTGTTGAGGAATGATGGTGGACATATTGAGCCTTTGCTTTGTCTTACTTTGTTATGCTAATCATTGCTATTCTGATCAGATGAAGCGCTATCTGTCGGACATTTTTTGAACTTTTGTATTTTTTTTTTGGTTCTAATAAAACCTCATGTCATTCCAAGCATGTGTGTCAATTCGTACATCTCTATCTACATTATTCCGTGATTTATTCAGTTTTCAAATTTATACTGATAGTTCGGTAATTTTCGCATGTGTCAGCGCCTGCGTTCTTTGGTAAATTACCCGAGGAAGAGTGTGACGCATTAGTTATTGTGCGCCCCTCGTACATAACTAAGTTGGTACGGATTCCTGGGCCGGCCGGTGTGGCCGAGCGGTTCTAGGCGCTACAGTCTGGAACTGCGAGACCACTACGGTCGCAGGTTCGAATCCTGCCTCGGGCATGGATGTGTGTGATGTCCTTAGGTTAGTTAGGTGTAAGTAGTTCTAAGTTATAGGGGACTGATGACCTCAGAAGTTTAAGTCTCATAGTGCTCTGAGCCATTTTTGAACGGATTCCTCAGGGTGCTAGTCCTCCTCAGGTTTGCCGGTTTTTTTTAATTGGGCTGCGTAATTAAAACGTCCACTATAGTTCAATTCTTTTATCTTGGCGGTTCGCGCATGCCCGCCCAGACGCGGGAGATTGCTGCGTTGCCAGTTGTACGCGCCAAGAGAAGCAGCGCCATAGTACAGTTGCAAACTTACGTTTAGGGGGGAGGGCGCAGTTTATGAAGTAAAGCCACTACGGCAGCATTAACCCTTTCGCTGCTACAGAGACGCGCTCCCCGCATTCCGCGATGTGCGCAATTTCGTCATCACAGCACTGCTCGCCTGTGCAGACACATGGTGTTTCGACTGCTTTGACACACTTTATCATTCGATTTCGCAAAAACTATTTGGCCCAAAAATTTGATTTTTACACATGTTCTGGACTGATACCTTCCCCGCATAAATGAATTAATTTTGTTTCGATGTTCAACGCAGTTATTGTGCAGCATTAGATGTAGTAAACCATTGCTCGAAAGTTTGAAGAGTTTGCAGAGGTAAAAGTCCATAGCGTATACTTTTCGTATGGTCGATTTTAGTTGCCACTAGAAATTTCAAAAAGTTACATTCAAACAAATAAAATTCATGAAGTAAGACACTTCGATATTGTTTTTAAGTAAAGAAAATATTAAGTACCGAACTCTGTTTGAACTGAGAACCTATCGGTTGGCAGTCAAACACTTTAACCATTACGCTAACGTAGCTTGTCGTTCAATAGACCTCCTGGAGGACTTTAAAATATTACGCAAAATACCGACAAACACTGTTGGTATGACTATGAATTACGTTTCGTCGAAATACAATAGGAAATAAACAATTACCGCTGTTCTTTATTGCGAGAAAGCCGTTAGTGAGATTGATACTAACACCTTTCCTTGCTATCGCCTGAATTAGGAGACCTATTGCTTGTTTGGTTTAATTAATTAATAGAATGTGAAGCAATTGGTATTAAGAATGCTTTTTTCAAGCTTTCTATAAAAGAAAGTCTGCTATCAAGACATTGCTTTTGTTGAATTACTTTAATTATGACTGCACGCTTCTAAAACTGAAGACACTCGTAAGTGCTCTGCACTGCAGTCGAGCTCTGGCAACGTCGTTCTCTGTTCATTGGCTGACTGTGTTTTGTGATGTCAGATGCGCAGAACGATCCTAAACTCGGCCGCCGTCGTAAATGACGCGCACTTCAGTGTGAAGAGCCTGCTGGCTTAGTTAGAAGTGAGTTGGTACGGGCCGCAGAATGGCGTCGGACCGGTCCTGGCTGTCGCCGTACCGGGAGACGGACGGCCGGTGACGTGCGCAGCTACTGTGCGTTCCGGCCAAATTGCGGTCGGGTCCCCGCGCGCTGTGTGTTCTGGCCCGGCCCGGTCTGGGCCCCTGCCAGCCGGGATTCCTGCTGCGGCTACTCCGCGCAACAGATTCCCGCGGCACGGCGTTATTTATAGAGGGCCACGGCGCCATATTGCGTATTGCGGGTACACGGGCCGCGTGGCGTGGAACGCATCCAGCTCGCCGCTCGCAACGCACCGACGCCGGCCGGAAAACACAGACTTCGCGGGAACCTGAATTATGGAAAACGCGGCTGGCGCGCGGGGATGTCCCCCCCCCCCCCTTTCCGTTCCCCTTCCCCTCGCGACCGATGAAATGTGTAACTTACGAGGAAACGTACACCCGACGACTCGCCGATTTTGCTCAACGCACGACTGTAGATGTTACGAAGGCTGCTCTAGCGCGATGCGCTTGTCAAGCATTTTCGGGAAAATCGAGGTAAAAAGTTTTACGAGCCTGTTGAATACCAAACGAGAGCGCCAGCTGACGAGGAGCGGCGTTACTGCAACCAGTTACGGCGGCAGACTATAAGTCTCGACAGACGCATCATTTCTTTATAACTTTCCATCAAACCCATATAACTTACCGCTACGACTAAGGACGTTACTTCGGAAGGATATGACGTTGCGGCTGCTGCTGTCATCAGATCTGTAATTAAGATTAAAAGATTATGCGAATGAGAGGCGTTTTTATTAAATTTTCAGGCTACATAGGACGAAAACTTAAAAAGGTTAAAAATTTAAAAATTTCTCTCACAAAAACTTGTAGCTTGGAAAACTTCTTTGTGTGGCCATCAAAATGGAAATTTGTGGTAAGGTCTTAATGGAGCAAACTGCTGAGGTCATCGGTCCCTATGCCTACGCACTACTTAATCTAACTTACAACAAATGTTCAAATGTATGTGAAATCTGTAAGTAGGCTGTTTAGGTTCTTATATTGGTAACGCCGCCGCCACGTAGCGCTCTGATGAAAATCACTGGCTGTGCTGTGTGCAGTCTTTGGCTAGTTTGCATTGTTGTCTGCCATTGTAGTGTTGGGCAGCGGCATCTGGATGTGAACAGCGCGTAGCGTTGCGCAGTTGGAGGTGAGCCGCCAGCAGTGGTGGATGTGGGGAGAGAAATGGCGCAGTTTTGAAATTTGTAAAAATGGATGTCATGAACTGCTATATATATTATGATTATTAAGGTAAATACATTGTTTGTTCTCTATTAAAATCTTTCATTTGCTAACTATGCCTATCAGTAGTTAGTGCCTTCTGTAGTTTGAATCTTTTATTAAGCTGGCAGTAGTGGCGCTCGCTGTCTTGCAGTAGTTCGAGTAACGAAGATTTTTGTGAGGTAAGTGATTTGTGAAAGGTATAGGTTAATGTTAGTCAGGGCCATTCTTTTGTAGGGATTATTGAAAGTCAGATTGCGTTGCGCTAAAAATATTGTGTGTCAGTTCAAGCACAGTCATGTATAAATGTTCAAAGGGGACGTTTCAAATCTTATGGGACTTAACTGTTAAGGTCATCAGTGCCTAAGCTTACACACTACTTAAACTAAATTATCCTAAGGACAAACACACACACACACACACACACACACACACACACACACACACACACACACACTTGCCCGAGGGAGGACTAGATCCTCCGCCGGGACCAGCCGCACAGTCCACGACTGCAGCGCCCAGACCGCTCGGCTAATCCCGCGCGGCTTCTAACTTACACTAACTTACGCTATGGACAACACAAACACCCATGCCCGAGGGAGGACTCGAACCTCCGACGTGGGGAGCCGCACGGACCGTGACATGAAGCCTTAGACCACGCGACGTGTGGCCGTCATCCAGAGCAACTATATATGTGTAGAGATATTAAGTTTCCCCTACCTCCGGGTTTTATGCAACCCACAATGCCTTCAGTTACGGAAGGCGAGCATTTCATATTCTCTCGCTCGCTATGCACGAACTATTAGTCTTACAGAGAAAATGAACAGGAACTTTTTGTAGGAAATTTAATGCTGTTAAAAATTCTGTTCTTGTATATTATTTCACTGTAGTTTTCGAACTATTCAAGAAAAACGTACATAGAAGTGATGTTCAAACGCGTTTTTCTTGAATAACTCGAAAACTGTTGCCTCCAGTGCGAACGTCCGCAGCTCGAGGTCGCGTTCTCTCTTCCCGAGCACGGGGTCCCGGGTTAGATTCCCGGCGGGGTCAGAAATTTTGCCCTGCCTCGAGATGACTGGATGTTTGTGTTGTCCTCATCATTTCATCATCGTTCATGAACGTGGCGAGATTGGGCTGAGCAAAGGTTGGGAATTTGTACGGGCGCTGATAACCGCGCAGTAGAGCGCCCCACAAACCAAACATCGTCATCCAGTGGGAATGTATCCCAGTACAAGATTTAACTATGTTAATTTTCCTACGATTGGATTCTGTTATTTTTTGTGTGGGGCATATAGTTTGTACTAGCTATCGAGAGAATATGAAAAGCTTGCATGTTGTTTTTGAAATCATTGCAGGTTGAACAAAACAACGTATTTTTCTTGGTGCGGTGTGTTGTATTTGTTCCATATGCGTTTCGCTTTTTACAGTAAGTCGTTTTCAGTGGATATAATAGTTATTAGTTTTTCCGACCAAAATCTGCGTTTCCCCTCGTTTGGTCATAGGTTAGGCTTAACCTTTTAAGTTTTCGTACTGAGATAGCTTCATACCGAACGAGGTGGCGCAGTGGTTAGCACACTGGACTCGCATTCGGGAGGACGACGGTTCAATCCCGTCTCCAACCATCCTGATTTAGGTTTACCGTGATTTCCCTAAATCGTTTCAGACAAATGCCGGGATGGTTCCTTTGAAAGGGCACGGCCGATTTCCTTCCTAATCCTTCCCTAACCCGAGCTTGGGCTCCGTCTCTAATGACCTCGTTGTCGACGGGACGTTAAACACTAACCACCTAGATAGCTTCATAACGTATAATCAGTACCTCTCATTCTTTTTTATTTTAATATTAACTACAGATCTGATGTTGATGGCAGCAACCGAATCGAAGTTATAAATAAAGTAATATATGGAGTAGTCTAGACGGGTTTATTCACAAAATATCCACCATGATCGCAGACTCATTCAAAAATAATTATTTCTTTCATTAATACGTACACTCGTGCCAATTTTGGGAAACTGAAAGACTCTCTTCGTGGTACAGGGTTTGAAGATGATGACTCCCTTGTGCACGCTGCCAAACAGTGGCTCCAACAGGTTGGTCCAGAATTTTACCGTGCAGTTATACAGGCACTGGTTCCAAGATGGCGTAAGGCAGTTGAGAGGGATGGAAATTATGTGGAGAAATGAAAATATTGTTCCTAAAAGATGTATCTACACACTGTAAAACTTTCGGACATGTAGAATAAATGGTGGATTAAAAAAAAAAAAAAAGAAAATAGTGTGCATTTCTTTTGGAGTGACCCTCGTACATTGATTGCTTTTTGGAAACCGAAAGTTTGTGTCTGTAAGCATAGTGGCATGTCTCTCAAATACATTATTAGGTACTAGCTTTGTGGTACTACAACTTGCTTGTATTTACTGTGCACCAAAAGCACCCAAGGATTCCTGAAAACATCGTCTGTACAGACGGATTTGCATGACAATGATATGTGTAAAGTCAGGCTGTTACCAGTGAAACATCCCCTTAGAAAAATTATACACGACTGTCCTTAAACTGACACACAATATTTTTAGCGCAACGCAATTTGACTTTCAGAAATCCCTACAAAAGAATGGCCCTGACTAACATTAACCTATGCGTTTCACAAATTGCTTACCTCACAAAAATCTTGGTTACTCGAACTACTGCAATACAGCGAGCGCCACTACTGCCAGCTAAATAAAAGATTCAAACTACGGAAGGCACTAACTACTGATAGGCATAGTTAGCAAATGAAAGATTTTGATAGAGAACAAACAATGTATTTACCTTAATAGTGTTGAAACATCATAATATACATAGCAGTTCATAATATTCAGTATTACAAATTTCAAAACTCCGCCATCTCTCTCCTCACATCCACCACTGCTGGCGGCTCACCTCCAACTGCGCAACGCTACGCGCTGTTCACATCCAGCTGCCGCTGCCCAACACTACAATGGCAGACAACAATGCAAATTAGCCACAGACTGCACAAAGCACAGCCAGTGATTTTCATACAGAGCGCTAAGAAAACCTAAACAGCCTACTTACACCAGCACTGTTCCATGCATTGTTTTTCTCCATCGTCTCCTTCCACATCTGCAGGGTCTCACACTTCTGTTCCAGATCAAGGCACTATTTGCATTAACACATTTTACGGCCAATGACGTGCCACAGAGTAGTATCGGTTGTGAGTCTTTTCACTTGTTTTAAGCAATGACGTCAATTTAAAAAAAAAACACTTGTATGTCCGTGAGAATTTTCTTCCATGTAATTTTCAGCAGTAACTATTGCTTTCAATCATTTAATTTCAGGACCTGTGGCTGTAGTGCATCACAAAGTTGTTTGCATGTCTTAGGAAATATATTAGACGGCTACGATGTGGAAATGGCTGTGACAAATGTAACGTTCGAGGAGGTGACCTGTTGTTAAAATCTGAGAGCAACTGTAACATATACCTCTACAGAAATGCTCTTCCTGCTAACTGTGTGATTGCAGCTGATTTTGTCTTTGTTGATGTCTGGCAACATATCATTCGTAAGGTTTCGATAATTGGACAACTGCCTTGCAGCTCATTAACGAAAGAAATACGCAGACGCTTCCTCGTGGCACTCCTGAACGCTGACTTGGGCGTGGGTAAGGACGTGGTCCTAAATCACATTCCACCGACCTGCACGCCACGGCTCTGCGCCCGTTCAAGCACATGCGCCCCGCTCAGATACACGGTTAAAACCACACGTGTGAGGGGGCCCTAGAAAGGCGGAGGATTTGTATTACTTCTGTAAGTTAGCACAGTGGATTTGCGGTGATTGCACACTTTCCGTTTAAGACAAATTATGCATTTGCATCAGAATACAGCATTCTGTGTCCCAGATGCACTCTACCCATTTTTTCCACGTCTGCTTAATTAAGTGTCCATCCCCTTGCTGTTTTCAGCGCTGTCCTAAGTGTGTAAGTTCGTGAACTATTTCTATAACCTTTACTATTCTCTTGTCGGCATACTGATTGCGAATAATTTTCCTCTTAATCTAATTAATCTTCGATTGCAGTATCATACCTGCTTCGTACAATCTCTCCAGTGCAAACCAAATAAAGAACTAGACCACAAGGGATACGATGAAGGACCAAGAGAAGGCTAAGGAAGAGGTAGAGCGGATAGTTTCCCTGGACGGTGTTCCAGCTCAGAAGCCACAGAGCGGTGCTGCGCAGGCTACCCTTCAAAATGCCAAAGATAAGGGAAAGAAAGGGTCACCTAGATTTGGACCCGTAAATTACTCCAGCGCTGTGTTGAGCTGGCAGTCCGCCGGGAGCTAGTGTAGCGTCCCTAGCTGGCGGCAGCGACCCTTAGATCGGGGGGTGCTGCGGACGCGGAAATTGGCGACAGGGGGAGGGGGTGGCTCCCGCCCCGCACCCACGCGCGCCACAACCGCGCGAAATGACTTCGGGGCGCTGCAGCCAGCGGACTCCCTGCGACACTCCGTTTTTGTCACAGATCATTCTTTTTTCCTCCTTTCTCCCTTCCTTTCCGGCCGGCGGACAGTGATCTCTGCCCGGTAATTACTCTCCATAATGGAGTTGGCCGACTCCTTCTTCGCCAGAAACTTTTTTTTCCGCCCGACCGGCACAACGGAATGCTTGGATAGTCAATTTCTTCCACACTGAGGGAGAGAGAGAGAGAGAGAGAGAGAGCTGGGGGATGGGGGGAGAGAAACGGGGAAAGATAAGTGGTATTGATTGATTTTGATGAAACTTGTGGCAGTGTCCGAGCGGCCGCTACGGTCGCGGGTCTGGATCCTGCCTCGGGCATGGATGTGTGGGATGTCCTTAGGTTAGTTAGGTTTTATTAGTTCTAAGTTCTAGGCGACTGATGACCTCAGAAGTTAAGTCGCATAGTGCTCAGTGCCATTTGAACCATTTTGTGGCAGTGTACTTCAGTAAACACGATCAACTCGGCGGTAGTTGACGAGGAGTTTACCACTGACGTGTTCATGCGTGTTAGCGGAAAATGTAGTGCGCGAGAGCAGACACAAGGGAATCCACACTGGTGACGAAGAGTGGGTGTGCATCCCAATTAGATTCACCATCAGAGGAGTCCTATTTCACGCGGCACACCCCCCACATTCGTTCTCTCCGCTGCTCAAAGCACTTTTGCGCGTCGCTTTCCACCAGACTGCGCACGTACTCCATCGTCTTTTGCATTCCGGTGGAGCGCTAGAACTGTTGTTTCTTTTTACTGCAGGATTACGCGGCCATCGTCTAATGACATATTCCTATTTTGTCTAACAGGCTTCTCGCACAGAGGATTTACTGCAGGATTACTCGGCCATCATCTAATGACATATTCCTATTTTGTATAACAGGCTTCTCGCACAGAGGGCTTCCGCAACTGTTGTTATTTTTTTAGCAAATGGCGCCCCAATTGCATAGACATTTACATACAGGGTGGAGCAAATAAAAATTGGCCGGTGAACAGAGTCCCAGGGTACGAAGAAACATAGCAGAGGAAAGGAAATACAGTACTAACTGACATAGCAGATGTTGAAAGTGACCACCATGGATCTCTTCGCACTTTTGGGCCCTGGTCAAAAAGTTGCTGAAAGCAGATCGAAGCTGGACAGCTGGAATAGCTGCAATGTGTTCCGAAATGTTGTGCTGCTGTTCTTGAAGACTGTGAGGGTTGTTGCGATACACTTTAGACTTGAGGGCTCCCCTCACAAAATAATCGCACACTGACAGATCAGGTGACCTGGTTGGTCAGCTAGAGCCGTGACCAGACTGAACTCTGCTAACAACTCTGTAAGGTGAGAAGACTGTATAAATGCGCTCCGAGGTTCGGCCAGCTATAATGGCAGTTGATCCATCCTGTTCGGATGTAGTTATATACATACATACAGTCACGTCCAATCTTATCCAATTATCCGGGCCACCTTTATTTGCCCCACCCTGTATTTATACTACCGGTTTGGGCGCCTACAGTATTATCAAGTGTTCAGTCCTGGAAACAAGAACAAACAAAAAGTACCTTAAAATATATACTTTAATTATGAATAATATTGCGCAACAAATCGTTATAAGTAAAATATACGTCCAAAGAAACGTATGAAACTTATATAAAAGGCGTCGTGCCGCGAATCGGGTTACGTAGGACACGATGGTGGAATGGGAGAATTTCTTGCAGCTATAATGGCTAGAGAGAGTTACAAAGGAAGCTGTCAGAGGAAGGGGTAGTCGGAATGAATAGAACCAGAGTACAAGTAAAATCCTAAAACTACTTTTTAAAAGCAAATTGTGAGGGCGTAATATGCATAAACAAGATACAACGTTTTTAAAATAACACAGTGTACGTTATTAAGGTAGTGCATAATAGTTATTACATGTAATATTCAGCAGTCGGGGAGCAAGGTACATAAACGAAGAAATAAATAAATGATCGATTATGTAGCTGTACGAACAGTACAGGGAGTGACTGGTAAGCTTCTGATAATATTGTGGACTGTGTGGCATTACCAGAAAAAAAGTTAAAAATAAACCAGCCTGCACTTACTAGAGCCGAAAGATATAAATGGTCGAAAGCAGTCTAGAAGGGAGTGAAATCTACACATGGAGCAAGTACTGAAAGAAACCAGAGACAATTTTGTAAAGGGAGTTAATGCACAGGGAGAGGAAACAGACACTTGAAGGTTTGTCGATGACACGCCTAAACACTTGGAACACCAGTTTAACAGAATACACCGTATCTTGAAAATAGGTTATAAGATGTAACAACAAAAGTGGAAGAAGGTTAATGGAATGTAGTGGGATTAGACGAGTCCTTTCTGAGGGAGTTAGATTGTGAAATGACACTGAAAGAAAATGAGCTTTGCTATTTGGGTAGCAAAATAACTGATGATAGCCATTGTAAGAAGCACACGTAGTGTAAAAAGACTACGTACACAAAATTTTAGCTTGTTTAGAGGGGACGAAAAGAAACACGTTTCTTATGCGACAAAAATATCGCAAGAGAATCATTTCCCGGCTAGGTCTCCGTGAAAGTTTTGGCGCTAATGATATTCAGAGACGATGATCAGACTACCGTAATGATGAATGTTGGTTTGAAAATGTTACTGAGAATGTCGTCCATTTACATTAATGCACAACTAGCAACTGCGTGGTATTGATTATCTAACACGCTCAAAACAACCACGTGTTTCACGAGTAATATCTGCAGCTTCCGCCAGACGGACAACCAGATCTTCCGGAATGTCTGTCGGTGTCTCGTACACCAAAGGCGCCATCTCGTCCACAAAAGGAAATCTGTAGATCGGCAGCAAAATCTCTGAAACATTCCTCACAGTCTGAACATCCTTTCCGAAGATCACCTTCGTGGAACCCTAGCGGGTTTTCGTCAAATAGCAAAAGTATTTTTATTCAATAGAAAGAAAAGCGTTACTGAAAAAGGGAAATCTGTTAACATCGAATATAAAATTGAGTCTTAGGAGGCATTTTCTGAAAGTATTTGCGAGGAGTGTAGCCTGTTACGGAAGTGAAACGTGAACGATAAACAGTGCGGGCAAGAAGGGTTAAGAAACTTGATGCTGCAGAAAAGTGCTGAAAATTATGTAAGTAGATTGGATAGGCAATGAAAAGGCATTGAATTGAATGGGAGAGGAAATACATTTAAAGCACACCGTAACTAAAAGAAGTTATCGATTGACAGGACACATCCTGAGGCGTGAAGGAATTGTTGATTTGGTAATGAAAGGAAATTAGTGGACCGTGGGCGGGGGGAGGGGGAGGGGGCAATTGTAGAGGCTGGCGAAAGTTTGATTACCGTATGCTCTGATGAGTGTAGGCTGCAGTAATTATGCAGAGATGAAGAAGCTTGCACGGAATAGGCTAGCGTGGTGAGCTGCGCCAAACTAGGCTTCGGATTGATGACCACAATGACAACGACACGGAAAATAGTATTTCAATCTAGTTAAAATGTACTCTTCCGAAACTTTCTATGGCCGCAGCGACGCCGGCAGCCGAAGTAAACGAGAAATCACTGATAGGGGTCAAAGGTCACTTTTCCTCGTTAGCAGCCAATTTTCACGATTCCTCCCTTTGTGGTACGTGAGCGGTAAATTGTGGCTCTTGGTGCTGCGTTATTTCGCTGTTATCGCTGTTACCACGGCCCAGATATCGGCGCCGCCTCTGTGTTGTTTCAGTAAACAAGGTATACGGTCGCCGACAACATCCGTTCTTTCTCTCGCCCATTCTCGTTATTGCGTTATACGCTTCCGTCCAATTCGGATGTATGCGTACTACTCATTCCAGTTTTCGATAACATCGTGATGAAGTACGCCTGAAGTTCAGGAAGCTTTCAATATGCAAAAATTCATGATTACAAAACGAACTGGGAGATACCGTGTTATACAGCCGTAAGGATGCGACTTTCTTCAATAATGTGTTTTTGATAGAGCTGCGCTAATGTAAAAGTAGCATTCCAGAGTATAACTACATATCCCATCGCTCTCTGTAAAATTTCTAGTCCAAATGCCTTAAAAACAAAACCTAACTGAAAAAGCCGCGTTCACACGCGCAACTAAATTGACACCGTAGCTATGGTATACTGCAGTAACACCGCTGTTACAAGTGTGAACCGCAAGTTTTTGGTTGCGTTGCTATGGTGGCCATACCGCATCCAATGACGCCATTAGCAGGGGATGACACGGCGGTCGGTCGGTAGCGATGTGCCAGCCATGGCCTGTAGAGGCGCTTTTACTGCTGTGGTGCCACTTTCTGCTATGCCACTTAAACTCAGGTTGTACTAAGCGAGCCGCGCGGGGAAGCCGCGTGGTCTTAGGCGCCTTGCCACGGTTCGCGTGGCTTCCCCCGACGGAGATTCGAGTCCTCACTCGGGCATGGTTGCGTTTGTTGTCCTTAACATAAGTTAGTTTAAGTTAGATTATGTATTGTGTAAGCCTAGGGACCGATGACCTCAGCAGTTTGGTCCCATAGGAACTTACCACAAATTTGAATTTTTGTACGTAGCGACAACTCTAGCCTTCCTCTCACCACTACAGAGCGGATTAGCGTATTGGAGAACTCAGTTGACTCGCATACGGAAGGACGACAGTTCAAACCCGCGTCCGACTTTCTTTCTTTCTTTCGCTTAAGCCATAGTCCCGCAGCGATTGCAGGGTCGGCGTGGTTACAACGGATTTGGCAGTGTTAGTGTTAGGGATGGCCAGATGCTCTTCCTGCCGCCACCCCGTATCCCCCCAGGACGGAATCAGTGTACCCCAACTGTCTGCATCTAGTGTAAATCGTGAAATAGTGCGGACGTGTTTCAAATGTCTGCGACGCGTGAAACCGAGGTGGAACGTGGGGACCAGCCCGGTATTCACCTAGCGAGATGTGGAAAACCGCCTAAAAGCCACATCCAGGCTGGCCGGCACACCGGCCCTCGTCGTTAATCCGCCGGGCGGATTCGATCGGGGGCCGGTGCACCTACCAGAGTCCAAGAAGCAGCGCGTTAGTGCGCTCTGCTACCCTGGCGGGTTCAAACACGCGTCCGACTATACAGATTTAATTTTTCACTGATTTCCCTGAATCGTTTGTCTCAAATGCCGGGATGTTTCCTTGGAAAAGGCACGGCCGATTTGCCTCCCCATCATTCCCTAATCCGAGATTGTGCTCCGCCTCTAATGCCCTCGTTGTGGATGTGACGATAAACACTAATTTCCTCTCCGTCCTACTCTCACCACTGAATAACACCATTCGACCCCTTCCTGGAGGTTGTATTCCGAAATACCAATTTTCACCAATTAAGTTCAGCTCTCCTCCGCCCGAGTCCAGTGTGTTTTCATTATATTACTGAAAAGAAGCCAAAAAGGGCCTGGCAAGTACAGGTTTTTCGCAGTTTCGAGAACAGTGAAGAAAGCGACCTTGCGTATGGAAAAAAAATAGTGAGTCGTGGTTTCAGTACACCATTCACTGTTAGAAATTGTACACTGTATGCGGGAGCCGCCCGCTGTGGCCGAGCGGTTCTAGGCGCTTCAGTCCGGAACCGCGCTGCTGCTACGGTCGCTGGTTCGAATCCTGCCTCGGGCATACATGTGTGTAATGTCCTTAGATTAGTAAGGTTTAAGTAGTTCTAAGTCTAGGGGACTGATGACCTCAGATGTTAAGTCCCATAGTGCCTAGAGCCATTTTGTATGCGGGAAATAGCTTCTCAAATGATATTTACAAGCCAACGCATGGTTGCAGAATGAATTTCCAGTCTGCAGCGTATTGTGCGCTGATCTGAAACGGCTTGGCTGATTGATATTGTATGACAGACCGGAACTCGTATTTCGGACCTTTGCCTGTCGCGGGCAAGATTCATGACCCGCCCTTACCCTTTCACTTACGCCAAAATCTCATCTCCTGCTTCTAAAACTTCTGTACAGGAGTGAAGTACTGGCGTTAGTGAAACTGTGAGAGTCGCGAGTCGTGTTTGGATCGCTCATTCGTTAAAGCACTTACCCGCGAAATGCAGAGGTCCCAGTTTGAAGCTCTAGTGTGGCACGCAGTCTGAAACTGCACAAAATGATTCAGATCAGCGCATACTGTGCTGTAGAGTGAAAATTCATACTGCAAACAGTTAGCTAGTAAATATCATTTGTAGAGGCATCATTCTTCTGAGACTCTGGAATTTTATCGTATTTGTTGTTTTTGCTTTTATTATCGTTGATTTTCATCCACGTCAGTTTTCCCCGTTAATTTCGGTACACCCTGTAGATCTTAGCTGTTTTGTAAAGGTTTTCGTAGAACCAAAGAATCACTGTGTTGTTGTTGTGGTCTTCAGTCCTGAGACTGGTTTGATGCAGCTCTCCCTGCTACTCTATCCTGTGCAAGCTCCTTCATCTCCCAGTACCTACTGCAGCCTACATCCTTATGAATCTGCTTAGTGTATTCATCTCTTGCTCTCCCTCTACGATTTTTACCCTCCACGCTGCCCTCCAGTACTAAATTGGTGATCCCTTGATGCCTCAGAACATGTCTTACCAACCGATCCCTTCTTCTAGTCAAGTTGTGCCACAAACTCCTCTTCTCCCCAATTCTATCCAATACCTCATCATTAGTTATGTGGTCTACCCATCTAATCGTCAGCATTCTTCTATAGCACCACATTTCGAAAGCTTCTATTCTCTTCTTGTCTAAACTATTTATCGTCCATGTTTCACTTTCATACATGGCTACACTCCATACAAATACATTCAGAAATGACTTCCTGACACTTAAATCAATACTCGATGTTAACAAATTTCTCTTCTTCAGAAACGCTTTCCTTGCCATTGCCAGTCTACATTTGATATCCTCTCTACTTCGACCATCATCAGTTATTTTGCTCCCCAAATAGCAAAACTCCTTTACTACTTTAAGTGTCTCATTTCCCAATCTAATTCCCTCAGCATCACCCGACTTAATTCGACTAAATTCCATTATCCTCGTTTGGCTTTTGTTGATGTTCATCTTATATCCTCCTTTCAAGACACTGTCCATTCCGTTCAACTGCTCTTCCAAGTCCTTTGCTGTCTCTGACAGAATTAAAATGTCATCGGCGAACCTCAAAGTTTTTATTTCTTCTCCATGGATTTCAATACCTACTCCGAACTTTTCTTTTGTTTCCTTTACTGCTTGCTTAATATACAGATTGAATAGCATCGGGGAGAGGCTACAAACAACCTGTCTCACTCCGTGCCTAACTACTGCTTCCCTTTCATGCCCCTCGACTCTTATAACCGCCATCTGATTTCTGTACAAATTGTAAATAGCCTTTCGCTCCCTGTATTTTACCCCTGCCACCTTTAGAATTTGATAGACAGTATTCCAGTCAACATTGTCCAAAGCTTTCTCTAAATCTACAAATGCTAGAAACGTAGGTTTTTCTTTTCTTAATCTATTTTCTAAGATTAGTCGTAGGGTAAGTATTGCCTCACGTGTTCCAACATTTCTACGGAATCCAAACTGATCTTCCCCGAGGTCGGCTTCTACCAGTTTTTCCATTCGTCTGTAGAGAATTCGCGTTAGTATTTTGCAGCTGTGACTTATTAAACTGATAGTTCGGTAATTTTCACATCTGTCAACACCTGCTTTCTTTGGGATTGGAATTATTATATTCTTGTTGAAGTCTGAGGGAATTTCGCCTGTCTCATACATCTTGCTCACCAGATGGTATAGTTTTGTGAGGACTGTCTCTCTCAAGGCTGTCAGTAGTTCTAATGGAATGTTGTCCACTTCCGGGGCCTTGTTTCGACTCAGGTCTTTCAGTGCTCTGTCAAACGCTTCACGCAGTATCATATCTCCCATTCCATCTTCATCTACATCCTCTTCCATTTCCATAATATTGTCCTCAAGAACATCGCTCCTGTATAGACCTTCTATATACTCCTTCCACCTTTGTACTTTCCCTTCTTTGCTTAGAACTGGGTTTTCACCTGACAAGGGGAAGGCCTCAGACACGGCCAACAGATTCGGCTCAGATTTGGCAGGTCGCTTGTGTACAACCTAAAACGGAGGAATCTAAGATATTTTGGGTCAACACCTCCGCGTTTTTGAGAAAATCACCCCCTAAAGGTTATGACGACCAATCGACTCAAAACTGGCGGGGTCGATAGATAATTGTAAATAGGGCATTTTTCATCATCAGGTAAGGGGTCCGAAAACGCATACTTTTCCAGAAATCGAGTTAAGAAACTTTTACAGGTGCCGCTTCTGTACCCACATGGTAAACGCTTTTGGCCGATAACACTGATGGTGAATAGCCGGCAAGTCAGCTCATCGTGTTCGGTCAGAGGGCTGCTCGCTCTCTGTAACAAAAAAACTGACTAAAGGAATCAACGGTCAACTTGAACGGAAGTCTTGTGACGTCCGCCCAGACCAAACGCAACGAACAATACCGAACAAAAAGGAAAAAAAAAAAAAAATAGCCCAACGGTCAAGGTAACTGGCTGGGAATCAGAGAACCCGGGTTCGAATCTAGAAGAAACCTAGCGGATGTTCTTTTAGTTTGTATTTTTCCATATCTCAATTGATAGGGATAGGAGCGTTAATAAGGTAGGTAAATCAGTAAGGAATGATAATAATAAGGTAGGCAAATAAATTTCTCAAACCTCTTGCGATAGTGAACAACTAAAATGTTTCCAGAATGAGATTTTCACTCTGCAGCGGAGTGTGCGCTGATATGAAACTTCCTGGCAGATTAAAACTGTGTGCCCGACCGAGACTCGAACTCGGGACCTTTGCCTTTCGCGGGCAAGTGCTCTACCATCTGAGCTACCGAAGCACGACTCACGCCCGGTGAGCACTTGCCCGCGAAAGGCAAAGGTCCCGAGTTCGAGTCTCGGTCGGGCACACAGTTTTAATCTGCCACGAAGTTTCAACTAAAATGTTACTCCAGGTCAGTTTACAATGGCTCTTCCAGTCACTGTTATGTGTCCTCACTTTTCTTCGAACAACTAGATGGATGGTACTTGTCATATAAACATTCGAAACAAATATACTCACGGCACCAAGAACATCTAATGAATGCAGTCTTTCGACAGCTACGCTGTTCCTTTCGAAGAGTCAGCGGAAAACAAACTTGGTTTACATTTAAAAATATGTTTTTTTCGGGAATTAATTTTGATGCATGCCACGCATACGATATCATTGCCTGAAAAATCGGTGCTGAAAGTTGGTTATGAATTATGCTGTGAATAGTTATTGCATCCGTGCGGTTGTGCAATTCCCACTGGGTTTCCAGAAGCACACTGCAATTCTGAAACCTAGGAATAAAGTTTTTAAACTGGCGATAGAAATAAACATCAATTGGCTGGCACGAAAGTGTGCAATTTGGCGGCATTACTTTTATTGTGCACGTCGGCTGACCCTCGCCATCTATAAACATTGTGTCATATATTGTAATATTAATTTTTCCACTCCAGGAATCCAATATTAGACAAAACTTGTTATCAGTAACGTATAGTTTTAAAACATTCTCAATAAATTTTCTGTAAACCGCATTCGTCAGTTTCCCGGATTTGGAGCAGGTAATGTAAATATTTTTTAACGAGTCGGTTAAACGATTGACCTCTTCTATAACCCGAGGACCAAATGTAACATTCGTTTAACACAGGAAAACCTTAGGCGACACTTTTCCAGTGGCTGCGATGGAATATTGCGCCGTGTACGAATGTGTTACTTTGTTTTTACTACCAACTGCGACAAGGGTTCGTTTTTCTCCCTTATGCGATAACGTGCGTTGAATGTTCACCCGATACTCACATCCTGTTTGATCGGTAATTACGTAATCACGATTAAAGCCGGTCATAAGTGACGCCGTAGCGTGCTGAAAAGAGCCGCCACTTTCTGTATATCTATATTTTGTACCTCCTTATGAGAGACGTATTTAGTGACGTGCCGTTGACGAATTTTATACTCCGCTTTTAAAATTTATTGCCCAAGATAATGATGCAGCAAACGTAAAATCCTTGTTGGCCGTATATTGAAGCGCTGCACCTGCAGTCCACTCCTGAAGAATTGTCTTTGTTATATTCTCGTTACGACAACGAGATTCGACAAATCGGTCGTATGTCCACTTATTTATAGCCTGGTATTTGTGGTATCTTGTCCCTCCATTAACGATGTCACTTTCCCACAAATTCAAGTCCTTCTTTCTTTTCAGGGCTGTTGTTGCTCCATTCTTTTGTAGTGTTTGTAAGTTCCAATTTGGATGATTCTTGGCTAGCGCTACTGCTTTTACTTTTCCTTCATGGGGTATAGCGCCGTAGTTCAATCGTTTAGTAACTGGTTTGTAATACTCATCGGGAACAGATGAAGCACACATTCACAGTGACGTGGATATTTCCAAAGTGTTATGACCATTTTGCGATTCACTAGTCGGTATATCTTCTTCCACTGAATCACCTTCTGCTTCGTCTTCGTGGTATAGTACTTCAGTATCAACAAAAGTCATTTCGTTCGTGAGCTCCAAAAATCGCTTGACAATAGCCGCTCCTATCAATCTGGAACGCTGAGAAACAGAACTGCCTGCTTCCGGTAGTGCATTGATAATGCATCTGTCTTGCAACACTTTTACAAACCAAAACACAGCGTCGGTAACTTCCCGCTTGCCATCATCTGTGACAGACTCCTAACTATATATTAAAGCGCTAGTCGAAGGGTGTACATCCTCCATTATTCAGATTATGCACCTGAAAGATATGGCACAACAAACAATAACTAGTTTCTACGGCAAAACAGACGAGCTAATTACTACGAACTACATACAGTACTCGTCATATGTTACTTACGGAAGAACACTGTATTTCAAAAATGGTTCAAATGGCTCTGAGCACTATGGGACTTAACATCTATGGTCATCAGTCCCCTAGAACTTAGAATTACTTAAACCTAACTAACCTAAGGACATCACACAACACCCAGCCATCACGAGGCAGAGAAAATCCCTGACCCCGCCGGGAATCGAACCCGGGAACCCGGGCGTGGGAAGCGAGAACGCTACCGCACGACCACGAGATGCGGGCCACTGTATTTCATTCGGCGCATTAACGATAGAAAAATCACTACATGTGAGGTACGCGACAGCCTAATGACGGAAGACAACTCTTTCAGATTGACTTATATAAGGCTTGTGCTGGACACCTTCACTCTTCCAGGTTCACAACTATGATGTGACGAAGAGGCAACCGGGACAACGCGTGTATTCTGTGCCGTGCCTGCTGTAAACAAGCGTCGCGCGGTTGGCTATCTGTGATCCCTCGTAGGAATTCGCAGCACTCCTACTCGGAGTTGTTTTCATGTGACAATGCTTAAAAGTTTAATACTTTAGTAACTCAAGGAGTTCGGGAAATTAGTTTGCCTATCTTATTATTATTATTATGATTCCTTATTGATTTACTTGCCGTGTTAACCCTCCTATCCCTGTCAATTGAGATATGGAAAAATACAAACGAAAAGAATAACTTCCGCTAGGCTTCTTCGAGATTCGAACCCGAGTTTTCCGATTCTCAGCCAGTTACATTGGCCATTGCGCTATCGGCGCTGTCGGGGAAAAGCGTTTACCATGTGGGTACAGAAGCGGCAGTTGTAAGAGTTTCTTTCCTCGATTTCTGGAAAAGATCGCGTTCGCGGACCCCATACCTGGTGATGAAAAATGCTCTATTTACATTTATCTGTCGATCCCTCCAATTTTGAGTGGGTTGCTCGTCATAACCTTTAGGGGTGGTTTTCTCAAAAACGCGGGGGTGTTGACCCAAAATATCTTAGAGTCCTTCGTTTTAGGTTATATACAAGCGACCTGCCAAATTTGAGCCGAATCGGATGGCCGTGTCTGAGGTCTTCCCCTCGTGAGCTCTTGATATTCATGCAAGTGGTTCTCTTTTCTCCAAAGGTCTCTTTAATTTTCCTGTAGGCAGTATCTATCTTACCCCTTGTGAGATAAGCCTCTACATCCTTACATTTGTCCTCTAGCCATGCCTGCTTCGCCATTTTGCAATTCCTGTCGATCTCATTTTTGAGACGTTTGTATTCCTTTTTGCCTGCTTCTTTTACAGCATTTTTGTATTTCCTCCTTTGATCAATTAAATTCAGTATCTCTTCTGTTACCCAAGGATTTCTACTAGCCCTCGTTTTTTTTACCTATTTGATCCTCTGCTGCCTTCACTATTTCATTCCTCAAAGCTACCCATTCTTCTTCTACTGTATTTCTTTCCCCCATTCCTGTCAAGACAGAAGCACTATAATCTTTAATATTACAGGAGGGAAACGTGACAATTTCCTCCAGGAATACTTGCTGGTGTCTGACTAAGGGCCTAGGTCTGAAACTTGTCTCGTAGAAATGAAGTATTGACTCGAAAGTAGTGGAGCTGTTTGCATCTCCTTCGTCACTGATGTTACCGAGCTGGCCAGGGTGGCCGATCGGTTCTAGGCGCTTCAGTCTGGAACCGCACGACTGCTGCGGTCGCAGGTTGGATTCCTGCCTCGGGCATGGATATGTGTGATGTCCGTAGGTTAGTTAGGTTTAAGTAGTTCTAAGTCTAGGGGACTGATGACCTCAGATGTTAAGTCCCATAGTGCTTAGAGCCATTTGAACCATTTGATGTTACCGAATCCAGCTGCAGTGTGGTTAAGCCAGCAGGGACTTTTGAAAGATGCTTCTAGGTTCTGTTTTGCCATGGAACTTGACACTTAATGTCGCTCACGTCCCAGCGTGAGACACAACTGCGTGGACCAAAGAACTGAAGGTAAGGATTGTGCGGCTAGGGGGGAGTGTGGCCGGGCTGAGGAGACTGTGTTGCGGGTCGTTGCGGGCAGCTGTCGCCGCCTCCTCGGCAGTTGGCACCCCTGCGCGGCACGGCTGCGCCCAGCACTTGCTGGCGTTGCTAACGAGTTGCCGGCCACATGGCGCCCAGCCCGTCACGGCAGGCTGCAGGCACTCCTCCGTTATTACTGTTGTTGTCGTCTCATCAGCTGCCCCGTCGTCTTCATTGCTGGCGACAGAAGCCGCAGTCGCGCGCTCTGCGCTACTCCAAGCCACCCCCGCCAGGCAGTTCGCGTCTCGCCTTCCACTAAACTTCCTCGTACGCGCCACAAACGACGCTCGCTGTTAATACACTACTGGCTATTAAAATTGCTACACCAAGAAGAAATGCAGATGATAAACGGGTATTAATTGGACAAATATGTTATACTAGAACTGACATGTGATTAAATTTTCACGCAATTTGGGTGCATAGATCCTGCGAAATCAGTACCCAGAACAACCACCTCTGGCCGTAATAACGGCCCGGATACGCCTGGGCATTGAGTCAAACAGAGCTTGGATGGCGTGTGCATGTACAGGTGCCCATGCAGCTTCAACACGATACCACAGTTCATCAAGAGTAGTGACTGAAGTATTGTGACGAGCCAGTTGCTCGGTCACCATTGACCAGACGTTTTCAGTTGGTGAGAGATCTGGAGAATGTGCTGGCCAGGGCAGCAGTCGAACATTTTCTGTATCCAGAAAGGTCCGCACAGGACCTGTAACATACGGTCGTGTATTATCCTGCTGAAATGTAGGGTATCGCAGGGATCGAATGAAGGGTAGAGCCACGGTTCGTAACACATCTGAAATGTAACGTCCACTGTACAAAGTGCCGTCAATGCGAACAAGAGGTGACCGAGACGTGCAACCAATGGCACCCCATACCATCACACCCGGTGGTACGCCAATATGGCGATGGCGAATACGCCAAACACGGATGCGACAATCATGATACTGTAAACAGAACCTGGATTCACCCTAAAAAATGACGTTTTGCCATTCGTGCACCCAGGTTCGTCGTTGAGTACATCATCGCAGGCGCTACTGTCTGTGATGCAGCGTCAAGTGTAACCGCAGCTATGGTCTCCGAGCTGATAGTCCATGCTGCTGCAAACGTCGCCGAACCGTTCGTGCAGATCGTTGTTGTCTTGCAAACGTCCCCATCTGTTGACTCAGGGATCGAGACGTGGCTGCACAATCCGTTACAGCCATGCTGATAAGATGCCTGTCATCTCGACTGCTAGTGATACGAGGCCGTTGGGATCCAGCACGGCGTTCCGCATTACCCTCCTGAACCCACCGACTCCATATCCTGCTAAGAGTCATGGGATCTCGACCAACGCGAGCAGCAATGTGGCGATACGATAAACCGCAGTCGCGATAGGCTAGAATCCGACCTTTATCAAAGTCGGAAACGTGATGGTACACATTTCTTGTCCTTACACGAGGCATCACGACAACGTTTCACCAGGCAACGCCGGTCAACTGGTGTTTGTGCATGAGAAATCGGTTGGAAATTTTCCTCATGTCAGCACGTTGTAGTTGTCGCCACCGTCGATAACCTTCTGTGAATGCCCTGAAAAGCTAATCATTTGGATATCACAGTATCTTCTTCCTGTCGGTTAAATTTCGCGCCTGTATCACATCTTCGCGGTGTAGCAGTTTTAATGGCCAGTAGTGTAGTTACCTACTCATTCACCTTCGCTAGAACTTTTCAATCTTCGCTTATAATGCACGTTTATAGCCGGAAATAATGACAATAAAGAAACGATGTGTAATAGTGCTCGAAGTTTTGTATCAGAAATGTCAAAATCCACACAAATTATAGAAATGGATTTTGACACTACCTGCTAAAGCGCTGGAGCGATGTCAACAATACTTGGTGCACACATCATTTACTGTCCGCGAAGAATCACTGTGGGGGTGAGAACTACCAACCTATCGAAGGGGCGGGGGTGAAAGAACAATGTTGCCCACGACATGAGTATACTGACACTTCAGTCATCCAGTGTTTGAGAATGAGAGCGCTTACAGACTTGCAACAAATTTTATCATAATTTCAAAACTTTACTAAAAATTTTCTGGTTAACGACCCCTTTCTAGGGGAAAGGAGAAAAAGTTTATTGCTCACTACATTTTAGCCACATGAGGCACGACATTGTAATTTATTGCTTCTTTACTACCAACAGTATTCGTGACACATTTTGCAGACAGTATTGACATATACCACTCAACGAACTAGAAAAAATTACATCATTGTACGACACTATTTCAGCAGATTTAACACTATAAACAATGAGATGCGTGAAAAACTACCGCTTAATGCACGACATTAAAATTTATTACTTCTTTGCTACTAACTCTATTCACAGTACACTTTTCGCAAACATTATTCACGTCTGCCGCTGAATGTTCTTACAAAAAGAAACCGTTGTACGGGACATGGTTCACGAGGTATGACGTCAAATACTGAGGTGCGAGGAAAAACTGCAGCATCACGGCATGACGTTGTCATTCATTACGTCTTTGCTAGTAAATCTATTCGCAACACATCTCTCAGACAGTAGCCACATATGCCACTGACTGTACCTAGAAATTTATGTTATTGCGCGACATCATAAACATTGGGCTGCGTGAAAATAAAACTTTTTACCAGCTGTAAAACAGTGACAGTGACAGCTCAATATATAGAACTTCACAGTGAAGAAGATGAGGAGCCGGCCGGAGTGGCCGAGCGGTTCTAGGCGCTACAGTCTGGAACCGCACGACCGCTACGGTCGCAGGTTCGAATCCTGCTCGGGCATGGATGTGTGTGATGTCCTTAGGTTAGTTAGGTTTAAGTAGTTCTAAGTTCTAGGGGACTTATGACCACAGTAGTTGAGTCCCATAGTGCTCAGAGCCATTTGAACCATTTTTGAAGATGAGGAAAAAAGAAAAGATGACAAACTGTGAAAGAAAACAGTCACTGTAAAAACGTAATACATCAGGAAAACCACACCATGTGGTAAAAAGCCATAAAATAAAAGCCCACTGATGATGCTGCAATTGCAGTAAAACATGTTGGGGATAAAAGATTTAAAAAAAAATTGTTTTGTTAAAGGTGGACCCCATCCAGATACATACAGGTGAAATTTGTGTGCTAATAGGCCTTACACGTGAAATTATTAAGTATGTATGAAACATATTTGAGAAGTGGGTATGCTAGCAAAGCCACTGGTAAAAAGCTCATCCTAAATTCCTGGAACGTTTCGACGAGATTTCTGCTCGTTATCTGCAGGCGATCTCCTGAAGTTGATGGGCAGGAAACACGTCGAAACGCTGCGACAACTCAACTTCATGACTCGGCTAGTAACTTGAGAAAATTTCGTCACTCTCTCGGTTCGGTTTGCGTCTTTAAATGCCCTCGTGTGGGTGACCACTCCT
The DNA here is from genome assembly GCF_023864275.1 of Schistocerca cancellata. Classification (NCBI taxonomy): domain Eukaryota; kingdom Metazoa; phylum Arthropoda; class Insecta; order Orthoptera; family Acrididae; genus Schistocerca; species Schistocerca cancellata. Next base: position 155,037,808 of record NC_064631.1, read on the forward strand.
CCACCTTAGGCGGGCTACCTCATCGGGGTGCTCGGTCACGTGGAGACAATCCGATAGAGGCCGCGCCCGACCCACGACCGCGAACCCGTGACTGAATACAAATAGCGAATTTAACGGCCGCGGTACCTCTCGGTGATTTCATTCCGGTACATTTACTGATATTTTCGCATATCGGAAACCACCTCAGAGAAGAGTAATTTGCAGCCATTCGCAGAGGCGATACATTACGTGTTTTGCGCCGGTATGTTTGACGCTTGTGTATGTGCGCGTGTGTGTGTTTTTAAATACGTTCCGTTTTTTCTGCTTTTACGCATGTTTTTCTGTAATTGGTCTGCGCACAAGAGTGTTGGTGTGTCGAAAGCAGCAAAGGTATATGAAAAAAGAGGGGACGAGAGTAAATAAATAAATAAAAAAAGGAAGACCGTTGGTTGGCTGGCTGCATGTTTGGGGCGCCGCACGGGCAGGGCACAAAGCGGTGGCGGGTTGGGAGGATGGCCGGAACGGCTAATCTCGTTCCGGGGAAGCAATTTTCTGTCGCAACTCGCCGTCCGCGGCACTCGAATTCAATAAACGAGTGGACGCTTTCACTTTTCCACGCCGCTCCCGCGAGCTCTGCGTGGAAGATTTGGAGAACGAACGATGGGAGGCGGTCACCGATTTCGCCCGCGAGAAGGTGGGCGTGTGGTCGTGATCGAGCGCGCACAGGCGGCTCCCTGGTCGAACCGTCTGGTGGCTCTCGAGCGCAGTGCCGTCGACGGCGGCTGTCTGCAGAATGCGAGATCTTGCTTACCGCTAACATGAGGACCCTTCTTCCTCCGGCTGTAGCCGGGATTTCGCTTCGGTCGGGAAGGAACAAAAGCAGGGCAGGCATCTTTGGTGCCATCGCCTATCGGAGAGACGGAAAGCAAAGCGAGAGGGACAGAAGAAGAAAAAGGGGGACAGAGAGAGAGAGAGAGAGAGAGAGAGTTGTTGTCAAGTCTTCGAAGGAAGCACTCGAATACGAATTCACGGTATCGAGATACTGATGGCTCCAATATCCCAATATTGATACGTCTGAATGTGTAAGCATGAAGTGCATATGGGGCCTGAAGATGGCATATTGAAATTCCGAAACTCGCTGTCAAAATAATATAAAATAACATCTCAAAGCGTATGGCTGTTTGACGATTTTCCGCGCTAAAAATTTGAGCACCCGCAGTCCGGCGTCCACAATGGATTAACAGAGAACCGTCCCTGGTTCTCGGGCCATTTTTTTAAATTCTTTACTCAACTCATTACATTATACATATTAATACACTACCTAACTACATTAGTGGGTCCTATTATCATACAGAAAAATGCAGCTCTCTATTCTACACTATAGGTAATCTTAATTATGTTCTTACCGCTATGTGGTTCCTTATTCTACTTAATCTACGAAGAAACTTATGCTACCTGCAGCGTTACAGGTGTGCCAGTGCTCTATAAACCTGATGGATGTTGGCCTGGCCCACTGAGCTAATCCCAGTGGGCATGCCCCTGGCACTGCGCTGGCCAGTAACTTGGTATCGCTGCAGTCTATCCTAAAAACCTTATCGTATCTTCTACATCTAACCTAATTTTACATCTAGTGTCATAATTGGTGCGTGGTCCTGTCCGGTTTTTGTACTCCCTCCCCCCCTAGTCCAGAGCAAGGCGGATTCCAGCCGTGAAGCGGCTCGTCAAGTCCCGGCCTGGCGGAACAGGAAAGGTGCACGGAGTCTGAGTTGGTGTAATTTTTTACTGATTAATGGTTGTCCCTTAGAAAGTTCTTAAGGACTTTTTTCGAGATTTCGCCTGTCAGCTTGTTCAAGACATTGAAGGTGTTGTCATGCCTTAGTAGATAGTACGTGACGTTATTCGGGAGTTGCTGTCGTAGGTCGTTGGCTGCGTCATCGAAGAGGTGGCACTCATACACCACATGTTCTGGGGTGCCTTGCATGGCACCACAGTCACACGCGGGTGTAGCCAGCTTCCCAAACTGACATAGATATGTCGGGTAGGGTCCATGTCCAGTAAGAAAGTGCAGCATTCCTCTCGTAGGCATGAAGTACGTAAGTTTTGCTCGTTCCTCCATGTCCGGTAACAGCTCATAGGTTCTGCGCTCCGTATCCTCGTTGTTCCACTGTTCCTGCCATAGCTCGATCCCTCTCTTTTTAATCGCATTTTTATCCGCAGCGTAAACCGCAAGTATCTCCCTTATCTTATCCCTTTTCTCCTCCTTCGCCCAGTACCAGGCGGCCTGCTCTCGGATTTTAATGTCCAGTGGACAGATCCCCATTAGCACAAGAAGCGCCCCTCCAGGTGTTGCCCTGTATGCCCCTGCTTTACGTAGGAGCATGTTACGTTGCACTCTTCTTACGGCCATGGCAGGCATGACCCTCGTGAGTCTGTGCGCCCAGACCCCTGATCCGTATCCTACTATTGATTTCTCCGGCCATTTGCGGAGACACAGTGAAGGCTGGTATCCCACCGCTGTCCGGGGCGTCGGGGCGTCTGTAGACATTTCTTCTCATTGGTAGAACTGTCTTTAGTGGCGAGTCCCGCTTCGAAATTCACTGGCGCTACATATTCCGAAAACCGTGTCTAGTCTCGGACAAACTGAAGTATTTCCAGCTTAGGAGTACGCTGGTTTGAATCTCAAATTGATCGCTGTCTCACACAGACGTTGTTTCCTTTATTTCAATGAAAGTAAATACACCATCTCGGATAAGTAGGAAACTTTGATTTCGAAGTAAAAAGGGGAGTGAGGAAATAAGGCACTGTGGAGTGTTCAGAAATGGTAATTAGTTTCACATACTCACTTAAAGCTGCTCTTGTTTCTTGCTATAGTAAAATGGACTACTCTTCACTGCCACGTCGTCTCTTTAGTAAAGAACTGCGAGCGACACATCCATATACGAGGTGCATTCAAGTTCTAAGGCCTCCGAATTTTTTTCTCCGGACTGGAAAGAGATAGAAACATGCGCATTGTTTTAAAATAAGGCCGCGTTCATTGTCAATACGTCCTAGAGATGGCAGCACCGTACGGCAGATGGAATTTTGCCGCCAGCGGCGAGAATGAGAACTGTTTTATATACTTAAAATGGCTATGTCTTCCTTACTTAAACAGCGTGCAATTATTCGTTTTCTGAATTTGCGTGGTGTCAAACCAATTGAAATTCATCGACAGTTGAAGGAGACATGTGGTGATGGAGTTATGGATGTGTCGAAAGTGCGTTCGTGGGTGCGACAGTTTAATGAAGGCAGAACATCATGTGACAACAAACCGAAACAACCTCGGGCTCGCACAAGCCGGACTGACAACATGATCGAGAAAGTGGAGAGAATTGTTTTGGGGGATCGCCGAATGACTGTTGAACAGATCGCCTCCAGAGTTGGCATTTCTGTGGGTTCTGTGCACACAACCCTGCATGACGACCTGAAAATGCGAAAAGTGTCATCCAGGTGGGTGCCACGAATGCTGACGGACGACCACATGGCTGCCCATGTGGCATGTTGCCAAGCAATGTTGACGTGCAACGACAGCATGAATGGGACTTTCTTTTCGTCGGTTGTGACAATGGATGAGACGTGGATGCCATTTTTCAATCCAGAAACAAAGCGCCAGTCAGCTCAATGGAAGCACACAAATTCACCGCCACCAAAAAAATTTCGGGTAACCGCCAGTGCTGAAAAAATGATGGTGTCCATGTTCTGGGACAGCGAGGGCGTAATCCTTACCCACTGCGTTCCAAAGGGCACTACGGTAACAGGTGCATCCTACGAAAATGTTTTGAAGAACAAATTCCTTCCTGCACTGCAACAAAAACGTCCGGGAAGGGCTGCGCGTGTGCTGTTTCACCAAGACAACGCACCCGCACATCGAGCTAACGTTAAGCAACAGTTTCTTCGTGATAACAACTTTGAAGTGATTCCTCATGCTCCCTACTCACCTGACCTGGCTCCTAGTGACTTTTGGCTTTTTCCAACAATGAAAGACGCTCTCCGTAGCCGCACATTCACCAGCCGTGCTGCTATTGCCTCAGCGATTATCCAGTGGTCAAAACAGACTCCTAAAGAAGCCTTGGCCGCTGCCATGGAATCATGGCGTCAGCGTTGTGAAAAATGTGTACGTCTGCAGGGTGATTACGTCGAGAAGTAACGCCAGTTTCATCGATTTCGGGTGAGTAGTTAATTAGAAAAAAAATCGGAGGCCTTAGAACTTGAATGCACCTCGTATCATTAAGTTTCATGTACGTCTCACCCTTAATATGGCTTATGACACCGTAATTTTATGTATTGAGTCAGTAGCTCTATAAGAATCGCAGGAAAAAGAAATGAGTTTGTGCTGTGTTTAAAACGGAAGCAACCATTTAGTTTTAGTCTCCTGTATCTGATTGGTGTTGAAATCATTTAGCTCCCCGCTACTAGCTCCCGGTTGAGAAGTTTTACCTCGTTTTGTTCTCTATGCGGCAGCAACGTTATGGTAGAGATAGTTTTGACTACCTCCGAAACGCGTCAGCAGCCAGCAACTCTGCAAATGCGTTGTGCGCCGGCTCCTCAGTTCGTAGTTGCAGTGTGCGAGAACTCACATTTGCTCGCGAAATTTTCCGTGCCCGGTGTAAATGTAAATGCCACGAGTATAGAGTTTTTCTGTCTACCGCAATGTATACTATACAGCGCAGAAAGTTCTAAACAGTAATAGCAGCACTGGATCCGCGGAAAATGAACTTTTTTCGTACAGAGATGCATGGAGAAATAACTATCCAGTGTGGCGCAACTCCCACAATATATTCATCCTCGTAGCTCCTCTTTTTATTGCTTCATAAGTTCATAAGTTCCGTAGAGGGAGACCAAGAGATGAATACACTAAGCAGATTCAGAAGGATGTAGGTTGCAGTAGGCACTGGGAGATGAAGGAGCTTGCACAGGATAGATTAGCATGGAGAGCTGCATCAAACCAGTCTCAGGACTGAAGACCACCTCCGTCGCACATGCGTTCAATCTAAGCTTAGACGTACCGTTTCCGGAACATTTTCGCCAGTTCCACACTAGTAGACATCTATCAGGTAAAGTTTTGTACAATACTGAAGAGAATCTCGCAAAAACAAAGTAGGTCTGAGCTGATAAGCGAGATTAGAAAGCCGTAATACCGTATTTTACCGACCATATGATGCTACGGACTATAAGATATACCTTAATTTTTGAGCAATTTTTTACAAAAATAACATTTTTACTATTTTTATTATTAGAGTGCAAAGCCAGTCTAAATAAAAATCTTAGTGTAGGAAACCTAACTGACCTTTAAAAATTCCTGAAAATCGTCATATGAACTTCCTTTTTCTTCTTACACTTCGTCGTCATCGTTGTCCTCTATTGAAGATTTAAAAGTTGGCGTCCCCCCCCAGGGGGCCAGGGGCTGGGGGGTCACGTGTAGTACCATTTGATGTCCCCCTTTGAGCTTACGAACTTGTCTTAGCCACTATTTGTACCCGATGTATAGTTTTCGAGATAATCCCATCCGAAACTTCAGATGGACCACCCTGTATAAGATGGTCTTCACTGCATCGAGCGCGGTATTCGTGCCGCACTTCTGGAAAGATTTAACATTAATGTATTCTCTCACTCTAGACCACGACTGTTTTATCCACCGACACATATGTTCGAATGTAGGCCTTTTTAAGGCTCCGTTCGGCGTGAATTCATGTTGGGTTTCATCCATGATACATTTGTTCCATTCCTCTCTCGGATACGCTTTAAAACGGTTTATTTATCGAGACATCATGAGCTTGCAGTTGTGAGGTAAGTCCTACCGGAATAACAAGAGGCTCTGTATTTCCCTGTCTCAGTCTCTCTTTCACGGAATTTTTCAAATGAGCACTAAATTGATCTGGCACAGCAGCAGAACTCTTATTCAACAATGCACCTGTCCTTCTCTCTCAAACTCTGTTAATCCGTAAGTTCATACCAGCCTCGTCCATCCAACCGAATACCACCACCTAGCGGTATTTCCAAAGGTGTTGGCATTGTTTTGCGCTTGAAAATGATCAGTGCATTAAGTTTAGTATCGTCGCCATAACATGAGAAAGGAAAACAGTATACTGCATTTTTTCATGTCTGCTTGTTAGTTGCAGTTTGAGCACCTTTCATGGCAACACTTTGTTACTCGTCCCACCGAATGTCAGAGGAGTCTCGTCCATATTCGCTATTTGGATTAGTTCCACTTTAGTTTTCTTTCGATGTTCAGTTATAGAGCGATAGAAAGATAAAATTTTTATTTATGCTTTGTGGCGTTTCCGGAGATAGTTTGGGTTTGGTTCGCGTTCTAAGGCCATGACGCTTCATAGTCCTGTACCACCAACCAACTCCACCTTAAAGTCTGTTAAGTTCCACTGCTGCGGTAGCTTACAAGGTTTTATTTGAACCATTTTTGTATTAATCCCAATGCAGTTTTGACGGTGTCCTTGAATCCATTTCAGTACGACGTCTTGTAGTTTTGGCCATTTTGCATTCAGCCCTCTATTTGCACATTTAGTCTTCCTCATTTTACTCAGTTCTTCTTTACTAGCCCGCCAATCGCGAATGGTTTTTTCTGTTGGTGGAGGGCCGCAATGCTGCTCAGCTGCTCTGTTTTCAAGTTCTTCTGCATATGCTATTATTTTTTAATTTATAGCCCGCATCATATGAATGCCTTTCATTATTTTCCATTACGAAACTAGCTACTAACAAAAATATTGTGCTGTTACCGATAAGAGAAATCACTTCCAATTCAAGCTGACTGGCACCGTGGACTGCAGTGATACATCATAGGCTATGCAGTGTTCTCGGTTTCTGATGGCGGACCGAGCGAGGTGGCGCAGTGGTTAGCACACTGGACTCGCATTCGGGAGGACGACGGTTCAATCCCGCCTCCGGCCATCCTGATTTAGGTTTTCCGTGATTTCCCTAAATCGCTTCAGGCAAATGCCGGGATGGTTACTTTGAAAGGGCACGGCCGATTTCCTTCCCCATCCTTCCCTCACCCGAGCTTGCGCTCCGTCTCTAATGACCTCGTTGTCGACGGGACGTTAAACACTAATATCCTCCTCCTCCTCTGATGGCGGGACGGAAGGGAGACACTGTTAGCAAGCTTGTGAATCCCCGCAGGTCATGTTCGTCGCATCGGTGCACTGCTGCTGCCGCAAGTTGAATACAGCGTTGCCAGAAAGAGAGAGGTTTCGCGAGGCATCGAACATACGGCTATTTTTAAGACTGGCGGTAATTTTAAATCCGACATTTTTACATTAATTTCGAGTATAAGGCGCACCTGAATTTTGGAGGCAATTTTTCGAACAAAAAAGTACATCTTATAGGCCGTAAAATACGGTAATATTTTAATATTCATCAGAAGCTATCGTCTGAATATTCTAGATCTATTTCAGCTAGGCACACAATCGTTTCTGCAACTCTTACTCTTGTAGCGTGTTTAACGAAGATAGTGTCTTTAGGCTTTAAAGTATTCAGTTTTAACACGAAATCCGAATCAAAGTATAACACGAACAACAGTCTGTTAATCATTGATCCTTGCATGTGCTCCAATCTTCCGTACCAGAAACAGGCCACAAGGAAAATCAAGCGTGAATGTTGTATAGAGGGAGTGAAAGTTGATTAAGCCGATAAAAAGGGTTCAGATGCGAGAAGCGCGTAGGGAAACCCAGAACCGGCCCGTAAATATCTTGGTAGAATTGTTACAAAATCGTTTTCCAGGCCACTGTACTTTTATAAACAAACAATAGGGGTTGTGAACAATGAGGGCCATCCAATTATAATAACCCGCCAGCGGACGTGTCTCGTGCCAGCCTTTGTGTTTGGGAGTTAAACACTGTGGCTGCAGGTAAAAGGACACGAAAGCCAATTTCGTATCGGGGCGCATAATTAGTGTGTCTTTCACAAAGTTTTTGCGACACAAAAATAATTCTCCTTAAGGCAAGTACACGGCATTATCATCTGTAACACTAGAATGGATAAAGATACCACTGCCTCTTCTTATATTCTGTAAAGTATTTGCATTGTGTATACTTGGTGACAGGCTCCGTATCGGGAATAGCTCACGGGCGCAGCATGGCGTCACAGAGTTGTCGCAAAACGCGCTAATTTAAAAATAAATTATGCAAGCCTTTCCGGATTTCATTCCTACATATTGTGTGTGTGAGTAGATTGCACTCCTGGTATGGGATTGTGGACTGTCTTCAAAATACTCATCTACTCTACTCACTGCATTGAGTACCACCTGTCAGTTAATGAAGTCGGATAATTTTGTTGTAGTGTTGTCTTTTTGTCCTTTTATGAATGTAGCTGTGTCCGCGGTGCGGCCTAGCAGTTCATCTCACCATCCACCTCTTTTCTGTAGATTTCAATCATAATTCGAATTAAAATGGTTTCAAAGTTCGAGGCTTCAATTTATCGTGCGCCATTTAGAAGTTGGCAGCGACAGAACCAGCTTAAAACTTCGTATGCTGTTTCATCACCTGGATTAAAAAGGTAAAAATAAATTTATTTATTTATTCGTGCTAATCGTTGCGTACAAAATAGCCAAAAGAGAAAAACCAGACTAAATATATAAAATTCATACGTACAAAGAAAATATAGATACAATGTGAGGCAATTTGTCGTATAACAATAAATATAATCAGACCAAAAATTGGCAACCTCGACGGCATTGTTCCTTGGCCCGCAATAAGCCCTCCAATGCGCAGGAAACTTGTCACGGAAGACAGTTGTACAGGTGCTTGGTGGTTTATTCAGCTCCACATTCACATAAAGTTGATGGGTCTTCAAGATAGTTTCATTCAGCCATATTATCCTTTGTTCTACCCACCCTATTTCTCAGTCTGTTGAGGACTTCCACACTTTCCATTGCAGATTTTCGCATGGGCAGTGGGACCCATGATGCGATGTTTGCCTTTTTGGGTATTCACAGATTTCGTCGTGCCATTGACGCTGATGCACTGTCATTGACAGAAGTTCCTAGAAAGCTGTTGCTAGATTTCAGCCTGCTTGCGGGTGTCCATGCAACGGCTGAGCAGCGTTTAGTTCCACCTGTGTGTTCTCGGCAGGGTGTAGAGCTTGAGGGCAACATCCACATTCCTGGTATGAATACAGCTGTACCAAACAGGGAAAGAGTACTCAGCAGCAAAATAACATAATGCAAATTCCGATGTTCAGAGTACTGTCTGTTGGGCAGCCTAAAGGCTACTTGTGAGCTTCCTGACGATGTTATTGCGGGTTGGATACTTTTTATTTTCTGTTTAGGCCTTGCTTTCTAAATGTCAGAGCACGCTCCAGTGTGACCCCCAGATATTTTGGATTATGACAGTGCTCCAGCTCCATGCCATCCCATATGGCTTTTAATTTTCCTTTGGCGTCTTTGTTTCGTAGATGAAAAGTGCATACTTGAGTTTTACACTGTTTCGGTTTCATGTAGTTATTTTGGTAGTGTGCCGCGAGAGTGTGAAGTCCATTTGTTAAATGCCTGTCTACTGTTTCGAAATCTTTGGCTTGAGATATTAGAGCCAGATCATCAGCATAGGTGAAAGTTCTTGTATTAGGAGGTTGTGGCTGATCCTACTATAGATGTTAAACAGGGTAGGTGCTAGGACGCAATCTTGGGGCAGATCTACTTTTCTTGCCGTCTAGCTCGACATAGAGTCTACAGTCCTAAAGGACAGACCCTACGAAGCTAGTAAAAGTCGTAATATCCCGTTAATTGATATAGTTCGTGCAACATGATGAATAAAATGTACGTTGTGAAGGGAAGAGTATGAGAGATGATAAAAAGAAACAATTGGAAGGAACACATAGAAAATGTTGTGGGCAAGGCTAACCAAACACTGCATTGTATTGGCAGGACACTTAGAAAATGTAACAGAGCTACTAAGGAGACTGCCCACATTACGCTTGTCCGCCCTCTTTTAGAATACTGCTGCGCGGTGTGGGATCCTTACCAGGTAGGACTGACGGAGTACATCGAAAAAGTTCAAAGAAAGGCAGCACGCTTTGTATTATCGAGAAATATGGGAGAGAGTGTCACAGAAATGATACAGGATTTAGGCTGGACATCGTTAAAAGAAAGGCGTTTTTCGTTGCGACGGAATCTTCTCACGAAATTCCAATCACCAACTCTCTCCTCCGAATGCGAAAATATTTTTTTGACACCGACCTACATAGGGAGGAACAATCACCACGATAAAACAGGGGAAATCAGAGCTCGTACGGAAAGATATAGGTGTTCATTCTTTCCGCGCGCTATACGAAATTGGAATAATGAAGAATTGTGAAGGTGTTTCTATGAACCCTCTGCCAGGCACTTAAATGTGATTTGCAAAGTATCCATGTAGATGTAGAAATCAAAAAAGCTGTTAGGTACGTAAAGTGGTCACGGTTTTCGCGACAACTAATTATAATTCTATTGTAGCTGCATTCACGTCTCGTCTCTGTTCAGTTCCTTGCTTCACTGTGTGTGGGATTAACCTAGTTGCCTGCAAATTGCGGGCGTTGCCGTGTGCAGCGCGTCCTGTAACGGCCAGAGCCGTATTGTAACGCTGTGCAGGTGCACGTGTCTGGTTTTTGCCCAGAGGTCGTCGCTCTGGTGGTGACGTAGCGAGCGCCCGGCGCCGTATTTCACGCTAACGCGGTCGCCCGTGTGTTTGCCAAGTGTGCGCGCGACCCGTCGTGATACAGCACGTGTCCGATGTTTGCGCACGCGCGCGCGCGCCAAGTTTATGAAGACACAATTATCGGCAGGTTTACACCGCCGTTAATCGCAGATCGCCCTCGTCCTCTTCGGCTACCGGTCGGGCGCACGGCGCGCTGCGACTAGCTTTGTCCGCTGCTGATGGTGTTTGAGCGTTTCGCCGAAACCGGAGACCGTCCGTTACGGGCTACGGGTCTTTCCCCAGGCTGCCGGGCGGATACGTTGTTTATGTAGGGAGAATCGGCAGACTGCGGGCGCCGGCAAGCGGTGGGGTCTTTTGTGGTCAGCTGGCGGTGATTTGCGGTCCATCAGTTTGGGAATCCACTACAGAGAAACTGGGCAAGGGGTGTGGGGTAGGGTAGGGAGGGGGGGGGGAGGGGAGAGTGAGGGGGGGCGGGGTGGTTGGCATGTCGCACAGCGACTGTAACGTCGTCTCTCGGACGTGGTCCGACGCAAACTGTATTTACCGGCCGTGGTACAAACACGTGTAATGTTACCTGCACGTAGCTTTCCGCGGTCGCCGTGTTTACTTGCTGGACAAGCATTATGTAGACGTGGGCAAACAGAACTAATTAGTGCGTCGCCACGAGAGACCGAGTGCTTCCAGAGGTTGTTAAATTACTAGGGGTCTCTACGATTCGCGATGAAGAGAAGACAAAGTTGAAATTACAAATTCTGTGCGAAAGTACGTTACGCAGACTGCGAAATGTTCCAATGTGTGTGAAATCTTATGGGACTTAACTGCTAAGGTCATCAGTCGCTAAGCTTACACACTACTTTACCTAAATTATCCTAAGGACAAACACACACACACACACACACACACACACACACACACACATGCCCGAGGGAGGACTCGAACCCCTGCCGGGACCAGCCGCACAGTAGACCGCGAAGGAAGTGCAGAATTTTCGACGTAATTGCTCTCCTGACAAGGGAAATTCCCCATCACAGCCCCCTCAGATTTAGTTGTAAGATGGCCTAGTGGATAGCCCGTCAAAAACTGAACATAGACCAAGCATGAAAACAGGAAGAAGGTGTACTGTACTATGAAAAACAAGCAAAATCGGCACAGTGAACGGTCCAAGCTCAAGGTGTGCAACGTCGACCGAATCCCAGTAGCCACGGCGTCGTGGTTGTGTGGTCGCGGTGTTAGACTGCGAAGGACGAGATCCGCGTTCATTTCTCCCTCGTCCCATGCATATGGTTTTTTTCTTTTTTTTTCAGAAAATTATGAACTGTCGTCTGGTCACTGACGTGTCTGTTCGTTTTATTCAAATTTGTCTCTCTGTCGTACTGTAACGTGCATTTCCAATAGCGAGGTGTAAGGAAGGGATCGCCAGACATACGTACCTCCTATTTGTTATGACTCTTGTGTTCCGTTTCGGAAGTTTTGACTCTTGAATTCCCTTGTTGTAACGTACTTCACACCCGTTTATTTATCGTTTCCATTTCTGTGAGTGTTTCTACTTTGCTTCTTTTTTCGCAGTTCCGTTCATATTCTCCCTGTTTTCATGCTTGATTCTTGTTCAGTTTATAACAGACTATCCGTTGGACCATTTTAGCAGTAAACCTGAGGTGCGATTGGGGGGGGGGGGGGGGGGGGGTTATCTACTGAGACAATTGCCGTTAAACTGAAAGTCTCGGGGAGTTGATTGCGAATGATGAGCCCTCTAAGGAAACATGTTAGGCATTATCGGAGAAACTGTAGGTCTTTGGCCATCGTTGCTTTTCTAAGACCAATACTCATGAACTGGAAATCTTGGGCATATACGGCCGGTGTGGCCGAGCGGTTCTAGGCGCTTCAGTCTGGAACCGAATGACCGCTACGGCCGCAGGTTCGAATCCTGCCTCGGGCATGGATGTGTGTGATGTCCTTAGGTTAGTTAGGTTTAAGCAGTTCTAAGTTCTAGGGGACTGATGACCTCAAATGTTAAGTCCCATAGTGCTCAGAGCCATTGGAACCATTTTTCTTGGGCGTATAGTGAAAATGCTGTTTTCTATGGTAAGATACGCGTGAAGACACTGAAAAAGTTTTATATCATTACTTTCCAGAGACCATTGTAGCTGAACTGTATATCTGAGGGTGTATAGGGCTAATGTTGGCTCGTTAGGAAAATACGTAAAGCTTATGCAAGGAAACGGGAATTTTCGACGTCGTTCCTTTCTTGAGACTTTTGATGCTGAGCTACAAATCTCTTGCGTATAAGTCAAATGGTAAGATGATAGTTACGTAAAGCATATGGGGAGAAGCTGGGGAATTTCGAAGTCATCGATTTTTGAGATAATTCCTGTTGAATTGGAAGTCTTTCAGCGTAAAATTCGAATATTGAGCTCTGTAGTAAATTAAATAAAGCATGTGTGCAGAAATTGGTCAAAGATCTGCACTGCTGAACTAGAGATCTCAGGGCTAAAGTGGAACTGCAGAGTTCTATGGGAAAATATGTAGAACAGGAGACACTATGGAAATTTCTACATCGATGCCTCCTTAAGGGAACTGTAAATCTCGGATGTAAAGTGAAAGTCATAAAACTGTCTATAAAGATGCTGTGGCAACACTGATGTGACGAAACTAAGGAATTTTCGTTATCGTTGCTTTGTTGAGACCAATACTGCTGAACCGGCAGCCAAAACCGTGACCTAATCAGGGACCCAAACTGTCACTTGATGATAAAACGAAGGTACGAAACGCTCCATGATTAATGAATGTTATAAGTTAGAGAATACTTACAAGGTGTGTGGTAGTTTACGCGTAGTTTGAACACAGAGACATGGACCTCATAGTGTAAACATTGTAACGTAAAATGGTATGACTTTTGTTTTTCAGATTTGGCTCAGTCAGGAGAGGAAGTTCATAGAGAATGTTATTTCTAGTTCACTTAAGGTATAATGTTTCGAGTTACAAAACCGTTTTCGCACAAAGAAATTATTTTCCAGTGTATTCATCTACAAGCCAAAAGTTAATACCATATGTTAAGATATCGTACACGAAAATAAATTCACAGATCAAGTGCTGGCTAGAAACCGGCCTTTTCATTTGCAGACTATTTTCTCCTTTCAGTTTTTTTAAATCACGTCCTCCCCATCCGTCTTAGCTTTGTTCTAAAATTATCTTTGATGTTGATATGTTGTAAACATCTACTGATTTAAAGAAGCATCTGTCGCAGAATAAACTGTGGTTGGTTCAAAATACAATTTACCGTGTTCATAATGAAAGTCACAGCTACGAATAAAATGGCGCAACGAAAAAAAATCCAGGTGTTACTACGCCGCTCCGTGTTTATCAGTGCAGTGTCGGATTACTGGACGCGTTGAATTGCAGACTGTAATGCATTTTTGTTTTTAATGGCCCTACAGTGCTCAGTGCGTGTTTGAATCTCACATTGTCTTTGGATTTTTCGCGTAATAATAAACATAAAACAAATGGCATTTCAACTGCCACGAGCTTAACGATCTCCACATTTCCGCTCGTAGCTACGCGAAAGCCAACAGGCAATTCAGCGACAGGAACGAGTGAATATTTCACCTCTGAACGTTGGAGTGGTAAACAACTACAGTACTGTCATGAAACAGTTGTTGCATACTTTATTCTGCGTTGGCTGACATGAAGTGAAATTTTCTTCTGAGATTAGGAATACATTATTGTAACATCGCCGTCGTAATTTAAAACGTATAATATTGTCCAGGAAATCGTCCAGAACTCAACCGATCACCTTGTTTGAGAAGCGAATTGCAAAAATACTGCTACGTGCCTCTCCCATGCAGCAGTGGATTCATTACATTTACCTATGTCGGAACCTGTTAGACGGATTGTCGGAAGAGTCTTGATGGGCATCATACCGAAAAAAAATATTCTAAATTTTGTAGCATTTCGAGTCAGGAGACATTAGAAAATGGGGGAATGTAATCTGATATGTATCTGTGCAAACGTTTTCCTAACTAGAAACGAAAAGTTTTTCCGGTGGATGGTCTCCTCTACCAGTGTCTTTCAATGAAGTAATTGTTTTGGAAGTCGGACAAGTCCGTCCGGATGCAGATGAAGTTCGGCCAGTGCAAAGAGGGAAAGCGTTTGTGTCAGTTCAGAATTCAGAAGAAAACTACAGACATGTCCACTAACAAGCCTTCGCAGATCAAAGTATATTCAAAATTCGAGTAGTACGCATCAGCTTCTTCTCTCTTATCAATACATTATACACCGGTACTGTTGGTCTGATTTTACATTCTATTTGAGGGGGGGCTTACGTATGATTTTCCTGTTTATGACTGCATATACAGTATGGAGACTTTCGGATTGATGCAGTAACCCGTTGAGTCTCTGTGACAGTGATGATCATAACAAATGAGCCGGCCGGTGTGGCCGTGCGGTTCTAGGCGCTACAGTCTGGAACCGCTTGGCCGCTACGGTCACAGGTTCGAATCCTGCCTCGGGCATGGATGTGTGTAATGTCCTTAGGTTAGTTAGGTTTAAGTAGTTCTAAGTTCTAGGGGACTGATGACCTCAGATGTTAAGTCCCATAGTGCCCAGAGCCATTTGCACCATAACGAATGAAAGCGACAGGTCATGACAGTTTCATGTATGACATAGACCAATGTTTCTTCATATTTACGTAAATGAATTTATTTTTGTCATCTTAACATCCAATTGATAACGGGCGTTTGTTTTATTTTGTCACACTTGAGACATAGCGTTATACTGGTACCTCTTCCTGCAGAATATTTCCATCAACAATTTTTATAAAACTATTTCTCGAGCTGATAGACTTGGACCATTACAATGCAAAGTATTCAAGCGTTCTTCGTCGAAATCTTGATTGTGGCAAATTTTTCACGTCGAAGTGACCTTTCATTTGATTTTTCTAAAACGGTAGAAGCTGTATTTTACTGTGTATTCTCCAACGGTTAGTGCTTTTTACGCAACAAATGTTGCGAGCCTCCTCCTTTGACTTTGTCCAAAGAATAAACACGAAAGAAGAATACTAGGAGACATTTGATTTTACCACTTGACATTCAGTATTCTCTGCGTCACAAATAAAATGAATGACAACGTATAAACAACAGAAAACTCTCCCAACATCGTTTTCTTGTGCTGATTAAAAGAAATGAAGAAAATGTTACGAAGTTGTTCTAGGCGCTCAGTCCGGAACCGCGCGACTGCTATGGTCGCAGGTTCGAATCCTGCCTCGGGCATGGATGTGTGTGATGTCCTTAGGTTAGTTGGGTTTAAGTAGTTTTAAGTTCTAGGGGACTGATGACCACAGATGTTTAGTCACATAGTGTTCAGAGCCATTTGAACCATTTTTTTTGTTACGAAGTTACGACAAGACAGAGCTGTCCGGACAAAATGTTAGTCACATGCTTAAAAGAGCCGACAGATAGGTTTGGAGCTTTGAAGATAGTGTTGACCAGGCGGTCATGTGAAATGGTGTGTAGGTGGCGGTAGGTTGTATGGGATCAACGGAGTAACATGGGTCGACGTGGAAACGGGCCATACTAACACAGTGAAACTATCATGTCTGGATGTTCCCATAACCACACCGTTAATAAAATTGCCCTATTTGTTTGTATATCAACGGGGACTGTCTAACATAGTGGTTCACCTCCTGAGGGTAAAATGAAATTTTGTGAGAGGTAAACATAAAAGGGTTCGATTGTGTTTCAGTCACGAAACTAAATGATTTAAAAAATCTATGCTATACTGCCGGTAAAAATTAGTAAACCTGGAAAGACGACATCTGTTTTGATCCGATAACGGCATACACTACCTGGGCATAGTAGATATACAGATAATGGTTTCTGCGTCGTCCACCGACAAATAGCGTAGTTGCTTAGCTACCAGAGCGCCATCTGTGTCTCTTCTTTAGTAGGGAATGCTCATATCCATTCATTTGTGCTATTTCTTTTCATGTTCCAGTACGTTAATCAAGTTTTTCAGGTAATTTTTACGTTTAAAATCTATGTATTCATTTAGAATTTCGTCTGGATACTCTTATTTATGTATATATCTCTAATTATTCAAGTACGTTCATAGCGAGTCCTTTCGGTATTATGTGTAACATTCGTAATGTTAGTTTTATTTCCTCTGCAGTTTGGTGTTCGTTTTTCGATGTAAAAAGAACCTAGATTGATTATTGTCATTGTGTCTAGTGTGTTCCTGAATTCAGCTTCTTTCTGAAACTAAAAAACCATCACCCAGTCAAGAAAATTGAAACTGCATTACAATTACTACATAGAATACCGAAAGGACTCACAGTTAACATTCGTGAAGAACTGGATAAATAAAACATATATATAACAAAACACAAAAGATTATCTGGATGTAATACTAAACGAACACACAGACTTCATACATAAATATTATCTGGAAAGCTTAACTTACTGTAGATGCAGCATGGTCATCAAATCAGACTAGACGTAAATACGTACTATTACAGTGTATAATTATTCACGTGGAGAACGATCATATGTGTAGATAATTTCAGGAATATTGTATTCATAGGTTACTTCACAATGGCAATAAAGCCGAAACAGCCGTCGTAATAAAGACTATTAGACTTATTACAGATAATCTGGACCTTTACTTTTCAAAATGTCATGTTATGACATGTATTGTGCTGCGGACTTAATCAAACGAAGAATTCCTGAGAGAGTCAGTCTTCTGACAAGATGAAAAGCCAAATGCACACATTTGTTTCATGAGCAACTTCCGGACCGCATTCTCTTGCTCACTCCCTTGTTACTGTGTTACAAGTATCTGCTTAGTTTATTGAACTTCCTGGCAGATTAAAACTGTGCGCCGGGTTCAAGTTCACACAGCTTTAATCCGCCAGGAAGTTTCATATTGGCGCACAGTCCGCTGTAAAATGAAAAATTCGTTCTGCTTAGTTTGTGGTCTATTTTTTCTTTCTTATTATCTGTGACTTGATGGACTGCAGTGAATTGTTAGTTCGGTTTTTGCAAAGATGGAAAGATGAAATTAGAAATGGCTCTGTCCTTGCTAAATGTGACCTCCAAGCACTTTCATTAATTAGTTTGTGTCCGTTAATTAGTTTCAGTTCGTGAAGCTTTCATCTCACATTATTATCAAGGTATGTATGGATCCAGCTAATGGACGTAACTATTTTTTGTTCTTGTTTTTCGAGATTATTGCATGAATGCATCACTAAAGTATATTTCTCTTTTGTTTTATTACGCTGAATTCCACTATGTGTAATTATCTCTTTTCGCATTACGGTTTAATGTATGTTACACCTTTCGTCATCCGTGACCCACATATGAGTACGGCGCCAGTTTTCTCTGGAAACTTTACTTCCAGCTCGTCTACTTCCTTCCATCTTCGCCTAGCAGGCAGCCATATGAAGTACCTTTCCGTAAGAGATTTTTCCAGCTGAAAAAACTTTGCTGGCGCAGCTTATATCCCGGCGACGAAGGTACTTATTGGCTCTTCACATCGCTGAATTCTTTTTCTTCTTATTTCTAGAAGCATAACTCGTCGAAAAAGTACAGAAGTGTCACTTCTCGTACAGAACGAAGGGGGCTCAAATAAGCGAATAATGGGTTGTCTGCAATATAGCTCATGGGAAAGCCTTCTCATACTGGCGAAGCCAGGCAAGTAATTTTTCGCTTCACGATGATGCACGGGAACTTGGAAGTTTATTGTAGACTAAAACTAGACAGACTTACCAAATGATACACTGCCTGCTAAAAGGTGAAGCATCCAGAGGGGAAGGAGGAAACGAAATGGAAACATAAGGTTTTTAACATGGCTGTCAATCAGCGAATGTTGTATAATACAAAATTTTGAAAAACACAGCCCTCACAATTAATTTGTGACCTAGGTTTCGGTGTCACAAGGGACACCTCCTTCGCAAAAAATTAAAACTAAATGTTACAGTAGAACGTACCAAAAAATACGAAAGCTGCGGTCATACCTCACAGCGTCAGATAGTCAGAAATAAAGTAAAATGCAACAGAGGTGCAAGTCACTAGGGGCTGCCATGTGTCCTCTGCTACAGTCAACACAAAACTGAAACATCATGTGACTTGTGCGTCACGGCAACTTCAAGACAATACCGCCATGTAGTGACTAATTGGTAAAACAAGCTACTTTGTAGACATCTCTCGTAACTGCAGAGAGGGAAATAAACAAACACCTGAACGGTGTACATGAAGTAATTACAACAGCGGGATACTGCATGATATAAAATACAACTAATGAATGACTAGCTGCAGTACAAAAATTTCAGAATAAATGCATGAAGAAGACATATACGAAATAATCCATTAAATGACATTACTGCTTGCTATAATAGATACGTTATATAAACCAAAAAGGTTTTTTTAATTTACGTATATCAGCCGTAAAAAGTAGTTGGTACATCAAAGTGTTAGATCTCGTCAAGCAGCGGCTTTATACCATTGAAATAACTTCTTCCGCGCAACTGCAACTGCTCGTTGGGAAAAAATCCGTCATTCGAAAGTAAATGCTTGAAAATTTCCAGCTCCTCCAAAATATAAAGTTTATGCCCTTTTTTTTCAATATGCAAAATTTCCAACTTCTCAACCCCTTTAGGAGAGTGCTCTGTGTTTAACAGGTGATCTTCAAAAGAAGAACTAGGGGCACACGAACCGTTTTTCCTCAGAAAATGTTCTTTACAGCGAATTGAAAAGGCACGTCGTGTTTGACTAATATAATAGGCACCGCAAGAGTCACATGAAATCTTGTAGACACCAGAATTGCCGGTCGGAGTGGCCGTGCGGTTCTAGGCGCTGCAGTCTGGAGCCGAGCGACCGCTACGGTCGCAGATTCGAATCCTGCCTAGGGCATGGATGTGTGTGATGTCCTTAGGTTAGTTAGGTTCTAAATTCTAGGCGACTGATGACCTCAGAAGTTAAAGTCGCATAGTGCTCAGAGCCATTTGAACCATTTTTGAACACCAGAATTCTGCAGAGGGGTAGTAGTTGACTTTAAATTATGGATGACATTTTTTCTCAAGTTGTTATTTGCAGAAAAGGCAATGTTACATTTGTATTTAATCCGAAGCAACCTTTGAATCTGGTATGACGCTGGACCTAAAAATGGAATTGAGAAGAATTTTTTCTCCGATTCTTCTGGGGCGCTAATTAAAGAACCAAGTGTAGTACACTTCTTGCCAATCTTCTTTCTGAGGATCTACTAACCGAGCTTCGTAACCATTATTGACCGCCACAGTTTTAATAAGATTAATCTCATTATTAAAGTTTTCTTCCGAGAGGGGAATGGAAATTGCTCTGTGAATAGCCGAGAAAAAGAAAGCATTTTTGTGAGAGGCTGGATGCGTAGAGGAAGCTTGAATGATATGATCAGTTTTAGTCTCTTTACGGAAAATGTTGAAGGAAATTCAGTTTTCAATTAATGACAACGTAAGATCGAAGAAATTTAATTGACGATTTTCATTTTCTAGTTCACAAGTGAACTTAATATTATCATGGAGATCATTAAACAGATTGAAAATGTGGAATTGCGCGCAGCGTTGTCTGCCATAGCAACAGCGATATCATCGACCACCTGCGGTGCAACTGGTCGTCGGCCTCTTCCCGGAGCGACGCCCAGTTCTCCAGTTGATCCGAACTCCTTCATCACGCTCCGCACAGCAGGTGGAGAAAGAGGACCCTTCCGTTATCCTTTCAGCCGGTGGTATCCTCGAAGTGCAGCTGCAGCATTACTGTTGTTTTGATAACAGAGCTTCAACAATAATACCCCGCTGTTTTTGTCCAAGCTCATGTTGACACGTCAACAAGTGCACAGCGACTGGTCAGGTGTGTGAGACTATGAGTCACGTTGACTGATCACGGCACCTGGTGACCGTAGTTGGAACTGGACGGTGGCGCTGTTCAAAATGGTTCAAATGGCTCTGAGCACTATGGGACTCAACTTCTAAGGTCATCAGTCCCCTAGAACTTAGAACTACTTAAACCTAACTAACCTAAGGACATCACATTCGTCCATTCCCGAGGCAGGATTCGAACCAGCGACAGTAGCGGTCACGCGGTTCCAGACTGTAGCGCCTAGAACCGCTCGGCCACACCGGCCGGCGGCGCTGTAACGCATGGAAATCACGCACCCCATACTCTGGACATTGATGCTACCGAGTTTGGTACTCGTACCGTAATTAATTTCCGTGTTCTAACGTGTTAAATAGGTAAAGTTTAACTATAACCACCCAGTATTTCCAAAGCCTTCCTTTGCTGCGCAATTCGTGCCAGGTACTTCAGTGGGCCGAGGAGACGTATTGTCATCTGCTGAGTGACAGTCGATGCCCGCACTGTGCACTTGTTGTTGTTGTTGTTGTTGTGGTCTTCAGTCCTGAGACTGGTTTGATGCAGCTCTCCATGCTACTCTATCCTGTGCAAGCTTCATCATCTCCCAGTACCTACTGCAGCCTACATCCTTATGAATCTGCTTAGTGTATTCATCTCTTGGTCTCCTTCTATGATTTTTACCCCCCACGCTGCCGTCCAATGCTAAATTTGTGATCCCTTGATGCCTCAGAACATGTCCTACCAACCGATCCCTTCTTCTAGTCAAGTTGTGCCACAAACTTCTCTTCTCCCCAATTCTATTCAATACCTCCTCATTAGTTATGTGATCTACCCATCTAAGCTTTAGCATTCTTCTGTAACACCACATTTCGAAAGCTTCTGTTCTCTTCTTGTCGAAACAGTTTATCGTCCATGTTTCACTTCCATACATGGCTACACTCCATACAAATACTTTCAGAAACGACTTCCTGACACTTAAATCAATACTCGATGTTAACAAATTTCTCTTCTTCAGAAACGCTTTCCTTGCCATTGCCAGTCTACATTTTATATCCTCTCTACTTCGACCATCATCAGTTATTTTGCTCCCCAAACAGCAAAACTCATTTAGTACTTTACGCGTCTCATTTCCTTATCTAATTCCCGCAGCATCACCCGATTTAATTCGACTACATTCCATTATTCTTGTTTTGCTTTTGTTGATGTTCATCTTATACCGTCCTTTCAAGACACTGTCCATTCCGTTCAACTGCTCTGCCAAGTCCTTTGCTGTCTCTGACAGAATTACAATGTCATAGGCGAACCTCAAAGTTTTTATTTCTTCTCCATGGATTTTAATACCTACTCCGAATTTTTCTTTTGTTTCCTTTACTGCTTGCTCAATATACAGATTGAATAGCATCGGGAGGAGGCTACAACCCTGTCTCACTCCTTTCTCAACCACTGCTTCCCTTTCGTGCCCCTCGACTCTTATAACTG
Source organism: Schistocerca cancellata (assembly GCF_023864275.1). NCBI lineage: Eukaryota > Metazoa > Arthropoda > Insecta > Orthoptera > Acrididae > Schistocerca > Schistocerca cancellata. The sequence continues at coordinate 155,059,817 of NC_064631.1, forward strand.
CCATCTGGTTTCTGTACAAATTGTAAATACCCTTTCGCTCCCTGTATTTTACCGCTGCCACCTTCAGAATTTGAAAGAGAGTATTCCAGTCAAAATTGTCAAAAGCTTTCTCTAAATCTACAAATGTTGGTTTGTCTTTCATTAATATTTCTTCTAAGATTAGTAGTAGGGTCAGTATTGCCTCACGTATTTCAACATTTCTACGGAATCTAAACTGATCTTCCCAGAGGTCGCCTTCTACCAGTTTTTCCATTCGTCTGTAAAGAATTCGCGTTAGTATTTTGCAGCTGTGGCTTATTAAACTGATGGTTCGGTAATTTTCACATCTGTCAACACGTGCTTTCTTTGGGATTGGGATTATTATATTCTTCTTGAAGTCTGAGGGAATTTCACCTGTCTCATACATCTTGCTCACCAGATGGTAAAGCCGGCCGCGATGGTCTAGCGGTTCTAGGCGCTCAGTGCGGAACCGCGCGACTGCTACGGTCGCAGGTTCGAATCCTGCCTCGGGCGTGGATGTGTGTGATGTCCTTAGGTTAGTTAGGTTTAAGTAGTTCTAAGTTCTAGGGGACTGATGACCACAGATGTTAAGTCCCATAGTGCTCAGAGCCATTTGAACCATTTTTGAACCAGATGGTAAATTTTTTTGTAATGTGAGTAAAAACTAGGAGAAATGCTCTATCCGCTGGTATATATCAATTTTCTGTGCGTCTTATAGTCATGCAGTCGTCTTCTCAAACTCTCGAGGTATTTATGAACAACCCTGTGTGTAAAAATCGCATTTGATTAGGAAGAATTTGAAATAAAGATAAGTAATAAAACAAAACAGGGTGTGAAAATGCTTCTAGTGTTTTCAGCTACGTGGTATTGTTTGGAAACCCATCCGTTCGCAGCTGCCTAGGTATCAATCGCAGAGGAGCCGTTTCAGTCGGGTCAGGGACACGCTAGCGTTAGTATGCGGGGCTGATCCAGCTATCGGCCCTGTGTGTGGTGCTAGCCACCGGAATGTATTGGCCGCGCCACGTTTCCGTAAGCTTCGCGTCTGAGTGCCCCTCAGAATTCGACGTGTGGCTCGAGCGTCTCCCGTGTACGGCGTTCCCACAGGAACGCGATCTCGCCGATAATTAGTGGCGACCGGTTCCTGCGGGCCTCTGCGAGAGCTCTGCAGGCCAGCGGCATTAGCCCTCTGTGCGTGGCTCAGTTCGCTCAAGAGGCGGTCACTAACCTCCCATTACCCGCGCCCTATCGAGGGCCATTCAGAAAATAAAGAGGGTTCGTGGTCACACAGCACGTGGAACTGGTACGACTGTTAGTGAACAGACCAGCCGTGCAAATGGCACTAATTAGGACCTCATTTGCTTTCAGTCACGAAATTTCAATCACCAACTTTCTCTTCCGAATGCGAAAATATTTTGTTGACACCGATCTACGTAAGGAGAAATGATCATTATAATAAAATAAGAGAAATTAGAGCCCGAATGGAAAAATTTAGGTGTTCCTTTTTCCCACGCGCCATTCGAGAGTGGAACGGTAGAGAAGTAGTATGAAAATGGCTCGATGAACCGTCTGCCAGGCACTTATGTGTGAGTTGTAGAGTAACTATGTGGATGTAATACAAGGGGACACAAATTAATATGTCAAACAAACGGCGCATAGGTTGTTCCCAAATATTCGAGGGTTGGAACTTTAATTGTGGCAGCTATTCATTTACAGCTCGTACAAAATAGATACGTGTTTCGAAGTTTTACTGACCTTCCAAGTAGTCACCAGCATTGTGTATAACCGCTTGCCAGCGATGTGGAAGTCGTAGGATACCATTAGCAGTGCCAATTGTGTTGACAGTCCGAGCGGCGCGGTCTATTGCCCGACGAATTCGTAGCAGTTCTGAAGCGAATGCCGTGAAGTGTTTCCTTCAGTCTAGAAATCGAGTTGAACTCACGAGGGTTTAAGTCAGGGGAGTGCAGAAGGTGGTATAGCACTCATCAGCCTCATCAGCCAACAAATCGGTGACATCTTGCACTGAACGTGCTTGAGTATTGTCCCGCAAAATGATGGTCATGTCCTGCAGAAAGTGTCATCACGTGTGTCTCTGTGCTGTTCATTTTTGGAACACAACCTACGACTAGTGTCTTCAACTGCTGGTACCTTCGTCGACTGCTTTGTGCTGTGGGAGGTGGGGCGTGCAATGGCATACTTTGTAAGAAAGTAACGGTGGACACTGTAAAAGAGTTACACCTGTTGCAACAGAGACACAAAACGCTTTTTGTTGCTGTTGTATCAGCATCTCGACTCGAGCACTTTATCAAGCGAGGTGGTTCAGTAGTTAGGACACTCGACTCGCATTCCAGAGGGCGGCGGTTCAAGACCGCCTCCGGCCATCCAGGATTAGATTTTCCGTCATTTCCCTAAACCGCTGTAAGCAAATAGTGGTATGGTTCCTTTGAAGTGGCCCGTCAGATTTCCTTTCGTAGCCTTGAAACATTCCGTGGTTTCTCTCTGTCCCTAATGACCCCGATGTCGACGGGACGTTAATCCCGAATCTTCCTTCCTTTCTTCGACGCGCATAGGACAATGAACGAGCGAACTGTACCAAGGAGACCCTTACCGGATGCATTAATTACGTTGCGAGCTTTTTCTGCTGTAGCCAGTGAGGGGTAGGTTGCGAAGAATGACCAGGCAGTAGGGTATTTCGTTTCTTACCTTCCATTACGACCTTTTCTGGGTTGCACGCCCTCCTGAACAACTTCACGCAGCGAAGTTTGCTCACGTCGGCCGAACGGCAATCTGTTAATAGACGGCAGGCAAGGTTACTGTAGGGAGAAAACTTAAATGAGATTTCTAACAACTCGCCGGCTAAGCGATACCATCTCACAGTCAGGGGTGCCAGTCACCCCCCCTCCCCCTCACCCCATTCCCCTCTCACCCACCCAATACGGGGCGCTACCTCTCTCTACAAACTCTACGTCGGAGCGCAGCTTTTACTTTCACGCGAAACAAGAAAAACACTTTCCCGTCCCGAAATACTGCTCTGGTTTCTGTGTAATGTCCTCCAAGTTAGTAGTTAAACCAAACTTGTAAGAAGAATCGTAAAACTACGCTTTTCTATTACTTCTCTACATAGTCATCATTCATATGTGTTAGTGATTCGACATATTCCCTCTGAACACAGTTCTGCCGCCTAAGAATTTTGAAACGCGTTTAGCACAGAAACTGTACGATCCTAAATGGTTAGTCCCCATCTAATGTAATATATTTCTGCGGGAAGTTGTCCACCATTTGTGATATTGTGAAACACGATTTTTGAAGTACGTGTTTCGGCCATGTTCTGTACCAATTCATTGACGACTGTAGCCGAACGACCATTTCTGTCATAATAAACATTTAAACTGTTAAATAAACGACACCATCCGCACAGAAAACCTTCCATCATCATATTCAGTTCGTATACAGCACAAATTTCGAGTAACAAACTTCCTGTTTGTTCAATATATGGCTCTCGGGTCGACCGCCGGATCACATTTCGTTAAGCCAACAATATTTTTTCGGGAATCATACAGTATATTGAACAGAACCGCCTGGAAAGCCGGAAGATTTACTTTATATTTATTGTTTCGTTTGTTAGACGACCACAGATAATCGAAAATACGCAGTGTCTGACAAACTTCCTGTATGTCATGAAATTCGAGATATTCTTTGACACTGTAAAACGTGGGACGAATGATTGCCCCCAACCTCCTGTTTTCTATCGCGGAGAGTAATGAATTTGATAACGGAGCTTGATACACACATCAACGCGCCCGTATGTTACGAACGTTACCAACCTTCTGTAGCTAATTCAAATAAACCCAGTGCAAACATTAACGATTGCTTAATAAATATTATCGACAGTTAAAGATATTTTCTTTACAGCTATTGCTGCATGACCGTTGCTACGCAACGCGTCGACATGCAGCCACACGAAACAAAAAAAATTAATAGAAAGTTCCAAACATAATGAATTCCCGTGATATGCGATGATACAGTACCCTCACAATTTCAAAGAGCATGTTGGAGAGAGATAATAAATGGCCAGGTGCAGGAGGATTCGAACACAGAGGGTTTCGTACACAATTATGTGTACAGAAAATTTGTCCATTCCGGGAATCGAGAATTTCTACCATTTTGATTGTTACCGACTATGATACCTGCAACATGTCGATCACAGAGGTCGCAAGATTTTCGAGACTGTTTTAATATCAATAATGTAGACTGAAATGAAGTAATGCAGAAAGATCCGAGACCTACGAGAAAGACAAGCCACGACGCGTACGTCGCGAAGGTAGTTCTGCGCTCGCTCGCTCGCTCACATCAGCAGACAAACTACGTTTCTACACCTGTCAACTCGTAACTAGGCGTGACCGTACAAACGAAAACTGAATCTTCTGATGGAATCCACTATTATGGAATCTTACTGTTATTAGTCGCCCGCATCTCGTGGTCGTGCGGTAGCGTTCTCGCTTCCCACGCCCGGGTTCCCGGGTTCGATTCCCGGCGGGGTCAGGGATTTTCTCTGCCTCGTGATGGCTGGGTGTTGTGTGCTGTCCTTAGGTTAGTTAGGTTTAATTAGTTCTAAGTTCTGTGGGACTGATGACCATAGATGTTAAGTCCCATAGTGCTCAGAGCCATTTGAACCATTTGTTATTAGTCCTATAATGATACGAAGTCCATGGGCCTACTTATAATTACTTTGTACTCCGGCCGCGGTGGCCGAGCGTTTCTAGGCGCTACAGTCCAGAACCGCGTGACTGCTACGGTCGCAGGTTCGAATCCTGCCTTGGGCATGGATGTGTGTGATGTGCTCAGGTTAGTTAGGTTTAAGTAGTTCTAGGGGACATGACTTCAGATGTTAAATCCCATAGTGCTCAGAGCCATTTTGTACTGGCGTACAATAAAATAAAATCATACTAAAATGATTATCAGTTGCATAAGGCGCCACTTCCAGCATGTAATGAGCACTGCTAATCAGAACAGACTAAATGCTATAAACAAGCCGTTATACAATTTATATCGAGTATTGATCTCCAATTAAATTTTTCTGTAGTACTGTTCAAAAAATGGTTCAAATGGCTCTGAGCACTATGGGACTTAACTTCTAAGGTCATCAGTCCCCTAGAACTTAGAACTACTTAAACCTAACTAACCTAAGGACATCACACACATCCATGCCCGAGGCAGGATTCGGACCTGCGACCGTAGCGGCCGCGCGGTTCCAGACTGTAGCGCCTTTAACCGTTTGGCCATCACGGCCGGCGCTGTAGTACTGTTAATCAGTAAGACTTCATAATAGTAGATTCCGGTGGAAGATGCAATTCTCGTTAGTACTTACACGCTCAGCTGCGAGTTAACAGGTTTAGAAACGCATTTTGTGTGCTGAGCTTAGCCAGCGAGTTCAGGACTACCTTCGTGACGTTAAATGCCGCGGCCTGTCTTTCTCGTGGGCCTCGGGAAGAACTCGGGCGGCCATTATCGTAATAACCAGTAGGTCTCCATTGAGGCTGCCTGAGTCGCGATGGCAAAAGTCAAAGATTAGGCAAGGAATGACATCACTGCTAATACTGTGTGACGCGTTTCGGAATTTATCCATCACTAGATATCCAGGCGCGATTTCTGCACGTAGATGTGACGTTTCAAGTTGTATGAAAAACAAATATTTACAGACTAATGTGCAAGTGTTTGTTCCACATACAACTTGTTTCACGTACACTCCTGCGTATCTGATCGTGCTTAAATTCTGAAACGTTTCACACGAGCAATAATGTCATTCCTTGCCTGATGTTTGACTTTTAGCAGTACAATCTAACCGGCCTGAATGCAGAAATACTAATTGTTTTTATTTCAAGTTTGACGTCGGATAACATATGACAAAAGAAATATTTTTTCGTGCGATATTATTACAGATATAGAGTTTTCGGATTGTTTTATTTTGTTGTAGTGTGAAACCTTGCTACTTGCCAAATTTCATGATTATAGGTCGACGGGAAGTACCTCATAGTTTTTGATGAGTGGGTTTGCTAGTATCAAAATATGTGACACAAATGGCCGTGACTTTTGACTGCATTGGTCCGCAGCTCGTGGTCGTGCGGTAGCGTTCTCGCTTCCCACGCCTGGGTTCCCGGGTTCGATTCCCGGCGGGGTCAGGGATTTTCTCTGCTCATGATGACTGGGTGTTGTGTGCTGTCCTTAGGTTAGTTAGGTTTAAGTAGTTCTAAGTTCTAGGGGACTGATGACCATAGATGTTAAGTCCCATAGTGCTCAGAGCCATTTGACTGCATTTCTTACACCTCCAAGTGACCATAGATCTCAGTATGTGACATAAATGTCAGCTTGATACTTCTACTCGTTTCTGAGAACAAAGGTTTTTGACAATCGGACTGACAGACGGACAACAAAGTGATCGCATAAGGGCTCCGTTTTTAACGACTGAGATAGGGAAACCATTTTTAAAAAAATGCGCACTGTTACACCACGACCAATAGTTATTAATGCAAACAGTGCCTTTTCACTTGTGTACAGTCACTTTGCTGTCACAGGCACTACTTTGAAAACTTCAGTAAGTTGTACCTCAATGTGGAACAAAGAACAAAATGAAAAACACTTTTTTTTTACCTTCATGGAGAAGTACAGCACCATATGCTCCTCGCTATAGGCGCCGCCAACGGCTTTTTAACGAAGGATTGTAATTCGATAAAATGTGTGGTTTTACATTTCGTATCAGCTCAGGCCTACCGCACTCTTGCATTTGAATTAATGAGCCTACAGCGGTGAGTGTTCTGCAGAGTCGTAGCCGGCCGGAGTGGCCGAGCGGTTCTAGGCGCATCAGTCTGGATCCGCGTGGCCGCTACGGCCGCAGGTTCGAATCCTGCCTAGAGAATGGATGTGTGTGATGTCCTTAGATTAGTTAGGTTTCAGTAGTTCTAAGTTCTAGGGGACTGATGACCTCAAATGTTAAGCCCCATAGTGCTCAGAGACATTTGAATCTGCAGAGTCGTGGAAATTCAGTCACGCACTGCAGTAGATATCTTAATTAGTAAAAGTTATTATTTTAAGGAGGCGGTGATGTACAGCTGCTCAGAAATTTTAAAAATAGCTGCATGTCACTTCATTGAAACAACCGGATATTCTGGGTCAACAGACCACCATCAGGTATAAAAATCAACGCTGATTACAGGACATGCGTGAAATAATGATGGTTTGTATCTAAATCAACGCTGTACATCAGGCGCATTACAATTACAGAATGCAGGAACGTAATCGACTTATACATTACAAAATATGTTAACAGGGCGCAGCACAAGGCTATAATCCTCCGCACTGCTAAGTTATTGCGTAATATATAAATCTAATACATTTCTGCATTTTGTAATTGATGCCGTTAATGTATAACATTGATTTTAACACAAATCGTCATGTCCTATAATTAATGTCTTTTTTAATACCTTGAGGGTGGCTTCTTGTCTGTTAAAACTACTAGTTTCGGTCGAACTGGCATTCAGCTGTTGTGCCAATTATGTTCTCATGAATCATGGCCCACTGTTATACTTACTCGACCTTCTCTTTCTGTTTCAGGTAAGTCTAGCTGTGTGACATATGGGGTGATAGCTGAGAAGGTAAGATGTGCTGTTTCATTAACTTGAAGCGCTTCTATATTAGAGCATATTTGGATGTATATTTTCCATTAGTTTGTATCGATGCGACTTATTGCGTCATTCATGAACAGCTTTCCTTTGACAAAGGATCGGAATCCGACAGTAAAAAACTCGCTTTTTCTTGTAAAAATTACACCACTCTGCTTCTGCTTAGTTGACAGGATCTTTCCATTTGGAAGCGGGGCAGAGGTAGGGGTAGACGGTGAGAGAGAGTAGATAATTCGTTATTACAGTGAGAAGACTGTAAAAGGACAAAGAACCAGTGACATCACTAATTTGTAAGAGCCATTTCTTGCTAAACTTGCGAGGTTGGCGGTTTTCCGTGTTTCCTGGTACGAAAGTAAACCGTTCTTCGTTTGATGGTGGCGGGGGGGGGGGGGGGGGGGGGGGGTGAGAATGTCACCAAACACGGTTCTTCAAAGCAACTCCCCGTTGCGTTGATTCATAAAAAAAAATGTTCAAATGTGTGTGAAATCTCATGGGACTTAACTGCTAAGGTCATCAGTCCCTAAGCTTACACACTACGTAACTTAAATTATCCTAAGGACAAACACACACACACACACACGTGCCCGAGGGAGGACTCGAACCTCAGCTGGGATCAGGCGCACAGTCCGTGATTGCAGCGCCTTAGACCGGTTGATACATACTTCAGCCACGCACCACGCTGCTTTTGTACAACATCTGCAATTTCACTGCACAGCGCCTATGGAAGGCGGCGTAAACAACATTGCACAAATCACTAATATATCTGAATATACGAGGTGCATTCAAGTTCTCAGGCCTCCGATGTTTTTTCTCCAGACTGGAAAGAGATAGAAACATGTGCATTGTTTCAAAATGAGGCCGCGTTCATTGTCAATACGTCCCAGAGATGGCAGCACCGTATGGCCGATGGAATTTTACCGCCAGCGGCGAGAATGAGAACTGTTTTAAATACTTAAAATGGCGACGTTTTCCTTACTTGAACAGCGTGCAATCATTCGTTTTCTGAATTTGCGTGGTGTGAAACCAATTGAAATTCATCGACAGTTGAAGGAGACATGTGGTGATGGAGTTATGGATGTGTCGAAGGTGCGTTCGTGGATGCGACAGTTTAATGAAGGCAGAACATCGTGTGACAACAAACCGAAACAACCTCGGGCTCGCACAAGCCGGTCTGACGACACGATCGGGAAAGTGGAGAGAATTGTTTTGGGGGATCGCCGAATGACTGTTGAACAGATCGCCTCCAGAGTTGGCATTTCTGTGGGTTCTGTGCACACAATACTGCATGACGACCTGATAATGCGAAAAGTGTCATCCAGGTGGGTGCCACGAATGCTGACGGACGACCACACGGCTACCCGTGTGGCATGTTGCCAAGCAATGTTGACGCGCAACGACAGCATGAATGGGACTTTCTTTTCGTTGGTTGTGACAATGGATGAGATGTGGATGCCATTTTTCAATCCAGAAACAAAGCGCCAGTCAGCTCAATGGAAGCACACAGATTCACCGCCACCAAAAAATTTCGGGTAACCGCCAGTGCTGAAAAAATGATGGTGTCCATGTTCTGGGACAGCGAGGGCGTAATCCTTACCCATTTCGTTCCAAAGGGCACTGCGGTAACAGGTGCATCCTACGAAAATGTTTTGAAGAACAAATTCCTTCCTGCACTGCAACAAAAACGTCCAGGAAGGGCTGCGCGTGTGCTGTTTCACCAAGACAATGCACCCGCACATCGAGCTAAAGTTACGCAATAGTTTCTTCGTGATAACAACTTTGAAGTGATTCCTCATGCTCCCTACACACCTGACCTGGCTCCTAGTGACTTTTGGCTTTTTCCAACAATGAAAGACACTCTCCGTGGCCACACATTCACCAGCCGTGCTGCTATTGCCTCAGCGATTTTCCAGTGGTCAAAACATACTCCTAAAGAAGCCTTCGCCGCTGCCATGGAATCATGGCGTCAGCGTTGTGAAAAATGTGTACGTCTGCAGGGCGATAACGTCGAGAAGTAACGCCAGTTTCATTGATTTCGGCTGAGTAGTTAATTAGAAAAAAAATCGGAGGCCTTAGAACTTGAATGCACCTCGTATTGTGCAAGTACTTCCTCCAAATTTCTCAGTCCATTGTTAGAGACATAACTGTCACATGTTCCACGGTAGTTAGCACTCTCAGATCCAGGGTTCGGTTCTGGTGGGGGGTCACAGTTTGTTACTGTCTCTTCACCCTCCTCTTCCCCACACCAACGCACGCCACCACACGGAATTGCACGGTGAGGATTATACACACATCAAAAAAAGTTTTGCATCATCTCGGTTCCGAGAGTTCCGGAACCTGTACAGAAAACTGGAATAGAGATCAACATAAACGTCATTTCCGCCCTTTTTATTCCTCATGAAAACCATATGTTGCAAGCTGTACCACCATACAGCCACACCTGCAGAGGTGGTGGACCAGATTGCTGTACATACCGGTACCTCTAATACCCAGTAGCACGTTCTCTTTCATTGATGCGTTCCTCTATTCGTCGTGACATACAATCCCGCGATTGTCCCACTCCTCAACGACGATTCGGCGTAGATCTCTCAAAGTGGTTAGTGGGTCACGTTTTCCATAAACAGCCCTTTTCAATCTATGTCAGGCACGTTCGATAGGCTTCATGTCTGGAGAACATGTTGGTCACTCTAGTCGAGCGATGACATTATCCTGAAGGAAGTCATTCTAAAGATGTGCACGATGGGGGCGCGAGGTGTCGTCCATGAAGACGAATGCCTCGCCAATATGCTGTCGATATGGTTGCCCTATCGGCCGGAGAATGGCATTCTCGTACCGTACAGTCGTTTACGGCGCCTTCCATGACCACTAGCGTCTTACGTTGGCCCCACATAATGCCACTCCAAAACAGCAGGAAAAATCCACCTTGCTTCACTCGCTGGACAGTGCAGCCTGACCGGGTGGCCTTCAAACACGTCTCCGACGAATGCCTGGTTGAAGGCGTTTACGACACTCATCAGTGAAGAGAACGTGATGCCAATCTTGAGCGGTCCATTCGGTATGTTGTTGGGCCCATCTGTACCGCGCTGCGTGGTGTCGTGGTTGCAATGATGGCCTCGCCATGGACGTCGGGAGTGAAGTTGCGCATCATGCATCCTAGTGCGCACAGTTTGAATCGTAACGCGACGTCCTGTGGCTGCACGAAAAGCATTATTCAACATGGTGGCGTTGCTGTCACGGTTCCTCCGTAGTTAGCGGTCATCCACTGCAGTAGTAGCCCTTGGGCGGCCTGAGCGAGGCATGTCATCGACAGTTCCTGTCTCTCTGAATCTACTTCATGTCCGAACAACATCGCTTTGGTTCACTCCGAGAGCCTGGACACTACCCTTGTTGAGGGCTCTTCCTGGCACAAAGTAACAATCCGGACGGGATCGGACTGCGATATTCACCGTCTGGGCATGGTTGAACTACAGACAACACGAGCCGTGTATCTTCTTCCTGGTGGAATGACTGGAACTGATCGGCTGTCGGACCCCCTCTGTCTAATAGGCGTTACTCATGCATGGTTGTTTACATCTTTGGCCGGGTTAAGTGACATCTCTGAACAGTCAAAGGGAGTGTGTTTGTGGTACAATATCCACAGTCAACGTCTATCTGCAGGAGTTCTGGGAACCGGGGTGATGCAAAACTTCTTTAGATGTGTGTTCAAAAATGGCTCTGACGCTATGGGACTTAACATCTGAGGTCATCAGTCCCGTAGAACTTAGAACTACTTAAACCTAACTAACCTAAGGACATCACACACTTCCATGCCCGAGGCAGGATTGGAACCTGCGACCGTAGAGGTCGCGCGGTTCCAGACTGAAGCGCCTAGAGCCACTCGGCCACTGCGGCCGGCTTTCCTTTATACCCTACCATTTTGTTGTTGTTTTTGACGTCGGGCCGGCCGGAGTGGCCGTGCGGTTCTGGGCGCTACAATCTGGAACCGAGCGACTGCTACGGTCGCTGGTTCGAATCCTGCCTCGGGCATGGATGTGTGTGATGTCCTTAGGTTAGTTAGGTTTAATTAGTTCTAAGTTCTAGGCGACTGATGACTTCAGAAGTTAAGTCGCATAGTGCTCAGAGCCATTTGAACCGTTTTTTTTTTTTTTTTGTTGACGTCGTCTTCAGTCCGAAGACTTGTTCGGTGCACCTCTCCACGCCAGAGTACCCTGTGCACAATTGTTCGTCTTTGCATACCTACTGCAACCCACATCCTCTTGAACTAGCTTACTATAGTCAAGCCTTCGTCTACTACACTTTTCACACACTCTCCTACACTTCCCTCCATTACCAGTTGGATGATTCCTTGATGCCTCGGTGTGTACTGAATCAACTGATCCCTTGTTCTAATCAGGTAGTCCCAGAAATTTCTTTTCGCCCCGATTTGGCTCATCATCTGATGTACCCAACTGCTCTTCAGTAGTTCAGTCTATCGTCCTCGTTTCATTCCAGACAAAAAGCGTCAGAAAATACTTTATAACACTCAATTTTTACTAAATGTTTCTCTGTTCCAGAAAAGCTTTACTAGCTATTGGCAGTCTGCGTTTTTATATCCTCTCTACTTCGACCATCGTCAGATATTTTGCTGTGCAATCAGCATAACTCGTCTGAAAAAAAATTCTGCGTATCGTTTCCTAATCTATGATCTCCTTAGCGTCACCTGACTTAATTGTACTACATTTCAGGTCGCTATTTTTACATTTAATGGTGCTAATTTTATAACATCGTTTCAAGGCACCATCCATACCGTTTAACTGATCTTCCGAGCCCTTTGCCATATCCGAAAGAATATCAATGTCATTGGCAACATTGAAGATTTTAATTCTCGTCCCTGAACTGCACTGCGTTCTCCAAATTTCTGCTTGATTTTCTGTATGCTTCGTGAATGAACAGATATAATAACATTGGGGACGGGCTTCAACTCTTTCTCACTTCCGTCTCAACTATGGCCTCTCTTTCATGTTCATGCCATAGCAAATAACAGCTTTAGAATGATGACAGCTGTACATAGCGGTATAATAGCAGCGTTTCACGTCCTGTTGTCTCCTTTTATTGACATTGCTTTTGTTCCGCAGTTTGACGCACAACGCTATAACGCACTGAAAGGAGATGTTGGACAGAGGATGTACGAGTGCAGTTATAAATTAGGTTCGTTATGCCCTGGCTGAGGACGCCACTTGTCATCCGTGCTGAACACACAATTTGTGTGGTTCCTCCGGTATCGGATCGCACGCGAAGTTTTGGCAAGCTCGTTGTCGCTGTGATGTATGGCGTCCTGGTGTGGCAGAAACACGGCAGTGTAACAAGGCAGCGCCGGGGGACCGCCTCCGGTCGCACACAGTTGCTGCCCTTCAAGCTACAACGGGACGGGACGGCGCAGGGCATCCCAGTGATGTTGTGTTCTCAGTACTGCGTTGCATGTCCTTAAACTTGATCCAAGTGCCAAACCATGGAGAAAGTCTTTCAAACACGCGTTAGTAGAAGGTGCATAGTCTTCGGGCCAAGCTGTGCTTCCCTCTGCAGATACAAAATTTACTTCGCGTTTCTCATAGTAACCATAGGTGGCAGAAGCGGTAAATGACCGAAAAAGGATATTTGTATTTACCTTCTACATCTACATGGATACTCTGCAAATCACATTTAAGTGCCTGGCAGAGGGTTCATCGAACCACCTTCACAATTCTCTATTATCCCAATCTCGTATAGCGCGCGGAAAGAATGAACAACTGTATCTTTCCGTACGAGCTCTGATTTCCCTTATTTTATCATAGTGATCGTTCCTCCCTATGTAGGTCGGTGTCAACAAAATATTTTCGCATTCGGAGGAGAAAGTTGGTGATTGGAATTTCGTGAGAAGATTCCGTCGCAACGAAAAACGCCTTTCTTTTAACGATTTCCAGCCCAAATCCTGTATCATTTCTGTGACACTCTCTCCCATATTTCGCGATAATACAAAACGTGCTGTCTTTCTTTGAACTTTTTCGATGTACTCCGTCAGTCCTATCTGGTAAGGATCCCACACCGTGCAGCAGTATTCTAAAAGAGAACGGAAAATCGTAGTGTAGGCAATCTCCTTAGTAGACCTATTACATTTTCCAAGTGTACTGCCAATAAAATTCAGTCTTTGGTTAGCCTTCCCCACAACATTTTCTATGTGTTCCTTCCAGTTTAAGTTGTTCGTAATTGTAAGACCTAGATATTTAGTTGAATTGACGGCTTTTAGATTAGACTGATTTATCGTGTAACCGAAGTTTAAAGAGTTCCTTTTAGCACTCATGTGTATGGCCTCACACTTTTCGTTATTTAGGATCAGCTGCCACTTTTCACACCATTCAGATATCTTTTCTAAATCGTTTTGCAGTTTGTTTTGATCTTCTGATGACTTTATTAGTCGAGAAACGACAGCGTCATCTGCAAACAACCGAAGACAGCTGCTCAGATTGTCTCCCAAATCGTTTATATAGATAAGAAACAGCAAAGGGCCTATAACGCTACCTTGGAGAACGCCGGAAATCACTCTATTTTACTCAATGACTTTCCGTCAGTTACTACGACTCTCTGACAGGAAATCACAAATCCAGTCACATAACTGAGACGATATTCCATAAGCACGCTTGTGTGGTACAGTGTCAAAAGCCTTCCGGTAATCCATAAATACGGAATCGATCTGAAATCCCTTGTCAGTAGCACTCAACACTTCATCTGAATAAAGAGCTAGTTGTGTTTCACAATATCGATGTTTTCTACACCCATGTTGACTGTGTTTCAATAGACTGTTTCCTTCGAGGTAATTCATAATGTTCGTACACAATATACCGGGTGATCAAAAAGTCAGTATAAATTTGAAAACTTAATAAACCACGGAATAATGTAGGTAGAGAGGTAAAAATTGACACACATACTTGGAATGACATGGGGTTTATTAGAACCAAAAAAGAAAACAAAGTATTGCTAGACGCGTGAAAGATCTCTAGCGCGCGTCGTTTGGTGATGATCGTGTGCTCAGCTGCCACTTTCGTCATGCTTGGCCTCCCAGGTCCCCAGGCCTCAGTCCGTGCGATTATTGGCTTTGGGGTTACCTGAAGTCCCAAGTGTATTGTGATCAACGCAATCTCTAGGGATGCTGAAAGACAACATCCGACGCCAATGCCTCACCATAACTCCGGACATGCTTTACAGTGCTGTTCACAACATTATTCCTCGGCTACAGCTATTGTTGAGGAATGATTGTGGACATATTGGGCATTTCCTGTAAAGAACATCATCTTTGCTTTGTCTTACTTTGTTATGCTAATTATTGCTATTCTGATCAGCGCCATCTGTCGAACATTTTTTGAACGTTTGTATTTTTTTAGTTCTACTAAAACCCCATGTCATTCCAAGCATGTGTGTCAATTTGTACCTCTCTATTTACATTATTCCGTGTTTTATTCAGTTTTCAAATTTATACTGACTTTTTGATCACCCGGTATGTTCTAAAATCCTGCTGCATATAGACGTTAACGATATGGGCCTGTACGAGTAATTTAGTGGATTACTCCTACTACCTTCCTTGAACATTGGTGTGATCTGTGCAACTTTCCAGACTTTGGGTACGTATCTTTGCCACCGAGAAACAACCTCCGTGATGGCGATGGAGTGTAATTGAAAATATAGTGGAGGAATGTGATTCAGTCGTCAGCGACTATGCAAACAGTTGCATTTCACTCCCACGTGTCTGGCACTAACAACGTAACAAGGCGGCAGTTGCTGGCAGTGGTGTGCTTCTGTGGACAGCGGCGGTCAGTCACGTGCAACGGCTCGAGGGCAGGGAGAATTATCGCGCTTCGTTGACTGCCTTCCTTTCACTCCAGGAAGCTTCTGCCTCTGGCCACCGAAACGCGTCTGCGCTTTTCTTCTCTATCACCACTGGCCACCTAATTCCAGTACCACACCCTCTAGGAGATGGAACCCTCGAATGACAGAGATTCTAGCCTCTTCTCTTTGAATTGCGTTCTCGATCGCCATCATTTCTCATTCTAGTTCTACCATTTTCCCCTCCGTCTTTGACGTTGGCTTCAGACTACCCAGGTTTCGTGCGCCCAACCTTATGGCGATGCTCATTTCCCTTCTCCGCTTGTCAGTATGGAGGGGCTTCAACCAATTCTTTGTGCAGGTGTATACCTCGTGAATAAAATTAGATTTGCTACTGCATTTGAATAAAATATGTTTCACACGTATTTTATTAAAATGCTTTTAAACTTAACAGTGAAAAATGCTGTGAACCCTCCTGGAGGTCTGTCTACTAATGGCTCGACACTCCTAACCACGTTTATGATGTGCACCAGTCTCCTATAAAATAGGTCAGCAATTTCGCCACGCGTATTCTTTTAGATCCTAGTTAGCATATAGAAGAAATTGTGGAAAGACTTGGACAGGGAAAGGGTTCAGATGGCTCCTGAACACTATGGGACTTAACGTCTGAGGTCACCAGCCCCCTAGAACTTAGAACTACTTAAACCTAACTAACCTAAGGATATCACACACATTCATGCCCGAGGCAGGATTCGATCGTGCGACCGTTGCAGTCGCGCGGCTCCGGACTGAGCGCCTAGAACCGCTCGGCCACCACGGCCGGCGACAGGGACAGGGGTGGGTGGCATTTCAACCAAAGGAAATCTTTAAATGAGAATAGTTTTAACATCGAATTTCACTATTATACTACTGGCCATTAAAATTGCTACACCACGAAGATGACGTGCTACAGACGCGAAATTTAACCCACTGGAAGAAGGCGCTGTGATATGCAAATGATTAGCTTTTCAGAGCATTCACACAAGGTTGGCGCCGGTGGCGACGCCTACAACGTGCTGATTTGAGGAAAGTTTCCAACTGATTTCTCATGCACAAACAACAGTTGACCGGCGTTGCCTGGTGAAACGTTGTTGTGATGTCTCTTGTAAGGACGAGAAATGCGTACCATCACGTTTCCGACTCTGATAAAGGTTGGATTGTAGTCTATCGCGATTGTGGTTTATCGTATCGCGACATTGCTGCTCGGGTTGGTCGAGATCCAATGACTGTTAGCAGAATATGGAATCGGTGGGTTCAGGAGGGTAATGCGGAACGCCGTGCTGGATCCCAACGGCCTCGTATCTCTAGCAGTCGAGATGACAGCCATCTTACCCACATAGCTGTAACGGATCGTGCAGCCACGTCTCGATCCCTGAGTCAACAGATGGGGACGTTTGCAAGACAAAAACCATCTGCACGAACAGTTCGGCAACGTTTGCAGCAGCATGGACTATCAGCTCGGAGACCATGGCTGCGGTTACGCTTGACGCTGCATCACAGACAGGAGCGCCTGCGATGGTGTACTCAACGACGAACGTGGGTGCACGAATGACATAACGTCATTTTTTCGGATGAATCCAGGTTCTGTTTACAGCACCACGATGGTCGCATCCGTGTTTGGCGACATAGCGGGGGACGCACATTGGAAGCGTGTATCCTTCGTCGCCAAACTTGCGTATCACCCGGCGTGATAGTATGGGGTGCCATTGGTTACACGTCTCGGTGACCCCTTATTCGTATTGACGGCACTTTGAGCAGTGGAAGTTACATTTCAGATGTGTTAAGACCCGTGGCTCTACTCTCCATTCGATCCCTGCGAAACCCTACATTTCAGCAGGATAATGCACGACCGCATGTTGCAAGTCCTGTACGGGCCTTTATGGATACAGAAAATGTTCGACTGCTACCATGGCCAGCACATTCTCCAGATCTGTCACCAATTGAAAACGTCTGGTCAGTCGTGGCTGAGCAACTGGCTCGTCACAATACGCCAGTCACTACTCTTGATGAACTGTGGTATCTTGTTGGAGCTGTATGGGCAGCTGTACCTGTACACGCTATCCGAGCTCTGTTTGATTCAATGCCCAGGCGTATCGAGGTCGTTATTACGGCCAGAGGTGGTTGTTCTGGGTACTGATTTCTCAGGATCTGTGCACCCAAACCGCGCGAAAATGTAATCACATGTCAGTTCTAGTATAATATGTTTGTCAAATGAATACCCGTTTATCATCTGCATTTCTTCTTGGTGTAGCAATTTTAATGGCCATTAGTGCACATGTCGCTATGATGTCTCCTGTCACCTCATTGTAGATTAATTTGGCGGCCAGGACAGGATTTTTAGTAAAATTACTGTTGTCAGTAATGAAATGTTGTTTGCACTTGATGATATTTTCAACAGAAGCACGTATAACAGTGCAGTTTGTAATTTCGTGAGTGAGTGACAAGTCACGTCCCGATTGACACGCCGATGGTTGATCACGCACTGACGTCGGTCTCTTCACTCCAGAAGCAACGTCGAGAGATGCAGGGTGAAGAGGTTGCTCTCCAGCACCGCAGCGGAGAGCTCTTTGCAGCCGGCTAGTTGCGAGCAGCGGTCGGCCGGAAGAGGTGGGAATTTCATGGCCGGTCCCCGGGGCTGGCGGCTAATTAGCATCACAAGAGGTGGGCGGTAAATCTGGCCCTCGTTGTATGGCGGGCGCCGCTTTTCGCAAACTGCCGCCGGAATTGATTAAACTCGCCAACCCGCCGGCCACGGGCGGCTGCCGCTGCCGCTGCGGTTGCGGAAGGCTCGCGCGGGGTAAACGGCGCAGGGCCTGCGTGGCCGCGCCAGCAGCTTCGCCCCTTTGTCGATACTCTTGCCGTGCCGCCGGTGAGACCCCGGGGCGGAGCTGTGGCCATTCTCAGCTTAATTCCGGTCTACCGCACTCCCCAAGAAGGAAACGCGTTTGTACAACTGGAACAGACCGAATTGCGGTTTCCTTTAGCTGTAGAACTTCCGTGTGAAAATTTTCAGATAGTTCAAATGGCTCTGAGCACTATGGGACGTAACATCTGAGGTCATCAGCCCCCTAGAACTTAGAACTACTTAAACCTAACTAACCTAAGGACATCACACACATCCTTGCCCGAGGCAGGATTCGACACTGCGACCGTTGCAACCGAGTGGTTCCGGACTGAAGCGCCTAGAACCGCTCGGCCACCGCGGCCGGGACCGATAACCGTAGCAGTCTGGTCCCTTCAAACCCACAACCAAGCAACCATCCAACCAACCACCGCGGCCGGCGAAAATTTTCAGCTCGTTCGTCGATCTCGATAGCATAAACGCGTAACAAGTTTCTGTAGCAGTTTATTCATGAATGTACTGATAAGTCTAGTAAATTTCTAGGAATCAGTGGAAAAATGTTGTAAATGTAGAGTTGTAATACTACCGTAGGCTATCATAAGTAAGTGTAGACAACGGTAGTTGCGGTGAACCAGCGATCCTGTCGCAGCAACTCAGCAACGATGTCTGCAGCAGGGGAAAGAAAGGCACTCTGCAAACTAACAGGCTTCACAGTAGCCTAACCGTGTACCCAATATCGACGGTCTGCCGCTGATCAAATTACAAGTTATTTTCCCAGTTACTTGAAAAATCCATAAAGAAAACATTAACCTGTAGCAGATTCAACCTAGAAGATAAGGATGGACGCAGGAAAATTCACCAGTCCCTGTTGTAGAAAACTTTTATCGTAAAATTTTTTTGACTGTTCATTCTCCTAATTTTTTCTTAAATAATTAATTAATGTCACTAAAGTATAAATCTTGTTCTCATTTAACGAAATATTCCACTTAAAAACCGATCTTCTTGACCACAATCGCCGATAAAGTTTTAAAACAGAATTTTAATACACTTCACAGTGTCGATTATTTTCAAAATGTCAATACGTGTCGACTTCTCATTAATAAAACTTTAAACTAGTTAATTATTGAAGATCACTTATAAAATTCTGCCAGAGTCTCTTCAAGAAGTCTGAATTTTAATAAAATTTGGAAATTTCACACATAAGTAAGATTTACGATATATGTCGTAACAACAGAGTCAACTGACTGTTTTAACTTCCACTTCGAAGTTTATTTAACAGTTGATAACCAATTGCCATCCGATTACATACTTTATCATTCCACTTTCGACATTGAACTCCTTTTCATTTTATAAAAAAAACATATTTTAATTATTGTCAGCATGATGTTTCAACGGTTCTTCCAGCCGCCGGCCGTCGACTACGATGCAATAGTGCTCTCGTCGTCCACCGCGTCTGGAGTCCCCACTGGACCATCTTGCTGCCACGCTCGACATGAAAGACACGAAACGAAATCTTTTTAAGTAACAAGTCTCCACTTAACATACTACAAATAACAAAATACACTCCTGGAAATTGAAATAAGAACACCGTGAATTCATTGTCCCAGGAAGGGGAAACTTTATTGACACATTCCTGGGGTCAGATACATCACATGATCACACTGACAGAACCACAGGCACATAGACACAGGCAACAGAGCATGCACAATGTCGGCACTAGTACAGTGTATATCCACCTTTCGCAGCAATGCAGGCTGCTATTCTCCCATGGAGACGATCGTAGAGATGCTGGCTGGATGTAGTCCTGTGGAACGGCTTGCCATGCCATTTCCACCTGGCGCCTCAGTTGGACCAGCGTTCGTGCTGGACGTGCAGACCGCGTGAGACGACGCTTCATCCAGTCCCAAACATGCTAAATGGGGGACAGATCCGGAGATCTTGCTGGCCAGGGTAGTTGACTTACACCTTCTAGAGCACGTTGGGTGGCACGGGATACATGCGGACGTGCATTGTCCTGTTGGAACAGCAAGTTCCCTTGCCGGTCTAGGAATGGTAGAACGATGGGTTCGATGACGGTTTGGATGTACCGTGCACTATTCAGTGTCCCCTCGACGATCACCAGTGGTGTACGGCCAGTGTAGGAGATCGCTCCCCACACCATGGTGCCGGGTGTTGGCCCTGTGTGCCTCGGTCGTATGCAGTCCTGATTGTGGCGCTCACCTGCACGGCGCCAAACACGCATACGACCATCATTGGCACCAATGCAGAAGCGACTCTCATCGCTGAAGACGACACGTCTCCATTCGTCCCTCCATTCACGCCTGTCGCGACACCACTGGAGGCGGGCTGCACGATGTTGGGGCGTGAGCGGAAGACGGCCTAACGGTGTGCGGGACCGTAGCCCAGCTTCATGGAGACGGTTGCGAATGGTCCTCGCCGATACCCCAGGAGCAACAGTGTCCCTAATTTGCTGGGAAGTGGCGGTGCGGTCCCCTACGGCTCTGCGTAGGATCCTACGGTCTTGGCGTGCATCCGTGCGTCGCTGCGGTCCGGTCCCAGGTCGACGGGCACGTGCACCTTCCGCCGACCACTGGCGACAACATCGATGTACTGTGGAGACCTCACGCCCCACGTGTTGAGCAATTCGGCGGTACGTCCACCCGGCCTCCCGCATGCCCACTATACGCCCTCGCTCAAAGTCCGTCAACTGCACATACGGTTCACGTCCACGCTGTCGCGGCATGCTACCAATGTTAAAGACTGCGATGGAGCTCCGTATGCCACGGCAAACTGGCTGACACTGACGGCGGCGGTGCACAAATGCTGCGCAGCTAGCGCCATTCGACGGCCAACACCGCGGTTCCTGGTGTGTCCGCTGTGCCGTGCGTGTGATCATTGCTTGTACAGCCCTCTCGCAGTGTCCGGAGCAAGTATGGTGGGTCTGACACACCGGTGTCAATGTGTTCTTTTTTCCATTTCCAGGAGTATATATATATTAACATTTCTTAGCCGGCCGCGGTGGTCTAGCGGTTCTGGCGCTGCAGTCCGGAACCGCGGGACTGCTACGGTCGCAGGTTCGAATCCTGCCTCGGGCGTGGGTGTGTGTGATGTCGTTAGGTTAGTTAGGTTTAAGTAGTTCTAAGTTCTAGGGGACGTATGACCTAAGATGTTGAGTCCCATAGTGCTCAGAGCCATTTGAACCATTTCTTACCTGGCGTCGCTCAAACGGTAAAGAAACGTGATGTTTCCTGATTAGACTTGTGAAACATCACATAGTTCTCGTAGTAACCTTGGTCAGTTAATGTCATGCCTGCATTACCTGTACTTTTAACGTGTTGCATATCTGGCAGGCGCTACCTCATCTCGGTCACTTTCTCTAGATATTGGATCAGTATTTTACTAGATTCTCCTGGACACTGGACACGGGGAAGCTTCTAGAAACTGCGTGAGAATGTATGAAGGACCACGTAACCTCCTTTTGTTCTAAATAGTACAGCAGTAGTTTTGGAGACTGACTGGAGTGGAGGTCGCAGGAAGGCACCGAGGGTGGCTATTACCGCATTGTCCCGGCTGAGCAGCAGCGGCGAAATTCAGTCGAACGAACCGAGTTTTCGAGCCGGCGAAAAATTATCCTGATCACTGGAAAATCAAGCTCTGTTGCTCTCGATTCCGTTTGCGCTGCCATATTGTGGATACCCTACGATCTCTCTCATCCCGTGAAACACTGCCGAACAGTTCTACGCACGGGGAGCCGTGACAGATTGCAGCTGCGAAGTTACCATATGACGCTGCACGCCACGCTCGAGTTGACCGGTGCGTTCCATCCCATTCCGTTCCGTTCCGTTCCGTTCGGGCGCGCCGGGTGGTCGGGTTTTGCACGCCGGAAGCAGGCTGCCTGCGCGCGAAATGCGAGCCTCGCTTCCGCGGAAAAAAAAAGAAAACAAAAAAAGAAAACCGCGCTGCCACTCGTCACTATGCAGAAACGCGGTCAAACGTCTGCTTACTTTTTTGTTTTTTTAATTTGGCAGAGGGAACTTACATTTTTGCTATCAAGAATTATAGCCTAACCTCGACAGACCTGAAACTGTGTTTACAGTCACTCAATGCAAGCAACCTTTAATGTCTCCACTGATCATAATACGAGTATATGCATAGGGTGTGTCGTATTTAATAATGAAAACTTAACACTGGTGAAAGTAAGATAATAGCTGCACTAAACATGTGAAACGTCCCCTTAGAAAAATTTAAAAATGACAGTGCTGGAAAACCTCTTAGGTTATTTGATTTTCAAACAGCTGAGCGGAACTGAACGTACTCAGACATTTCGCTCTTTACTGATTCTGATCAACACTAAACTGACACAGAATATTTTTAGCGCAACGCAGTCTGATTTTCAATAACCTCTACAAAAGAATGGTCCTGACTAGCAATAACCTATAACTTTCATGAATCACTTACCTCACAAAAATCTTCGTTACTCGAACTACTGCAATACAGCGAGCGCCTATACTGCCAACTAAATAAAAGATTCTAACTTCAAATGGTTCAAATGGCTCTGAGCACTATGGGACTCAACTGCTGAGGTCATTAGTCCCCTAGAACTTAGAACTAGTAAAACCTAACTAACCTAAGGACATCAGACACATCCATGCCCGAGGCAGGATTCGAACCTGCGACCGTAGCGGTCTCGCGGTTCCAGACTGCAACGCCAGAACCGCGCGGCCACTTCGGCCGGCCAGATTCTAACTACTGAAGGCACTAACTACTGATAGGCACATAGTTAGTAAATGAAAGATTTTGCTAGAGAAAAAACAATGTATTTACCTTGACAGGGTTCAAAAGTCATAATATCAGTTCATGATATCCAGTCTTACAAATTTCGTTTTTCTGACGGACACACGTCCAGATCGTCCGCTTTCAAAATTGTGCCATCTCTCTCCCCACATCCACCACTGCTGGCGGCTCACTTCCAACTGCGCAACGCTACGCGCTGTTCACATCCAACTGCCCAACACTACAATATCGAATATTCCAACAATGCAAACCAGCCACAGACTTCATACAGCACAGTTAGTGATTTTCATGTAGAGCGCTACGTGGCGTTACCAACATAAAAACCTAAATAGCCTACTTGCACATGGGTCCATTTCAGAGATACTTCAGTGTGAAATATTTTCATAGTTAGTAAAAATATAAACTTTTCTATGATGTCTTTATCTAATTGGACTCACGTTTCAGTGTAGTTCAGGTCAGAGGTGGACCTATGATGTTTTTGTAGTATCGTCGAAAAATCGCGGTGGTACATCACTGTCAGTAACACGAATCGATACCAAAGACGTTAGCGAGGGCTCGCTGCAATCCGCAACAACCAATGGAAGGCATTCCAGAAGACCACGCCTCCCTTTCAGCGTGGCAGCGCCCTCACACAGAGGTCAATATAGTATCGAGATGCAATAGCCCTGATCAGTTCGTGACTTCAGCTACAGCAGTCAACATCATCGTGTTGGACAGTGGCACTTGCTAAAGTTTCTAATGAAGTGTACTTCCCTAAATGTTTCATAAGTGCATCACGTTATGCTTTCCTAGTAAATTAGACAACCATTCTGTGGCAAAGAAGTGTATCAAAGTTACCTAAATATTTTATTCATTTACGTAGTAAAGGAAACTAAAATTTCAGTGTTTTAGTGTGATGAGCCTTCTCCGAGAGCTGTCAAAGAAGCCACAGTTATGGCTGAACAAAAATAGTTTCCTCTGTTCAGAACAGTTTTGGTCTAATCATTCAGGTTACCATGAATGTCAACAGTGATGTTTGTTTCAACATTACCAAAGCTTTGATAATTTAACAAACAAAGTACAAGGATTGTTTTCTTTTTTCCTCTCTCCAAGGTCTGACCAATGGCGAAATGGAAACCACAGCGAAAATCAAAAATTTTGTTATATGAATCATTTAGCGACGCCTTCCAGCTGCTTCTCTACATAGTCACAGCTCCGATTTTGACATTTGTCGTAAGGTGGTACCAACTTTACAATTTCCCATGGAAAATGCTACAGGAGTTTCTTGCTTCCTAATTCCTGCACCACTGCCACATTTTGCTGTCACACATGGCATTTACGCTATGGGAGTGGCATGAAATCAGGCGGAACCGCTCAGCTACACGAAATCGAAAAACAGGACAGACTTCACACTTGGTGACAGGCTAGATTGTTCTAGGCATCTTTCGTACTCAGTGGGTGCTCAGAACTGAAAAATACAACGTTGTGCGATCAACATGCATTTTAGGGACACTGCACAACATTTAAGCGCAAATCTTCTTCGGATTTTCGTTGTGGTTTTAATTTTGCGACCGATCGCAAGTTGAAAATAAAAAAAAAAAAAAAGAATCGCCTTCGTATGCTGTAGTGCTTTGACTGACCCGCTAAATCACCCAAACTAAATCCCATAGAAGATGCCTGGGAATGTCTGGAACAGCAGGTGAAACTTAGTAGTCAACATCTCCGCAGTTTGTTCTGGGTAATTGTTAGATATACGTTTACGCATTTAAAATCTGTACTTACCGCATGGCGAATGTGAGACATTTGCTGTATGCGTTGAAAACAACAATATTTGCAGTTGTTACAGGGCAAAGATATTAGCTGTTTCATTGAAAGTAGTGAAACCTGACAAAAGCTCTCTCAGAGGTCCAGAGCCACGTTAACGCTGTGGAATTCTAGTTTAACATCTTACGTTGCATTGAAATAATTTATTTTAATTTTCGCTTAAAGTTTTTAATAGGTTTATATACAAAATGGATTGATGTAAATACAAATATTATTTCTATTAAACTTCAAGTAGGCATGATTACTATTAATGGATACCTTCAGTATAATTGGAAAAAATTTGTAGAAACTGACTAAATTTGTTTCGTTCCATCATTAAGAAGTCCGGTTGGCTTATTCTGTTCGTGAATATCAAGCTCTTCGTAGCAGAAAAGCGATTATAGAAACGCAAGGTGCATGTTAAATAAAGAGTAAGAGTCCCAGCTCGCTATTTGAAGCTAGTCTCGCTCTCTTTTGCTTACCTTGTAAAGAACACAGAGGCTATCCACAAAGTTGGTAAGCCTTCTCACAGGACACTGACCCCCTTTCCTCGGCTATTTGAAATTGGCCCCTGCGGCCGTTAAATAGCCTGCCTCCGATCTCCGATACTTGGCATTATTCCTGCCTCCTGCTTCTGCCACGTCGCTTCACAGTCTCCCTTCATTCGTTCCCGCCTGCCTCTGGCTCTGTTTTCTCGTGCCGTTTCGTTCGTCCTTCCCTTTTCGCTGTGCGACGCGCAAGGAAGCCTGTCCCCGCTGACTAGTAAACAGTGGACGCCATAATTGCACAGAGCTTGTTATACAAATTGCCAATCTGATCCTCACCGCTAGGGCGTTGTCCTCAGCGACTCGTGGGACACAGATTACTTCGTTTTCTTGCTTATCACGGATACACTTCCTCGATGTCGTTTTAGTGGAGGGTACCGCTGATGTAAGGACGAGTTACTGCCAAATGTCAACAGAGAGAAGATGGGCTGATATCAGACAACATTCTGTACGTATTTGACGCGAAGTAGAGAGTAATCGAATCGGTGCTGATCGGAAAATATTGAAGGGCGATGGCGGCGATTGTACTGTCTTCAATATTTTCATCTTCCGAGGAACGCTAACTGGATTCGTTGTGTTACGTGGAATATCTGTACGATGTACCTACGCCGCCTTCTGAGTATCTTCCTGTTCAGTACATCAGTGGTTTCCGAAAAGTGAAGCTGTTTATCAGAAAGAAACAATTTTTTGCTTTTACACTATTTTCGTCGAATTAATTATCAAGTGACGTCTTGAAATAGACAGTCGTCTCATTTCTTTACCAAAGTTTTTATGAGATGTGATTACAAACAGCGTCTCACAAAATGATGTAATGGTTCGTACTGGCAGCTCTGTCGTGTGAAATTTGTTCAGTAGCCAGTCCGAAAATAACTTGGTTTTGTAATTGCTTTGCGGATCAGTACAGATTTCATATATTCTTAAAACTACGTCCGACAGTAGAAACATACTCCCGGCAGTTGCACTTTTTAATTGTGAATATACACTGAAGAGAGAAAGAAACTGGTACACCTGCCTAATATCGTGTAGAGTCCCCGCGAGCACGCAGAAGTGCCGCAACACAACGTGGCATGGACTCTACTAATGTCTGAAGTAATGCTGGAGGGAATTGACACCATGAATCCTGCAGGGCTGTCCATAAATCCGTAAGAGTACGAGGGGGTGCAGATATCTTCGAAACAGCACGTTGCAAGGCATCCAAGATATGTTCAATAATGATCATGTCTGGGGAGGGTTTAGCTCACGAAAGTATTACTGTAGGAACTCTGGACTTGTGCCGTGTTGCATTGTCCTGCTGGAATTGCCCAAGTCCTTCGGAATGCACAGTGGTCACGAATGGATGCAGGTGATCAGACAGGATGCTTACGTACATGTCACCTGTCAGAGTCGTATCTAGACGTATCAGGGGTCCCATATCACTCGAACTACACACTCCCCACACCATTACAGAGCCTCCACGAGCTTGAACAGTCCCCTGTTGACATGCAGGGTCCATGGATTCACGAGGTTGTCTCCATACCCGTACACGTCCATCTGCTCGATGCAATTTGAAACGAAACTCGTCCGACCAGGCAACATGTTTCCAGTCATCAACAGTCCAATGTTGGCGTTGAAGGGCCCAGGCGTGGCGTATAGGTTTGTGTCGTGCAGTCATCAAGAGTACACGAGTGGGCCTTCGGCTCCGAAAGGCCATATCGATGATGTTTCATTGAATGGTTCGCACGCTGACACTTGTTGATGGCCCAGCATTGAAATCTGCAGTAATTTGTGGAAGGGTTGCACTTCTGTCACGTTGAACGATTCTTTACAGTCGTCGTTGGTCCCATTATTGTAGGATCTTCTTCCGGCCTCCGCGATATCGGAGATTTGATGTTTTACCGGATTTCTGGTATTCACGGTACACCCGTGGAATGGTCGTACGGGAAATACCCAGTTCATCGCTACCACGGAGCCGTGTCCCATCGCTCGTGCGCCGACTATAACATACCTTCAGTCTCATTTAAATCTTGATAACCTGCCATTGTAACAGCAGTAACCGAGCTAACAACTGCGCCAGACATTTATGGTCTTATATCGGTATTGCCGACCGCAGCGAATTTAACAAATTCCTAATTTAGTAGACTGTCCGATAAGAATAGTGTATTATTTATTCCGAAAGTATCTTCTCCATTAATGGAACACATCCCTTAACTCAGAGACTCTTGGAACTGATAGTTACGAATTACACGGCCTCATTCCAGTAGCTTAGATGGTCTATCTTGTTGCTGAGAAGTATACAATGAATTTTGTTTCCTCCTTAGATTTGCAGTGCATCTTTTAAAATAGTGACGAAATGGTTTCGGCCAGTATGCCTTTACGGTTCAACTGTTTTTTGCGAAAACATAGAAATACAATACAAAAGCCGTTGCTGAAAGCTGAATGTAATTTCCGACACACACATCGGGTGTTACATTCACAAGGGCTAATACTAAAATTCATATGGACTTCCAAGAGCAAAACCATTTCGAATGGCCTGTAAAATGTATTTCCGAAACTTCGCTTATGCGTACGTCATTTACTAAATTAGTCGTTGATGTAATTCATTCGTAAATTTCGGCAATTAGCGAAGTTTGATAATAGCAATATTCCACTTCGGTTAGCGATACAACAGCGGTTATGATGTTAGCGAACGATTGATCCGTGGCAAGGTTCACTTCGCGGAATAACACTCCAGCTACATTTATCTCACGCGCTCGTGGAATTGGTACTAGAAGAAACAGGAGGGGACTGAGCTATCATGTAAGCTTAATTAATGAACCGTGAGTTGCTTGAATACCTCGCGATATTATCGCGCTTGATAGAGCGGCGTTTCATTAATGCAGGCACGTATAACTTTGGAGTTTCTGGGTACTATACTGCAAAGGCCTGTTGGAACGCGTCTGTTGGAAACCAACAAGTGAAGCGCTATCATGGCAATACACGACCCGGACGCTGCGTCGCTCTTATAAGGCGGTTTCAGACAATAATCATCTCATGTTGGTAGTGCTGGAGCGACTGAATAGTATTTTTATACAGTGTGTTCAAGGAGTCACATACCCTAAAGGTCAAAGCAGTATATTAAATATTAGAATACTTACATATAAAAGCTGTCTATCGGATGGTTGACATTAAAGTGGAGCTACTCATGGTGGTCCAGTGTGGGCTGTTGGTTGGTTGGTTGTTTTGGGGAAGGAGACCAGACAGCGAGGTCATCGGTCTCATCGAATTAGGGAAGACGGGGAAGGAAGTCGGCCCTGCCCTTTGAAAGGAACCATCCCGGCAGTTGCCTGGAGCGATTTAGGGAAATCACGGAAAACCTAAATCAGGATGGCCGGAGGCGGGATTGAACCGTCGTCCTCCCGGATGCGACCGATGTGGGCTGTAATTATCTTATGGCAGGGAACTTGGTAGATACCGTAGATATGCTAACCAGTTTACGCTGGGAAACAAATTAGTGCCAGTTTTGGCTACCGGTGCAAATCCAGCGCTGCACGCAGTTTGTATGACGATATGACATCCAGGCCCCCGTTTGACAAGCCATAACGTGATAGAACGGTAAGGTTATCGAGACGATAACGGTGATTTTACTCATTACGCTAAGCCAGCAACACACCCGGTGCTTCTGACCATAGTATGTTACCACTGGCTGAGAACCTTAACCGTAGCTATCTTACTAACTGAAATTTAATTATAACAAATTGTACCTAGAACAATGCGTTTTGGGTGGATCTTCAGTGTGTCGCTGCCTTAAAATAGCCTACTCTCATAATACGGAAGTTACAATAATTCTTTTGCCACGAATATGATGTTTCTCATTAATTTATTGAAACGAATCGCACAGTTAACAACGGATTTTCCAGTGATTCTCAATTTGCTGGTGCTCAGAAACGGCATATATACATATAGGCTTGAAATTAATGCCAATATGGCGCCTCACAACTCTGTACTGAAGAGAGACGGCGTGCGTGTGACGTAGGTGGCGTTGTGCCATCTCATTGGTCAACGCTAAGACGCACGTTCAGAATATCTGACATGCCAGATATTGCTCTGCACGTTCGGAAAGACTCCCGAACGTGCTGTTCCACGCTATGACGTCAGAAACTCGGCACGCTCAACGCTCAACGTTCGAATAGACGGTTCGTGTGCCGACGGCTTTAACTACGAGTTTCGTCTGCGCGGACCAAAGTTCCGTCAGACCGCGAAAGCGAAGGAAGCACGTGTTGTGTTGTTAGCGCCAGCCTAGTAATGCACGACCTCCTCCCGTACTCCTCCGCTTCCTTCCGTTATAAAGAAGGGGGCGAGCGTTGCCCGCGCGCATTCCGAAAGGCGACCGCGGTGTAACGTATTACTGCTACTTCATTTACATTTCATGCATATTAAATTTCTGATTAAAATGCTGCACAAGAGACCTTTGTGCCTGCAGAGATTGCCCGTTGCACCGTAAATTCAGTTGGCGGATGCGGAAGGCGGGCGCTACCCGGCGTGGTGTGTGTCCTTCCTTACGCCGCGGGCGAGATTGGATGGCTGCAGAAGCCAGGTGCACTTGTTCTGATCACGTTTTACCAATGAAGTCCTCCCTGCGGGACAGTATTTTCTCGGTGTTTTGCGCTCGGCCGCGGAACTTTTCCTCGGCTGGGCGTCTTCGATTGGGGAAAGTGAGTTCCCTGCGCGGAGCGCCGGTTTCCCGGTTAAGGTGTACTCTGCTGTTGGCCCGCTCTCCTGACTAGTGTGTTGAGATTGGCTCTCTTAATTGAAAGGCCGACCTCTGCAGCAATAGGATACTGACGCTTAATTTTCCGTTGGACGCTACGCTTCCAGTGTAAAGCACTAGCTTCGTCCTAGGACTTAGGGCCGATAAGGGCGCTTGAAGGTTTGTTCTTACAGTAACGTCAGAACGAAAACCATCTATGATATCTTAGTTAAAGCCACGATAGAAAACGAAAATCTCGAGAAGACACTGGACTCGCCATCGGGAGGATGACGGTTCAATCCCGCATCCGGCCATTCTGATTTAGGTTTTCCGTAGTTTTCCTAAATGGCTCTAGCCGAATGCCGGGATGGCTCCTTTGAAAGGGCACGGTCCACTTCCTTCCCCATCCTTCCCTAATCAGATGAGACCCATGACTTCACAGTCTGATCTCCTCCACCTAAATCAACCCCAATCTCCAGAAGAAAGTAAAATTTGTGAGGTTCAAAGGTCAGGCTAACACTAAATATGATAAAAGAATCGCTCAGAAAGATACATTTAATAAATCTGTATTACCGCCATTATACCTGAAGACTACATTGTATACACTGAAGAGCCAAATAAACTGGGACACCTGCTTAATATCCTGCGAGCACGCAGAAGTGCCGCAACACGACGCGGCATGGACTCAACTAATGTCTGAAGTAGTGCTAGACGAAATTGACACCGTCAATCCTGCAGGGTTGTCCATAAATCCGTAAATGTACGAGGAGGTGGAGATACCTTCTGAACCGCACATTGCAAGGCATCCCAGATATGCTCAATAATGTTCATGTCTGGGGAGTCTGGTGGCCAGCGGAATTGTTAAAACTCAGAAGAGTGTTCCTGCAGCCACTCTGTAGCAATTCTTGGCATGTGGAGTGTCGCATTGTACTGCTGGAATTGCCCAAGTCCGTCGGAATGCACAATGAACATGAATGGATACAGTGATCAGACTATATTCGTACGTACATTTCACTTGTCAGAGTCGTATCTAGGCGCATCAGGTGTCCCATATCACTCCAATTACAAACGGTCCGTACCATTACAGAGCCTCTACCAGCTTTAACAGTCCCCTGCTGACATGCAGGGTCCATGGATTCATGAGATTGTCTGCATACCCGTACATGTCCATCTGCTTGGTACAATATGAAACGAGACTCTTCCGCCCAGGCAATATGTATCCAGGCCAATGTCAGTGTTGACGGGCCCAGGCGAGGCCGAAAGCTTTGTGTTGTGCTGTCATCAACAGTACACGAATGGGCCTTAGGCTCCGAAAGCCAATATCGATGATGTTTGCTTGAATGGTTCGCACGGTGACACTTGCTGATGGCCCAGCACTGAAATCTGCAGCAATTTTCGGAAGGGTTGCACTTCTGCCACGTTGAACGATTCTCTTCAGTCGTTGTTGGTCCCGTTCTTGCAGCATCTTTTTTCCGGCCGCAGCGTTGTCGGAGATTCGATGTGTTATCAGGTTCCTGATATTCACGGTACAATCGTGAAATGGTCGTAGGGGAAAATTCCCACTTCATCGCTACCGCGGAGAAGCTGTGTCCCATCGCTCTCGCGCCGACTATAATGCCACGTTCAGACTCACTTAAATATTGATAATCCGCCATTGTAGCAGCAGTAACCGATCTAACAATTGCGCCAGATACTTGTTGTCTTATACTGGTGTTGCCGACCGCAACGCGGTATTCTGCCTGCTTGCATATCACTGTATTTGAATACACATGCCTATACCAGTTTCTTTTCGCGCTTCAGAGTATTTGCAATGACTGCTGTACAGGTAATGTGAGATGCGCGGATAATGGCATAAAGGAGACTTAGAACTTGCGAAGCTTCATCGCAGCAATTATAGAATAGATGGACAACCGGACAGAAAAGTTTTAATACAGCGATTACAAAATTAGAGACTTCTGAACTCGTTTCTGGAGTGGTTTCCTTTGTCACGAAACTGTACTAAGGCGAAAGCACGTTGTTCCGAACAAATACTATTTATCCTTTTGTTTACAGTTTCAAGAATGGATGCAGTTGTTAGTAAATGCTACGCGTGATAGCAGTAACTTTTAGCAGACTCTTTGTACTTCGAGATGTAAATGGCATAGGTTTCCCTGGATAGATCGAACACAGCGTGAAATAACGTCACGAATTACAGTGAATAGTCCTACCTCTGAACCCAATTCTAAAGAATGATTTACTGTAGGTATTGAAGATTCGACAGAGTTGTGCGAAACAGTCAGTCTGGAGCCACGTGATCGCAGTGACTCTCTCAGATAGCTAAAAGTGATATCTACATCATGTCTTCCAGTTGGCGCTCGTGTGGGGGTCTTCGTCCGACGGCCTTTTAGTGCTTTTCCTGACGTTTCGTCAGCACTAGTGACTAGCATTGTGAAAGATTCGTCGTCCACTGCCACCAACAATTGTTCATGGCCTCCTGTGGTGAGAAGGCTGCGCAGTTGCGGATATTTGCAATAATATTTAAAAAGCGTGCACCGAACTGGATATTCACGCCAATGCCTGTTGATATCCGCAGTAGTAATTGCTTTGTGTTTAGAATTTAAAAGAGAGAGTAAATACTACGATTTTTGTCTATTTTCGCAATACAATCCATAGATGATAATGATTATTATCGTTTTGCCTTACTACTATTACTCATTCAGGACGGAATACTGCTATGTTGGCTTGAACGCGATGTTTTCTGGAGATAATAGTTGCGTTGTTGACATCAGCTAGGGCTAAAGATTGCAACTGATAATCTTCCTGATTTTTCGCATGATTACATGTAAATCCTGCTGCAGTCGTGCCATCGGCCTTACCTTTGAGTTATTAATGTTCTGTTTACATTGACAGAGGTCACTTAGGTAATTACCGAACGCTACGCCAAAGCGCTATGAAGGCTGTTCTAGGACGCCCGATCCACTGAAATTCACACCTCATGGTCTGACTCCTGTTTTTGTATCACGACGTACATAACATTCGCGAGCTTCTGTTAATTAAAAGTACGTAATGCAACGCCTATTAGACTGAGCAGCGTAGCACATTATCATAATTTAAAATTTGGTCAATTAACATATATTTCATAAACGAACTGTAACGTGTGTCTGAAAAGTTTAGTGAATGGACTCAGAAAATATAGTAAGGATGAGTTTCAAAACAAAAAATGTTTACTGACCTTCAGGATAACCACCATTAGCTACAACACACTTCTCACATCGGTTGTAAAGATGTTTCTGTATATCCTCATCATTACAGCAGGTGGGACCTGTTAGTACCAATAGGATCCGGAGACGAAGCGACAGTCAGTGGCATGGAGTACATCGTTCTTCCGCAGCTCAAAAGAAGTCGGCTAACAAAATTCAAGAAGAAGACGGTGCTGACCGGATCCGTCACCTTCTACCGGAAGGAGGCAGTGAAGACGATGAACACCTTTACGCTGACTGGTGCTTGGTCTCTGGACCCTATTGGTAGTATCAGGTCTCACCTCCCGTAATGACGTGGATACGCAACAATGGATTACGACGGTTCTTCGAGCGATTCCTCATGAGGCGTTTCCGGATAGTTTCCAACAGCTTTAGAACCGATGTCAGAAATGTGCTGTACCTAACGGTGATTACTTTGAAGGTCAGTAAAGTCATCTTGTTTGTAACTCTTGTTTTCTTAATTTTCTTAGACCATTCACCTAACTAAATAACATTTAATAGCATGCAAAATGTACTGACCATTTCCAACACAACTTCATTTGATTTCTCAATGTCCAGGAAATATTGAGCAGAAAATTTCTCAAAATCAAATCTGTTCACTAATTTCTAAATAAAGTTGTAACTTTAGGAACGCATCGAGGATATCGCAAACCGTGTTGCATTATAATGTAGTAATGATCAGCATCGACATTTTTATCCTACGCAATGAAACTGAAGTGCCGCCTCGGTAGACAACATTCAGTTCATCCGCACACTTACCGTCTGAACTCCAGTGTACGGTACGCTTTAAAGTGCTCTACAGTATTTTAATACCCGCAGATGGAGAAAAAAGTCTTTCGCATGCAGTTACGGATGGGCATACCAACTGGCGCTAATAGCATAGGCACATAGGGAACACACACGACACAGATCTGTAAGTCCACGGTATTGGTGATACGTTGAGAAAACCGTCGCGAAACACATGTGCTACAAAACGCCACTGTTTCCTGCGCATGTACCGCGACTTCAATATGGGATATGATCACTGTGCACACGTACACGTGCCGCACAACGGGTTGGCATACTCTGGATCAGGTCGTCGAGCAGCTGCTGGGGTATAGCCTCCCAGTCTTGCACCAGTGCCCGTTGGAGCTCCTGAAGTGTCGTAGGGGTTTGAAGAGAAGGTGCAGAGATACGTCGACCGAGAGCATCCCAGACGTGCTCGATGGAGTTTAGGTCTGGAGAACAGGCAGGCCACTCCATTCGCCTGATATCTTCTGTTTCAAGGTACTCCTCCACGGTGGCAGCTCGGTGTGGCCGTGTGTTATCATCTATTAGGAGGAAGGTGGGACCCACTGCACCCCTGAAAAGGCGGACATAATGGTGCAAAATGACGTCCCGATACACCTGACCTGTCACAGTTCCTCTGTCAAAGACATGCAGGGGTGTACGTGCACCAATCATACTCCTACCCCACACCATCAAATCACGATCTCCATACAGATCTCTTTCTAGGACATTAAGGGGTTGGTATGTGGTTCCTGGTTCACGCCTGGACTCGTCCGCGAACATTACCTGGGACCACTGTTCCAATGACCATGTACTGTGTTCTTGACACCAGGCTTTACGGGCTCTCCTGTGACAAGGAATCAGTGGAATGTAGCCTGCAGGTCTCCGGGAGAAATAAACCATGTCTGTTCAGTCGTCTGTAGACTGTGTGTCTGGAAACAACTGTTCCAGTGTCTGCGGTAAGATATCGAGCAAGGCTACCTGTAGTACTCCGTGGCCGTCTGCGGGCACTGATGGTGAGATATCCGTCTTCTTGTGGTGCTGTAAACTGTGAACGTCCCGTGCTGTAACGCCTGGAGACGTTTCCTCTCTGTTGGTATCGTTGCCATAATCTTGAGGTCACACTTTATGGCACGCGGAGGGCCCGTGCTACGACCTGCTGTGTTTTACCAGCCTCCAGTCGCCCTAGTATTCTAACCCTCATAACGTCATCAATATGTGTTCTTTGAGCCATTTTTAACACATAGTCACCATTAGCACGTCTGAAAACGTCTGCACACTTCCTCGCTGCACCGTACTCTGACATGCACCAACACTCCTCTGCGTATATGGACTGCTGCCAGCGCCACCGTGCGACCAACGTAGCTCAAATGCACCGCATGGTCATACACCGAGGT
Organism: Schistocerca cancellata; assembly: GCF_023864275.1. Taxonomy (NCBI): domain Eukaryota; kingdom Metazoa; phylum Arthropoda; class Insecta; order Orthoptera; family Acrididae; genus Schistocerca; species Schistocerca cancellata. Next base: position 155,095,431 of record NC_064631.1, read on the forward strand.
AATTTAAACCCACAAACGGCCCACCAGAGCGTTGTTTCACCATGTATCAGCATTATCCTTAATTTATGTGCACGAGTGTAGAAACAGTGGACGATAGATAGATAGTAGAAATAGAACCATGGATAGAATTATCGCCTATGGATAGAGACCGCCTGCCTAGAGATTTAACTGAGTAGTGTTATTTTGCAATTTTAATTCGAATTATACATCAAGACAAAAGATTAGTTTTCTTCCGACTTCAGTTCAGAGAACGTTGAGTCTGTGTTCATGGAAATGTAGTCAATGCGGGACAGATAGACTAAACCTGCATTCTACAATTTCTGCAACCAGCGTTACCGAAGATGAGTAATATATTTTACAATTCGCTATTCTGTATTACTTTCATTACGTGTGTGCTGCCCCAGAACCCATACACTCGTTCTACCAGGACGCCTTTATTCGTCTTCTTCAGCGGCAGCAAGATTTTCATTAAAGAGGACGCCCCGAGTCAACAACATATTCCGTCAGCCAATACTGTGGATCAGCTCTAGCGGGTACGTTTCACGGTGAAGACCAGAGGTTTTGGCACAGGCGTCGTCTTTCAGCAAGCGGGACTGAGCTGGTCATGCCACGTCGCGTAACCGTAGTCTGAGACCGGCGCCGTGGAGCGGACCTGTTGAGGCGTCTGCCCCTGTTGGGCTCCCGCTGCCCGTATTTCCCGTGGAATCAGAAACTGCTTTTACTGCCGGCCTTGGGTGCGGCGATACGTCTTGTTTATTGCCGCCCGGCGCACGCCATCGATGCCATTTCTCGCTGTCGCCACTCGCGGAGCAGTAGAAAGCTCTCCGAGACGAGCTCGCTGTCCAGAAGACGTCGCGACTGGCTTTCACTGCGAATCCGTGGCAACTGACTCCTTCCAGTGCCGTAATGGAATTTTCTCGAAAATGGATGTTCTCGTCTGTGAAAGCGGTGTTATTTAAAACTGGTGATGACTGCTGATTCCAACCTTCGCATTTGCATCCCAAACAGTCGAAATTTGCTGCTCGTGATCTTCCATGGAGAATCATCGATAGGAAGTAACTTTAGGGGGCCTTAGCGACGTCTCTTAGGACCCTTGTTGTTCGTGTCATACATTATTGACGAGCAGACAGTATTAAAGGGACCATTACGTAGAAGTGATTCAAAAAATGCATTTTTTATGGTTTTGAATCTTTGAGATCTTGTTCATATACTCTTCAAACGATTTAATGTAATATCATATCAAATAACTGTGAAGTCGTCATTTGTTCGTATTTACTTGTTAACTCGAATTAACGTTCAGTCGTGGTACGCTTATCGGGAAAAGTAACAAAGGAAACATTACTGACTGGCCACCATCGGTTTCATTCACATTTCTAGGATATGAAGCTCGGCGCCTGGGCATTTATTTCCTAAAGTACTACGACGAAAACTACCCTCTCTCTCCCCCCCCCCCCCCCCCAAAAGAGATTAAAAGTGTACTTCAGGATAAAAGAAGGGGCGCAGTCCGAAGGGCATGAAAGGGAAGAGGGGACTGAGAAGAGAGTGAGACAAGGCTGTTGTCTGTCCTAGGTATTACTTAATCTGTACACCGAACAAACAGTAAAGGAAGTCAATAAAAAATTTGGAGAAGGAATTGAAGTTCATGGAGAAGAAATAAAAACTAAGGAGTTTGCCAATGACATTGTGATTCTATCAGAGACAGCAAAAGACTTCGAAGTGCAGTTGAACGGAATCGGCAGTACTTTGAAAGTAGGATATAAGATGGACGTAAGAGAAGGAAGACAAGGGTAATGGAATGTAGTCGAACTAAGTCAGATGATGCAGAGGGAATAGAGTAGGTGACGAATTACTAAAAGTAGTAGATGAGTTTTGCCATTTGCGCAGTAAAATAACTGATGATGGACGAAGTATAGACGGTACAAAATGTAGTGGCAATGGAAAGAAAAGCATCTCTGATAAGAGAAATTTGTTAACATAGAATAGAGACTTGAGTGTCAGGAAGTATTTTCTCAAGGCATTTGTCTGGAGTGTAGCCATGTACGGAACTGAAACGTGGGCGATAAGTAGCTCAGAGATGAAGAGAATAGAAACTTTTGAAATGTGGTGTTACGCAGGAATGCTGAAGATTAGACGGGTAGATCGCATAACCAATGAGGAAGTACTTAACAGAATTACGGAGGAAAGAAATTTGTGGCATAAATTGACGACAGAAGTTGTCGGTTGATAGGACACCTTCTCAGACATCAAAGAATCTTCAATTTAGTATTGGAGGAAAGTGAGGAGGGTAAAAATTGCAGGGGGAGAGCAGAAGACGAGCACAGTAAGCAGGTGCAAATAGATAAGGGATGCAGTGGTCATTCGGAGATGATGAGGCTTGCACAGGATACAGTAGTTTAGACAGTTGTATCAAAGCAGTTTTCGGAACGAAGACCTAGACAACAACAAAAACTACTACTACTAATACTACCACCACCACCACCACCACCACCACCACCACCACCACCGCCACCATTACTTCAACAGACATCTAATCTCTAGGTCTCTGGCTTCAGTCTCTATGGCAAAATTTTTATTATTTTGATTTAAGATCTACATTTAGAATTTTACCATTTAACAATACACTGATGAGCCGAAACATTAGGATCACCTGCTTAATAGCTTTTTTGTCCGTCTATAGAACGAAATAAATCACTGATTCTGCATATCAGGGATCTGGCAGTTTCTTAGCATGTTTGTGGGGGTGTTTGGCACTAGATGTCTACGCACAGGTAATGTAATTCGCGTAAGTAAAGGACGTTGATTTGCGTACCCGACAGCGACCAATATGGGTTCCGTGCGATTTACTTCGGCAGAATTTGGTCGCCGAGACTTCAACGTTGGTCCTCTGAAACTCTCTTCAAACCAGTGTAGCGCGGTTCTGACTCCGAGACACGGACAGTTATACTGATGAAAGATGATATCACCGTCGGGGAACACACCTAATATGAAGAGATGCATGTAAGACATCCAGCGCGAAGAGATGCAGGTAGTTCGCAGTTATCAGTGTGTCTTCGATTACTACCACAGGTCCCACGAAAGCGCAGGAGCATGACTCCTACAGCGTAACACTGCTCCCTCCAGCCTTCTTTCGTGGTGCGGTGCACGCTTGGAGCCGCCGTGCACCCCGATGACGGCGTTTGTGGGAGTCGACCATCGACATAGTATAGCAAAAATGTTATTCACCCGACGAGTCGACACGTTTCCATTGATCGACGGTCAAATCCCGATGTCCCGTGCTCGCTGCAATCGTAACTGACGATGTCGTTGGCTCAACGTGTGAACACGTAGGGGTCGTCTGCTACGGAGATCCACGTTCAACAATGAACGATGAACGGCGTGGTCCGAAACACTTGTGCGTGCACCATCATTGTGGTCTTTCGGCAGAGATGCCACAGATCACCATTTACCCTATTTTACATAGTAGAAAAGCCTCCTAACCCCATGTTCTGTGAAGAGTTGTGAACGGCTATCCATTTAGCGCCTAGTGACAGTTTCACAGTCCTTCTACCTCTTTCCGTAGATGCCACGATAGTAGCACGTGGACATTCCACCAGCTTCGCTGTTTTCGAGATACTCGTTCACAGGCTCTGCGTAATAATAATCTGCTCTTTATGAAAGTCGCTTATCGCAATGGATTCCCCCATTTGCAGCTCGTATCTTCGCTAGGGTGATTCCCCCCCGCCCCATCCGTGTCTGCTCCGCTTACATACTTTTGTTACTGCTTGACTTGCCTGCAACGCCACCAGGTGGCATCCAACGTCGCGGTGGGCAGTGGTCCTGTTTCAGCTCATCAGTATACATTACGTGTCTCTGTATCAAATGTGTGATAGTACTTAAAGATACATGATGTTGTTTGTATCAAAAATATTATGCAATTTTTATGAATTAACGTTTAAATTTGATAATAAATATAGAATTTAAATAAAAGTAAAAAAATGTCACTATTAGCGTGAACCGAACCATGGACTTCGCAGTTTTAAGGCTGAGGCCCATACACTAAGCACTCAGCTACCGCCGAGTCTTGTAAAATGATGGAAGTGTTTTGTATTTAACAGCTCTCGGAAATCTTCTGATCTTCAAATGCTATATTTTTGGAGTGTTTTCTGAGAACTGCGTCGTACTGATATCAAGACACGGCCCTACATATTCTGGAAGTATGAAGTCCAGGCGACAATGTTCTCAATCAACCATATTCAGTGCAAATGAGACAAGATTCATCTGCTCGTAAAGTCAAGTTAAGATCTGAAAGAGAATCAATACAGGAATAAGGAAGACCCATGGCCCTTCCTTAGAAAGCAAAATTTGATAATCGACGGATATGAGCTTGCAAGTTGAACGGAAACCTTCAATGTTGGGGGCTACAGCCTATCTAGGTGCGGCCTGTAGGTACTAATTAACACAGCACACAGATTAAGGCGCTCGCACTTAATGAACTGTGGGCGCAGTTAAGATCGATTTGAACAGAAGCGAAAGTTCCACAGTGTCGAGGATTTGCAGGAAAAGTTCCCGCAATTAAGACTTGAGATATCTGCCACGGTTAATACGTTTCCGAGTTTTCGTTCGAGTAAACACAGCCCTACTGTGCGCAGCAGATTTACTGTTCGATCGGGAAACGACGTTGCCTCGGCCACAGCAATATCCGCCGCTTACCCTGCGACTCGCGGCTGTCTTCCCGAAGCCCCCCGGCCTCGAAAGACCCGCCGAAAGTTTCACGAACTTCAGGAAAAAAGTAAGAATGCAGAGCAGACCACGCAAATACAGGAATTGTACGCAGCGTAAAATGTGAGCGTCTAGCAAAAGAGATACGTCAAGGCCAGCAAGAACAGGGCATCCGGTGTATAAAATTGAGGTAATTCACCACCACCACCACCACCGCCACCACCACCACCATCATCTCCTTGTTATTCCGAGTAGCATGATGAGGGTAAAGGGTCTCATACACTTGTTTAGAATGATTGAACTAATTTCCATTTTATTCAGAAGTATTAGATCGACCCTAAGAGGAAACACAACTCATTTACCTCAAAATTTATATTTCTTTTGATTAACCTTAATTTATTTTGTTTTAATAAATTAACCTTCGCCCCACGGCTTCGACACATATATTGCACACACCTCTTCTTTCCTTCTAGCTGTGTCCACCCCCCCCCCTCCCCAATCTCACTGCCCACAGCTCATTCTCCCACCTTTATCTATCATTCTCATTCTCCACACTCTCAGTTTCTGTCCATTTATTCCTCCCCCTCTCTCTATCTCCTCTTCCATCTCTTCCTGTCATTCTCCTACTCTCCTATCACTTTATGCATCACCTCCTCCCCTTTCACCCTATCCATCATCTCATCCTCTCCCTCTCTGTGTCCCTCCCCTCCTCACTTTCTTCTTTTATACCCCCCCCCCCTCTCTCTCTCTCTCTCTCTCTCTCTCTCTCTCTCTCTCTCTCTCTCTCTCTCCATCGCCACCTGTCTTTTTCTATCACTACCCAACCCCTCCTGCCCCTCTCTCTGTCCATCCTTTCCTCTGTCAATATCAACCTTGCCCCTGGTCATGTTGATCTGTGTGAGTGGCACCTGTAAAACAGTATGTCAGTACCACTCCAACGCAACATGCCTGTTGTGCAGGGTAGCCCACATTAGGAGCTTCAAAACTGTTCACTGCCCCTGAAGTGTAGGCTGCCCTCTGACACAGGTCAGTAAGGTTTGCCAATGCTATTCTCACACAACATGCCCGTTGTGCCGTGCAGTCTGTGTGGCAGGGACTGAAAAAAAATAAAATGTTTTTACCTGTATCAGTGCTCTTATTGGAGTAGAAGCTTTTGAACCCCACAGCACTGATACTCATAATGTTTGTTGTTTGTGAGCGAAATGTGGTTGAAATCGATCAACAGGTTTAGGAGAAGATCCCAGACATACATATACAGGGTGATCCATTGATCGCGACCAGGCCAAATATCTCACTAAATATAAAATTTTGTACATGGCTACGAAATAAGCATCAAACGAAAAAACTACAAAGAACGAAACTTGTCTATCTTGAAGGGGGAAACTAGATGGCACTACGGTTTCGTGAGATATTTGGCCCGGTCACTATCAATGGACCTCCCTGTGTATATATATATATATATATATATATATATATATATATATATATATATATATGGTTATTTCTCATCACACTCTAAAGAATGCCGTTATCGTAGATTTGTAGCTACTGAAACCATTAATTACATATTGTAAAGCAAATGCAAGCATAAAAAGGCCAAGATTCCATTTCTACGCATTAGTCCCCCCTAAATGCTAATGAAAGCTATCTCTTACAGAAACGATCTGGCCTTTTTGACAGTGCTGGCGCCGAGGGAATATCAGATGCACTGAACAACCCATTTCTCTCCTATCCTAATACATTAGAACGATCATGTGAGTTCATTACAGTCAGCTAACCCTTTTTGGATTCGTCTACCGAAACGTTTTTTGCTTGTTGTACCTTGGAAGACAGACTATCTCCTTTGCTATTAGTAATTTAGCAGAAAGTCACTTATATATATTCCAGTTACTACTGTAATATCCTTATGTCAATTGTTACCATAAGATCTTAAAGCTATTTGCATTGCTTTTCGAAATTCATTACGAAAAAGTTTCTTTTTGTTGTTTTTTTTTTATTTTTAAGAAGTGATAGTCTGTACATTGTATCTTCTTCATGCATATGAAAAATTTCCGTATTTTAACGTGACGTAGACACGGAAAGGCTGCTTACACCCTGACCAAGGAGAAACGATGGATATACATTTCTATTAATAAAATGGACATGTGTTACTGATCAACAACATATACATTGCTAATATCTTCCTGTTACAGTTCAACAGACTTCCTCGCATATGGTACGTGCAATAGTTCTCGAATATACAGTGTGGATGCTTGTGTATGACTTTGGTACCGCTTTCTACAAAATGATGATTCGCTGGATCGAATCACGCTCGCTGCGTAGTTACTTAGTGATTAAATGGAGTCATTCTGCAGGCCTCATTAGCTGACAAGCGCAGTTGCTCATTAATTACTCGGCACATACCATCAAAGTCTTTCCTCTACGTTATTAAAAAAAAGGAACATACACAATAACAAACACAACGAGAAATACACTTCATTCTTGGAATGTCATAACGTCTTGTGTGAATTACTTCTCTTTCTCACGTCAAGCGTTCTCATTACGTGAATGCCACTACAGTCAAAGCTTCCATTGCTACGAAAGTCTACATTTTGGTCTTTGATGTCTTTCAACCGTCTTCAAAGAGATCTTCCCTATTCAGACGTCTTTCGATGGCTTCCAAACGAAACATTTCGGCGGATCGCTTCTTGTTATATGAGCCATTGCGTGCACAGCACTCTAGTTGAATTAATTAAATTACACAGAAAATTCATAGTATTGCGAGTTGTATTTCTTGCTTGAAATATTGCCGACCCTGCCTGCGTTGTTTAGCTGTAGTTATCCCGGAGCTTCGTGAACGAGAACATAAATCCTTGTTGCGCGTGCGGCGCTGTAGGTCTTCTTAATTTCATGCTAACTTCTTCGAACGTCGCTCCCTGTTAAAGGGGAGCGTGTTTCTTGGTGGCGACTTTTTACGTTGACCAGCGAATTTGCGCAAGATGCGAGGGCAGCATGCTCGGAAGTTTGGCACTGAGGGGAGGCTCTCTTGTTTTGTGGAACACACCAACAGTCACGAATCTCTAAGACGTCGTGTAGGTTTCATTACGTTTGGAATCGAATTAGATGTAGCGCCTAACTGGTCGAACAGTAGCATTCAAACCTTTTGCCTGTCCTTTTTAAAACCTTAATAGGACAACATCAAAATTTGTATCCGTGTCAGTTTTAGTTTAAGAAATGAACTTTTTTGGCGCAATCCTCTTTTAGAATAATTACTTAGCGTATGGCAAAACTATGGAAAAATGTTACCAATGTAAAACAGAAGATTAAGATATAAAACAAACATAAGAAAATATTAATAACTTTACAGTAAGTGAACATTCATAGACGTTTCCAGAATGAGATTTTCACTCAGCAGCAGAGTGTGCGCTGATATGAAACTTCCTGACAGATTAAAACTGTGTGCCGGACCGAGACTCGAACTCGGGACCTTTGCCTTTCGCGGGCAAGTGCTCTACCATCTGCGCTACCCAAGCACGACTCATGACCCGTCCTCACAGCTTCAATTCTGCCAGTATCTCGTCTCCTACCTTCCGCGAAGAGCTTCTGTGAAGTTTGGGAGGTAGGAGACGAGGTACTGGCAGAATTGAAGCTGTGAGGACGGGTCATGAGTCGTGCTTGGGTAGCTCAGATGGTAGAGCACTTGCCTGCGAAAGGCAAAGTTCCCGAGTTCGAGTCTCGGTCCGGCAAACAGTTTTAATCTATCAGGAAGTTTCATTCATAGACGTCGTTAATAGCCCAGTACCACCATAAGCTCTGCGTGCACGGAGGTTAATCATGTAATAGCCTTCGGTGAGTCCTTCATGAAGTGATTACAAACTCCATTAAATCTTATTCTTGGCCAGTTGCAACACAGTCACGTTCGGTGCTCTGTGCGGTCTTCCTTTCATAAAGATATGCTTTCCACTCTTGTATTTGAAACGGTTGACGCGGCTCCAGGATTATCGTGGTATTTGCAAGCATCTAGCGGTACAATGCACTTTCTCCTACGTGTATCCAGTGAGTATACTTCTACAGCAGACATAACTTTTACGAGGTCTGTTCAGTAAAATTACGTAACTTTGCCAACAAAAATTATCTTTTACGAGGTGCATTCAAGTTCTAAGGCCTCCGATTTTTTTTCTCCGGACTGGAAAGAGATAGAAACAAGCACATTGTTTTAAAATGAGGCCGCATTCATTGTCAATACGTCCCAGAGATGGCAGCACCTTACGGCAGATGGAATTTTACCGCCAGTGGCGAGAATGAGAACTGTTTTATATACTTAAAATGGCGACGTTTTCCTTACTTGAACAGTGTGCAATCATTCGTTTTCTGAATTTGCGTGGTGTGAAACCAATTGAAATTCATCGACAGTTGAAGGGGACATGTGGTGATGGAGTTATGGATGTGTCGAAAGTGCGTTCGTGGGTGCGACAGTTTAATGAAGGCAGAACATCGTGTGACAACAAACTGAAATAACCTCGGGCTTGCACGACACGATCGGGAAAGTGGAGAGAATTGTTTTGGGGGATTGCCGAATGACTGTTGAACAGATCGCCTCCAGAGTTGGCATTTCTGTGGGTTCTGTGCACACAATCCTGCATGACGACCTGAAAATGTGAAAAGTGTCATCCAGGTGGGTACCACGGATGCTGACGGATGACCACACGGCTGCCCGTGTGGCATGTTGCTAAGCAATGTTGACGCGCAACGACAGCACGAATGGGACTTTCTTTTCGTCAGTTGTGACAATGAATGAGACGTGGATGCCATTTTTCAATCCAGAAACAAAGCGCCAGTCAGCTCAATGGAAGCACACAGATTCACCGCCACCAAAAAAATTTCGGGTAACCGCCAGTGCTGAAAAAATGATGTTGTCCATGTTCTGGGACAGCGAGGGCGTAATCCTTACCCATTGCGTTCCAAAGGGCACTACAGTAACAGGTGCATCCTACGAAAATGTTTTGAAGAACAAATTCCTTCCTGCACTGCAACAAAAACGTCCGGGAAGGGCTGCGCGTGTGCTGTTTCACCAAGACAACGCACCCGCACATCGAGCTAACGTTACGCAACAGTTTCTTCGTGATAACAACTTTGAAGTGATTCCTCATGCTCCCTACTCACCTGACCTGGCTCCTAGTGACTTTTGGCTTTTTCCAACAATGAAAGACACTCTCTGTGGCCGCACATTCACCAGCCGTGCTGCTATTGCCTCAGCGATTTTCTCCTAAAGAAGCCTTGGCCGCTGCCATGGAATCATGGCGTCAGCGTTGTGAAAAATGTGTACGTCTGCAGGGCGATTACGTCGAGAAGTAACGCCAGTTTCATCGATTTCGGGTGAGTAGTTAATTAGGAAAAAAATCGAAGGCCTTAGAACTTGAATGCACCTCGTACTTATTGTGCATAACCTCCTTCGAAATACTCCCCTCTACAGTTGATACAAGGCTCCCAGTGCCGTTTCCTCTTCAGAAGCAGTCTTGGTACGCCTCTTGCTGGATCGCGCGAAGCGCTATCTGCGAATTTGCTTCTATCTCGTCTATCGTTGCAACTCTTGGTCCTTTCAACGGGATTTTCAACTTTGGAAGAAAAAAAAAGTCCGGAGGGGCAATGTTAGGGGAGTAGGGAGGACCAGGTAACTCAGTGATTTCGTTTTTCGTGCAACAGTCAGGCACCGACAGAGGTGAACGCGCGGGTGCGTTATCGTGATGCAAGAGCAATGAATTGTCTCGCCACATTTCAGGCCGTTTCCTTCTCCCATTTTCTCGGAGGTGTTGCAACACGTTCCGATAATACCATGATAAACCGTTTTTCCGTGTGGCACAATTTAGTTGACGTTCGTGACACGAGCGTCGTCGGTAGACGTCGAAGGGCGTCCTGAACAATGGTTACCTTTATCTTCCGTTCGGCCATTTTTGAACCGTGTGAGCATTCGTAATACCAAGTATGGCTTAAGCACTCATCACCGTAGGCTTCCTGCATAATTTGGTGTGTATCTGTAAAAGTTTTCTTGAGTGTCACACAAAATTTAATGCAGACGCGTTGCTGCTCTAACTCTGCCGTCTTGAAATTCGCAAACTGTGCGACACACTCAATACGGCGCCGAACAATAACTAACTGACAAACAGCAATGAAACTTCCGGAAGTTATACATTAAACACAGGCGTGTGCAGGGATACCAACCGCATTTCTCTGCAACCTACCATTGGCGCCAAATTACGACTGTTCCGGAACTTTTTCAACAGACCTCGTATTTGGATTCAGAGCTCTTCCCGGTACAAATTTCTTTAGATACAGGGCTATTACAAATGATTGAAGCGATTTCATAAATTCACTGTAGCTCCATTCATTGACATATGGTCACGACACACTACAGATACGTAGAAAAACTCATAAAGTTTTGTTCGGCTGAAGCCGCACTTCAGGTTTCTGCCGCCAGAGCGCTCGAGAGCGCAGTGAGACAAAATGGCGACAGGAGCCGAGAAAGCGTATGTCGTGCTTGAAATGCACTCACATCAGACAGTCATAACAGTGCAACGACACTTCAGGACGAAGTTCATCAAAGATCCACCAACTGCTAACTCCATTCGGCGATGGTATGCGCAGTTTAAAGCTTCTGGATGCTTCTGTAAGGGGAAATCAACGGGTCGGCCTGCAGTGAGCGAAGAAACGGTTGAACGCGTGCGGGCAAGTTTCACGCGTGGCTCATTCCACAACTGGAGACCGACAGCGCCGACTTCATCTTTCAACAGGATGGTGCTCCACCACACTTCCATCATGATGTTCGGCATTTCTTAAACAGGAGACTGGAAAACCGATGGATCGGTCGTGGTGGAGATCATGATCAGCAATTCATGTCATGGCCTCCACGCTCTCCCGACTTAACCCCATGCGATTTCTTTCTGTGGGGTTATGTGAAAGATTCAGTGTTTAAACCTGCTCTACCAAGAAACGTGCCAGAACTGCGAGCTCGCATCAACGATGCTTTCGAACTCATTGATGGGGACATGTGGGAGGAACTTGATTATCGGCTTGATGTCTGCTGAATCACTAAAGGGGCACATATCGAACATTTGCGAATGCCTAAAAAAACTCTTTGAGTTTTTGTATGTGTGTGCAAAGCATTGTGAAAATATCTCAAATAATAAAGTTATTGTAGAGCTGTGAAATCGCTTCAATCATTTGTAATAACCCTGTATATAGACATGTGAAGTTAGAGGCTGTCGAATCTAGTGAATAGAGACGGTTTTTCGCAGACTTGCGTGGAATTCGCCAGTTTTTATTTTACCAGCTGCTACATAGTCGCGTATATGAACAGCGATCCAATACTTTCAGATTTTTTTTTATTCCAGTCTTTGATCGCAATATCAATTCTTTTGACGATGACCGGTTTCAGTCAGTAATGACCATCCTCAGATCTTTTCTACACCATGTCCTAAAGTTCAAATGATTCAAATGGCTCTGAGCTCTGTGGGACTTAACTACTGAGGTCATCAGTCCCCTAGAACTTAGAACTACTTAAACCTAACTAACCTAAGGACATCACACACATCCATGCCCGAGGCAGGATTCGAACCGGCGACCGTAGCGGTCACGCGGTTCCAAACTGACGCGCTTAGAACCGCACGGCTACACCGGCCGGCTGTCCTAAAGTGATGAGGCCGTAATGGCATCACAAACACATATAAATATACTCAGCACAGCATCGTCACATAGATCTAAAATAATGTGTAGAATGGACGATGTGGCCTATTCTTTGGGATGTTTTGGAACGCCGACTTCGTGCCAGGCCTCACCGACCAACATCGATACCTCTCCTCAGTGCAACACTCCGTGAAGAATGGGCTGCCATTCGCCAAGAAATCTTCCAGCACCTGATTGAACGTATGTCTGCAAGAGTGGAAGCTGTCATCAAGGCTAAGGGTGGGCCAACACCGTATTGAATTCCAGCATTACCGAGGAGTTCGCCACGAACTTGTAATTCATTTTCAGCCAGGTGTCCGGATACTTTTGATCGCATAGTGTTCATCCTAGAGGATGGCGACTGTCCATACACACGAGATCTTGTGAGCCACGTCCACAAGATTATCAGGAAGTTTCTGTATTCCTAGATTCCCTAGAAGTCTTCGACACTTTTACACACGGTAGAGTGCAAACAGTTATCTTAGCATGTGGAATAAATTATTAGGTATGTTCTTTCTGAATAAAAGAAATCAATACGTTGTCCTGGACGTCAGCAAAGGTAACGTTTCTAAAGAAGTGTGCTAGTCTTTTTCTCTGTGCAGGGTGAACCAGAACTCTCCCGACAAACTTACAGAGGTTGTTCATCGATACTTTCTGAGTATTTTGGTATAAGGGTCCCAAGGACTTCACCGGCTTGTTACAGCGTGACTACAAAATTATGATTTTTTCGGTTTGTTACCGCAGTAATCCCCTGCCTCTGTGAACATACTTTTACAACAGTGAAAAAGCCTATCATATGCAATCACCATAACACGAATGGATCCGTTTTCTCGTAGGCTCCTTTGTACAGACACAAAAGTGCAGTAACGTGGTTGCCGACGGTGTGTGAAGAACTTAGCGGAGTGAAGCCATGCAAGAGATGGTTATCGGCTACCTCTTCATCAGTAAACCTACCTACAGTACTGCTATGTACCAGTATTAACGCACGACGAACACTGCCGGACAACAAAACCTTAGATAGAACCGAGCAGTAGTGAATGCAGAATTGAGGTTAACGAGGTGAGAAGAACATTACTGTCTTACACACAGTGCATGCCGTCGACATTTATATTGCTGTGAATTTTTTTCAGTGCAGTACAAACACAAAATTAACTGTGGTAAGAAAGCAAACGAAATCCAATAACTACATAACGAGCCGCCGTAGACCGTGGTGCCTTCTATTCAGAATGTATTCCTGAACTACTTCTGAAAGTCTGTAGGCGGCGTTCTGTTTCAAACTGTAAGTATAAACGACCTGTTGGGTTGGGTGGTCAGCGATCATGAGACAGCTGGTCTCGCTGTTGTGTGTGGGGAAGTGTCATCATTGAGTGACAGTACGGGGATTAATCATCACTTGGACAGAATTTCTATTTGGTGCTATGCCTAGCAACATGCTTAAAATGTGGATAAATTCAAGTTAATGCGGATGCGTAGAAGAAACATTCGTGAAATGTTCGAATAATGTGTTAATGGTACGCTGGTTGATGCAGTTACGTCCATTAAATACAGTGTTAATTGTATGCTTCTTGACTCATTTGTGTCGATTAAACAACTAGGTTCAACTTTTCTAGTCGACCTGAAATTGAATGAGCACATAAAGTAAACTGTAGGGAAAGCGAATGCCCGATTACGTTTGATTGGGAGAGATCTGGTCAAGTGTAGCGCATCTATAAAGTACATCGTACTGAGCGCCTTCAGGTACAATCCGGAACCCTCTTCGTGGATGGGCAATAGAGGGCTGCCACACCATATAACTCCCTTGATAATAACGGTACTCGTTTCTGAGTTTTGGCGGCACGCACATTGGTTCAAATGGCTCTAGGCACTATGGGACTTAACATCTTTTACAGTAATACATTGATCAGTGTAATCCATGAAAGTACTGGCCACGCATCAGCGTCGTTATTCTTGGAGTCATATAAAACACGAGGTGCAATTCATTTGTAGTACCCATTACGAAGATTATAGAAATGAATAATATTACTAAGCTGCTTTACTTGCGTAATCTGCAACGTATTCTCGCGGGGTTCATTAAAAACTATTACTTGTTCAGTTCGTTCTGGTATCAACGGGGATTAAAAATTTCGTATTAAATTATTACATCTGCTTTTTCCATTTGAGTTATATCGCATTTTTTTCTCATTCAAAGTCTACTGCAGAAATTTCGATGGTACTCCGGTAAGCCAATGTCAGTCGACGATTAATTTGGAAGTCGTTTCCTCTTAATAGAATAAAATTTCCTATTTAGTTTAGTTAATTGGCCAGATCATATTTGATGCATCTACGTAAAGAGCGACGTCGGTCATCATTTATGACAGGTTAAATCATTCTTTAGATATTACTGCTCGTTAAACGACGACTAACATTTTTTTCATGACACCTGCCGACGTCTTTTTACACGATAAGTACAAACAAGTATCATTAAAAAAGCACAATTAATCTCTATGAAAAAGATACAGTTTCCTTGAATCTGTATAAACACTTACACTAGATAAATAATCGGTTTTACTTAATAAGTTTCCGTTGTAGTTGCAAAGCGGAAGTGTAATCACTAGCATAGCAACTGAACAGTACCCAATTGCAGCAGCACCTCAATCACAACTGAACGTGAATGGAAGTCATTTATTTCGTTTCTTTTCCGTAACAATAAAAATAACAATGCCGACTGATTACGCATTCGGCCGAATTCGATCGTCATGCAATCACAGGCTCGCAACACGCTTTCGTATAGGCCAGCTCTGCGAGCTGTGTTTACGTAGGATGGACTCCACTCGCACAGACTCCTACGGTGTGTACGAAACACAAGAAGGAAAAGCGAGAATCGGTTACAGAAATTTAAAAAAAATATAAAATTAATTAATAAAAATATTGTTCTCTTTGAATGATACCTACTAAAGCTTCAACTATGTGTGCTATCGGAATGGTTAGATTGAAAGCGGGCCTAGTGCTCATTTGAATGAGGTAAGTCTCAATCAATTAATTTATGAATAAATAATTAAATCAAATACGCTTCGCTGAATTATTAGGATGTTACCTCCCTGATTAGTATTAGATTAGACTCAAGGTCGAACTTTCGTATCTAGGCGCTCAGTCCGGAACCGCGCGACTGCTACGATCGCAGGTTCGAATCCTGCCTCGAGCATGGATGTGTGTGATGTCCTTAGGTTAGTTATGTTTAAGTAGTTCTAAGTTCTAGGGGACTGATGACCACAGATGTTAAGTCCCATGGTGCTCAGAGCCATTTGAACCATTTTTGAACTTTCGTATAAACATCATATGAAATAAAAAAAATCAATTAAATAAATGACTACGAGGGTGCCAGACTAAAAGTCGGATGGGTTGCACAAGTAACATTGCGGACACAATTTAACAGCCTGTCAACATTTATTTCACGAATCAGTTCATATAAAACACCAATTACGCATGATAAAGATCACTGTAGGAATGCTTAATACTATATGTATGACACAGTAGCTGGTTCAGTAACTATTTCATAATATGTTGAAAAAGCCTCAGTTTTGTATGAGAATGGATTCTTCTCTCTAAATGCTCACGCAAACTCATTCCACAATACATACACAGGAAGAAAAAAACAAAGATAAAACTGTACACCATGCTGGGCCAGAGAATCATTAACTCTACTGATCAGCCACGTGAACGCCAGCTTGCGTGTAAATTCTCCATCTCGGAGGTACAAAACATACAGAAATATGTAGGATGAAAGCAAGTCTTCACTCGATTCGAAATTCAATTTAATCAACACGCTTCAGTGAACAGGTGTGTTGGACTGGAGGCTTCGCACGTGACATAAAAGCACACGGGCTAATTTAGCGTGCTAACACAAAGAAATACTGAAGCCCCGAAATAAGTTTAAAAGAAAAACGCGGAAAATTAATTCGAGCACGACAAACGGATAACACACACACGCAACGCATTGACACTTTGAGATTCACACTAACTGGAAGAAGGCATAGCTTGAACACAGCGCTCTCCCATCGCTATGCAACGGTTGCACAAAGAATCGCGTTAATTAATTGAAATAGGCATCATCGCACTTCCTAACTGAAATAGGTACTCCGGTGTAATTTACCATGATTGTACTTCTAAGAAACGTATTAACATCTTTACTTCAACAAAATCCTTACACATTCCAGCTACCTAAAATTACGTTATAGTAGATGACCAGAGGAGACAACCCCCACCTTTCGACGACGCAGCGAACAGTACCGTTCTACGATAGCGGACCGAGGTCCCCAGGTAGTAGCGGAAATTAGCAGAGAGAATACATCCGTCTGTTTGTACCAACTTATACAACAGCTGCTGAGCAGTGCCTCCCAAGTGTCTCTTTGGTCCAGCAGACACTACTTTGTTTCTACACAAAAGTTGGCTACATTGCCACTGTCACTCAAGGAATCCCCCTGCCTATGAACCGAAGTACGTGGAAGTATCATACACAGACATTATCACACATTCTGCCTAGCAGATGAAAATAGAAATGGAAAACGGAAACACAAAAATATAACATCGAAAACGTAATAAACAAACGGATAAAGGAAATACAAAAATGGTTCAAATGGCTCTGAGCACCATGGGACTTAACTTCTGAGGTCATCAGTCCCCTAGGACTTAGAACTACTTAAAACCTAACTAACCTAAGGACATCACACACATCCATGACCGTAGCGGTCGCGCGGTTCCAGACTGTAGCGCCTAGAATCGCACCCCGGCCGGCAAACGAAACACAGAACTATACACTAAGTGTACCTATAGATGTAGTAAACGCAAAGCATAAATTGAAAACTGATAATATTAGTCTATAAGGTGCCGCTGCGACTGTCTCAAATGCTCTGCAGCTCATCCTTTACCCCAGAATCGAATGCTCAAATATACCGACCAGAAGAATAGAAAAGCTGAAGGTAGCTCAGCAGAGCCAGTGGAGCGACTCAAATAGAGACAAAGATCATTACCGGGTGTTGCTAAACTAGGAGGAATTTGAGTGCCGTACGCCAAATTATGTGGCAGCACACATAGCGAATCCGCATCAAATGATTAAACACGCAAATGGGGAACTCCTGCATCAAAGACAGTTTTTCTTTCGAAATACTAACCACGGTAGCTGTGCCAGGTAGTTCGTGGAGGGGGAAGAACTATAGAGAAAAAGATTAAAAACGTACGGAAACTGAGAATTACACTGATGGTAAAAAATCGCATCGTCAAGAAGGACGTAAACAAAAGTTGGTAGAGGTGTTTCTACATCTGGAAAATTGTGTCTATTCAAATATTTCGCGCCATTCGTGTAAGGTTGACGCTCATAGTGCCAGTATGAGGATGAAAGTCAGGGATGCTTTGAATACGCGCTGTCCGCCGCCGGTAGCTGAGTGGTCAGCCGGCACGGTAACTCAGCGTGTTCGGTCAGAGAGTTTAGCTGCCCTCTGTAATAAAAAACTGAGTCAACGAATCAACGAATAACCTGTACGGGTGTCGTCGGACGTCCGCTACGAACAAATTCAACGAACAATGTAGAACAAAATAAGATAAAAAAAGTCGGCAGCGCCACAGAATGTCAATCCTAAGGGCCCGGGTTCGATTCCCGGATGGGTCGGAGATTTTTCTCCGCTCAGGCACTGGGTGTTGTGTTGTCCTAATCATCATCATTTCATCCCCATCGATGCGCAAGTAGCCGAAGTGGCGTCAAATCGAAAGACTTGCACCAGGCGACGGGAGGTCCTAGTCACACGACATTTACATTTTAATACGCGCTGTAACGCTCGTGAGCGTTAGTTACCCTTGAGGTTGGACGTGATAAGTTGATATTAGTGAATTATCAACATATGAGTTTGAACGAGGTCATGTAAGGGCTACGAGAAGCCGGATGTTCCTTCTGAGATGTTGCAGCAAGACTTGGCAACAACGTAGCCACTGTACATGGTTGCTGGCAGCGGTGCCGGCAGTGGTGGCCGAGCGCTTCTAGGCGATTCAATCTGGAACCGCACGTCCGCTACGGTCGCAGGTTCGAATCCTGCCTCGGGAATGGTTGTGTGTGATGTCCTTAGGTTAGTTAGGTTTAAGTAGTTCTAAGTTCTAGGGGACTGATGACCTCAGATGTTATGTCCCATAGTGCTCAGAGCCATTTGAACCATTTTTTGCTGGCAGCGGTGGTCACGAGAGTATTCGGTCGCAAGAAGCGGGAACTTCGGACGGCCACGTAGCACTACCGAGAAGGACGGCCACCGTGTTCTGCGTATGGTTCTGGCGCATCGCACTGCACCAGCAGCAGCAATTTGAGCTGCAGTTGGCACCACAATGACAGAACCACCTGTTACAAATCAGCTCCGAGCCAGACGCCCTTTATCGTGCAGTCCACAGACCCCAAACCAGCGCTATTTGCGACTTCAGTGTTGCCAAGCGAGAACTCATTCGGGCCATGGCGGAAGTCTGTTGTGTTTTGTGATGAAAGCTGGTTCTACCTCGGTGCCCGTGATGGCCGTGTGTCGGTTAGAGCGTGGCCAGTTGAGGACCTGCAACCAACCTGTCCGCGCTCTTGACTCGTGGAGTTAAGGGCTCGATTGTGGTTATCCCATGCTCTCTGGCTGTAACTTTCTACGTCAGTCTGACGATTCGACCCGTTGTGCCGCCACTCATGAACAGCACTCCAGGGGGTGTTTTCCAACAGGATAGCGGTCGCCCATTGTGCGGCTATTGTAACCCCACGTGCTCTACATGTTATCTTGGCCTACCCGATCACCAGATCCGTCTCTAATCGAGCACATATGGGACATCATCGCACAACTCCAGCGTCCTCCACAAACAGCATTAACCGTTCCCGTATTAACCAACCAAGTGCAACATGCATGCAACTCCATCCCACAAACTGACATCTGACACCCGTACAACTCAATGCATGCACGTTTCCATGCTTGCAATCCACATTCTCGCGGTTGCAGCCGTTATTATTGCAGCTGCATTTCACATGGCTTATCTCGCACTTACATTAACCTGTGGTCTTGTAGTGTTACTCTTGTAAACAGGTTACCTAGACCAATCTAGTCTCGATATTTCATTACTTTACATTAATTATTTTTCGGTGCGGCGATTTTTTTCCCTCAGTGCATATCGACAGGAAGTGCAAAATGGCTAAGCAGAGAGGGCTATAGGACAAATGTAAGGATGTAGAGGCTTATCTCACGAGGGGTAAGATAGATACAGCCTACAGGAAAATTAAAGAGACCTTTGGAGATAAGAGAACCACTTCCATGAATATTAAGAGCTCAGATGGAAACCCAGTTCTGAGCAAAAAATGGAAAGCAGAAAGGTGGAACGAGTATATAGAGGGTCTATACAGGGGCGTTGTTCTTGAGGACAATATTATGGAAATGGAAGAGGAGGTAGATGAAGCTGAAATGGGAGATATGATACTGCGTGAAGAGTTTGACAGAGCACTGAAAGACATAAGTCAAACAAGGCCTCGGGAGTTGACAACATTCCATTAGAACTACTGACAGCCTTGGGAGAGCCAGTCCTGACAAAACTCTACCATCTGGTGAGCAAGATGTATGAGACAGGCGAAATTCCCTCAGACTTTAAGAAGAATATAATAATTCCAATCCCAAAGAAAGCACGTGTTGACAGATGTGAAAATTACCGAACTATCACTTTAATAAGTCACAGCTGCAAAATACTAACGCGAATTCTTTACAGACAAATAGAAAAACTGGTAGAAGCCGACCTCGGGGAAGATCAGTTTGGATTCCGTAGAAATTTTGGAACACCTGAGGCAGTACTGACCCTACGACTTATCTTAGAAGAAAGATTAGGGAAAGACAAACCTACGTTTCTAGCGGTCGTAGACTTAGAGAAAGCTTTTGACAATGTTGACCGGAATACTCTCTTTCAAATTCTGAAGGTGGCAGGGGTAAAATACAGGGAGCGAAAGGGTATTTACAATTTGTACAGAAGCCAGATGGCAGTTATAAGAGTTGAGGGGCATGAAAGGGAAGCAGTGGTTGGGAAGGGAGTGAGACAGGGTTGTAGCCTCTCCCCGATGTTATTCAATCTGTATATTGAGCAAGCAGTGAAGGAACAAAAGAAAAGTTCGAAGTAGGTATTAAAATCCATGGAGAGAAATAAAAACTTTGAGGTTCGCCGATGACATTGTAATTCTGTCAGAGACAGCAAAGGACTTGGAAGAGCAGTTGAACGGAATGGACAGTGTCTTGAAAGGAGCGTATAAGATGAACATCAACAAAAGCAAAACAAACATAACGGAATGTAGTCGAATTAAATCGGGTGATGCTGAGGGAATTAGATTAGGAAATGAGACACTTAAAGTAGTAAATGAGTTTTGCTATTTATGGAGCAAAATAACGGATGATGGTCGAAGTAGAGAGGATATACAATGTAGACTGGCGGTGGCAAGGAAAGCATTTCTGAAGAAGAGAAATTTGTTAACATCGAGTATAGATTTAAGTGTCAGGAAGTCGTTTCTGAAAGTATTTGTATGGAGTGTAGCAATGTGTGGAAGTGAAACATGGACGATAAATAGTTTAGACGAGAAGAGAATAGAAGCTTTCGAAATGTGGTGTTACAGAAGAATGCTGAAGATTAGATGGGTAGATCACATAACTAATGAGGAATTATTGAATAGGATTGGGGAGAAGAGAAGTTTGTGGCACAACTTGACTAGAAGAAGGGATCGGTTGGTAGGACATGTTGTGAGGCATCAAGGGATCACAAATTTAGTATTGGAGGGCAGCGTGGAGGGTAAAAATCGTAGAGGGAGACCAAGAGATGAATACACTAATCAGATTCAGAAGGATGTAGGCTGCAGTAGGTACTGGGAGATGAAGAGGCTTGCACAGGATAGAGTAGCATGGAGAGCTGCATCGAATCAGTCTCAGGACTGAAGACCATAACAACAACAGCATATTGGTAGGAAGTATAGACAGAGTCGTTGAAGATCCGCAACAGGCGGGGTTAGACTAGTCAGAATAGTCGGGGAGGCGTCGCACAGTGCACCGCTAGCAGCAGCGTGCGCCGTTGTGGCGCTGCCGGGGATTGCGCGCTTCAGCTCCTTATGCGAGCAGGGCTGAGCTGAGCTGAGCTAAGGAGCTCCTGCGGGCAACGGGCAGGCGTGCGCTTTACGGTAATGCCCGGGTGCCCGGACCGCTACCACCACCACTACCACAGCACGGCCTCGACCACGACCGCCGACCATCCGCCTCCACTCCGGCCCTCTGCTCTTCCCTTCTCGTTTCTCAGGTCCTCCTGATACCCTACGAGATTGTTTCTGCTTGTTTACAACCTCTCCTGGGGGAACGCCCATTGCAGTCTTTTCCCCGGCGTCGTGCAGTTTGATACTCGGGCTTAATTTCAATCCTCTAGCGGATATTTGCTCGCACAGTAAAAATCTTTCTAACACATTTGTTGTAACAATTCTATTAATTTTTTAAAAGTATTGCATCTTGCTTCTAGCTGTTAGAATTTTATTTTACGATTGCAATTTCGTCATTAATTCATTTTCAAGCATCTTCAAAACATAATGCAACGTAATGAGAACAATTTACAACGGGGTTAACAGTAGGCACAGTCAGTTCTGTAGTTTTTTGACATTCGTTTACCGTACTTAGAAGACTTTGATATAAAGGCCTATAGGCAGAAAAAAAATGGTTCAAATGGCTCTGAGCACTATGGGACTTAACATCTGAGGTCATCAGTCCCCTAGAACTTAGAACTACTTAAACCTAACTAACCTAAGGACATCACACACATCCATGCCCGAGGCAGGATTCGAACCTGCGACCGTAGCGGTCGCGCAGTTCCAGACTGTAGCGCCTAGAACCGCTCGGCCACCCCGGCCGGAACCCTATAGACAGAGATAATTACGTAATGTGCACATCTAAGAACAACTAGTGAGCGATCCTAGTCAATATTCCATTCTTTGTACTGCGATTTTGAGTCGATTGTGTATGACACACATCTACAAATGTGCACTTACAATAAATAAGAGTAAATGTCTGAAACTGTCGCGAAAAATTTTATTACTGAGATGTGTTTGTTCTTTGAGGATGTATTGTGTTTGTTCCTTGAAGACGCTATAAATTTCTATTTCCTCTAGAGTGTCCGTTAATCTACCTTTCTCTGCCGTGTGTAGTAGCTTTAAAAGTTCCTCGATGCTGTTGGTGTTATGATTGTAGTTTCGTACATGTGCACTAAATGAAGATTTGAAGTTCTCGCTAATGCATGTGCGCTGTCTGAATCTGATGGAGAAACGCGTACCTGTTTGCCCTATACAGAAATTTTCGCATCCACCACATTTGATTTTATAAATCCCTGATTGTATAAATAGTTTTGTTTTGTGGGCTCTGTATCTGATTATTGTACCTACTCTGTAGACATTGCGGAACCCGATTCGTACATTATTTTTACGAAAATTATCAGCTATTCTGTCTGATATAGCACCGTGGCCGGCCACAGTGGCCGAGCTGTTGTAGGCGCTTCAGTCCGGAATCGCGCTGCTGATGTGGTCGCAGGTTCGAATCCAAATGGTTCAAATGGCTCTGAGCACTATGGGACTTAACTTCTGTGGTCATCAGTCCCCTAGAACTTAGAACTACTTAAACCTAACTAACCTAAGAACATCACACACATCCATGCCCGAGGCAGGATTCGAACCTGCGACTGTAGCAGTCCCGTCGTTCCGGACTGCGCGCCTAGAACCACTAGACCACCGCGGCCGGCGGTTCGAATCCTGCCTCGGGCATGAATGTGTGTAATGTCCGTAGGTTAGTTAGGTTTACATAGTTCTAAGTCTATGGGACTGATGACCTCAGATGTTAACTCCCATAGTGCTTAGAGCTATTTGAACCATATAGCGCCGTATTAAGGTAACCCAATGTTAGCTTTACGAAGATTATAAGCTACCCTGCCTTACATGACACCTTAATAGGGTTAAGCAATGTTAGTTTTACGATAATTATCGGCTATTTCTTCGCCAGATTCAGAGAGCGCTAAAACATAAACGAGAACTTTAAATCTTCAAATCTTCATTTAGTTGACGTCTACGCAATTACTAGCGTGACACCAAACAACATCGAGGAATCTTTAAAGGGAGTACACAGGTTAATGACGCTCTAGAAAAAACTGAAATTTATGGCACAAACACAATACGTACCCAATGAGCAAACAGACCTCAAAAATAAAAAATTTCCCTACTGTTTTAGGCATTTACTCTAATTTATTGTACGTGCACGTTTTTAGATGTGTGACATATACAATCCACTCAAAATCACAGTATATAAAATGGAAAATTGACTAGTATCGCTGACTAGTTGTTCTTTGATATGCGTATTACATTGTTATCTCTGCCTAATATAAAGCTATTTGCCAAAATCTTGTAAGTACGATACATTAAGGTCAACAAACTACTAAACTCATTGTACCTACTGTTAATCCCAATGTAAACTGATCTCATTACGTTGTACTATTTTTTGTAGACGTTTGAAAATAGCTTAATGCCGAAATTGCAATCGTAAAATAAAATTCTAGCAGCTGAAAGGAAGACGAAATCCTTTAAAATGTATAGAACCTGTGAACCCATATTATAAGGAAAAAAACCGTGGGTTAGCGATTCCTGACAAGTTTGCACCCTTGTATATAATCTCACAGGCATTTGTTTAGAGCTCTCAGCTTTGAATGACTAATGACTAATCGAATAATCTACAACTTTACTCTACAAACCTGTAGAGTCAAGTGTATGGCAGAGGGTACGTCCCTTTGTACCAGTTACGAGGGTGTTATCCCGTTCCATTCACCTATGAAACGCGGGCAGAGTGAATGGCCGCGCGGTGTAGCCGCGCGGTCTAGGGCGTCTTGTCACGGCCTGCGCGATTTTTCCCCGTCGGAGGTTCGAGTCCTCCCTCGGGTGTGGGTGTGTGTATCGTCCTTAGCGTAAGTTAGTTTAAGTTAGATTAAGCAGTGTGTAATATTAGGGACCGACGAACTCAGCAGTTTGGTCCCATAAGACCTCACCAGAAATTTTCCAATTTCCCAAGAGTGAATGTTTAAACGTCTCCGTTCGCGCTTTAATTAATCTAATCTCGTCCTCACAACCACAGTGGGAGCCATATGTAGAGGGTTTCAGTTTATTCCTAAAATCATCATTTAAAGATCGTTCTTGAAACTTTGTAAGTAGCTTTTCTCAGATTAGTTTACGTCTATTTTCAAGTGCAAGCCAATTCAATTCCGTCGAGATCTCTGTAATCCTGGCCCACGGGTAAAACAACCCTGTGATTATTCGTTCTGCCTTTCTGTGCGTAGGTTCAGTATCGCCTATTGGTCCTATCTGGTACGGGTCCCACTCTTGAGCAATATTCTCGGACCGGTTGCACGACTGATTTGCAAGCAATCTCCTTTGTACACTGGTTGCATTTCTCGGGTATTCTATCGATAAATCGAAGTGTGCTGCTTGCTCTACTCTCGACTGAACCTATGTGAATCGTATCCCTAAGGATTTTACACCCAGGTGTATGAGTTTACCGGTTCCAACTGTGACGCGTTGCTTCTGTAGACGTAAGGTACCTTTTCTTCGTTTTGTGAAAAAAAAAATGGCTCTGAGCACTATGCGACTTAACTGCTGTGGTCATAAGTCCCCTAGAACTTAGAACTACTTAAACCTAACTAACCTAAGGACATCACACACATCCATGCCCGAGGCAGGATTCGAACCTGCGACCGTAGCGGTCGTGCGGTTCCAGACTGCAGCGCCTTTAACCGCTCGGCCACTTCGGCCGGCTCGTTTTGTGAAGTGCACATTTTTACGTCTCTGAACATTTAAAAGGAATTTGCCGATCTTCGCACCGCATTTTAAATCTTATTAAGATCTGACTGAATATTTGTGCAGCTTCTTTCAGTCTCCACTTCATTGTACAAAACGGTTCAAACGCCTCTGAGCACTATGGGACTTAACATCTGAGGTCATCAGGCCCCTAGACTTAACTAACCTAAACACATCACACACATCCGTGCCCGAGGCAGGATTCGAACCTGCGACCGTAGCAGTAGCGTGGTTCCGGACTGAAGCGCCTAGAACTGCTCGGTCACAGCGGTTGGCGCACTTCATTGTAGATGACAGCATAATCTGCAGAAAGTGTGAGGTGATTACTAATATTGTTCGCAAGATCATAAATATATGTCAGCAACAAGGCACCCAACACACTTCCCTTGGGTACACCAGTATTTACGTCTGCATCCCGGAACGCTAGCTTCCGCTGCGGTCTATGACTGTCAGTCTGTTCAGAAAAAAGTTGTTCATTATCCTGGTTGTGTGAAACCATGTGTCGAAATATTATAGATATGTTCTTGACATCAAAAAATTACATAACGCACTTACGAACGTAGGTCCGATTATCCGTCTTTAGGTAAATGTGAAAGGATTTATTGTTTATGGCACAAAATGGAATAATGAAGTGTATCAGCATAATATTCGAAAGGAGAAGCAATAGAACATTTCTCCAGCTACATGTTTGTGAGCTGTTGTACAGCTTTACTTTAAACTGGTCACTGCGGTGGCGGTGTAGACCATAGAACAGTTCTCTGTAAAATATTCAGCAAGAACTGTCGAGAGCTCCGGGGCTGAAGTAGTTGACTGTAGTTGGCGCGTGTTTGCTCCGGTGCAGCGAATGGTTTTTGCGCAGCGACTTTCGCCAGCGGGAAGAATCCTCGGCCGTTAGCGTAATGCGGAGAGAATGAGGCCCTGCAGTGCCTGTGAAAACACGGTCTTCCACTCAGGACTTTGCAGAAGATAATGCCGGCCTCCGCTAACACCCTCCCGAGCCACTCTTCGATACTGCTTATGCGACAAAAAGAAGACGCGATTTTGAACCAATTTATCTCAAAAGTGACATTAAATGACAAACTTTGTTGCTTAACATAGCTTCATCGCTAGAAGGGATAGCAATCTGAGCAACTTAAATGCCTCTACGAAACCCTTAACACTTTTGTATATCAAACACGTTACAAAAAGAAATTAGAACCTTCGTTCTTTTTATCAAACAATCCTCAGCAACACTGAATTTCGATTTTTAAGAAGATCTGGTATCCGCAGTGTATAAAAAGTCGATTAATCCAAATGTTGTTTGTGTTAACTTTACAAGATAATCTTCCCGCTCGCTTGCTCATATTTAAACTCTTAGAAATCAAAACACACAAACATTTTACGCATTTAATGACGTGTTGATTTATTTTCAACATAGCTGCCATTCGTCTCTTATCGTTGGTGTATCAAAATACTCCTGCAGAAACACGCATAGCTTGAAATTAAGCACGTAAACTGTCCCAGTATAAAGACGTTATAAGGTAGCGCATGTCTGAACAGGAATCTACCATCTTGTTGTGGCTATCGTTGTGTTCAGTTTATCGCCGTAAGTAACAGAAGGTAAGTGGCTGGCTCTGAGCACTATGGGACTTAACTACTGAGGTCATCAGTCCCCTAGAACTTAGAACTACTTAAACCTAACTAACCTAAGGAGATCACACACATCCATGCCCGAGGCAGGATTCGAACCTGCGACCGTAGCGGTCACGCGGTTCCAAACTGACGCGCTTAGAACCGCACGGCCACACCGGCCGGCACAGAAGGTAAGTGTGGTTGATACACAGTTGCGCGAAGGAACTATTTTGTTGTGGGGTCTTACGGTGGTGGGGTGTCATGAAGAGAGAGTGTTCTTTACAGAATGTCCATTCACTGAGCTGAGCTGGCAATTGTTTGTTAATTGCCAATGAGTATGCAGAATTAAACATTGCTTTTTACTGACCGTAAATAATATTTATCCTTTATTACCGCGAAAAATGCAGTACACTTAAAAGTAACTGCAGCCAGTTAAAAATTATTTCGCAGCATCGCTAACTGCTTGATTCCTATCTGCAATGTATCTCGTTACTTTTTATGCGCATAACTCACAAGCGTAATAAACGACTGTCGCATCGTGTTAATACGTAATAACGTTTGTTCAACAGGTGGGCTTACTTTTGCAGTGGCCCCGTTTGTATGACACACGCCTGTCAAGTTTATCAGCAAGAACGTTTTCGCATTATGTAATAGCACTGTCATTTCAATTTATCCTCCTTCCTTTCGCTTTAGCCATTTCGTGCTGTTTATATTTTCAGATATTAGTCAGCAACAGTCCTCTCAGCATCCAAACACAGACCGAGCAGGTGATGCGATAGTTTCGCCACTGACCCCATAAAGGCCGATCGCACAACGCTGTTGACGAAAATCAGCCATGGCGATCTTGGCTCAAATGGCTCTGAGCACTATGGGACTCAACTGCTGTGGTCATAAGTCCCCTAGAACTTAGAACTACTTAAACCTAACGACAGCACACAACACCCAGCCATCACGAGGCAGAGAAAATCCCTGACCCCGCCGGGAATCGAACCCGGGAACCCGGGCGTGGGAAGCGAGAACGCTACCGCACGACCACGAGATGCGGGCATGGCGATCTTCAGAGCCAATTAGGAAACACGTTCAGTCTCACAGGCTGCAAAATTCCCAATTCGGCCGGCAATCGAACCCGGGATCCCGTAATGCAGAGGCAGCAACGCTAGCCACTAGACCACGAGCTGCGGACGACACATGACAGTAAAGCACTTATATCTTACATCATTATGAAAATTACGCTTTAATAAAACAAATAAAAAAAGGCTCACCACAAAGGAGATGGGCATCTCCAGACACGTCTGTGGCCTGGAATCTCAGTGTCTAGTGTAGTGCCGGGGCACGTGGGAATTAGGGGAAACGAACTGGCGCATGTGGCTGCCAAAGATGCATGTTCCCTCCCTCACGTTGTTGAATGTGCCGTCCCCCTCTATGCTGTTACCTCCCTTTTGCGTTTTCGTGTTATGCGTCAATGGGAAGAGGAGTGGCTGGCAGTCGGTGAAAATAAGCTGCGTCTGGTCAAGGCCACCACGCGGCCATGGCGTACGTCCTACCAGTCATGCAGGCGGGATGAGGTTCTCCTCACTCGCCTCCGCATCGGGCACAGTCCCTTAACGCACGGTTTTTTACTCCGGCGGGAGGACCCCCCAATCTGCAGAGCTTGTGGCGTCCAGATTACGGTCCGCCACATTTTACTTGACTGTCCTTTATTCTCTGACCAGAGGGCGGTGGTTTCCTTGCCACCGGATTTGCCCTCTATTTTGCAAGACGACGCAACGACTGTGGTTAAGGTCTTACGGGTTTGTGTCCTGTCCAATTTGTTGCCTCGGATTTTAGGGAGACGATTTTAATGTGCTGCTGGGTGACTGGCTCACCCAGGCTTTAGGTAAGAGGTCCGCCAGTCACGATTACCTACTTGTTTCACTTCGATTTCTGTGCTCTTTTCCTTGTGTTTCCTTTCCTCTTTTAGTGCGTTTCTTCTCCTCTTGTTTTGCCTCTGTATGTGAGGATTTGGAACTGCGTCAGGTCTGTGTCTTTTAGCCGTTCTCCTTGTCCGGTGTCCGTCTTTGTCCCTTCACTGCATGTGTTCCTGTTTCTATGCGTTTGGGCGCTGATGACCACGCTGTTTAGCGCCCGAAAACCTCAAACCACACACACACACACACACACACACACTCTAGTGTAGAATTGCCTTCAGTGATGAGTCCCGCTTCGAACTGAGCCCCGATGACGAGCGAGACCGTGTTTGGAGTCGCTCTGGATAGCGATGGGCTACCAACCTCACCGTCGCCCGCAGTACAGCCCAACAAGCATGAACGATGGTCTGGAGCGCCATTTCTTTTCATAGTAGGACCCCTTTGGTTGTTATCCGTGGCACTTTAGCGCACAGCGGTATGTCGACAATATTCTACGCCTTGTTTCGTGGCAAGGAATCCTGGGCTTACTTTTCAGCAAGATAATGCCCGCCCACACATGGCGAGAGTTACTACTGCTTGCCTTCGTGCTTTTCAAACCCTACTCTGGCCAGTACGGTCGCCGGATCTCTCCCCATCTGAGAACGTTTCAGCCGGCCGCTGTGGCCGAGCGGTTCTAGGCGCTTCAGTCCGGAACCGCGCTGCTGCTACGGTCGCAGGTTCGAATCCTGCCTCGGGCATGGATGTGTGTGATGTCCTTAGATTAGTTAGGTTTAAGTATTTCTAAGTTCTAGGGGACCGATGACCACAGATGTTAAGTCCCATGGTGCTTAGAGCCATTTGAACCGTTTGGAGAGTCATGGGGAGAGCCCTCCAACCATCTCGGGATTTTGGCGATCTAACGCGCCAATTGGACTGAATTTGGCTCAATATATTTCATAAGAACATACAACAACTGTATCAATCAATGTCAAGCGGAATAACTGCTTGTATAATAGCCAGAGATGCATCAGTGCGTTATCGAGTTGCTCAGTTTGTGAAGATCTTTGTCTTCAATAAATCGTCCAATTTTTTCTGAAATTGTAACTATTCGTTGGCCGGCCGTAGTGGCCGTGCGGTTCTGGGCGCTACAGTCTGAAGCCGAGCGACCGCTACGGTCGCAGGTTGGAATCCTGCCTCGGGCATGGGTGTGTGTGATGTCCTTAGGTTAGTTAGGTTTAATTAGTTCTAAGTTCTAGGCGACTGATCACCTCAGAAGTTAAGTTGCATCATGCTCAGAGCCATTTGTAACTATTCGTTGGTGTGAACATGTACATCACATATAGCGATTTCCGTCCCTTACTGATACTTCGTTGGGGGATTCGTCGTTGTATTTGTTTTAGAGTTTACATTAGATGTAATGGGAAACTAGTAACTTGCTTATTACTTCGAAAACTATAGTTACATAATATACTGTTTGTTTGCAGATACATGTCTGCAATCCTGACACACTCTGTAATCAAAAATGGCTCTGAGCACTATGGGACTTAACTTCTGATGTCATCAGTCCCCTAGAACTTAGAACTACTTAAATCTAACTAACCTAAGGACACCACACACATCCATGCCCGAGGCAGGATTTGAACCTGCGACCGTAGCGGTCGCGCAGCTCCAGACTGTAGCGCCTAGAACCGCTCGGCCACTCCGGCCGGCACACTGTGTAATCCATCTGCCACAGCACTTTAGCATCCCACTAGAAAAACTAGTACAAAATGGCACACCCCGACTCCACTTTGTCAATTAATTACGGTTTGGAATTGATAATTAAAACTTAATGACTAGCCCTCTTAACATCAGGGGCAATAGAATGGATTTATTTGTTGACTCATTCTGGTAGAAAGCACACGTATGATGTTGACTTATTGTGACTCCAATTGTACGCCGTCTGCTGTGTGTACAGTTGTACATCGCCACATGGGTAGGCTAACGCCGCATAAGCCTCGCTGCCTGGAGTGTTCGAATGTTCCTTCCTACACTGTGTGGAACCTGAGGTAGAATTGCCAGCAGCGAAACAACCCTCCAGCCGTATCACCATCAATGGAATCCAGTTGGGCCATTGAATATAAGGGGAGTTGTGCTGTCCGCCTTTCTTTTTTTTATAGCGAGCGGTTTTCCGCGGCTAATCTCCTGGCTCCGACGACGCAGCGCCCGCCTGGGAAATAAGGAGCGCCGTTAAGAGGCCCGCCTAATACAACTGCCTTAAGAGTCGTAAAGGCGCCGAGGTGCCAAGTCGGACGCGGCAGCTGCGGCTTGTTCCCTCTCAACCAGAACGCCCTCTGCTAAGGCCGGTGCTACGACCAATCTAGTAAACATCCGCTTGTGTTCTACCACAACTGCACTGAAAAGCCAGGGAGTTTCCGGTTTTTATTTGTACTGGTAATATTTTTTCCGTTCGGTTTATTGCAGCCAAATGAAAAATTTGTATTTCATGTCGCAGTTCCTTTCGTTTCATGAAATTTATTCGCAATTGCAGAATCTTCGGAGAGTTAACAGGAAGCCTCTGTGACGTCTAGAACCTCCCGTGTGGCGTATGCCACTGGAATTAGTGGAGCATTCCCCGACGCTCCCAATCTTAGTACATAAACCCGTGAAGAAATGCTGCGCTCTTCTTTGGTTCTTCTCTATCTGCTCTGTTTATACCGTCTAGTAAGGGTCCCAGGTCAAGTAGCAATAGTCAAAAGTCGGTCGAAACAGGATTTTGTAAGGTAATTCCCTCGTGTGTGAACTTCGTTTCCATAGTGTTCTTTGACAGTTACTTCCCGTACAACCAATTTTAGAGTAGCTAACACTTGGAACTGTTTCCAGTGATAGTTGACCAATCGTGTAATCGAACATTGGCGGATTTTACAGGTTGCTTGTACGAGTAGATACATTGTCTTGCAAAAAGAAAGCGATTCCCTCGCTTTAAAAATTCCCTTTTTTCCCAGTTCAGGTCCCATCACACACATACACACACACACACACACACACACACACACACACACACACACACTACAGACTATTAAGCTGCAGACAGAAACCACAATGCAAACAAAAGACGAACACGAACCACACAGCACCAGTTGGCAACTACATACACTTTTACGAAATTGGAATTGTATTAATACCTTCAGCTGCTAACGGGCGTTGATATATATCAACGAGAACAGGTGAAAATGTGTGCCCCGACCGGGACTCGAACCGGGGATTTCCTACTTACATGGCAGACGTTCTATCCATCTGAGACACCGAGGGCACAGAGGATAGTGCGACTGCAGGGACTATCTCGCGCACGCCTCCCGCGAGACCCACATTCTCACCTTGTATGTCCACACACTACATTCGTAGTGTCCCACCCCAATACACTCATTACTCGTGGAAGACATTCTTACCAAGTCCCGTAAGAGTTCTGGGAATATGTGTGCATCCGCACAGAAGAAGAAGAAGGGAGGCGTGCGCGAGATAATCCCGGTAGTCGCGCTATCCTCTGTGCCCTCGGTGGCTCAGATGGATAGAGCGTCTGCCATGTAAGCAGGAGATACCGGGTTCGAGTCCCCGTCGGGGCACACATTTTCACTTGTCCCCGTTGATATACATCAACGCCCGTTAGCAGCTGAAGGTATTAATACAATTCTAATTTCGTTCTAGACGGCTGCAGGTCATCAATGGTGTCTGTTCTTTCGGACATATACTTTATACATACATACATACACATATACAGGGTTATTACAAATGATTGAAGCGATTTCACAGCTCTACTATAACTTTATTATTTGAGATATTTTCACAGTGCTTTTCACACACATACAGAAACTCAAAAAGTTTTTTTAGGCATTCACAAATGTTCGATATGTGCCCCTCTAGTGATTCGGCAGACATCAAGCCGATAATCAAGTTCCTCCCACACTCGGCGCAGCATGTCCCCATCAATGAGTTTGAAAGCATCGTTGATGCGAGCTCGCAGTTCTGGCACGTTTCTTGGTAGAGGAGGTTTAAACACTGAATCTTTCACATAACCCCACAGAAAGAAATCGCATGGGGTTAAGTCGGGAGAGCGTGGAGGCCATGACATGAATTGCTGATCATGGTCTCCACCACGACCGATCCATCGGTTTTCCAATCTCCTGTTTAAGAAATGCCGAACATCATGATGGAAGTGCGGTGGAGCACCATCCTGTTGAAAGATGAAGTCGGCGCTGTCGGTCTCCAGTTGTGGCATGAGCCACGCGTGAAACTTGCCCGCACGCGTTCAACCGTTTCTTCGCTCACTGCAGGCCGACCCGTTGATTTCCCCTTACAGAGGGATCCAGAAGCTTTAAACTGCGCATACCATCGGCGAATGGAGTTAGCAGTTGGTGGATCTTTGTTGAACTTCGTCCTGAAGTGTCGTTGCACTGTTATGACTGACTGATGTGAGTGCATTTCAAGCACGACATACGCTTTCTCGGCTCCTGTTGCCATTTTGTCTCACTGCGCTCTCGAGCGCTCTGACGGCAGAAACCTGACGTGCGGCTTCAGCCGAACAAAACTTTATCAGTTTTTCTACGCGTCTGTAGTGTGTCATGACCATATGTCAATGAATGGCGCTACAGTGAATTTATGAAATCGCTTCAATCATTTGTAATAGCCCTGTACTTTGGTGACAAAAGTCATGGTAAACCTCCTAATATTGTGTCGGACCTCCTGTTGCTGGGCACAGTGCGGAAACTCGATGTGGCATGGACTCAACTAGTCGTTGGAAGTCCCATGCAAAAATACAGAGCCATGGTGCCTCTATAGCCCCCCATAATCGCGAAAGTGTTGCCGGTGCAGTATGTTGTGCACAAACTGACCACTCGATTATGTCCCATAAATCTTCGATGGGATTCATGTCGGGCGATCTGCGTGGCCAAGCCATTCGCCCCAATTGTCCAGAATGTTCCTCAAACCAATCGCGAACAATTGTGG
Source organism: Schistocerca cancellata (assembly GCF_023864275.1). Lineage (NCBI taxonomy): Eukaryota > Metazoa > Arthropoda > Insecta > Orthoptera > Acrididae > Schistocerca > Schistocerca cancellata. The sequence continues at coordinate 155,129,178 of NC_064631.1, forward strand.
CTCGGTGACATGGCACTTTGTTGTCCATGAAAATTCCACCACTGTTTGAGAACATTAAGTCCATGAATGGCTGCAACGGACTCTTGACACTGTGGATCGCGGAGTAATGAATTCGCTAACGATTTCCGAAGTAGAATGTCCCATACGTCTAACTGCAACTACCATTCCGCGTTCAGTGTCTGTTCATTACCGTCATGTTCCCATAATCACGTTCCAAAGCTTTTCACTTGATTCACCTGAGTACAAATGACAGCTTCGCCGGAGCACTGCCCTTTTATACGCGATACTGCTGCCTTCTACATCTACATTTATACTCCGCAAGCCATCCAACGGTGTGTGGTGGAGGGCACTTTACGTGCCACTGTCATTACCTCCCGTTCCTGTTCCAGTCGCGTATGGTTCGCGGGAAGAGCGACTGCCGGAAAGCCTCCGTGCGCGCTCGAATCTCTCTAATTTTACATTCGTGAACTCCTCGGGAGGTGTAAGTTGGGGGATGCAATATATTCGATACCTCATCTAGAAACGCACCCTCTCGAAACCTAGACAGCAAGCTACACCGCGATTCAGAGCGCCTCTCTTGCAGAGTCTGCCACTTGAGTTTGCTAAACATCTCCGTAACGCTATCACGGTTACCAAATAACCCTGTGACGAAACGCGCCGCTCTTCTTTGGATCTTCTCTATCTCCTCTGTCTACCCGACCTGGTACGGATCCCACACTGATGAACAATACTCAACTATAGGTCGAACAAGTGTTTTGTAAGTGCATATCGCTATCCCATGATTTTTGTCATCTCAGTGTATAGTAAACACACAACAGAAGTGTTGTTTTCAATCGAAATGAGCTCCAAAACGCCGAAAATCGGGTATCCAGGTACGTAGGTCAACTAAGTACAACTCCAGGATGACGCAGTTGGAATAATGAGTCACTGGATCGTATGAAGAACCAAATAGTAATTTAATCTTACCAAACTTGTGCTTCAAAAAGTTCATTTCTTTCCTAACAGTAAGAGAATAACAAAAAACTAACAACTTATCTCGAATCATTATACCTGTATAAAGCTGTTATTGCAGATCTTCCTGTATTTAGCTGCAATTTTACGACCTTGGGACTTCGGTGTGTATCCCCCAGATTACTATGATATGCAAAAGTCGTGGTCATTTTCTTTGTCCTGCCAAATACACTACGTAGTAATTCGAAGTAGTCCGTAGCTCGTGGTCGTGCGGTAGCGTTCTCGCTTCCCACGCCAGGGTTCCCGGGTTCGATTCCCGGCGGGGTCAGGAATTTTCTCTGCCTCGTGATGACTGGGTGTTGTGTGCTGTCCTTAGGTTAGTTAGGTTTAAGTAGTTCTAAGTTCTATGGGACTGATGACCATAGATGTTAAGTCCCATAGTACTCAGAGCCATTTGACCCATTTTTGAATTCGAAGTATGATATTTCCCTGGCGTCAACAGTGCTTTGTGAGAGTCTCAAAATGAAATAATGAACATTCAGTAAATCTGACTACTTTGCAATACTTTGGCCGTAAGCGACATTTTAGCTGCCACCAGTACTTTCGGATATGTAAAGGCATCCGTTTTGTAGCCCTGCTGAGGTACCCAGTCATGTTCGCATGTTCAGGCTTTTGGAGAGATACCTTTGTGCAGAGGCGCCCTGAAACCTCACTGTACGGGAAAGGAGATTCTAATCCCGCTACAGGTAGAAGACCGTTCTCATGCAGACGCCCAAGCAGTGCAAAAACTGCCACGCTGCATCCGTCGGTAAACTTTCGGGGAACTGTCCCGCGTGTGTTGGCATACGGCGATAATATTCAGTCTTACTGACGGTAACGAGTGCTTTTGCAAGTACTATTGTTTGTGAGACGGTGGACTAAAAGGAAGAGAAAAGGCGAAATACCTACTGGCACATGGTGTACTATTTTATATTTCAGAACATATTTTAAATCTAGATTTTGTGAGATGTAGGCAGAGTGAATTATTTCTCCAGTAGAAGTGGCGTGCTGTTTAACCAGTACTCGGTGTTCCAGCTATCATTGCAGTCGATATTTTGTTCAAAATTTAATTTTATCCGCCCAGTCATTAGAGCAGCCTCAAATTAGTGTGGCACGACGTTTATTTGAAATTGTATTTATTGCTGGCGACAGCAAACCACGAGGATTAATAATTGTTTTGCAAACAACGACACGCGGTGTATAAAATGCGTCGTATTCCCGAATAAACTTAATATACGTAAACATTTATTCGGGAGCTGTATATTGAACTCTTCCGAATGGTAGTCCACAATTGATGAAACATCATACTGTTTGAAAACGGATGTAAACTTTCAAACGGTGGTACATTCAGTCCACCACAAAACAACATGTCTTTTAGTTCGTAACGTCTTTGTACATTTACTAAATAGCCGTATCAACGAATCTTTACTATCGACAAGTACTGTTTTCGAACCAATAAGCAGCTTAGTTCAGACTGGAAACACAAAACTCATGTCTGCATTTCGGTGTATAATAATATTGACGAAATCTGTTGTTGTTATTTAACGAAAAAATGGTTCAAATGGCTCTGAGCACTATGGGACTCAACATCTTAGGTCATAAGTCCCCTAGAACATAGAACTACTTAAACCTAAGTAACCTAAGGACATCACACACACCCATGCCCGAGGCAGGATTCCAACCTGCGACCGTAGCAGTCCCGCGGTTCCGGACTGCAGCGCCAGTGTTATTTAACGAGCCCCTTGTGTTTAATGGCCGAGATGAGAATAGGCTATCATCTTGCATCATACTCGTAACGCTAATAACTACAGTGCGTTCGCAGCACACGATTGCTTCGATAACGGTGAATGGACTAATTTTAGCTCAAACTCTTCGAGAGAAATGATAAGCTCTGTAAAGACTTAACAACGCAGTACAATACAGCATCCGGTTACGACTTGAGGTTCTGAAGAAGATTTAGACGACTATAAAATGAGAAGTACGAATTCACAAAGTTTCCTGTAATTCCTTTTATTCTTGACTCTGAATGTGCTCATAGGTCAGGATTATTGTTTGTTCTCGTGCTACCTAAAGTAAATTTCGAGAGTAGATTTCTAAGTTTAGTAAAGTATGATAGTGAAAAACTCCCGTTCTTGCACTAAAAATTAAGTTGTCATTTTTTATCACGCTTTCACACCTTCCCGAGCGTACTGTTTTGACAGTAGATTTGTCGTTGGAATGTAACGACTGCTGCATGTTTCGTCTGGACTAACATAAAATATGTAGGAACTCTTCGAACAGTGCTTCGGCTTGTATAGTTGAGATGCCTTCTAAGAACAACGCAGTCTCCGTTGTTCGCTCAGCTTCATGACACGCAAAATTCTATTCAAGATATTGTCGTATGAAATTTCCTGGCGTTCCAAGAGTTTCGCGAATCTTAATGCGACACTTTTCAATCACGATACAGATGACTGTATGCCCAGGACATTCAAAACCCCCACAGATAACGCCACCACGAGTGGATTCATTTATTCTGTAATAATCTGTCATGGGAGAATGCTAAACAATGAACTATATGCTGCAGAGGATGGAGAAACTTGATAGACAAATATTAGAAAAATAGTACAGATATTTGGAAAATTTTACAGAAATAACAAAAGTAATGCAAAGCGAAGGTTATTCTTCTTGAGATACCTCAGCCGAGTGAATGAGAACAAACTATCGAAGCAAATATTCCATTATTTCTGGGAACATTAGTCATAGTTAGCATGGATTACAGGAAGATGAACAGATCTTGAAAGAAACACCACCACCCTAAATAACAGGTATAAACGTATTTGAAAATAAAATACTAAATTCAGAACGCTTCCAAGGTGTAAAAAATAGGAAGGCAGCAACAACACGGAGAGAAGAACAGAAAAGACAACGTGCAGATACATAAAGGAGTACTGGAAAAATAGGAAACAACAAAGAAAAGACAGGAAATGAAGATAGGTGATCGTAGTTGGTCAGTGCTGTAGATCGTGGGAGCTTGTGTAGAGTCGAAGACTGGCCCTTCTTCTTCATTATTTTAATACATAGAAGTATTTTATGTCTGCACGAAACCTGTTTTTATCCCTTAATTTCAAATAAGTATTTGTATGCATTTGCTTGAATGTGTGAACAAGGTATAGTTTTAACTATCAGTTTATAGGATCTCAAAATTTTCTGCTTCATCGTAGAAATTTACCTGATTTTCCGAAAAATTCTCCGCTTTCTGCAGACGTCATTTCGTAAAATGGTGAACCAACGATTCGTCCACCATAGCAGATGGCTTCGATCGGGATATGCAATTCTCTCACGTACCCTGGGTATGTAATAATGACACATAACCTGACGAAGGCCTCTCCATTATTGGACAAACGTAGGTTCATCATTTTCCGTATGATATGACAAGGTCTACAAGCCTAAAGTATGTCAGGTATATTTCCTTCTGCCATGAGACCAAACGAACATAAATTAACCTGATTTATGATGCTACACCACTGAATTACTTTTCCATCAACTTACCTGTGTAAATTGTGCCAGGAACTGCAAAATATTTGGAAGATAATTTGAATAGATAGTGTCTTGCAAAGTAGTTGCTAGACGAACATTAGCCGGCCGCTGTGGCCGAGCGGTTCTAGGCGCTTCAGTCCGGAATCGCGCTGCTGCTACAGTCGCAGCTTCGAATTCTGCCTCGGGCATGGATGTGTGTGATGTCCTTAAGTTAGTTAGGTTTAAGTAGTTCTAAGTTCTAGGGGACTGATGACCTCAGAAGTTAAGTCCCATATTGCTCAGAGCCATTTGAACCCTTTTTTTCTGTTGGACATGTCCGGCGGTAAGAAACCACTTGTGATGATGCGGTTAGTGCATATATGAAATAGAGAATAAGGAAAGAAAGGGGACGGATGGGTGGGAACTCGTGACTTCCAGCTGCACAGGTTATTGTAGTGATGCATTGGCGAAAGTTGAGAATTTGTGCCGAACTGGGTCTCGAACCCGGATTTACAGCTTCTCATGAGTGGTTGCCTTAATGCGGACACAGTCCCTGACTGCTTCAAATTTCCAACTCAGCGCACGCTGCAGTGCAGCTTCCCTCGTTCGCTAAACTCTCTACTCGCAAATTATTGCTTCGCGCGGGAGTTGGAACGATATTAGTGCATCCGCACTGGAGCAAACGTCAAAGAGCCGTCGCTGTCTTGCAGAAATATATATATTTGAGTGACGTTATTCTTTCGATGAGTGCGATGGCCCCTAGACGTTTGTTTCGGTGTGGCTGCACTAATATCGTCCCATCTCCTATGGAAGTCAACAATTTTCGAGTAGAGAAATTAGTTCATGAGGGACGCTGCATTTGAGCGTGCGATAAGTTGGAAATTTGACTCGGTCAAGGACCGTGTCCGGATGGCCGAAGCGGTAAATCCCGGTTCGAGCCCTGGTCCAGCTCAAATTTTCAGCTTTCACCATTGCATTACCACAATGCCCTATGCGGCTGGGAGTCAGGAATTTGCACCCGTCCCTTCCCTATCTTTGTTCGTTCTCGATTTTATATAATCACGTATCTAACCACGCTGCAATAAACTCTCCTCTGACTGAAAGTGGGCTGCGAACGACAGGATCGCCTAACACCTCGCGCTATGGCGGCAGTGATGCACCCCTGTCCATCTCCTCCACCTCCCTCCTTAGGATCCGGCTGGAGGGTCGCGGAGCTCACCAGTAGATCAGCGGCGCGTATCTGCCGCAGCCGCCGTAATAACCCTTCAGCGGCAGATAAAGCCGACGCCTCCTTTCCGCATCTAGGGCGTGGTCGGATATCCAACTCGCATTCAGCCACTGAGTTCGGCGGCCCATCCATCAAATCGGCGGCTGCTCAGTGCTCACTCCCCTACCGTTCCGCACAGCGGGGCATCTGGGCAACGCGAGGGGAGAGAACGGACGTGAAAAATGACGGCAAGGGCGGCTACAACTGCGTATTCACTTGCAACCCACTGACCTCGGTGGGCAGGCCAGCCAAAATCCGGACTGGCCTTTCCTTTGTCGGTCCAGTCGCTCGATTTACTCCCCTCTTGACTTGCATGTTGCTGCTGCTACACCTCGAGGAGACCACGGCTCCTTATTTCTCCATCAGTTCCAAATAATAATAACATGAGTCATTCCTCTCACACGAGCGTGGGGCTTGAGAAGTAGTTATGGGGGGCGTTCAGTAAGTAATGCAACACATTTTTTGTTTCGGCCAATTATTGTTTTAAAAAATGCGGAATTTTTTGTCGGATATCGTGGAATATTCCCGCTTCAGCCCCTGTAGTTTAATGAATTTCCGATCGGTGGTGGCGATATACGTAACATTTAATTCGCGTCTATAACAGAGGAGCATTCCAAGCAGAGAGCTGTCATTGAGTTTGTTTTGGCGGAATAGCAGAGCATCGCTAATATGCGTAGGCGCTTTCAGAATATCTACGGAGAGCTGGCAGTCAATAGTAGCACAGTGATTCACAAAACATTGAAACCAAAACGCAAATCAGCCGAATACCAAAACAACTTTCAACGACACACTCTGGCAGCTATTACATTCATATTCAACGCGCGCGCGCACACACACACACACACACACACACACACACAGACACACACACACACAGAGAGAGAGAGAGAGAGAGAGAGAGAGAGAGAGATGGGGGGGGGGGGGGGGAGAGACAGAATAAGTGAACAGACGTTAGTCTTCAGCATATACTTATTTAGGTTGGCAACATGGGCCTAAACAAACCAAATAGGAAGAGAAATAAAGTGAACACACAGTAGTTACGAGTTTAAATCATAGTTTCCGATAAAATATTTACAGATAGTGACAGAAGAAGAAGAAGAAGAAGAAGAAGAAGAAGAGGAAGAAAGCAGTTAGCCAAAAGAACATGAAAACTGCGAAAAAAAGTTCGTAAACTGAAAAGGTGCCAATGTTTCTTAAATGAAGTAATAGCCCAACATGTAGCACGTGACCAGATGAGAGGAAACGCAGATGCCAGCCAAAAACTCGAATAACTTTAAGTAAAAAATAAGATGTGGACTGTTTTATAATCTTCAAATATCTCATACCAAAACAAAACATTGTCAATCTAGATTCCACTAAAGATGCCTTAAAGTAAAAGGCGGAAGACGTCTGAAACAAATAACGTATATATAGCAAGAAAAAATTCGTGTTTTATTTACAAAATGAATATTTCTGAAAGTTGTATTCTTAATATTCCGCAATCAGTTTCAACCTTGATGTCATCATCTGGCGGAATAGTTAAAATTTTCATGGTGTGTACCACATATTTGCAATTTAGAAGTGATAAATAATCATGGATTGCATTTTGAAATTGTAGACATGTGATATTCAACAGGCAAAATTTTAAAAGTACTGCCAGACGATGGTCTCAATGTTCAGAGTAGTTGCAGAATAATACAAATGAAACTTTTAGATATTTGCATTGGTCTCGTTGACCATAGCCTTACTTGAAGGGCACATCCTATTATTAGTCCAACGTGATTAAACGTCATCCCTTCCAGCTACAGTCGTGGTTGTAATCACTTACAGCATCTGATCAGAAGTATCCGAACACCTATTAGTGGTCATAATGCGCGGCTTGTGGTTTTCTTACTGCGACATTCACCGATGCCAACTAATCTAGACCTCCGGCTACGCTACAGATCGGCCTGTCACCACAACCAAGGTTTCAGAGAGGGCGGAGGGGTTGACACACACTCTGGCCAAAAGTTTACATACTGTAACTCCTTTTCATTATCAACTAATAATTAACACCAGAAGCTAACTCTACGATAAAATCTTTATATAGCATATTTTTATTTGCTGACGTTAACTAAAAGATACGTTTGATCTTGTACTGTGATTGATTGACAGAGGCAAACCGAGCGACAAACATGTTGATTTGTTTGCGAAGCTAGGGTATCGTATTTGTTGGTTCTCATATTTACGGTTGTCCGCTCTCTTCTGGAGTACTGTGGGATCCACATCAGATAGGATTGACGGGGGAATCGAAAAATTGCAAAGAAGGGCAGCACGTTTTATGTTATCGCTTAATAGGGGAGAGAGTGCCACGGATGTGATACACGAATTGGGATGGCAGTCACTAATAGAAAGGCATTTTCGCTGGGGCAGGACCATCTCTTGAAATTTCAATCACTAGCTGTCTCCTCAGTGTGTGGAAATATTTCGTTGGCGCCCACCTACATAAAGAGACATGATCATCATAATAAAATAAGAGAAATCAGAGCTCGCACGGAAAGATTTGTCTTTGTTTTTCCCGCGTGCTGTTCGGGAGTGGAACGGTAGAGGAGTAGCTTAAAGGTGGTTCGATGAACCATCTGGTAGGCATTTAATTGTGAATTGCAGAGTAATCATGTAGCTGTAGATATAGATATCCATGTGTATTACGAAAATATGTAAGAGATAAGCCGCTTTAAAAATCTCACCGAAACGGGTCATTTTTAGTACCGTTTGTTGTACTGAAGTAGCGGAAAATGTGGTGTCGTTTAAAAACATGTTACCGCCAATTTTTAACCACTGCATGCAGTAGCCTAAATAGGTAATTACAGCAAATGAATTCCTTCTTATCATCTATTAATGCACGTTTTTCTTACTTTAATTCATTTGTTTATAGAAGAAAACCGCTCGTATTCCCTTCTTCGCTGAAGAATGGTCACTGACCATTTAATTAAAATTTGGACTATTCAACGGTCCTTTTTTAAGCTCATGTTCCAAATTTTTGCCAATTAAGTTGAGTACTTAATTTACGTTGTGCTGTTTTCAGACTCGTTGCGTGGCATTTATTCGCAAAGAACATTTATTCGCAAAGAAATAAAACTCACTAGAACGCAGGCACAATACGCTCACAAAAATAAAGTTGGTAATAACGGAAACGTGGGGTTTTTCGCACCTGTGTATCCGCTATTCATTCTTGAACCCCAGCTAGGTGGTGGCACGTAATGTTACCGAATTCTGCTGCTCTCTAGTGAGGCATGTACAAACTTATTCCTACAGGGGATAGAATTGCCAGTGACAGAAACAAAACAATATCTAAAACACTGTCAAAGCATCAATTCTAAATGTTTTCACAAATTACTGCAACCACTCGAATTTGGTTTTGTTATTGAATTTTTATTTTCCTTTATCGATTTTGAATGAGCTGAACAAAGAAACACTCTGCTCTAACACGAACTCTTAGAACATAGCATTATCATGCTCTTTGGTTTATTCGTGTTTTGTAAAGCACGTGGAAGTTGTTACCTGTGGTTAAATTTGTTAAGTGATGTAAAATTAACATCACTAGAAAACATACGTAATGTTTTTCAAAACAATATGTGCATTAAGAATAAACGAACAGATTAATGATAACTGTAAGTAACGCAATTAAATCAGTCTCGTAATGTGAATAATTATTGCCACATTCATTTCTTACATGTTTCGTTTATGCATTTTGCCACAAATGCACGACCTCTCAATGCTGCAAACATGCAATAAATATGTACCCTCTGATGATGAATCGCTTGGCGATTCGAAACCGGTAATGGAAAATAAAAACTGAATAATAAAACAAATGGCGACTGGTTGCAGTAATTTTTGGAGGCCTTTATTCATCACTGTCGAAGTGTTCCACATCGATAGTTGATAAAAATTTCATTAATACTAAACGAAGATTAATAACGCATAATAGAGGTATGCGAGGTCGGGAGTTCGATAGCAAAGTTTCAACCACTTTGGTCATTCCCTTTGATGTAAGCAGCGGAACGTGAAAATCGTGTGGAAGTTGGTAGGAGACCCTTAGGCTCTGCTGCTTGGGCTTTGGGGAGACCCCTCAAGTGCTGCACACTGCAGAAGCCACGCCCACATTCCTCTCCTGCATGAAGCTAACGGCCATTTCAAGGTGCAGCCTTAAGACTAGTTACTAACTGTTCGAAAAATATTAATCGATATTAACAGTTCCAAAAACGTTCACTCTCATTATTCGTGTGGGAAATATTCGAAATGTGTCTGACAATTTAAATTCTGTAACACATATTGAGAAATATATTTTAATATATCCGTATTTCGTGGCGGCTCTACCTCAGAGACTTTAAATGCGATCTGCGCCTGGCGGACTTAATACAGGGTATTTGAGAAAAGATTTTACAACTTTGAAAATTCGTAGAAATTAATTCACTGTACCTACAGAGTTAATTATACTGTCAATTTGTAAGGAAATACATCATGTTTTGTCTCGCGTAGTTCGCTATTGTCGAATCGCACCGTAAAAAGCGCTTGCGGCAATTGCGTTAAAGATGGCTGCCTTCACTGGACCCGAGCGTGCTAGCTGTGTGTTTTGGTTCGAAGAACCTAAGTCGGTAAGAACAGTTCAGAGGAATTTCCGTACCTAGTACGCTAAAGATCCTCCTAGTATGCCTACAACTTACGAGTGGCATAAATGTTTTGTAGAAATATGTTTTTGTGTATGGCCCCTTTCTTTCGCGAGAGAACCATCAACGGGATACTGTACAAGGATATGTTACAACAATTTTTGATACCACAGATCGATGACCACGAACTAAATGTTTGCTTCATGCAAGATGGTGCACCATCCCACTACCTCGCTGACGTCCGGGATTGTCTCAGTGACCGCCTTCCAGGTCAGTGGATTGGCTGTGATGCGCCAATTGCATGGCCCCCACGTTCCCCAGACCTGACACCACTCGATTTTCTTTTAAATTTTTTTTTTATGGGGATTCATCAAGGATGTGCCTCCTGTGCCGGGTTCTCTACCTCAACTAGAGCAATAATTTACGCCGCCACTGAGCAAGTTACACCTGCAATGCTACAGCGAATTTGGAAGAAATTGACTTCTAATGGGATATGTGCAGGATAATCAACGGAAACCACATACATCTTTAGTTTAAGGTAAAAAAAAACTGGATGTGTGTCCTACAAAATAACACTAAACCCAGCTCTATATCTTCTTTCAATAAATTTATATCAATTTTTAAAGTTGTAAGGTCCTTTTTGAAACACTCTTCATAGGGTGTGTCGACCCTTCACCTTTATCAAGGCTGGAACTAAGCTGGAGACACTTTCAACGACTTGTCTGAATGTCTGTGGAAGAATGATAGCCCATTCTTCCTTAAGAGCCAAAGTCATTGAATGTAGTAATGTTGAACGCTAGGGCATAGAGAGAGCTCATTACCAAAGACGTTCCGTTGGATTCAGGTCGGGAATCTGTGCAGGCCAGTCCATTTCATGGATGTTTCTGACCACAAACCATTGCCTCAGTGATGCCACTTTGCGACAGGATTTATTGTCATGGCGACACAGCCGAGCATCGTCTCCAGATTGTTCCTATAATGTATGCAGTACACAATGTCGTAAAATTCATTCGTATCCTTCGATGTTAAGCGTTTTCGTTAGCATAATAAGGGGACCTTTTCCTAACCACGGAGAACGCCCCATGTCGTAACAGCACGTCCTCAGTATTTCACTGTTGACACTACACATGATGGCAGGTGTAATTCTCCAGGAAGTCCCGAAACCCAAACCTTTCTATTGGACTGTCTGAGGCATCACTCCAGTTCACTCGTTTCCACTCATCCACTGTCCAGTAGCGTTGATCTTTACATCACCTCAAGCGCCTCAGATTGGACTGTGTACAGATCGGGAATTTGTACTGGCGCTAATGACAGCGCAGTTAAGCGCCCCACAAACCAAACATCATCATCATCATCATCATCATCACAAGCGCCGCTTAGCAATGACTGCAGAAATTTGATTTATGAAGAGCTACGGGACCATTCTATGCTACTGTTTTTAATTATCTACCATTTGGAATAAGTTGTATTGGCTATAATTTTTGCACGCCTATTTTGGCACAATTTTTCGAGTTCTGCTATTAAGGGGGGTAGGACATCAAACGGGCCGGCTTGCAGCAAGAGACGCACCACAGGACATTTTAATTTGCACTGTCTATACTTTTACAAATAAATTCATAAAACTTCGTCAGCGTGACCAGGAAGAATTCATGATTCACACTAATAGCAGTGGAAGTTCAAAAACATAATAAAATAATTTTTTTACTTGTGAAATTTCATCATTTTTTTCACTTACTATTGGCTGCATTTGTTGCTAAACACTTTTCTGCATAAGTAAGAGAGATTCTTCGATGAATTTTGCACTGATTATTAAACACAAACTCCTTAATGCAAAACTCTAGAATTTTCCAGAGCTATTAAAACTGTGGTAAAAATTGAGCTAATTAAATACAAAATTTGAGTTTTTCTAAACATGAAGTTTCAAGTGTAGCAGCTCTTTCAGTTTTTCATGAATTAAATAAATTCTAGAGGTTCATACACCTGTATGTATGGTTTTATGCTGTGCAAAATTCATCGAAAAATCTCTTTCACGTATGAAGAAAAGTATACCTACAGCAACAAATGCAAGCAATAGTAAGTGAAAAAATGATGAAATTTCACATGTAAAAAAGATTATTTCATTATGTTTTACAACTTCCACTGCTAAGACTGTGAATTCTGAATCCTTCCTGGTCATGCTGACAAAGTTTTATGAATTTATTTGTAAAAGTATAGACAGTGGAAATTAAAATGTCCTGGGGTGCCTCTCCTGCTCTAAGCCGGTCCGTTTGACGTCCTAACCCCCTTTAAGAGCTCGAAAGTTGTATCTGTTTCGATACGTAATACAAAATCATGTTTGCAGATGATTTTTCATGTATATCATATACTTCAGATATCGATTTTCTTGTTTTAAGTATAATTAATGTATTTTTCTGTTGACCTTCTGCACTGATTTATTTAGTTTTTAGGCCAAACTGTTTCTGACATTATACGTCATTATCAGCTACAAAAACATCTCCATCGCTAATCAGTCTATTCTAAAAGCATATCTCCACAAAAATACGCTTACGATCACCTTCATTCGTCTCGAGTTTACTATTTTTCCCAGATCTATAAATTGCTGTTCTTTTATACTTCCATTTCGTAAACATACGTATTAGATTTGCGTACTTCTGTTTTGTATTTTAAGTGTACGATTTTTTAAACATCACTTATCCATTAATTTTGTTTCCGAAAACACACTGAATGGTCCGGACGCGTGTTTGCAACTGGTAGGTCCGTAGTTAACCGAGGGGAACTACAAAGCTGCAAGCTCTCAGATCGATTTATGGGCTGGTTTACTCACGGTCGGTGCACTGGGTCTAGCCAGCCATTCGTTGTGACTTTCATGACCGGGGCCCGGGATATAGTGGGCCGTATTTTTCAGCGATCCCGCCATTTATTGCGAGATATAAAATATTTACCAGCTCCCAGCTAAATGTTAGGAGTGATAACAGTCTTAGAGTGAATGGCGGAAAGGACTTAGCGACCGCCTAGAATTGCCACAGTTGAATGGCTTGGATGCCGTAAACCTTCGGACACTGGCGCAGAGAGACAACAGTGAATATGTGAAAAGTGTAAATGCGATTTCCATTAGCGTCCCTTCACTTGCCCTTTAGAACGTAGCGAGATCTGCAATGGAAGACGATAATGCGCTGGGAATCGAGACCATGACGTGTCCCTCGTAACTGCAACTCGTCTAGTTGCTCGCCGTTTCCAGTTCGCAGAATACGGTTAGCCCACATTTGAGTCGTTATTATTTTACCGGTTTCCGATAGGAAAAAATGGTTCAAATGGCTCTAAGCACTATTGGACTTAACATCTGAGGTCATCAGTCCCCTAGACTTAGAATAACTTAAGAACATCACACACAGGCATGCTCGAGGACAGGATTCGAAATTGCAACCGTAGCAGCAGCGCGGTTCCGGACTGAAGCGCCTAGACCCGCTCGGCCACAGCGACCGGTGTTTCCAATAGCAGCTGTGAATGAGCACAAGTGAAGATTTTGTTTTGTTTTCTTTTTGGGGCTCAGAAAATTTAAGCAGTGGCAATCGACGGTGTTGTTCAACTCTTTTGAGGCTTCCGAGGGTATGCGTTATTTTGAGAAGTTTGTATCCGGCATCTATATTTTCGCAAAACTCGCCCTTGTCTATGAGACAGTGAACTGTCAACTTTTCACGTCGCGCACTAACAGTAGTCAGACATGTGTAAAATACTGTTCAACGTTTGCAATAAATATTTCATTCGACAAACCCGCAGAAAGATATGTACACGAAATAAGGACATTGTAACAATGACAAAAGCAACCCATCGACGTTTGCTACACATTTAAGCGATGAAAATCATGTACTAGACAGTATTTAAACAGCATTCTACACAAAGAAGAGAAAGGTAGATATATGGCTCTCATGGAGCAGATAATTTTTTTCACATTATGCTAAGTATCCCACTTTCATTTTGAATGAACAACTTGAACTGAAAGACAAAAGATATACTGAAAATTTTTTATAACAAAGATAATACTAGCCGTAATAGCAATTATTTGCCGATTTATTTTATCTATTCTTTGCATAGCTGTATAATTGACACTACTCCTTACATCTACCTTCGCATAACAAACTATTTTTTATAAATATTTTATTTTGACATTTGTTTATCCCCTATTAACAAACTTTTGTAGGGGTCTCTGGTAGAAATCGGTCGTACAATTAAAAATAAACTATACAGCAGCTTCACGTGCTACAATATGTCATTTCCAATATTTATCAGAGCAGTGTAACACAAGAAACCAAAACTATTTTTGAATATGTGAAGATGTACTGGATGGGAGTTTAAGTTTGGTTCCAGAAAGTGAAGGCACCGTAGAAGTAGCTGTGATATTGCACTTAGTAATGGAAGGCAGAGTGAAGAAAAATCAGAATACTTCCCTAGTATTATTTTGTGGACCTAGGAAATTGATAATATGAGATTTTCACAATTCTTATAAGGCTGGAGCTAAGATGCAGAAACGGACGAATAATTTACATACACCAAAAACCAATGAGGGAGTAATGAAAGCGGTATGACACGAAACAGAAGTGTCTTTTAAGAATGATGTAAGGTATCTTGTAGCTTCCGAAGAGGAATGAAACGTTAAGGACGTTTTCAATAGACATAACCATCCGGGCCGAATGTAAGAAAGACTTAGCAGACCTGTAGAAAGTAATGGACAGATACTTAGAACGGAAGACGAAGGTGATGAAGGGTGAGAGAAGGAAGAGTAATGGTTTGCTTAACGTCAAAGCTGTTGAGGAAGAAGTGAAAGCATTCTCCTATCCAGGAAGCAAGAGTACGCAAGATTTCAGAAACAAGGAAGACATCAGAAGCTGAACAGCACAGATGAAGAAAGCTGTCTCCAACGAAATAGCTCTCCACTCTGGTACGAGGTATCGTAATGAAACTGAGGAAAAAGTGTCTGAAAATATATGTCAGAAGCGCAACAGTGAATCAAAGTGAAAGTGGATCATCGCAAATCAGGCAAAGAAAAGACTGAAAAAAATAGTTCGGTAGATCAAGAATAGAAAGTACCCCAGCAACCAGTTTTGCTTTATCTGTAAATTACATACATATAGGTTTACATTTTTAAAGTCTGTATTCTAAGGTAAGCAGTAGTATCAGTATTCTGTCACATAATACTACATTTATGGGAAACGAAAACTGATCTTCCCTGAGATCGGCTTCTACCAGTCTTTCCATTTTTCATTAAATAATTTGTGTCAGTATTTTCAAAATGCTCAAATGTGTGTGAAATCTTATGGGACTTAACTGATAAGGTCATCAGTCCCTAAGCTTACGCACTACTTAACCTAAATTATCCTAAGGACAAATACACACACCCATGCCCGCGGGAGGACTCGAACCTCCGTCGGGACCAGCCAGTATTTTCCAACCATGTATTATCAACCCATGGTTTGCCGGCCGCGGTGGCCGAGCGGTTCTAGGCGCATCAGTCCGGAACCCCGCGACTGCTACGGTCGCAGCCGGCCGGAGTGGCCGTGCGGTTCTAGGCGCTGCATTCTGGAGCCGAGCGACCGTTACCGTCGCAGCTTCGAATCCTGCCTCGGGCATGGATGTGTGTGATGTCCTTAAGTGTAAGTAGTTCTAAGTTCTAGGGGACTGATGACATCAAATGTTAAGTCCCATAGTGCTCAGAGCCATTTGAACCATTTGTTTAACCCAGCAAGTGATTTCCTTGGAATTCAGATTTATTTATTTATTCTTCATAATTAGAACCTGCTACCTAAAAAGCTGAAATGGGCCATAAAAATTACATTTCTTTGGATAATAATAAGTTATTCAAAAATGATTCAAATGGCTATAAGCACTATGCGACTTAACTTCTGAGGTCATCAGTCGCCTAGAACTTAGAACTAATTAAACCTAACTAACCTAAGGACGTCACACACATCCATGCCCAAGGCAGGATTCTAACCTGCGACCGTAGCGGTCGCTCGGTTCCAGACTGTAGCGCCTAGAACCCCACGGGCCACTCCGGCCGGCCAATAAGTTATTAACTATATTATTTCTGATACTTATTTTTTTAAATGCTACAACTACCTTCTACTAATACAAAACTAAAATAAAACCCTCAACCATTTACCCATCTGCTATTACTACTGTAAGCCCTCCAGAATCTGCTCTGTGTTCTCTCATTCTTCTGAATCTCAGGATATTTCGCTTGTCTCATAAATCTTGCGTGCCAAGTGGAATAGGTTTGCCATGATTGGCTCGCTCAACGATCTCAGTAACTGTGTGGGAAAGTCGTCCATTCCAGGGGTTTTATTCCGTCTTCAGTCTTTCAGTGTTCTGCCAAATTCTTCCGCCGAACATTCCAGCACGAAGATGACAATATTAGATTTTTGATGCATGATGTCTTGCACAAGTTGGAATAAATTATTTGTAAAATGTTGTCGACGTGGAAAAAAAAAGTTCTGGGTGGGAATCTTAAACACATCCGAGCTTGCCACGGTGATAAGTCTTGGCACGTTACGACTTGCCGTCAAATACTCTTCAGCCAAAATGTTGCGAGTTGGCGGTGCGACATCGTGTCACGGCGGTGCGGTGACCCCGCGGGAGGTTGGGGGCGGTGTGGCCTGGGCATCCGCCCTTGTCAGCCAGTGGCGCCAGCTGCGCTGGCGCGACACGGCCGCAGGGTTCCGCTCGGCGCGGCTGACGCGCCAGCCGCCGGGTCGCTTGGCGCTTAGCTTTGCTGGTGCCAGCGCCGGCCTACAAACAGCGTGCAAGTCTCGTTGGCCTGCCCGATTGCCATCTGCGCTGTTTGCGTCTGAGATCCTTAAACATTGCCCAGTCAGAGTGCCGAAATTTGTTATAGCAGGCGGTTGATTTGTCGCGTTTCCAGCTGCGTCACAACTCTCACAAAGGACCTTCGATTTTCTCCATGACTGTAATAGTCCAACATCAGTGTCCAGCTATAAATTTTTTAAAGCGGTGCATCAGTGAATTTCTTTTTTTTTTTTTTAAAAAAAAGAATGCATTTGTAAATTTTGTAGCATTTTTAGATATAAAAATTTCGATCATTTTGGTAGAGCCGCCGTTAGATGGGTGCGAACTCGCTGATTCTGTCCTCTGATTTACCAACTTCCTTTTCAGTTTTATTGAGTCTTATTTTTATTCTCATCTGTAAATGTTAATTGTGACATGTTGGATTATCACCTTCCTCTTTTATTGCCGGCCGCTGTGGCCTAGCGGCTCTAGGCGCTTCAGTCCGGAGCCGCGCTGCTGCTACGGTCGCAGGTTCGAATCCTGCCTCGGGCATGGATGGGTGTGATGTTAGTTAGGTTTAAGTAGTTCTAAGTCTAAGGGACAGATGACCTCAGATGTTGAGTCCCATAATGCCTAGAGCCATTTGATTTGAGCTATTGCTGATGGTTAGTGTAAAGAGGCAGATAACGGAATTGTTATCTCGTTAGTCAGACTCTGACTGGGATATATCTTCAGGAGTAAGAGCTGGTTGCTAGCTGGTTCTGAATGGAAAGGCAGAAAATGTTCTCCGATTGAAAGTTAAAGTCAGTAACTTCCAACCGGCCGGGTGGCCGAGCGGTTCTAGGCGCTACAGTCTGAACCGCGCGACCGCTGCGGTCGCAGATTCGAATCCTGCCTCGGGCATGGATGTGTGTGATGTCCTTGGGTTAGTTAAGTTTAAGTAGTTCTAAGTTATAGGGGACTGATGACCCCAGATGTTAAGTCCCATAGTGCTCTGAGCCATTTGAACCAGTAAATTCGATTTGCTACAAAAAGCTACTTTTCAGTAGCATTCATGTTCCGAACAATTTCCTGGAGACTTTACACTTACCGCCTGCCTGCAGCCTGAGGTCCAGTCTCGAATCAAGACTTCATTGTCATTTCGTTTCTCGCCGAGTGTTCTTTCGGCGGCGTTGTTATGGGGAGGTTTCCCTTCAGCTTTTCGATCTGTCAGACGAATGATGGTTTGGAAAAACATTTCTTTTATAGGGTGATCGAGGTGCACTCTAATGTTAACGTGCACTACTCTTCAGTGCCGTATGCCTCTCGCTTTCCAGATTTCGTCTAATTTCTGTGTTGGGAGTAACCTTAATTAATGACGCCAGTACTGACTGTGGTACGGTTTTACCATCCTCGTGACGCTCTCGTCGGAAAACTATCCTACTTGGTGGACAGCGAAATTCCGCTGTATTCAGTTCTGACACAGTGCTCTTGTCTAGGAGTTGGCTTTATTAGAGTTCACTTTGTTTAGGGAGTTCTGCCATTTCCTGTTTGCTATAGACTCCGGTTTCGTCTCACTTTTCTGGTCAGTGAAGCAGAGGAACCTTAATTATAACACAAAAGTTGTCTTCCGCCTTTTAACTGCCATTGCAGACCGCTCAGTTTTGGTGTCCCCTCTATAGGTTGATCGGCTTGTTTGCAGTACAGGGAATAGCAGTACGCCGTCGCTCGGTAGCGAGGGCGTATCGGGCAGGGGCCAGAGGTTTTCGCTGGAGGTGGGCCAGTGGGCGGGTTTTGCGGCCGGCCTGAGCTCGTAATTACTGAGCGCCGGAAACCGCCAGCGGCCACCGGGGTTTTGTCCCGCCAAACACTGCGGACGTCCTAACTGCCGGAATTCCGCGGTAAACACAGCCACTGAGGACCCGCGATGTGATATGCTGGCTCCCGCTATCTCCACCATTTACTGTGCGCCAGGCGGATATTCCGTGGCGACACCGCCACATCTTCAATATTACTCCCTTGTTTGCTTCAATACAATGTTACTGCCGCTTGTTTCTTACTGCTGGGCTACCGTCAATAGCGTTCTAGAGCAAAGTCCCATACCTGCCGTCAGCGATGTCAGTGCAGGGTGTGATCCCGAACTGTAGTAGTAGGAGGTAGTAGTAGAAGGGTTTTTTGGGCGCACAACAGCAAGGTCTTCAGCGCCCTTTCAGTATCATAGTGAGACGGGTGTCAAGAAAAAAACTCAGAACATTTACATCAAACGGAACATAAAACACAGGGAACAATCATGGAAAAATATGTGCTCACCCACACCGAAGCGTGGGATGAAGCAGGGCGTCAGCAGTAAAACATGGACAACACAGGAAGAAAAAGGTAGAGGGAGCTAAAACAATGGAGCAGATGGAAGTGGCTGGCTGACCGCAAGGAAAAAAGGGAGGAGTCAGCCACTCTGCAATACACTAAAACCGCCAGCCTAAAAGTTTAGGCCAGAGTCCAGACACATCACAGAACTTAAAAACCCTAGACACACACGTCTCATCGTTAGCTAAAACACAGGGCAGATCCCCATCAACTTGTGCTTCTGCCCTTGCATCACGGTATAAAACGCAGTCTGTTAAAATGTGCCGGACAGAGATGTGCACACCACAAGCATCACAAAACGGAGGATCCTCCCGCCGTAATAAATAGCTATGTGTCAGAGGACAGTGCCCGATCCGAAGACGTGTGAGCGCCACCTCTTCCCGCCTGAGCAGCCGGCAGGAGGAACGCCACGGCCGAGTGGTTGACTTGATCCCGAACTCTACCAACAAAATGTTGTTGAAGGTTGAAGGTAAGGGATATTTTCTTAGAAGTCTGGTATAAGCGAGATTTATATGTGTTTCAATGTTTTACTGACCTTCAAAGTAGTCACCAGTATTGTGTATAACCCGTTGGCAGAGATGTGGAAGTCGTAGGGTACTCTTAGCAGTGCCAGTTGTGTTGACAGTCCGAGCGGCGCGATATGTTGCCCGACGAATTTGTAGCAGTTCTGAAGCGAATGCCGTGAAGTGCTTTCTTCAGTTTAGAAATGGAGTTGAACTTACGAGGGCTTAAGTCAGGGGACTGCAGTAGGTAGTATAGCACTTAGCAGCCCCAGCAGTCAAACAAATCAGTAACAGCCTGCACTGTACGTGCTTGAGCATTGTCCTGCATAATGATGGTCAGGTCCTGCAGAAAGTGTCATCACTTCTGTCTCTAAGCTGGTCGTAGGTTGTGTTCCAAAAATGAACAGCATAGAGACAGAAGTGATGACACTTTCTGCAGGACCTGACCATCATTTTACAGGACAATGCTCAAGCACGTACAGTTCAAACTGTTACTGATTTGTTTGCCTGATGGGGCTGCTAAGTGCTATACCACCTACTGCACTCCGCTGACGTAAGCCCTCGTAAGTTCAACTCGATTTCTAAACTGAACGAAACACTTCAGGCCATTCGCTTCAGAACTGCTACAAATTCGCACCGCTGTAAGTGTCAATCCAACTGGCACTGCTAATAGTATCCCATGACTTCCACATCGCTGGCAACGGCTTATACACTATGCTGGTGACTACTTGGAACGTAAGTAAAACTTTGAAACACGTATCTATCTTGTACGAGCTGTAAATAAATAGTTGCTACTATTTGAGTCCAACCTCGTATGTATATTTACTGTCACCCTCTAGCTTCTATTCAGAATTCCTTGGATCTGTATCGGGACTGTTTTCCAGCAGTGTTAGCTGTACGTCAACATCAACACAAAGCAGTATGAGCTGCTCTACTGATCAGAAACTGGCCGATACGCACCTCCTGTGCACTTAAATGTTCCTGTCTGCTAGAATTGTCTCATCCACGGAAGCAGTACGACAAACTCCCAAGATTCTTGAACGTGTAAGGTAGTCAATGATGCCTCGCTGCCGTGATGGTATTGGTCAATAAACCGACTTGAACCTGTAAGGGAAATACTCTGCGTTTGTTGCATGCTATGCTGTGCACTTACGGAATAAAGTGAAAACAATGTTGTAAAATGTGTACCTGTTTCGTCTGACGGTTTTGCGTCACTCTCTGTTTGGTGTTGTTCCTTTTGGTGATTACTTATTATGTGTTTTTGCAGCGCTATGGACGTATCTTCAGAGAAACAGAAGTAATAGGCGTAACAAATTGAATACATCATAATTACATCATTACTTGTTACGGGCCACATGATACCGCCGCTTTCTTATGCCAAAACACTCGAAAATAGTCCTAAACGTCTTCCAAAATGTTGTTTGTGGGGTTCAGGCTCACCATGTATGCTGAAGGGTTCAAATCGATTGAAGCCAGGTTATTCGTACTTGTATCCCACTGTGGTAATCGGATGTATGTGCTAGCTTCCCCCTCACCCAAGCAACTTCACAGCCAAGGTCCAGACAGTAAAAGAGACGCACACAAATGAACTGCTTTGTATCAACAATGCTCTGACCACAATGTATTCCCGGAACGTCCTCTAGAAACTAGAATATCAGTCCTGGCAATTGGAAATGAACTATTCTTTCTTTGATGTGCATGAAGTAATTTATCCGCGTAGCAAACAGCACAAAAGAGTGCACTTTTGCTGACTCAAAGGACGCTCCAGGAATGTCGACAGCGAGACAGTCGACGTGTTAGCAGAGAGTAATATTACAGGAGAGATACCTTCTGTTGTAGTTGCAGCAATGAAAGGAGAACTCTACGAGTTGTACCGTTTACAGGAAACCTCTCAGATGACAAAAGGATGGAACTTTGCAAGGATTCAGCTGTTCATTTCCAAAAGAACATCTTAATCAGAGCTTAATAGAATGCATAATGGTAAGGGGTGTTAGGCGGCACAATTTCACAGAGTTAAACTTTAAATCTCTCCATACTGCGAATATAACCCTTAACAACTAGCAGATTTAAATAACCTATTGCTCGACTGTTCCCGATATTCCAGGCAGCAGCAAAATTCAATAAGACAGTCGTCATACTGGGAATTCCGTGCCCCCCCAAATGTCACAAACCTCTCACCAGCTCAAATGCAAGACATTGTCTCCATCCACGGAGCTTAAAAAGAAATGCTGCTTTTATTTGCTTTCGTTAAATTCCGTAAGGACTGAGGTCTAAAGATATAAATGTAGCCCCCTGCAAAATTTATACTTTTCACTTATCACTTTTAATATATACAAATATTTTTAGTTTCTTGCTTACACAGAATTCGATATGACAAAGATGGTGTTTCTAATTTACTTGCGTAAAGCGCGTCTGGACGTAGTACGTAACCCGAGTCGCTACGTAAGTGCGTCAGTGTCATTTCACTGCCGCGCGGGGTTAGCCGAGCGGTCTTGGGCGCGGCAGTCATGGACGGTGCGGCTGGTCCAGGCGGAGGTTCGAATCCTCCCTCGGGCATGGGTGTGTGTGTTTGTCCTTAGGATAATTTGGATTAAGTAGCGTGTAAGGTTAGGGACTGATGACCTTAGCAGTTACATGGTTCAAATGGCTCTGAGCACTATGCGACTTAACTTCTGAGGTCAACAGTCGCCGAGAACTTAGAACTAATTAAACCTAACTAACCTAAGGACATCACACACATCCATGCCCGAGGCAGCATTCGAACCTGCGACCGTAGCGGTCGCGCGGTTCCAGACTGTAGCGCCCAGAACCGCTCGGCCACTCCGGCCGGCGCTGCCTCTATAGCCGTCCGTAAATGCGAAAGTGTTGCCGATGCAGGATTCTGTGCACGGACTGACCTCTCGATTACGTTCCATAAAATGCTCGAAGAGGGTCAAGTCGGGCGATCTGGGTGGCCAAATCGTTCGCTCAAACTGTCCGGAATGCTATTCGAACCAGTCGCGAACAATTGTGACCCGGTGACATGGTGCATTATCATCCATGAAATTTCCATCGTTGTTTGGGGTCATGAGGTTCATGAATAGCTGCAAGTGGTCTCCAAGAAGCCGAACACAACCATTTCCGGTCAGCGATCGGTTCAGTTAGAGTAGCAGACCACATCATTATGGAGCGACCATCTGCTTGCATAGTGCCTTGTTGACAACTTGGGTCCATAGCTTAGTGGTGTCTACGCCATATTCCCTCCTTGCAGTCAGCTCTTACCAACTGAAATCTGGACTCATCTGACTACGCCACTGTTTTCCAGTCGTCTGGGGTCCAATCGATATGGTCACGAGTCCAAAAGAGGCGCTGCAGGCGATGTGGTGGTGTTAGCAAAGGCACCCGGTTCAAATGGCTCTGAGCACTATGGGACTTAACATCTGTGGTCATCAGTCCCCTAGAACTTAGAACTACTTAAACCTAACTAACCTAAGGACATCACACACATCCATGCCCGAGGCAGGATTCGAACCTGCGACCGTAGCAGTCGCGCGGCTCCGGACTGAGCGCCTAGAACCGCGAGACCACCGCGGCCGGCGGCACCCGCTTCGGTGGTCTGCTACCATAGCCCATTAACCCCGAATTTAGCCGCACTGCCCTAACGAATATGTTGATTCCCGCTGTTATTTCACGCAATGCTGCTTGTCTGTTAGCACTGTCAACCTTACGCCCACGCTGCTGCTCTCGGTCGTTAAGTGAAGGCCGTCAGCCACTGCCTTTTCTGTGGCGGGAGGCAATGCCTGGAATTTGATATTCTCGGCACATATCGATACTGTGAATCTCGGAATATTGAATCCCCAAACGCTTTCCGAAATGGAATGTCCCATACGTCTAGCTCCAACTACCATATCGCTTTCAAAGTCTGTTAGTTTCCGTCATGCGGCCGTAATCACGTCGGCAACCTTTTCACATGAATCAACTGATTAAAAATGACAGCTCCACCAATGCAGTGCTCTTTTGTACCCTGTGTACGCGACACTACCGCCATCTGTATATGTGCATATCGCTTTCTCATGACTTTAGTCACCTCATTAAAAATATTACACTGATAGACAAATCTAATTAATTCGACCCTAGGGCTGTTATTGAAAGTGGGGTATTTTATCTCTTTTCCTTTCATTATGCACGAACTGAGGCGTGATCCAAGATTTTGGTAAGTGTATCGTTGTCGCAAGAAGGTCTCTGATCCGATGAGGGTTACTAATATCCACTTCTGTGTGGCCAACTAAGAAAAAATTTCTGAGTTTGTGCTATTGCAGGCAGGCAGTATCACATGAGTGCGTATTCTCCTATAATTAATAATTTCCTATTGACCAAATCTTATTAGAACGCACGTTCCTAAAATAAGTCATATTTTGAGATAATTCTAATTTATTGTCCCATCTCAGTTGCACAGTTTTAATTAGATTAAATGTTTCGGTCACCCTGGATCGTCATCAGATGTTAGTAGTTGCGTCAGCAAACAAAGTCTTGTCGACACACAACCACATATCAAGGTACTCTGATGTGGCGTTCTGAGTAGACAAGATGGGATACTGACGCAACTACTTAGATCTGAAGATGATCCAGAGTGATAGAAACATGCGGGGTAATTAAAAGTGTGCAACTGAGATGGAACAGCGAATGTGGTATCTTAATTACCTAAACAGGTGCTGAATCTCTGAAGACGATTATGTCGACTACAATAAGTTCTGTTTGTTTATACGATTAACACCACATTATCCCTCCTACTATTAGGATTTTTTTGTCCCGCTGAGTACCACTAGGGTCATGTAAATCCAAAATAATTCACACTGGATATATTGGCACTATTTTAATGAAATAACATAAAACTCTACATTACAGTTGTTCAGTGTAACATTAGAGGCTTTATTTTCGTAAATATTACGTTCAAGAAATAAAAAGAAATTTAGACTGCGGTCGTACTAACCTCAGTGGTACACAGAACAAAAATAGCTTTGAAAACTAGAAATACATGATTTTCCAATGTGCCTATGTGGTCATATTGACCACAGTTATGGTAGGAAGGGTACAATAACAGCTACATCTACATGTACATGGATACTTTGCAAATCACATCTAAGTGCCTGGGAGAGGGTTCACCGAACCACCTTCACAATTATCTATTCCAATCTCGTACAATGCGCGGGGAAAACGAAGACCTGTATCTTTCCGTGCGAGCTCTGATTTTTCCTTATTTTATTATGGTGATTGCATATCCCTATGTAGGTCGGCGCGAACCACATATTTTCTCATTCAGAGGAGAAAGTTTGTCACTGAAATTTCGTGAGAAGATTCCGCCGCAAGAAAAACGCCTTTGTTTTAATGTTTAGCATCCCAAATCCTGTATCATTTCAGTGATACTTTCTCCCTGTTTCACGCTAAAAGAAAATATGCTGCCCAAGAAGCAAGAAACATTAAGAGTGGGTACAAAAATAAGCGGAAAATAGTATTTTAGTTGTTGGAGGTGTTCATATATCAGGTGTTCAACATGAAATTCAAGAAAGGAACAAACAATTTAGGTTGGCTTCGTTTTGACACTCGGGAGCACTCAGTGCAAAAACCTTGAGTAAATTTAAATGTGTTGTAAACATAAAGACGAGCTAAACCTCTATGGATTGCAACTGGCTCGGAGAGAGTAATTCATATATTTAGAAAATAATGTTCTTGGAAGCGAAGGACATACAGATTTCATATAGTGTCACGTTTCGTTGCCATCCGACGGCGTCAAAGCAGTGGAATTACAAGTACCCGTGAGACGCCGATAAGGACCGTGCTGGACCTGGCGGATCCAGTAGTGAACGTCAACTGAGCCCCACGTCCAGCAGATATGTACTTGGAGCGCCCTGTGCCGCTGCAATGTAGGGCGGCCAGCGGCAATTCCGCCCACTCGCCTCGGAGCCACTTCACTGTGTGTTGCTACGCAGACGCCGCCTAGTCGACACATTAGTTCGGGCTGTGGTGCGGGGAACCTCTTCCTTGTGGACATGGATTCTACACTACTGGCCATTAAAATTGCTACACCACTAAGATGACGTGCTACAGATGCGAAATTTAACCGGCAGGAAGAAGATGCTGCGATATGCAAATGATAAGCTTTTCAGAGCATTCACACAAGAATGGCGCCGGTGGCGACACTTGCAACGTGCTGACATTAGGAAAGTTTCCAACCGATTTCTCATACACAAACAGCAGTTGACCGGCGTTGCCTGGTGAAACGTTGTTGTGATGCCCCGTGTAAGGAGGAGAAATGCCATCACGTTTCCGACTTTGATAAAGGTCGGATTGTAGCCTATCGCGATTGCGGTTTATGGTATCGCGACATTGCTGCTCGCGATGGTCGAGATACAATGACTGTTAGCAGAATACGGAATCGGTGGGTTCAGGAGGGTAATACGGAACGCCGTGCTGGATCCTAACGGCCTCGTATCACTAGCAGTCGAGATGACAGGCATCTTATCCGCATGGCTGTAACGGATCGTGCAGCCACGTCTCGAACCCTGAGTCAACAAATGGGGACGTTTGCAAGTCAACAACCATCTGCACGAACAGTTCGACGACGTTTGCAGCAGCACGGACTATCAGCTCGGAGACCGTGGCTGCGGTTACCCTTGACGCTGCATCACAGACAGGAGCGCCGGCGACGGTGTACTCAAGGACGAACCTGGGTGCACGAATGGCAAAACGTCATTTTTTCGGATGAATCGAGGTTCTGTTTACACCATCATGATGGTCGCATCCGCGTTTGTCGACATCGTGGTGAACGCACATTGGAAGCGTGTATTCGTCATCGCCATACTGACGTATCGCCCGGTATGGGGTGCCATTGGTTAGACGTCTCGGTCACCTCTTGTTCGCATTGACGGCACTTTGAACAGTGGACGTTACATTTCAGATGTGTTACGACCCGTAGCTCTACCCTTCATTCGATCCCTGCGAAATCCTACATTTCCGCAGGATAATACACGACCGCATGTTGCAGGTGCTGTACGGGCCTCTCTGGATACAGAAAATGTTCGACTGCTGCCCTGGCCAGCAGATTCTCCAGATCTGTTACCAATTGAAAACGTCTGGTCAAGGGTGGCCGAGCAACTGGCTCGTCACAATATGCCAGTTACTACTCTTGATGAACTGTGGTATCGTGTTGAAGCTGCATGGGCAGCTGTACCTGTACACGCCATCCAAGCACTGTTTGACTGAATGCCCAGGCGAGGTGGTTGTTCTGGGTAGTGATTTCTCAGGATCTATGCATTCAAATTGCGTGAAAATGTAATCACATGTCAGGTGTAGTATAATATATTTGTCCAATGAATACCCGTTTAACATCTGCGTTTCTTCTTGGTGTAGCAATTTTAATGGCAAGTAGTGTAATACTTGGCACGTAATTTGTTAATGAGTCTTCATAAGTTTGGAGAAATACAAGTTGAGTAAATCTTCTGTTTGCTGTGTTAGTTGTTCGCAAATCACTGCTGCTACTGCCCAGAATTCCTACGACAACAGTTGCTGCACCGCTCTGTAGCACACCTCTCCATAGTGTTATGTACGAAGTCGTACATATAAGGGGGTAGTTGGTGGTGTTGCCCTGGATGACAATTAGTTGATATATTTGTCAGGATTTGTAATCGGTGTGTCCTTGAGGTACGGCAATACTCGAACACGAGAAGTAAGTTTAAACAGTTTTATTAACAAAGGCTGATTATAAAACACGCACGCTACGCCTACCCATCCTCACTGTCTGACATCCTAATTACGGTCGTATCGAAAGCCTCCATGGTGAACTAAGAAAAGAGAGACATATTCGCGCTCGAGGCCACGCTAGTTAATTCGGCGCGCTGCGGACGCCGGCCAGTCGCTTACTCTCTGCATCGCACCGCGGCCGGAAGCATGTGTACTGAGCAACAGCTGCCCAGCACGTGTTACGTACTGTACGGCTGCGTGCAACCCGTAGACCCTTACATACACAACATTTCCAATATGCATATGGAGCCATATTGACCCCAGTATTACTAGGAGGGTTAAAATAATACGAGGGTTGGAACTCAAATAGTGGCAAACTATTTATTTACAACTCGTACAAAATAGATACGTTTTTCAAAGTTTTACTGACCTTCAAATTAGTCAGCCGGTCGAGGTGGCCGAGCGGTTCTAGGCACTACAGTCTGGAACCGCGCGACCGTTACGGTCGCAGGTTCAAATCCTACCTCGGGCATGGATGTGTGTGGTGTCCTTAGGTTAGTTAGGTTTAAGTAGTTCTAAGTTCTAGGGGACTGATGACCTCAGAAGTTAAGTCCCATAGTGCTCAGAGCCATTTGAACCAATTTCGAAATTAGTCACCAGCATTGTGCATAATCCGTGGCCAGCGATGTGGAAGCCGTAGGATACTCTTAGCAGTGCGAGCTGTGTTGACAGTTCGAGTGTTTCCTTCAGTTTAGAAATCGAGTTGAACTCACGAGGGCTGAAGTCAGGAGAGTGTAGTAGATGGTATAGCACTTAGCAGCGCCATCAGTCAGACAAATCAGAATTAGCTTGCACTCTACGTGGTTGAGGATTGTCCTGCAAAATAATGGTCAAGTCCTGCAGAAAGTGTCATTATTCTGTCTCTACGCTGGTCGCAGGTTGTGTTCCAGAAATGCTCAAGCACGTACAGTGCAAGCTGTTACGGATTTGTTTGACTGACGGGGCTGCTAAGTGCTATACCACTTAGTACACTCCCCTGACGTAAGCCCTCGATTTCTAAACTGAAGGAAACACTTCACGGTCACGGCATTCGCTTTAGAGCTGCTACACATTCGTCGGCCAATAGACCGCGCCGCTCGAACTGTCAACACAGCTGGCACTGCTAGCAAGGGAACCTCCCCATCGCAACCCCCTCAGATTTAGTTATAAGCTGGCACAGTGGATAGGCCTTGAAAAACTGAACACGAATCGATCGCGAAAACAGGACGAAGTTGTGTGGAACTATGAAAAAATAAGCAAAATATACAAACTGAGTAGTCCATGCGCAAGATATGCAACATCAAGGATAGTGTGAGCTCAAGAGCGTCGTGGTCCCTTGTTTACTGTGAGCAGCTGTGGAACGAGAGATGCTTTGTTCAAGCCTTCCCTCGAGTGATAAGTTTACTTTCTTTATTTTCGCAAACTTATGATCTGTCCGTTCGTCATTGACGTCTTTGTTCACTGTAATAAGTTTATTGTATGTGTTTTGCGACCGCACCACAAAACCGTGTGATTAGTAGACGAAAGAACGTGCCTCTCCAATGGGAACCGAAAACATTTGATCGCAAGGTCATAGGCCAACCGAATCCTCCACAGGAATACACGTCTGATATATTCTATACGACACTGGTGACGGCATGTGCGTCACATGACAGGAATATGTTGTCGACCCACCTAACTTGTACACTTGGCGAATGGGTAAAAAGATTCTTCTACCTTGTCCGATTTAGGTTTTCTTGTGGATGTGATAATCACTCCCAAGAAAGTGATGAATACATAAGAGTTTGTCACATAAACTGACAATAAAAAAATTAAACTTTTCACTCGAGGGAAGACTTGAACCACGGACCTCTCGTTCCGCAGATGCTCTCGCTAACCACGGGACCACGGCGCTCGTGAGCTTACACTATCCTTGATGTTGCCTATCTTGCGCATGGAATACTCAGTTTGTATATTTTGCTTATTTTTTCATAGTTCCACACAATTTTTTCTTGTTTTCTCGATTGATCTGTGTTCAGTTTTTCAAGGCCTATCCACTGTGCCAACTTATAACTAAATCTGAGGGTGGGGGGGGGGGGTGCGATGGGGAGGTTCCCTTGTAAGGATATCAGGATATCCTACGACTTCCACATCGCTGGCCACGTATTATACACTATGCTGGTGACTACTTTGAACGTTAGTCAAACTTTGAAACACGTATCTATTCTGTACGAGCTGTAAATAAATAGTTGCCAACCCTCGTACTTTGCCTTCAATAACGAATCTGTGTTGCTTGTTTACTGCGGCCGTCCATCGACACGACATGTACGGCGACTCACTCTGACCACATTGCGGGCGCGTAGTCGACGACAAAGCTGAAAACGCGGCGATAATGCCGAGCTGCACTCAGTTCGTACCGACGCGAATGTCAAGTGTTGAGACAAAGCCACGTCGGGACGACAGTATGCATACACACATTGCCGTGTAGAATACTTTTCCCGTTGCCCTCGGGCGCTAAGCAGCACGGTTCAGGAGCAGCGGGCATTTCGCAGCCAGTGCGGGCGGCCGGTGATTAACAGCGCATCGCCGGCAGCACAGCTCCGCCGCGACTGCTTTCGCAGTAATTGCAGTCCGCCTGCTGGCGCCGATTGAGTGCGACAGTGAAAACATCCGTCCGCCGGCTTTCAGATTAATTAGGCCGTCATAAATTATCTTCCGCCATAACTCGATTTCGCTAATTATGTTTAGAGACGTTGTCGCCCGGCGGGCCTTGCTGACGCTGCGACTACCGCGGAAATGCCGACACCCACCCGGAGGGTTTTCTGTTACCGAGATTTCCCAGCCTCCTTTTATCCTAATATATTCGGCGGAACGTGAGCGCTTTAATTAGAGAGTGCAATATTATCTCGGGGCTTTCCTCTGCGAATACCGCGAAAATGGAAGTTTCGGCAAAAGTCCGCTTCTTCAACAGCGCAGGACTCCCAATGAGAGCAGAGCTTTCTGCACTGGTGCGGCAGAACGCAAACGAATACGCTCGCCGGCCACCTGAAGCCCGTAGTAACCGGCCTGCCGACATGGAGAGTGGGCCGCTCTCAGACAAATACTCCATTGTTTCCATCCTCAAGCGGCTCCCTAATTAGTATCCGGTGTTTCACTGATCAATACCAAAAGTCTGTACACTGTGGAAGACATTCCTGTAGAACACAGGGTGAAAGATTAGATTTTCACAGAATCGTGTAGGGATTTTTGTTGTTCCTCGGTACACTTTTCACAAACTGCAGGGACAGATTCCTGACTGGAAATGATGGAAAAAAGATCCTACGAACACGTGTCCGCAAATGCGCTGACGAATGAAAGTTCCTCTGACCACTTGCCGTGTGCTCCTTGTGTAGCCGGCTGTATCATTGACGCAGCGTACTGTAAGCAGCACTGTGGTCCGGTACTCATGTCGGGAACAAGTCGAGATGGTGTTTGTGTATGGCCAAGCAGATGCAAGCGGTGGAGAGTCGGCACGGATATACACTACTGGCCATTAAAATTGCTACACCAAGAAGAAATGCAGATGATAAAGGGTATTCATTTACAAATATATTATACTAGAATTGACATGTGATTACATTTTCACGGAATTTGGGTGCATAGGTCCTGAGACATCAGTACCCAGAACAACCAAATGGCTCTGAGCACTATGGGACTTAACATCTGTGGTTATCAGTCCCCTAGAACTTAGAACTAATTAAACCTAACTAACCTAAGGACATCACACACATCCATGCCCGAGGCAGGATTTGAACTTGCGACCGTAGCGGTCACGCGATTCCAGACTGAAGCGCCCACAACCGCACGGTCACACGGCCGGCGAGAACAACGACCTCTGGCCGTAATAACGGCCTTGATACACCTGGGCATTGAGTCAAACAGACCTTGGATGGCGTATACAGTTACAGCTGCCCATGCAGTTTCAACACGATACCACAGTTCATCAAGAGTAGTGACTGGCATATTGTGACGAGCCAGTTGCTCGGCCACCCTTGACCAGACGTTTACAATTGGTGAGAGATCTGGAGAATGTGCTGGCTAGGGCAGCAGTCGAACACTTTCTGATCCAGATAGGCCCGTACAGGACCTGCAACATGTGGTCGTGTATTATCTTGCTGAAATGCAGGGTTTCGCAGGGGTCGAATGAAGGGTAGAGCCATGGGCCGTAACACATCTGAAATGTAGAGTCCACTGTTTAAAGTGCCGTCAATGCGAACAAGAGGTGACCGAAATGTGTAACCAATGGCACCCCCTACAATCACGCCGGATGATACGCCAGTATGGCGATGACGAATACAACCTTCCAATGTGCGTTCACCGCGATGTCGCCAAACACGGATGCGACCATCACGATGCTATAAACAGAACCTGGATTCATCCGAAAAAACGACGTTTTGCCATTCGTGCACTCAGGTTCGTCGATGAGTACACCATCGCAGGCGCTCCTGACTGTGATGGAGCGTCAAGCATAACCGCAGCCACGGTCTCCGAGCTGATAGTCCATGCTCCTGCAAACGTCGTCGAACTGTTCGTGCTGATGGTTGTTGTCTTGCATACGTCCCCATCTGTTGACTCAGGGATCGAGACGTGGCTGCACGATCTGTTAGAGCCATGCGAATAAGATGCCTGTCATCTCGTCTGCTAGTGATACGAAACCGTTGGGATCCAGCTCGATGTTCCGTATTACCCTCCTGAACCCACCGATTCCATATTCTGCTAACAGTCATTGGGTCTCGACCAAAGCAAGCAGCAATGTCGCCATACTATAAACCGCAATCGCGATAGGCTAGAATCCGACCTTTGTCAAAGTCGGAAACGTGATGGTATGCATTTCTCCTCCTTAGACGAGGCATCACAACGTTTCACGAGGCAACGCCGGTCAACTGCTGTTTGCGTGTGAGAAATCGGTTGGAAACTTTCCACATGTCAGCACGTTGTAGGTGTCGCCACCGGCGTCAACCTTGTGTGAATGCTCTGAAAAGCTAATCATTTGCATATCACAGCATCTTCTTCCTGTCGGTTAAATTTCGCGTCTGTAGCACGTCATCTTTGTGGTGTAGCAATTTTAACGGCCAGTAGTGTACCAAAACAAGTACCCTCTCAGATACCAACGAAATCATGCACCATTTTAAGACCATCTTGGGCGTTTGTGTGGTTCTGGGTCCTTTCAGACTAACGTGCAGGGAGGGGTCGGTCTGTGCGTGCGCCAGATTTGGAGGAACTGTTTCTGTCTCTCTACCGTTTCCATCTGCTAATCACAAAACACCATCTCGGTTTGTTCCCGACATTAATACCGGACCGTTCTGCTGTTTACACTACGCTGTGTCAATCGCACAGTCTGCAACACACAAGAAACACACAGCGCGTGGTCAGAGGATTTTTCATTCCTCAGCGCCATAAGCTGTGGCAACGATGCATGTCTGAGCACCGTTTATCCTCCTTTTCCAGTAAGGCTTATCCTGCAGTTTTCCGGTTTTATTTACGTTCAGCCAGTGTAATGGGTATACAAGTAAGTGCAGGTATTTTTATTGGTGACTGAGGATAGTGTAACATTGTTTCAGTATTTATCTCATTGACGCAGCTATTAGGAGTAGTATGTTTTTAGGCTGATTAGTATCTTCGAGTACATGTGGCAAGAGAGAGCCATCAGTGCTTATTTTCTTCGGGCTGCACGTCAGGTCAAAAGTATGGATGTGTGGACACATAGCGTTTAGTCTGTAGTGCAGGGGCAGCCCGCGTATTGGTGCAGGTACGACCACTCAGAAAACATCAGGTTGTAAATTATGCCTTTTTTTCTGTGGGTAGACTGTTTGACACTGAGAAAAAACAACAACAACAACAACAACAACAACCCTTGGTGAATGTTCATATTAAGCTATAACATGTAAAAATATCTGCTCTTACACCTGTTACACCCTATAAGGACGGGACACAGAGACAGGCGTGGAGTCGCATTGCAGAGATTGCTGCTTTCTGTACACGGGTGATGAGTGGAAACTGGTTTTCTCTTTTTGAGTGAGACATTTTCGTCTTGTGTATGGATTCGACGACTTTGAAAGCAGGAGGCTGCGGCACTTGAGCAAAGTGCTCGCTTCCGCTGACAGGTTTACAGCGTCGCCCCACAACTCCAAGCTGCTCCCCGCACCTGCCGCCACTTCCTTGTCAATCCAATTTACAGCTCGTAGCCAGAAGCAGGTAGCTGCTTCGTCATAGTCGAAACACGCTTTCCGCATTACGGTCACTCTTTCTTCCTTCCTGCGACGCGTTCATCTCCTGAAATAACCTCTCAGGACAAATTAAATTTTTATTATCGCACATGAAAATGTTTTTCATATTTTCACGTATATACACTCCTGGAAATTGAAATAAGAACACCGTGAATTCATTGTCCCAGGAAGGGGAAACTTTATTGACACATTCCTGGGGTCAGATACATCACATGATCACACTGACAGAACCACAGGCACATAGACACAGGCAACAGAGCATGCACAATGTCGGCACTAGTACAGTGTATATCCACCTTTCGCAGCAATGCAGGCTGCTATTCTCCCATGGAGACGATCGTAGAGATGCTGGATGTAGTCCTGTGGAACGGCTTGCCATGCCATTTCCACCTGGCGCCTCAGTTGGACCAGCGTTCGTGCTGGGCGTGCAGACCGCGTGAGACGACGCTTCATCCAGTCCCAAACATGCTCAATGGGGGACAGATCCGGAGATCTTGCTGGCCAGGGTAGTTGACTTACACCTTCTAGAGCACGTTGGGTGGCACGGGATACATGCGGACGTGCATTGTCCTGTTGGAACAGCAAGTTCCCTTGCCGGTCTAGGAATGGTAGAACGATGGGTTCGATGACGGTTTGGATGTACCGTGCACTATTCAGTGTCCCCTCGACGATCACCAGTGGTGTACGGCCAGTGTAGGAGATCGCTCCCCACACCATGATGCCGGGTGTTGGCCCTGTGTGCCTCGGTCGTATGCAGTGCTGATTGTGGCGCTCACCTGCACGGCGCCAAACACGCATACGACCATCATTGGCACCAAGGCAGAAGCGACTCTCATCGCTGAAGACGACACGTCTCCATTCGTCCCTCCATTCACGCCTGTCGCGACACCACTGGAGGCGGGCTGCACGATGTTGGGGCGTGAGCGGAAGACGGCCTAACGGTGTGCGGGACCGTAGGCCAGCTTCATGGAGACGGTTGCGAATGGTCCTCGCCGATACCCCAGGAGCAACAGTGTCCCTAATTTGCTGGGAAGTGGCGGTGCAGTCCCCTACGGCACTGCGTAGGATCCTACTGTCTTGGCGTGCATCCGTGCGTCGCTGCGGTCCGGTCCCAGGTCGACGGGCACGTGCACCTTCCGCCGACCACTGGCGACAACATCGATGTACTGTGGAGACCTCACGCCCCACGTGTTGAGCAATTCGGCGGTACGTCCACCCGGCCTCCCGCATGCCCACTATACGCCCTCGCTCAAAGTCCGTCAACTGCACATACGGTTCACGTCCACGCTGTCGCGGCATGCTACCAGTGTTAAAGACTGCGATGGAGCTCCGTATGCCACGGCAAAGTGGCTGACACTGACGGCGGCGGTGCACAAATGCTGCGCAGCTAGCGCCATTCGACGGCCAAGACCGCGGTTCCTGGTGTGTCCGCTGTGCCGTGCGTGTGATCATTGCTTGTACAGCCCTCTCGCAGTGTCCGGAGCAAGTATGGTGGGTCTGACACACCGGTGTCAATGTGTTCTTTTTTCCATTTCCAGGAGTGTATATATAAATACGCCGAGGTGAATAATTTTGAATATAGTAACGTAGATAATATGCATCGGTAGTTCCACAAGATTAATGATACAGCGCCTATTCCTTTGGCTTTTCAGCTGTCACATTCAGGGGTGAAGCGCAGTTAACTTAACAATGGCAGGAACTTAACCATGAAAGAAACTAAATCGGACACACGAATAGCTGAAGTGTATGATTCTTGCAGCGGAAGTGGCAGCCAGACCGGTTTCCTTCTACGGCAAACAAATTGGCAACATGTCAGAGCCATGCACTCAGTGGAAGGATAGTTTTGAGTAGCAGATGACAGATGAGAAAAGATGTATCTTGAGCGCCGAAGTCGAAATTATTCGGTGATACTCACAGTATATTCGTGCCTCCACAATTACGGCGTTTTTAAGCAGTTGTTTAGAATGGAAGTTTATAGCGTAGTGTGAGGTCTAGGTTAAGTCGAAAAGTGATAGTTTCGTTGTGGGTCGGCGAAGCCAGTATAAAGCTATTTATTGGGATATATGTTGTGGTTAAGAATGTCTATAGCGTAGCTCGGCGGCTATGATAGGTTGAAACGTGATGTTGTAGTTATTAATTACAGAAGCCAATCATAGTGGTAATTTGAGAAATATCTTTGCTGGATTTATCGAACATTATTTCTAATTATTCAGAAAACAGTTTATAATCATTCGCTACCTATGTTTCCTATTAATTTTCATACTATAATCGGCTACACATTACGCACCACAGGTTTATAGTTATTACTATAGCGATTATGCTACTAAGTCTTTTGACTGTGACCGCTGTTTTTTTTTTTTTTTTTAGGATACACTGCGCATTTATTCTTTGTGTTGATACTGGAATTTGACACAATTGATTCCACTCATTGCTGTGAAACACCTCAAGAGTCCGCTGCTCCCTTACTGGCTACTTACAACCCACTGAAGTCGTGCCCTCTAGCTTTCTCGCCACACGTCAAGGCGAACACTACCAGCATATCTCTGTCAAACACTAGCGGCATTGCCTCTTTGCTAGAGAGCTGGGCTCTTGGCGTATTTTCTATCAGACTGAACAGTCTTTACGCCAACTCGCGTGGTTACGTATCCGAGAAAGTCTTTCTTGCCACCTTTCATTTCCTATTTCTGTAGTCTTCAGTTATCGTACATTTACATAAGCTAAGATACTCCAAGTGATAATCCGTCGAAAATTAATATAATCGATTGCTTTTGAATTCAGACAAGTTTCATTGAAATCGACTGACTGTTTTCTTTCAGCAACGCCTTTATGTGGACGTAGCAGTCATTTAGCGCATCTGGACCATCTCACTAGACTGGATGGTTATAACTAAACTGTCCCTATTTAGCGCATTATAACACGGAAACTAATTATCGTACGAGGACTAAACTTGGTAGCATTAATGTCAAGGACATGGGAAAGAGAAATGATGCAGAATCAGTTCAATTGCAACCCTTTAATGTGCTTCTACGGTACATCATACCATTACATACCGGTACCACTACTACTATAAAAGGGGATTATGGCGCCCATGAGTGTCCAGAAGAGTCTGAAAG
Organism: Schistocerca cancellata; assembly: GCF_023864275.1. Classification (NCBI taxonomy): domain Eukaryota; kingdom Metazoa; phylum Arthropoda; class Insecta; order Orthoptera; family Acrididae; genus Schistocerca; species Schistocerca cancellata. Next base: position 155,166,294 of record NC_064631.1, read on the forward strand.
CGCAGGATTGCGTTCTGCTCAGCAGAACGAAGCATGTCCGTACGTATGCTGGCTACCTCTCTCGATATGCTGCGCTTCAAATCAGCACGTCTGTGATTGTTCCGTTGGTAAAACCTGTCCTTCTGGTAGCCCAACAGACAGAAATCACAGTGAGTGAGGTCAGATGGTAGTGCCGGCCAAGTATTTGGGAACGGTAGGCTGATAATTCGATCGTTTCCAAACGTGTTTCGCGGAAGCAGGTGAACTTCAGGAGCGATGTGCGGTGGGGCCCCATCTTGCATGAAAATTGTTCAATGCGTCTCTGTCCTGTAGGGCGGGTATGACATTCGGCGAAGAATAACGCAATAACGTTGGCCAGTCACACTGCACATCATTGGTCCTTGAGCGCCACTCTGTTCAAAAAAGAATGGGCCAATGATGAATGTAGCCGTGAAGCCACACCATACGGCGACGCGTTCACCATACAGAGGAACTTCTACATCTACATCTACATTTATACTCCGCAAGCCACCCAACGGTGTGTGGCGGAGGGCACTTTACGTGCCACTGTCATTACCTCCCTTTTCTGTTCCAGTCGCGTATGGTTCGCGGGAAGAACGACTGTCTGAAAGCCTCCGTGCGCGCTCGAATCTCTCTAATTTTACATTCGTGATCTCCTCGGGATGTATAAGTAAGGGGAAGCAATATATTCGATACCTCATCCAGAAACGGACTCTCTCCAAACCTGGCGAGCAAGCTACACCGCGATGCAGAGCGCCTCTCTTGCAGAGTCTGCCACTTGAGTTTGCTAAACATCTCCGTAACGCTATCACGCTTACCAAATAACCCTGTGACGAAACGCGCCGCTCTTCTTTGGATCTTCTCTATCTCCTCCGTCAACCCGATCTGGTACGGATCCCACACTGATGAGCAATACTCAAGTATGGGTCGAACGAGTGTTTTGTAAGCCACTTCCTTTGTTGATGGACTACATTTTCTAAGGACTCTCCCAATGAATCTCAACCTGGTACCCGCCTTACCAACAATTAATTTTATGTATTCATTCCACTTCAAATCGTTCCGCACGCATACTCCCAGATATTTTACAGAAGTAACTGCTACCAGTGTTTGTTCCGCTATCATATAATCGTACAATAAAGAATCCTTCTTTCTATGTATTCGCAATACATTACATTTATCTATGTTAAGGGTCAGTTGCCACTCCCTGCACCAAGTGCCTATCCGCTGCAGATCTTCCTGCATTTCGCTACAATTTTCTAATGCTGCAACTTCTCTGTATACTACAGCATCATCCGCGAAAAGCCGCATGGAACTTCCGACACTGTCTACTAGGTCATTTATATATATTGTGAAAAGCAATGGTCTCATAACACTACCCTGTGGCACGCCAGAGGTTACCTTAACGTCTGTAAACGTCTCTCCATTGATAACAACATGCTGTGTGCTGTTTGCTAAAAACTCTTCAATCCAGCCACACACCTGGTCTGATATTCCATAGGCTCTTACTTTGTTTATCAGGCGACAGTACGGAACTGTATCGAACGCCTTCCGGAAGTCAAGGAAAATAGCATCAACCTGGGAGCCTGTATCTAATATTTTCTGGGTCTCATGAACAAATAAAGCGAGTTGGTTCTCACACGATCGCTGTTTCCGGAACCCATGTTGATTCCTACAGAGTAGATTCTGGGTTTCCATAAACGACATGATACGCGAGCAAAAAACATGTTCTAATATTCTACAACAGATCGACGTCAGAGATATAGGTCTTTAGTTTTGCGCATCTGCTCGACGACCCTTCTTGAAGACTGGGACTACCTGTGCTCATGCACAGTGACTGGTGCTGAAGATCCCCACACTGGGCAGTTCTGTGTGTTCACTTCACCGGTCAGAGAAAAATGAACTTCAGAGAAAAATGAACTTAGTCTGTCCATACGACTGTCCTGAACCAGCCCTTGTCAACCTCAGTCCTTGCGAGAAAGTGGAGAGCGAAGTCAACACGTTGTTGTACGTCCTGTGTCGCAAGCTGCTGTTCGATAAGGATCTTGTACGAGTACCATTTGAGAATGGTTCGAAGCACCTTCCTTACAGTGGACCACGGAATGTTCAACTGTTGTGACATAGCACGCAAACTGCCTGTCGATCGGGAATTGCGCCCAGCGTTGTCTGCCATAGCAACAGCTATTTCACAAACCACCTGTGGTGCAACCCATCGTCGGCCACTTCCGGGAGCGATGCCGTTCTCCAATTGATTCGAACTTCTTCCTCGTGCTCCGCACAGAAGGTGGAGAAAGAGGACCATTCCGTAATCCTTTCAACGGACGATATTCTCGAAGTGCAGTTGCAGCATTACCGTTGCTTTGGTAATAGAGTGGCAATAATGTCCTGCTCCTTTTGCCCAGGCTCCTGTTGACTCGGTCAACAAGTGCACCACGACTGGTTAGGTTTGAGAGACTACTAATCGCGATGACTGATCACGGCAGCTGGTAAACACAGTTGGAAACGGGCGGTAGCGCTGTGACGTGTGGAAATCATGCACCCCATACTCTGGACGTTAATGCTACCAAATTTGGTGCTCGTACGGTAATTAGTTTCCGTGTTATAACTAGTTAAATGGAGAAAGTTTAATTATTATTACCCGATAATATGTACACTCCTGGAAATTGAAATAAGAACACCGTGAATTCATTGTCCCAGGCAGGGGAAACTTTATTGACACATTCCTGGGGTCAGATACATCACATGATCGCACTGACAGAACCACAGGCACATAGACACAGGCAACAGAGCATGCACAATGTCGGCACTAGTACAGTGTATATCCACCTTTCGCAGCAATGCAGGCTGCTATTCTCCCATGGAGACGATCGTAGAGATGCTGGATGTAGTCCTGTGGAACGGCTTGCCATGCCATTTCCACCTGGCGCCTCAGTTGGACCAGCGTTCGTGCTGGGCGTGCAGACCGCGTGAGACGACGCTTCATCCAGTCCCAAACATGCTCAATGGGGGACAGATCCGGAGATCTTGCTGGCCAGGGTAGTTGACTTACACCTTCTAGAGCACGTTGGGTGGCACGGGATACATGCGGACGTGCATTGTCCTGTTGGAACAGCAAGTTCCCTTGCCGGTCTAGGAATGGTAGAACGATGGGTTCGATGACGGTTTGGATGTACCGTGCACTATTCAGTGTCCCCTCGACGATCACCAGTGGTGTACGGCCAGTGTAGGAAATCGCTCCCCACACCATGATGCCGGGTGTTGGCCCTGTGTGCAGTCCTGATTGTGGCGCTCACCTGCACGGCGCCAAACACGCATACGACCATCATTGGCACCAAGGCAGAAGCGACTCTCATCGCTGAAGACGACACGTCTCCATTCGTCCCTCCATTCACGCCTGTCGCGACACCACTGGAGGCGGGCTGCACGATGTTGGGGCGTGAGCGGAAGACGGCCTAACGGTGTGCGGGACCGTAGGCCAGCTTCATGGAGACGGTTGCGAATGGTCCTCGCCGATACCCCAGGAGCAACAGTGTCCCTAATTTGCTGGGAAGTGGCGGTGCGGTCCCCTACGGCACTGCGTAGGATCCTACGGTCTTGGCGTGCATCCGTGCGTCGCTGCGGTCCGGTCCCAGGTCGACGGGCACGTGCACCTTCCGCCGACCACTGGCGACAACATCGATGTACTGTGGAGACCTCACGCCCCACGTGTTGAGCAATTCGGCGGTACGTCCACCCGGCCTCCCGCATGCCCACTATACGCCCTCGCTCAAAGTCCGTCAACTGCACATACGGTTCACGTCCACGCTGTCGCGGCATGCTACCAGTGTTAAAGACTGCGATGGAGCTCCGTATGCCACGGCAAACTGGCTGACACTGACGGCGGCGGTGCACAAATGCTGCGCAGCTAGCGCCATTCGACGGCCAACACCGCGGTTCCTGGTGTGTCCGCTGTGCCGTGCGTGTGATCATTCCTTGTACAGCCCTCTCGCAGTCTCCGGAGCAAGTATGGTGGGTCTGACACACCGGTGTCAATGTGTTCTTTTTTCCATTTCCAGGAGTGTGTTATCCGTGTTAGTAAGTGGTCAGGAGTATACGTGATACTCAATAACGTCAACAGATAATTCACAGGTGTTCGTTCTTGTCCTGGTGAAACAGTTGTTGATGTCCATCTAGAGTGCTTGAATATTTTGAAATGACTGTGTTCGTTTCCACATTAACCCTCCTCAGATCTTATTCTGTTGGTTATGAGAATAACCATTGCAACTTACCAGCGAAAGTTACCCGCTACGTCTCAGGATAAGCTGTAAGGTAGTATGTAAATTTTACTGGCAAGTTGGACACGTTACCCTTTTAACACAGTCAGATCTGAGGATGGTTCACGTGTCACCGACACCAGTTATTGTAAAAAAATTAAAGCAAACTAGGCGGCCGTCCAAATCTGTTTTACAAGAAGTGATTGCGAATTTTGTCCGAAGATAGTACATTAATTTTAGCTGTTCTCGTTGTTTATCGGCTTACGACTGCTAATATTTCTTGACCCGCCCCACTTTGCTGCGTGTTTATGTCTCATCATTGCGCTAATGGTCTTTCGCGGAACATGGCCTACCGTCGTAATATGCGCAATTCATGAGCATCAAATAAGCATTTACGTGAGCGAATGTAAATCGAGGCAGTTTTCATTTACTTCCGCGCTCCGTCTCCCTTGCAGGAGCGCTACCTGAGTTGGTTACACAGGACACTCAGAGAAATGAATTCGTTTTGCGTCCCATTCATTTCGTTCACTTTGTAGTGTGGGGAAGCGTAGACTGAGAGAATCAACTAATTGAAAGAAATACTATTTGGGCTTTTATTGTTATATGACAGGGGAGAAACGTTTCCGAGCTGGATTACATTCGCGAGCTGCTTCTGGATTCACTCGCTATGTAAACCGTAACGAAGTTAATTTCATTGCGAACGTTGCAAATTGTTCTTCCAGCGGAGATTTCTCTCTGCCTCTTCCACTCACACACGTAAGCGTCCAACTGTGTTAGGGTACGTGCAAATCCTAATCTGAAATTTTAGTATCGCTGCTGTTGAGTTCCGCGTGTCTACATGTTAGCACACAGTGGAACGTTAGGTACCAGGGAAGCCTTTCCGTTGTGATATAATGTGTCTTTTGAAAGAGCTACCGATTATCCAGTTTCTTACATCGTGACGGTCTGTTTTTCGCTAGCACTAATTTTTGTGTTCAAAACGTGGATATAACTTTGCTCGTCACAGTAGACATTAATCATCCACTAAGGGGAACATCTTATTGATGTAGCCATCGTACCGCCTCTTGATAGCTATATAAAACCCCTTTGTAACTGTTGCAGCTCATTTCAGACTTTGCAGTAAGTGTTTCGTAGACTGGCCTTATAATTTTCTTTCGACAATTTTCCCTTTAAAACTTTACTTTGTTAGCTAATTCTGTTTAATTAGGTGTTCATTCATTTATTCTTTGTTTTCTGTACGCAGTAATCAACTATTTTTTCGATTACATTATTTATTGCATTTCCATGCGCTCCCGGATATTTTTGCTTTCGTCTCAATATCCACGTGTCTGTTACCTTGTCCACGAGGCCACCTTTTACAACCATATCTTAAAATATTAAAAAAAGGCTTCATATAATTCTTTCTCACTTAAAATATTGAGGTGGTTGGTGTTTATTACAACAAGTTATTTCCGAAACCTTGTTTCTTCATCGCCTTCCTTACGTAATATCCTTAAAACTTCTGTTATCATCAATTCCTGTACTGCCCATTTTGCACAATTCGTTCATTTTCTGTAGATCTGCAGTTCTTCTTAATGTTTGCTCTTTCTTGTATGCCCATTTTGTCTGTCGCCATCGTTTTCATTTATTTTATGTTTATCTTAAGCTTACTCTTGACCATAGCATCAATCAAATTTCCTAACACATGACCTTTTACGAATCTACTAAGACTACATTCTCGTCCCTAAGTCTAAAGGGGTCTGTTGGTTTTGCTCTGTTTTAGTTAAATTAAATGAGTTAGGAGAGGGGAGAAATCTGTGTGTAAAAAAGCTTCACTACTCTTTTCATTTTTAGTCGCTATACAAAGAAAGTTTCATAACTGCACAAAATTCTTTTGCCTCTGTTCTCTTTCAAGAATTGTTCACAATGTCGTCAGCTGGTGAAAATTTGTAATAAATGTTCTAAACGTCCCTTCGCTTTTACCCAGATACTTGTCCGCATCTCGTGGTCTCGCGGTCGCGTTCTCGCTTCCCGAGCACGGGGTCCCGAGTTCGATTCCCGGCGGGGTCAGGGATTTTCACCTGCCTCGTGATGACTGGGTGTTTGTGTTGTCCTCATCGTTTCATCATGATTCATGCAAGTGGCAAGGTGGAGTGAGAAAAGGTTGGGAATTTGTACGGGCGCTGATAACCGCGCAGTTGAGCGACCCACAATCTAACCATCATCATCATCACCAGATACTTAAACTTGTCGAGGGAATGTCATGAGATGCCGCCGCGTTGGCCAAGAGGTTCTAGGCGCTCCAGTCCGACACCGCGTGACCGCTACGGTCGCAGGTTCGAATCCTGCCTCGGACATGGATGTGTGTGATGTCCTTAGGTTAGTTAGGTTCAAGTAGTTCTACGTTCTAGGGGACCGATGACCTCAGATGTTAAGTCCCATAGTGCTCAGAGCCATTTGAACAATTTGAACCATGTCCTGAGATACCGCTTCAAAGAACCTTCGAAAGACATCACTGATACGATTGAATTCATCACCTTCAGAATAAGTATGCAGTGGATGCTTTGCTTATCAACTACTATCTGACCCTTGTGCTACATACAGATACTGCGTTAGAACCAATTTCTGCAGGATACAAATATTAAGTACACTACTTCGTTTCCTTCAGTTGTGATCCGACGTACCACTAACTGCTTCTTTTAGTCGGCCACACAACGTACAATATTTCAAAATAATCTGTTCGATTAGACAGCCTTAACTGGTGTCAAACAAATAAAATGAACATTTTTAACCTGTTAAATCTTTGCATGAAGTCTTAAGCGATCGGAAAAAAATATTACGGACCGACTAAGACCTACAATTGATCGGAGACCTAAACTGTCATTAATGTTTAACCTCACTCATTCAACGGTAAAGAAATTTCATCTCAATAAATTAAATGCATATCGTTGTTACGTGATGTTACAGAACTGCCAACTAGGACGAAATGCTGCCTGGTTTTCACAATTACTAGCTGACTACGCTAACTGCAGAGTACACAGTACAGCGATGAAAAATTCGTCACGCCTTTTAACTCCTGCAGCAACTGGAAATGCGTAACAGTACTGACATTGTTCGAAAATTTTGGTTTATTAATTATTTAAACCACAATACCGCTATCGTTAATTAGTTTTCGGAACTAGTGTCGATTTGGTTCCACCGTTATATGCGAGCTAAACAAATATGAACTATTACTCTGAAACTAATTTATACATCGGTCTAGAGCAGTGGAGAATTTTTAGTTATATTGGAGAGTGAGTGTGCAGATCTTCTGCTGCTTAACAAGATACGTTGCTTACCAAGAGGAAAAGTTTTGATACGTTCGCTTTCTTAATATAAATTACAGCATTTCTCCTTGAGAAGTATGTCACTATTTAGAACTAACGAACTACCAGAGACTCCAAAAATATTTATTACCTAGTAGATGTTACGTCTAGTCTAAGTCTGTTTCATCATAATCTACAGAGGAAAAGAAAGAAAAACGCTTTTCTGATGAGAAGTTATTTCATGCGAAAATAAAGTATCTCTTTCTGCTCAAGATTTTGAAACAGAAACTTTACTTCAGTTTCCAAGCCTGTTGAAACACCATCGTGAAAATAATTGTGATATTGACAATTACTGTTTCGAAACAACTCTTTTTAAATACGGCGAAAACGTTTCTCAAAAGATTTCAGGAATCAGAAACAGCAAAGCGATGTTAGCTTTTTTTTAAAGCTCTTAATCTAAGAAAATTAAAATTCTCTCCGTTTAATATTAAAATTGACAACATTGAAAAAAAAAACAAATGCTGGATTTAAAAAACAAAGAGATGTGGATATCGAAATTTGAACGCATTTGTGCTAATATAAAAGTATTGGAGACAAACAAACGTGAAGTTGGTTCACAGCACACATGGCCTGATTTGGGAGCTCTTGAGAAGAGACACGTGTTGAATTTTTAACACATGGACTGGCGATGACATTGCAGTGCATATGTTGTTCACAAGTACGACGCAATGTTCCTTCGACATGCAGGCACTGCGCAGGCGACTTTCAATTAATATGTCTTCCCTTGTATGGGAATACACACAATGCATGCACGCGTACAGGTTGTAGACTCATGGTTGACGCCGTATGGAAGTTTGGGTCTGGCCGTGATAGCCTAATGGTAAGCCGACCGCTTGCGATAAGTAGGATACCCGGGTTCGAGTCTCGATCTGGCGCAAATTTTCACTGTCGTCATCCAGTTATACAGCTGAAGGCTGTCCAGATTCGCAGCTGCGAATACATTCGATGTATGAGGAATAGCATTCCTGATTCATACAATCAGCTGAAAAAACTGGTTGCGTTTGTTGTTCTCTCCTTGTTCGGATCTACATATTCATGCGCAAAATAATTTTCATGCATTATCAAGAGGAAAGTGAAAAGACGTCCTGTTTATGAGAACCCGAAATCCTGCCAAAAATTAAAAACAGCAGCTTACAAACTTGACTAACGCAATCTTTCCAAAGCGTTGCATGGACATGTTTACATTAGTGTTTGCTAGCTATTGTAATGATTTATCTGCCTCGTGATGACTGGGTGTTGTGTGCTGTCCTTAGGTTAGTTAGGTTTAAGTAGTTCTAAGTTCTAGGGGACTGATGACCATAGATGTTAAGTCCCATTGTCGCCAGAGCCATTTGAACCATTTTTGTAATGATTTAGTTTTATGGATACCTTACAGTTCATCTATATCCATAAACAATACCGTCATCAAGTATGACATCAAGTTTTATTCAATATATCCTTAATCGAACTAAGACTTGAAACTTGAAGTAAAGTATGTTAGGTTGATTTTAGAGAGTGTTGTGGAGTGAAAGAATATGTAGCGTCGAATATTGAGAAAAATATGTCACCGTCGTTTAAACATACAGAGAGGGTGAACTAAGGAAGATGAACGAAACAAGCATGGGTGTGGATAGGAGAGTTGGAAGGGGTCGACCGCAGTGAACATACCTCAATCGGATGGAGGAGCTTAAGAGTACCGTAATTACGTAATAACTATGTACTACTTATTCAATTAAAGTTTTTTAAAAAAATGGCTCTCAGAAGGAATTTCACGAGTTGCATTGTTGATAATTCGCTGTGTTGACTAACGAGTTTGCCGATTGCTGGCCTAGAGTAACAGACCGACCAAACCAACGCTCGTCGTTACGGGCGCATGAGCAACGTCATCTGCAGGCGATTCCTTTTATTTTCAGTTCCACTTACATTTGTGCTCGTCTTGCTAATTTTACTTCACGCCTTGGAAGTCTACCGCCTTGATGTTTTTCCTTTTAATCTGGAGTTTCTCAAATGGTTCTGAACACTATGGGACTTAACATCTATGGTCATCAGTCCCCTAGAACTTAGAACTACTTAATCCTAACTAACCTAAGGACAACACACAACACCCAGTCATCACGAGGCAGAGAAAATCCCTGACCCCGCCGGGAATCGAACCCGGGAACCCGGGCGTGGGAAGCGAGAACGCTACCGCATGACCACGAGCTGCGGACTCTGGAGTTTCTGATCAAACATATTTTACCTACTCAGTTTAAATGTATTAACCGATATTGTTCATTAGCACGTGTCCGGTACACATTGCTATGCATTTTCCTCGTTAGATTCTTCGTGGATATGGAGGACTCTCTCTCTCTCTCTCTCTCTCTCTCTCTCTCTCTCTCTCACACACACACACACACACACACACACACACACACACACACACACGCTAAGTACATGTGGAAAACTTGTAGCGGAGTCAACTTCTTGCTTTTTCAATAACATCCCCATCAGCCACGTACTACTTTCCGCGTAGTGCATCTTTCGTTGGGCCAAACAGATGGAAGTTTGAAGGTCTAAGATCCGAGTTGTAGCGTGGATGAGGAACAACTGTCCAGTGAATGATGATAGACACCTTATATAACGACTCACCGCGCTTTTGTCCACCGCCAGGTCTCCGTAGACATTTTGCTAGCGCCTAAATATCTGCGATGCCCTGGTTTCCCGCCAAAAGAAACTCAGTGACATTTCTCTGCTTGGAACGAACCTCCGTTACAGACGCCATTTTGAAGGCAACGTATAACGCTGCCACCTATCGGAACTCCATGGAATTATAGACTCTGAAGCAGTAATATTCCACGATGCTCCACAACAAACTCCGCGTTTTTGGCAAAAAAAAAGTGTTGCTTTACTTATCGAACGCCCCTTGTAGTTCGCGCCTGTAGATGCAACTTAACGAACAGATTTGGAAAGCGGGATGCTGGCGTTATGGCAGCACCACCGACGTTAGTGAATTACACACACGTACTGACGGCAGCTACATCGCAAACTGTGCCCTTATTGAGCACCTGTAACGAGAGTTAGAAACTTGGAGAGTTACTCTTTCTGCTGTGTCCGTTTTCAGTACGTCGTTTAGTTTTCACAGTCATCTTCTGAAGTCTCAGGGGTTCTTATATAACCCAGTACTGCCTGCAGGCAGCCACCACACAGCGCTGCTCTCTGTGACTATAGAAAAGAGCTTTAAAGTCTGTATCACATACAAAAGTCATGTAAAAAATTGAGAAATTCACGTGTGATAAAAGATCTCTAAAGTACCTCAAAGCATATAGGAAATCTGTTCTTATTTTTAATTAGGGCCACATTTACCTTTTTTCTTGAAATTGGTGAAATGTTCGCTTCCAGAAAAGTTTCCTACTTGAGAACTGCCAGGTACAATGCTTGACGCAGCTGAAGTGGGAACACAGCGGCAGCGGACAGCGCCAGGCTCCCATGGGTGTTCAAATGGCTCTGAGCACTATGAGACTTAACTTCTGAGGTCATCAGTCCCCTAGAACTTAGAACTACTTAAAGCTAACTAACCTAAGGACATCACACACACATCTATGCCCGAGGCAGGATTCGAACCTTCGACCGTAGCGGTCGCGCGGTTCCAGACTGTAGCGCCTAGACCCGCTCCGCCGCTCCGGCCGGCATGAATATAGTGCGGGACAATAAGTTGGGAATGTGGGTCTCACGGTTGGCGTGCCAGAGATACGTCCCTGCAGTCGCACTATCCTTTGTGTCCTCAGCGGCTCAGATGGTTAGAGCGTCTGCCATGTAAGCAGGAGATCCCAGTTCGAGTCCCGGTTGTGGCACACATTTTCAACTGTCCCCGTTGACTTGTATCAACGCCTGTATGCGGCTAGGGGTATTCATTTCATTGTAATTTCATTACAGGATTGTTGTTCCTACTCATCCGCATTAGCTTACATTTTTCCACGTTTAGGGCTAGCCGCCATTCATCACACCAACTGGAAATTTTGTCTAAGTCGTCTTGTATCTTCATACAGTCACTCAACTTCGGCACCTTACCGTACACCAAGGCGTCATCAGCAGTCAATCTCAGACTACTGCCCACCCTATCCGCCAAATCGTTTATGTATGTAGAGAAAAACAGCAGTCCTATCAAACTTCCGTGGGTCACTCCTGACGATACCCTTGTCTCTGATGAACACTCGCCTTCGAGGACAACATACTGGGTTTTACTATTTAAGAAGTCTTCGAGCCAATCACATATCTACGAACTTATTCCATATGCTCATACCTTCGTTATTTATTTATATTTATTGTTCAGCTAATTCAGTCTATACAAGATGTAGCCTCTTTAAGTTATTAAATACATTTTTAAGAGGGTTTTCCATGCATCTCTGTCCGCTGCTGTCTTCTGCCAGTTGAAACCCGCAACTTCCCTGAGTTCCTTATCCCAGTGATCAGGTGGTCTCCTTTTTTCTCTGGGACTCCACTCTAAAACTGATTTTGTCCATCTTCCATCCTTCGTTCTTGCAATATGTCCTACCCACTGCCATTTTAGAGTCTTAACCCGTTCTATTAATATCTTTTACTCCTGTTATTGCTCGAGTGTCAACTTTTCTGTCGATCTTTCTTAGTGAGAGCCAATATTGACCTTTCCATAGCTCTCTGAGCAGTTCTAAGTTTCCTTTTGAAAAATTCATTTAAAGTCCAAGTTTCACACCCATACGTTAAAACACTGACCAGAAACTGTCTTCTTTAAGTAGACTGGCATGTTAGATTTGAAAAGTGTTCTAGGCGCTACAGTCTGGAACCGCGTGGCCGCTACGGTCGCAGGTTCGAATCCTGCCTCGGGCATGGGTGTGTAGGATGTCCTTAGGTTAGTTAGGTTTAAGTAGTTATAAGTCTAGTGGACTGATGACGTCAGAAGTTAAGTCCCATAGTGCTCAGAGCTATTTGAACCATTTGAAAACTGTTGCAGTCCTTCCGTAAGCCCTCCAACCCAGCTTAATTCGACGAAAAATTTCAGGTTTCAAATCCCCTTTTGTGACAATTAATTGCCCCAGATAAACGTATTCTGTAACATTATTTAGGATTTTGCTGTTCAGTGTTACTTGTCCTGCAGCTACCCACTTATTATGCATAAACTTAGTTTTAGAGTGATTTATTTTTACGTTCGTTACATGAACTAAATTCCCTCAGAATACTTCTCAGATACCAGGAAACTTGTCAAGCGGCGTTTATTGTTCTACTCTCAAGAGGAGCTTGAATGTCGTGCTGACGAAACAGCAGGTTTGAAGCTGTCATTAAAGCTGCGAAAATTGGGGGAACGAACAACCACGATGTGGTATTTGGAGTGAGGGAGGAGTATTAAGTAAGGGGGGAGGGGTAACATATGCAGCGACTACACGAATAGAATACTGCACGGGTGTGCGTTTTGGAGCGAAATTACATCTTTCGCAGCTCACTAATTCGAGTGGCGATTGCCTAGGTAACAGCAGTGGTAGCCTGCTTAATTGTGCAAGCGGGAAGCAAATGCACTCGACGGGAGTGGGGTGGGGGTTGGAGGGGGGGTGGGAGAGAGAGGGGGGAGGTGAAGGGGGAGGGCAGAAGCGACAGTGTTGGCAACGAGTCATTTCCTGGGGGTCGATTCAGTCCGGGACGGCGTAGCAGTGGTGGCAACGCTGCGAACTCATTCGCGGAAACTGGGCCGCTAGAACTAATGTCGCGGACACAACAAATTTACGTCTCGGGCCAGGCCGGCGCGGCGACGAGATTTTGCGGCGTCGCTGTACACTGTTGCATAAAGAAAGGCGACGAGGGGGTTGCAGTACACGGCGCTGCGTGGGGAGAGGGGGAGGGGAAACTCACGAACTTTTCCATCCCCAGCTGACACGGCCGCGGACGCGGCACATGTGCTGCTGTGGCAAGGATTACGTATTAGGATCGCCCCTGCCTGCAGCGGGGAAGGCAGCGATTTGTTTCAGTTTTTTGCCCCCCGCCGCTTTTTCGCGAGCTGTGGGGAGAGCCGCATTTCAACGGAACGCTGGCTGTGCCCGGACGGAATGAAATCCTCGGGATTTAACAGCCGCGCTCGCAGCTGCTGCATGCAACCCTCGTGCTGGGCCTTGGGGGACGCTGTGTTAGTTCGGTGCACACCGGAATAAGAACGGGAACGCTCTGTTGAGAGAGCCGCCTTTCAAGTTTTTACAGATATTTTGATTGAAAAATATTACTTTTTCGTACAAATCATTTTATTGTTTCTTTAAATAGTCTCATTTAAAATTTATAACGTTTTGCATGCTCTCGTCGAAGTTCTAGAATCATTTTTCCCACTCTGGTGTTGGTATCTAAAGAGCATGGATTTCGAAGGATGCAACAGCTTCTTTAGGTAGTGGAAGTCTCTGTTAACGAAGTTTTGGTGAAATGTTTGAGCCGATCGAAAGGAAGACTCCCTAGGAATCAGACAGTGGATTTTTATAAGGCTTGGCACACCAAGAATATGGAACAACGATGTTCAAGTTGGCCGGCCAGAGTGGCCGAGCGGTTCTAGGCGCTACAGTCTGGAACCGCGCGACCGCTACGGTCGCAGGTTCGAATCCTGCCTCGGGCATGGATGTGTGTGATGTCCTTAGGTTACTTAGGTTTAAGTAGCTCTAAGTCTAGGAGACTGATGACCTCAGATGTCAAGTCCCATAGTGCTCAGAGCCATTTGAACTCAAATAGGCCAGTGCCAGTGTGAGTTCCAGTTTTGAAAAAGAAAGGTTTTTTTACTGCAACGTAATTAGAGGAAATAAGAAACATTTAATTAATGATTTGAGGGAAGACTGAAACATTTCACAGGCAGCTGCTAGTAGCTATGTAAATGAAGTGTCAAAAAATTCAGTTCTTTAACCCCTAACTGTTCTACGCGTTAAAAGTTATAAAAATGGTTCAAATGCGTCTGAGCACTATGGGACTTATTGAGGTCATCAGTCCCCTAGAACTTAGAACTACTTAAACCTAACTAATCTAAGGACATCACACACATCCATGCCCGAGGCAGGATTCGAACCTGCGACCGTAGCAGTCGCGCGGTTCCGGACTCAAGCGCCTAGAACCGCTCGGCCACCGCGGCCGGCTAAAAAAAGTTATATTAGATGTAGAAATTGTGGAATTCTTTATTTTATCCCTAAAAAGCTAAAATTAATTTCAAAATTCTTCCGTGGTATATAGTCATAATAATTATACAGTACTGATTGACATTTGCATATATTAAATTTTCATGCTTTCTGAACAAAACTGGATAATAAAAAAAAGCTGAAAAAATATGGTCAAATATTTTGTCAGATGAACTGACTAAAAGCTAGAAATAAAACAGATCGCAGAAACATTTGACGGGCTTTCTAATGATGCTCGAAATCGTGTATAGCAAATGAGGCACGTCAGATGTTTCAGTAATCTATTTTATTTCTTCGTGCTTATTATGATGTTGTTTGGATTTTCCATTTCCTATTTCAGTTCTTCAAGCGTTTTCTTTTAGCAGTTGAAACGAGCGTGATATATCAGGATTGTTTCAGCTACTAAAAGGAAATGCATACGATCGTCTGCGTAGTGGCTCAGCGGACGACATTTTTCCGATTTCCCCGCATGAGATAGAAATCTTAAATACGGTGCCTCGTGAAACACCGAACACTTCGGTTGTCTTCGATACCGAAACACTTACCATAACAGCATCAACAACTTGCCCACGTTCGTATCCACTTAGCCCCGACAGAATACATTCACTACTACACAAAACACTGTTCTGACCATCAGGACATTGCAGAGGTGTCGACTTTCTCCTCTGGGAATGCATTATAGATACAGGGGGTGGACAGAAGTATACCAACAACACGAGAAATACATTCTTGAATATACACTCCTGGAAATGGAAAAAAGAACACATTGACACCGGTGTGTCAGACCCACCATACTTGCTCCGGACACTGCGAGAGGGCTGTACAAGCAATGATCACACGCACGGCACAGCGGACACACCAGGAACCGTGGTGTTGGCCGTCGAATGGCGCTAGCTGCGCAGCATTTGTGCACCGCCGCCGTCAGTGTCAGCCAGTTTGCCGTGGCATACGGAGCTCCATCGCAGTCTTTAACACTGGTAGCATGCCGCGACAGCGTGGACGTGAACCGTATGTGCAGTTGACGGACTTTGAGCGAGGGCGTATAGTGGGCATGCGGGAGGCCGGGTGGACGTACCGCCGATTTGCTCAACACGTGGGGCGTGAGGTCTCCACAGTACATCGATGTTGTCGCCAGTGGTCGGCGGAAGGTGCACGTGCCCGTCGACCTGGGACCGGACCGCAGCGACGCACGGATGCACGCCAAGACCGTAGGATCCTACGCAGTGCCGTAGGGGACCGCACCGCCACTTCCCAGCAAATTAGGGACACTGTTGCTCCTGGGGTATCGGCGAGGACCATTCGCAACCGTCTCCATGAAGCTGGGCTACGGTCCCGCACACCGTTAGGCCGTCTTCCGCTCACGCCCCAACATCGTGCAGCCCGCCTCCAGTGGTGTCGCGACAGGCGTGAATGGAGGGACGAATGGAGACGTGTCGTCTTCAGCGATGAGAGTCGCTTCTGCCTTGGTGCCAATGATGGTCGTATGCGTGTTTGGCGCCGTGCAGGTGAGCGCCACAATCAGGACTGCATACGACCGAGGCACACAGGGCCAACACCCGGCATCATGGTGTGGGGAGCGATCTCCACAGGACTACATCCAGCTTCTCTACGATTGTCTCCATGGGAGAATAGCAGCCTGCATTGCTGCGAAAGGTGGATATACACTGTACTAGTGCCGACATTGTGCATGCTCTGTTGCCTGTGTCTATGTGCCTGTGGTTCTGTCAGTGTGATCATGTGATGTATCTGACCCCAGGAATGTGTCAATAAAGTTTCCCCTTCCTGGGACAATGAATTCACGGTGTTCTTATTTCAATTTCCAGGAGTGTATATGCAGATGACGTCCAAGCCTGTGGGTTGCATTGTCATATTTAAGCACGAACGGCACCTCCGGAATGTCCTCAATACGTTGGATATGCCAGTCTTGGTCAGAACAAAGTTCTGTGTAGTGGTGAGCGCATTCCATCCGGGCAAGTTGTTGGTGCTGTTATATTAGGTGCTTCGGTAACCAAGGTAACCGATGTTTTCGGTGTTTCACCAGGCACCGTATTGAAGATTTGCCCCTCATGCAGAGAAAGAGGAAAAATGTCATCCTATGAGCCACAACGCGGACGATTGTGTGTGTCTTAAGTGAATTTAGACAGACTCTTTTTGAAGGGGACGTGACGAAAAATAGACGGCTGCAAAAGTCACTGCAGAACAGAATGTCGGACTCGCGAAGTCTGTCAGCATCAAAACAATACGAAGGACGCTCCATAAGCAGGGAACTGGAGGATAGTCTGGAATTCCGAAACCACTCGTCGATGACACAAATACCAGTAACAGCAAAACGTGACGCCGAAGCCATAGAACCTGGACTGTGGAGCAGTGCAAGAAAGTCATTTGGTCGCTCTTTCCGACTTCAGGCCGAGTTCACGTCCCAAGAATGAAACGTGGCTTAGGTTCTGTGACGATTTGGGCAGCCATATCGTGGTATTCCGTGGTCCTCATTGCTATTCTGCGAGGTCGCATTACTGCCATGCATTATGTGACTATTTTAGCTGAAGGGGTCCATCCCATGGTACGGTGTTTGGTCCCCAATGGTGATGCTTTGTTCCAAGATGACAGGGTCCTTTGTGAGCAGAGCTAGTGTCGTCCAAGACTGGGTTTATGAGCAAGAGGATGAACTGTCGCATCTCCCCTGGCCGCCCGAGTTGCCAGTTCTCAATATTACTGAGCCTTCGTGATTTACTTTGGAGAGAAGCGTGCATGATCATTGTCCACCTCCATCAACGTTTCCTGAACTTGGCATTATTTTCCTAGGCAAATGGTGTACGAGTCCCTCCAAAACCATACAAGACCTCTGTGTTCCTCAGAGACTACTGGAAGCTGTTTTTAATGTCAAAGTTTTTCCTACATCTTATTGGACTTGGTACTGTGTTTTCCTTTTGATGTATCCATGTTTTTGTCCACATTCTGCAGGTACATACATCAAAAAAAGTTTTGCATCACTTCGGATCCGAGAGTTCTGGAACCTGTACAGAAAATTGCAATAGAGATCAACATAAACATCATCTCCGCCCTTTTTATTGCTCATGAAAACCACACATTGCATGTTTTACCATCACACAGGGACCTTCAGAGGTGGTGGTCGAGATTGCTGTACGCACCGGTACCTCTAATACCCAGTAGCACGTCCTCTTGCATTGATGTATGTCTGTATTCGTCGCGGCATTATATCCACAAGTTCATCAAGGCACTATTGGTCCAGATTGTCCCACTCCTCAATGGCGATTCGGCGTAGATGCCTCAGAATGGTTTGTGGATGACGTCGTCCATAAACAGACGTTTTCAATGTGTCCCAGGCATGTTCAGTAGGGATCATGTCTGTAGAACAAGCTGGTCACTCTAGTCGAGTGATGTCGTTATCCTGAAGGAAGTCCTTCACAAGATGTGCACAATGGGGGCACGAATTGTCGTCCACGAAGACAAATGCCTCGCCAATATGCTGCCGATATGGTTGCAGTATCGGTCGGAGGATGGCATTCACATATCGTACAGCCGTTACGGCGCTTTCCATGAACACGAGAGGCGTACGTCGGCCCCATATAATGCCACCCCAAAACATCAGGGAACCTCGACCTTGCTGCACTCACTGGACAGTGCAACCTGGCCAGGTTGCCTCCAAACACGTCTTCGACGATTGCCTGGTTGACGGCATATGCGACACTCATCGGTGAAGAGAACGCGATGACAATCCTGAGCGGTCCATTCGGCATGTTGTTGGGCCCATCTATACCGCGCTGCATCGTGCCGTGGTTGTAAAGATGGACCTCGTCGTGGACGTCGGGAGTGAAGTTGCGCATAATGCAGCCTATTGTGCACAGTTTGAGTCGTAGCACGACGTCCTGTGGCTGCACGAAAAGCATTGTTCAACATAGTGGCTCTGCTGTCAGGGTTGCTCCGAGCCATAATCCGTCGGTAGCTGTCATCCACTGCAGTACTAACCCTTGGGCGGCCTGAGCGAGGCATGTCATCGACAGTTCCTGTCTCTCTGAATCTCCTGCATGTCCGAAGAACGTCGCTTTGGGTCGCACCGAGACACCTGGACACTTCCTTTGTGGAGAGCCGCCGGCCGTGGTGGCCGAGCGGTTTTAGGCGCTACAGTCTGGAACCGCGCGACCGCTACGGTCGCAGGTTCGAATCTTGCCTCCGGCATGGGTGTGTGTAATGTCCTTAGGTTAGTTAGGTTTAAGTAGTTCTAAGTTCTAGGGGACTGATGACCTTAGAAGTTAAGTCTCATAGTGCTCAGAGCCATTTGAACCATTTTTTGTGGAGAGCCCTTCCTGGCACAAAGTACCAATGCGGACGCGATCGAACCGCGGTGTTGACCGCCTAGGCATGGTTGAACTACAGACAACACGAGTCGTGTACCTCCTTCCTGGTGGAATGACTGGAACTGATCGGCTGTCTGACACTCTCCGTCTAATAGGCGCTGCTCGTGCATGTTTGTTTACATCTTTGGGCGGGTTTAGTGACATATCTGAACAGTCAAAGGGACTGTGTCTGTGATGCAATATCCACAGTCAACGTCTATATTTAGGAGTTCTGGGAACCGGTGTAATGCAAAACTTTTTTTTTTATGTGTTTGAAAATCTAATCTGGATCCCGCTTCAGAGCGACGGGTTTCACATGGAGTGGGAAAAGTGGTGTACGTAAATTGTACACGTCGATTCCTACAGTCACACTACCTTCAATATGTTGGCGCAAGGGAGAAAGTAACAAATGAGCGCTTTGTAGCTGCGTCACTGTGAACGGACTACCAACAGGAACAAAACAACAAGTACAATAGCCGCGGCAGGAACTAAACAATCGCTCTTTAAGCTCGCACAGTGCCTTTGTGTGGAGCTTTCGCTTGAGTTGCTGAGATATGAGCATGTACGTGCGCCAGCTACCTCGCCGCTTTCCAATATATCGCCACGGTGGAGGTCAGCGGGGATGCGGCAGAAAATACCAGCTGCTAATCGCAGATGTTTTCATCGAGTTAGAATCGAATGGGCGATTCCAGAGCAGGCTGTGTCGGTGTACCTTTGTCTCTCTCTCTCTCTCTCTCTCTCTCTCTCTCTCTCTCTCTCTCCTTGTTTATCTTCATTACACAGTTTCTCCTGCCATTAAAAATCCCTTTGATGTCTCGAGAGCGTGCCTCGCTTCTGTTATTTCCCTTTTATGAAGAACATAATTGCAATTTCCTGGAGCACGTAGCGTGATGCCACTGCGTGGGCAGCGTGTCATCAGCTTTTCATTACCACGACACACGCGGAAAATGTGAGTACCAGATTAGTCTCGTTACAGCGGTGCTCTTGTCAGTCTCCTATCTCGTGACAGTTTGCTACGGTCATCGACTGCATGGCCTGCAATCTGATTTTTGTAAAAATCCTTCACTGACCTCACGCAGTGGCGATTCTAGAAGTCGGTCAAGGGATGGGTGGAGGCGGCTAATGGGGGGGGGGGGGGGGGAATGGAATTTCACTTAACAAAAGGGCAGTTGGGGGTTCTCCCCGACAAACTGGTAAAATTTGGTGTTGCTTAAAGTAGTTTTTGGGAACTGTTTCAGATTTCAGGGTAAAAAATATACATTAATAAATAATAAAACGCCAATTTAAGTTAGATATTTATTGATTTAGTTAGTAAGCTATTTACCGCTCTTATTCTTTTGTTAATTTTTTAAAAAATACTTTGCAACTTATATTGATACGTAATCATAATAAAAGATTTAATCTGTTGGAGTAATATATTCGCTGATTTCTGAAGTCATTTTATCCAGTGTAATATGATACTCCATTGGGGGGAGGGGGGGGGAGGCTATAGCTCTCATAGTCTTCCCCTTGCCACCGCCCCTGCTCTCATATTCCTTTTGAGCTGCGCTGAGCATGACGCTATCGCTGAATACACTTGAGTCTTAGGCGTGGTCATTTTCGTGTGTTCTTGAGTCTTTCCTTCATATCAGTTGATCAGCTCATGCAGGCAGACACAAGGAGACCTAGAGCTTAAGGCGGAAGTCGAACTACACTTCTACAAGACACTTTTCACCTACAGGATTCAGCTGTCACACTGGATTTTATTCAGCCCACAACGCCATCAAATACCGCACATAATATTTTTATTCTCTCACTCACAACTCGCAAACTATTACTCCCACAAAAAAGAGAAGGACCTTTTTTTAGCAAATTTAATGTATTTACATTTTATATGTGAAGCATTTTCGCTGGAGACAGTAGTTTTCGAATTTTTCAAGAATAACTTACAAAAGTGACTTTCAAACGTTATTTTCTTAAATAACTCTAAAACCATGGCCTCCACCGAAAACGTATCGCAGTAAACAATTTAACTACATTTAATTTCCTACAAAAAGATCAGGTTCATTTTTCTCTGTAGGACTAATAATCTGTGCGTAGCAAGCGAGGCATTATCAAAATCGTGTGAGTGGAATTTGAAGACGTTGCGTGCTACATAAAACCGAGCGGTAGGTGCAGCGAAGTCGCCCTGAATCTAAGGCCAGAGGCTGAATCTTTAGGCTGACAATTCTGAACAGCAATGCGATATGTAGCCACAGCAGTAAACAAATATAGTTCAAGGCGTCCAGTTCATATGAGGAACTCTTACCTCCATTTGGCAGCTTGTACCAGCTAGTGTAAGATGGGCCAGTTTGGAAAGAGCCAAGACAATAGCACCAGCTTCTTAGCCAGTGTCTTCAGCCGTTACATAGCCAATATCGAATAAAGGGTATCCGGATTCGCAAGGCTATCTTAACTCGCAGGATGGTATTGCCCCATTTATGAACTTGATACACTATGTGATCAAAAGTCTCCGGACACCCCCAAAAACATACGTTTTTCATATTAGGTGCATTGTGCTGCCACCTACTGCCAGGTAATCCACATCAGTGACCTCAGTAGTCATTAGACGTCGTGAGAGCAGAATGGGGCGCTCTGCGGAACTCACGGACTTCGAACGTGGACAGGTGTTTGGGTGTCACTTTTGTCATACGTCCGTACGCGAGATTTCCAGACTCCTAAACATCCCTAGGCCCACTGTTTCCGATATGATAGTGAAATGGAAACGTGAAGGGATACGTAAAGCACGGAAGCGTACAGGCCGACCTCGTCTGCTGACTGACAGAGACCACGGACTGGTGAAGATGGTCGTAATGTGTAATAGGCAGACATCTATCCAGAACATCACAAAGGAATTCCAAACTGGGTCAGGATCCAGTGCAAGTATTATGAGAGTTAGATGGGAGGTGAGGAAACTTGGATTTCATGGTCGAGCGGCTCCTCATAAGCCACACATCACGCCAGTAAACGCCAAACGATGCCTCGCTTGGCGTAAGGAGCGTAAACATTGGACGACTGAACAGTGGAAAAACGTTCTGCGGAGTGACGAATCACGGTACATAAAATGACGATCCTTTGGCATGGTGTGGCTATGGCGATTGCCCGGTGAACGTCATCTGCTAGTTTGTGTGGTGCCAACAGCGACATTCGGGGGCGGTGGTGTTATGGTGTGGTCGTGTTCCTCATGGAGGGGGCTTGCACCCCCTTGTTGTTTTGCGTGGCACTGTCACAGCACAGGCCTACATGCTTTTTAAAGCACCTTCTTGCTTCCCACTGTTGAAGAGCAATTCGGGGATGGCGGTTGTATCTTTCAAAACGATCGAGCACCTACTCATAATGCACGGCCTGTGGCGGAGTGGTTACACGACAATTACACCTCTTTAATGGACCGGCCTGCACAGAGTCCTGACCTGAATCGTATAGAACACACTTGGGATGTTTTGGAACGCCGACTTCGTGCTAGGCCTCACCGACTGATATCGGTACCTCTCCTCAGTGCAGCACTCCGTGAAGAATGGGCTGCCATTCTCCAAGAAACCTTCCAGCACCTGACTGAACGTATGAGTCTAAGCAGTCATCAAGGCTACGGCTGGACCAGCACCATTTTGAATTCCAGCATTACCGATGGAGGGCGCCACGAACTTGTAAGTTATTTTCAGCCAGGTGTCCGGATACTTTTGACCTATAGTGTGTCGCTGGAGTGTAATTTCGGAAGTGGATGCTCTACCACAATGCATCCGAAAGAAGTGTGTGATACTGTCATCTTAATAACAAACTTGAACAGAGCTTAACAAGAACGTCGGAAACAAACGCGTGCATTACAACGCACACTGACTTTAAAAAGAGAACTTGTATAGAGCGACTGATGAACAACGATCTGAACAATCTATGTTGCATCTCCCCACGTTATTGTACATATCATTGCAATTGTCGTACCTGGGCACTGTACCGGGTGATTATAATTAAAGTGCAGCTAATAACGAAGGTCCGTTGTGGGCCGTAATTATCGTATGTCAGCGAAACTTGATAGATATGCTAATATGTTAATGCGGAACTGATTTACGTTGGAAAAAAATTACTTCCAATTTTGAGTACCAGGGGCAAATCTGGCACCTCATCCACATCTCCGGTGCTCATATTGAACAAACTGTGTAAGCGGCGGTTAACAGTAAAACCAACATTATCCTTTCTCACTTATTTGACCTTTTCTGCTCACGTCCCGTTCCTAATCCATTACGTGTGGAAATATTTCTATTCGTCTTTCTTGCGCTCAAAAAGCCAGATTTGCACATGGTGGTCAAAATTGGAACTAATTTTTCCAAGCGTAAATCGGTTCCTCATAAACGCAATAGAAAATCTACCAAGTTTCGTTGGCATATGTTAATTACAGCTTACACAGGACCTCTTTGAGAAGCTACATTTCAATTATAACCGCGTGGTATAATTCGCAGCTGAGACGTGATGGCGTGCATGGCTCCGCAAGTCCCATGTAAAGGTGGTGGACGATCATTTTGACGAATCGATGCGCATTACTGTGCCTTTATAATATCAACGTGAACACCGTTCCGATGTGGTTTGAATATCATATGCCATACTGAGTTAGCAAGGAAAAGACGCGTTCATGAAAGAATACATCAAAATACACGATATCCAAGCCTCCCCATTACAGCGAGACATTTCATATCCAACCGCTAGTCGGTTTAGTTCACCACACCAATCCCTCGTGACAAGTAAGTACTTACGGGGAAGATAATTTTATTCTTGATTTTACTTCTAAAACCTAGTGGTTATTGCGTTTGCCGTTCATTACCCTAGGATTTGGCTTTTCGCGCAGAATGATCTCAACTCTGTTGGACAGGTGGGGGGGGGGGGGGGGGGCGGTGGTAAGGCAGTGGCGGTTACTATCCCCAGTCGGGCGCACAGATTTAGGATTTACGTGGTTTCCTAAATCGCTTAAGGAATAAGAAGTTGCTCACACCAAAGTATGAACTTGCTGCGAAGGAAGAGTTCCTTTAGGTAAATCGTTAATAAAAACTGTTTTACAGGTATTTAATTTAAACTTAAACGTCGCTGGTGAAATATGTTCGGTGACCGTTAGGCCTGATTCTCTTGTATGTTTCTATCGCTGAAGTTTCGTCTCCTAATGCTATAGATAACATCAGACGTTTTAAAGACGTACTAGAAGGTTTTAAACTTGTATATAACGTATATTCGTAGACAAATTCCACAACTGATGTTCGGAGAATAAAATAGTTTTAACGGAGTAAGCGAACAGTAACAAATGGGAGTATCTGCACCGTTTGAGAGCTGAGTGAGTTTACTGTTCGTTCTATAACAAACAGTCAAATGATAAAGAGAGAGACAGAAAAAAGTAAGTAAACTGTTCATTATTCCACAATTGTTACTACGTATACCGACTGCGAGACAAGACGGTTAATGCCTTCGTGGGAAAATATTTACCGTTGCCTGCGGAACTAGGCGTGCTCTTTCTCGTCCGTTGCAAATCGACATCTACGAATATCTTTCTTCCGCGTTCCAAAAATATGAAAATCGGCTGTGGAGAGACCTAAGACTGTATGGAATTTATGTAGGGGTTTCCCAGCGAAACGTCTGCACCGTAGCAGGCCCACATGTTGCCAAGGTTGTTCGAGTACGCTGCTGAAGCCCTTACTCCATACAGGCTCGATTTCTCGCTATGCTATTTCGATATTTTTGGAGCCGTGAAGAAAGTCGATGGGCCGCTCCGATCGAAGAGGTGCACGATTGTGTACTATCATGATTCCGTAGGCAACCGCAAACATTTTTCCATGAAGGCACTGACTGTCTTGTCACACGTATAAGCTGCTACGGCCAGCAATTCCGAAATAATAAACAGTTTACTTACTTCATGAGAGTATTTTTGATCCGTCGTTGCAACTATAATAATGCGAGATTTTTTCACCAGACGCGTTTCGCTTTATTGAGGTAAAGCATCATCAGTGGTCTGTTAAGCGTAACGCGTCTGTTGAAAAAATCACGCATTTTTGTAGTTGCAACGACAGATAAAAAATACCCTCATAAATTATAAAGCAACTACGGACACTATGGCCACACAAATGAAGAGTTTACTTACTTCTTTTCCATCTGACTCGTTTTCATTTTTCTGCTCCTTATAAGGGTGTATCAAACCTTTGGGGTAAAATTGAAACAGGTTATAGTGGGTCCACAATCGATTGTATTGAGATAGGAAAGTATTGGTCGGAAATGCGTATTTCTTGTGTTATGGTCATACACAGCGTACAGGTACACCGCATAAGAACAACGTAGCACTTAGTAATCGTTGAAAGCGACTACAACCTATCTCACTGCATTTATTGCAACGGCGCAAACAGTTCTGTCGCACTCTCGCAAAGATCCGGCGTGTCTATTGCATATTGGAACAAGCAGCGTTTGAATAACAGTGTACACCGCTGATCAACGAAACTAACCTGGTTTATTGCCTCCCTGTATGACTGGTGTTCCTGCGAGATGCACTGCCACGGAACGCCTTGTTGTCCGTGAAATGATGTGGTTTCAACACGACGGTGCGCCAGCCCACTTCGATGTTAATGTCCGCGAGCACCTGAAAAACACGTGCCCTAATCGTTGGATTGGTAGGGGAGGACTTTTCCCACGGCTAGCGCGATCGCTGGAGCTCACACCTTTGGACTTCCTTTTTCTCTGGAGTTACGTCAAGACGTTGGTGCATGAAACCCCTGTGGAAACGGATTAAGGCCTACTTGCTAGTGTCCAAGCTGCCTATCGGCTTGTACAATATACACCAGGGATGTTTGAGACTAACTAACTTCGTGTTCTGCCTTACGGCAGGTCTTGTCTTGGGGGAAGCCTCGTTAGAGAGGTCCACCGCATGAGCGTCTAGGGAAGTGATTCCAGTTGTGGTTTCCCGTTGCCTTCCACTGATGATGATGAAATGATAATGAGGACAACACAACACCCAGTCTCTGAGCTGAGAAAATCTCCGACCCAGCCGGGAATCGAACCCGGGACCCTTGGAGTGACATACCGCCGCGCTGACCACTCAGCTATCGGGGCGGACGATGTTTGAGAGAGCGCGGCAGAATTATACGCCCCTGAGACTGGCGGTCGTCAATTTGATCACTTACTATGAGCTACGTTGTTGTTTATGCCGTATACGCTATGTTCATAACACAATAAAGATGCATTTTCGATCGTTGGTTTCCCTATCTCAAATAACCGGCTGCGACCTCCTATCGCCTGTTTAAATTTGATCCAAAATGTTTGTGACACCCGAAGTCGTCGATAGAACCCAGTACGTTGTCCTCGATGGTGAGTGTTCATCGGAGGTGAGGGTATCATCTGGAGTGCCCCAGGGAAGTGTGGTAGGTCCGCTGTTGTTTTCTGTCTACATAAATGATCTTTTGGATAGGGTGGATAGCAATGTGGGGCTGTTTACTGGTGATGCTGTGGTGTACGGGAAGGTGTCGCCGTTGAGTGACTGTAGGAGGATACAAGATGACTCGGACAGCATTTGTGATTGGTGTAAAGAATGGCAGCTAACTCTAAATATAGATACATGTAAATTAATGCAGATGAATAGGAAAAAGAATCCTGTGATGTTTGAATACTCCATAAGTAGTGTAGCGCTTGACACAGTCACGTCGATCAAATATTTGGGCGTAATATTACGGTATATTGATAATTTTTACTTATGGACCGTCTGACAGCAACTGAATAAAGCACAATTTTAGTGCCATTACGCGTTTCGCCTTTATTTTTTGCAAGGCATTATCAGTTCATAGTGCTGTGGAATGTGGGGGAAAAACCGCAAATTGGCATTCATAAGAAGAAGAACAACACCAAAAATGCAACAGGAGCGTAATATGTAAGAAATTGTCCACGCAACCTGTAAGTATAGTTCGAAACATTACTACTTAATAGGAAATACCAACCATCAGAACTGTTTATAACCTGTAGACACAGAGACAAAAATGTAAATTAAATAGGTAACATAGGTACACATATTCCAGGCAACTGATGCCTTGCAGAAAATAAAGGCGAAACGCGTATGGAGCCGGCCGGTGTGGCCGTGCGGTTCTAGGCGCTTCAGTCTGGACCCGCGTGACCGCTACGGTCGCAGGTTTGAATCCTGCCTCGGGCATGGATGTGTGTGATATCCTTAGGTTAGTTAGGTTTAAGTAGTTCTAAGTTCTATGGGACTGATGACCACAGATGTTAAGTCCCATAGTGCTCAGAGCCATTTGAACCATTTTTTGAACGCGTATGGCACTAAAATTGTGTTTTATTCAGTTGCTGTCAGACGGTCCATTAGTAAAAATTATCAATATACCGTAATATTACACGAAACTGAGGAAGACAGGACTAAAAAAGTTGAAGATTTGGGCGTAACATTGCAGAGCGATATGAAGTGGCACAAGCATGTAATGGCAGTTGTGGGGAAGGCGGATAGTCGTCTTCGGTTAATTGGTAGAATTTTGGGAAGATGTGGTTCATCTGTAAAGGAGACCGCTTATAAAACACTAATACGACCTATTCTTGAGTACTGCTCGAGCGTTTGGGATCCCTATCAGGTCGGATTGAGGGAGGACGTAGAAGCAATTCAAAGGCGGGCTGCTAGATTTGTTACTGGTAGGTTTGATCATCACGCGAGTGTTACGGAAATGCTTCAGGAACTCGGTCGGGATTCTCTAGAGGAAAGGAGGCGTTCTTTTCGTGAATCGCTACTGAGGAAAGTTAGAGAACCAGCATTTGGGGCTGACTGCAGTACAATTTTACTGCCGCCAACTTACATTTCGCGGAAAGACCGCAGAGATACGATAAGAGAGATTAGGGCTCGTACAGAGGCATATTGGCAGTCATTTTTCCCTCGTTCTGTTTGGGAGTGGAACAGGGAGAGAAGATGCTAGTTGTGGTACGAGGTACCCTCCGCCACGCACCGTATGGTGGATTGGTGAGTATGTATGTAGATGTAGATTGTGCTGAGTACAGCATTCAACGGTAGCAGCAAATCCAGCTGTTTAATAGATTTGAACATACATGGATAAAGGTCTATTAGGAGTTACTGCTGACAGGACATTTACCGGCAGATTTCCTACAGCGCTGGCGGGCGGGTGTCATTAGCCGGTGGATTACCCCACGTCGATCCCGCAGCCAACGCCCGTGCGTACGCTGGTATGCGGGCGCTGGTGTGAAGGACGCTTTTGGGATGAGGGAGCTGGAGGGGGGAGGGGGGGGGAGGGTATGTTGACGACACGCTCAGCTGCCCTCGACTGTCCGTCAACAAGCCGTCTCCCAACTGCGGCGGGCTGGCGCGGTGGCAACTTCAGAGGTCGTTCAACCCGCGGTAAACATTGTCATTAGCTGCGTTTTCCGCCCAGTCTGTCGTCGACGTCGTCGCCGCCGCCGCTGCGGTCGCTGTGCGGCTGAACACGCTGATGGACTTCACCACGCTACATTAGGCCGGCCCCGCCCTTCCCACATTACGCTATGGGATGGCGAATTCTCCATACTGGCCGGGTGCGCTGATACAGTCAACCGCGACTGGTATTCTAATGCGGCACACGGCGATTTTGTACCTTTTCAGCGCTTTATTATATGCGAAATGAAATTTAACGATTGGTACTATATCATTTTAATAAAAAAATTAGCACATGGTCTGTTTTAAATCAATGCAAAAAAATTCGTGCACGCAGTTCCTAATTGCTCGGAAGTATTTGAAAAACCCAAAATACAGGAAGCGAAAGGCTATTTACAATTTGTACAGAAACCAGATGGCAGTTATAAGAGTCGAGGGCACGGAAGGGAAGCAGTGATTGGGAAGGGAGTGAGACAGGTTTGTAGCCTATCCCCGATGTTATTCAATCTGTATATTGAGCAAGCAGTAAGGGAAACAAAAGAAAAATTCGGGGTAGGAATCAAAATCCACGGAGAAGAAATAAAAACTTTGAGGTTCGCCGATGATATTGTAATTCTGTCAGAGACAGCAAAGGACTTGGAAGAGCAGTTGAGCGGGACGGACAGTGTCTTGAAAGGAGGATATAAAATGAACATCAACAAAAGCAAAACGAGGATAATGGAATGTAGTGGAATTAAATCGGGTGATGCTGAGGGAATTAGATTAGGAAATGAGGCACTTGAAGTAGTAAATGAGTTTTGCTGTTTAGGGAGCAAAATGAGTTTTGCTATTTGGGGAGCAAAATAACTGATGATGGTCGAAGTAGAGAGGATATAAAATGTAGACTGGCAATGGCAATGAAAGCGTTTCTGAAGAAGAGAAGTTTGTTAACTTCTAGTATAGATTTAAGTGTCAGGAAGTCGTTACTGGTAGTATTTGTATGGAGTGTAGCCATGTATGGAAGTGAAACGTGGACGATAAATAGTTTGGACAAGAAGAGAATAGAAGCTTTCGAAATGTGGTTCTACAGAAGAATGCTGAAGATTAAATGGGTAGACCACATAACTAATGAGGAGGTACTGAATAGAATTAGGGAGAAGAGAAATTTTTGGCATAACTTGACTAGAAGAAGGGATCGGTTGGTAGAACTTGTTCTGAGGCATCAAGGTATCACCAATTTAGTACTAGAGGGCAGAGTGGTGGGTAAAATTCATAGAGGGAGACAAAGAGAAGAATACACTAATCAAATTCAGAAGGATGTAGGTTGCAGTAGGTACTGGGAGATGAAGAAGCTTGCACAGGATAGAGAAGCTTGGAGAGCTGCGTCAAACCAGTCTCTGGACTGAAGACCACAACAACAACGACATATATCAGAACCGCCAAGAGTTTCTGATAAAATAGTTCTTTATTAGTTACCTGTTTCATAAAATCATTTACAGCTGACTAGATGACAACATTCTTAATATGGCGTCAAAAAGACACTGCGTGCACTTCCGTGTGACGTAAAACGCACTGACATTTAATCAGTGTTCGTGCATCGTCATCATTAGGTTACATCTGTATAGGGTCAGGTTGCGACCTCCCCAGTATAGACAGGGATTCTGGGCGTCTAAAGTGAGTTGTCTGATTAAAAAACCTGATCAGAAACTAGTTGACTATAGTCTTTTAGACGGATTACATATGGGCGCGCACACGTTGCCTGCGAGGCCGTCAGCCAGTCAAGCTGGTCATGCACAGTTTTTGGTTTTGGTGTCGGCAAGAAAGTCCGAAAAAATAAGGAGAGACAGTCGTTGTTATCTCGAAGTAGATACCAGGGACAGGGTCCAGTCTCCCTCCGAAGCTCTAACAGCCGCAAGGTGCCATCACGTGACTCCTCTCTCACACTCCCTATTGGCTGTTCCAAGCGGTGCCTAGTGGCTTATTGGACAGCACGTTTCACGGGAAGAAACAGTCCCTGCGGAAGCGACTGTCTTCCTCTGCAGGTAGGCCATAATGAACTGTACTCGAACACTAAAGACGAAAATTTAACTAAAAAAATTACAAATCACAATAAAAAAAACCTAAAACTTGCACCAGTCTTTCCATGACACTGATTATGTCAATCTATGGAGGATGGTGCAGTGAATTTTACTGCTAGCTGTGTAATGTATTATGCTATTTACGGCAATGAGGTACGATGGCATTTATTTGATTTGATCCAATCAAAAAAATGTTGCTATGCAGGCTGTTGTAAATAATTTTGAGATTCCTGAACACAATAATATCATCGAAACAGCAGACTTTAGCACTTTTTTCATTTATAAAAAATGCTTATTAAGTAAAAAACCTTAAACATGTGTCAATTAAAATCTTCTACTTTGCAACACACAAAACGAATTTTTAGCTCTTTATGTACATAAATGCTATATACATTATGAGCCGGCCGGTGTGGCCGAGCGGTTCTAGGCGCTTCAGTCTGGATCCGCGCGGCCACTACGGTCGCAGGTTCGAATCCTGCCTCGGGCATGGATGTGTGTGATGTCCTTCGGTTAGTTAGGTTTAAGTTGTTCTAAGTTCTAGGTGACTGATGACCTCAGATGTTAAGTCCCATAGTGCTCAGAGCCATATATCTGATGACTTTTCCGGTGTGTGCAGAAATGTTGCATAGAAAACGTTCATTTGCAGACAAAAATTCCTCTTCCTTTTTTTGCAACGGATTAGTCGCCAATTAAAGCAGACAGATACAAGGAAAGTTGTAAGAAGTTCGTTCGACTTACCAAACAGGTCAGTCTGTCAAGCCCGAAGGAAGTACGCTGTTTTCTAACCCATGGCTCTCACTCGCTTGGTTCACCACTGAAACATTTCGTGCATTTTACGACCAAACATGCTTCGTTTAGATGAAGCAGCACCATAAAATCTTTAGAATGTAATCAATTTACTTATGAATTATTTAGTTTTATCTTCTTCTGAATTGTCATTTGTTATCTACAGAAAGGTAGTGATACCTCAATAAAGGTCTCGCGAAAATTAGTACATAACTTTTCAGTTCTTTTCAACATCATCTATTCGTCGTTTCACGTTCCGTACACACCGAAAAGTCTGCCTCTTGTATAACTGATGCCTGAAAGATGGTTAATACCACGAACAAATAGTCTAATGTGTTCTTAAGGCTCCAGCACTAAAATTCAGTAGTTTGTAATTTTTCTATGCTCTAGTACAGTTATGTTATCGCATACATTGCATATCTCGTAATAGGTGAATACAATGTTGCAGGATAGCATTAGGCTAATGCTTCAGCATGTCCAACCATAGTTCTGAAATGGCCTACCTTTAAGTTCTGTTCTCCGATCGAAACACGTGGTAACCATCGACAGCTGAGGTTGTTCGTGTAGAGATCTTTATTGCGGACATTACGTACCCATTCATAAGAGTGCCTACTATATTAGTAATTCTACGAATCTTGTGCTGATACCACAAATTTTATCGACATATCTTTAGAGATGGATCCTCAGCTGAACTGCCACATTTTGTTAAATCTGCAGTTTTCTTACGACTATTAATTTATTTAATAACACATAGTCTAGAAAGTTAGTGTAAAACAGTGTTCGACTTAAAGGATTTCTGTTCAATGCGTGACACCGATTGCGTGTGCTTACTGACAAGTTTGCTAGTTTCATAAGTAAGATACCCAACTAAAAAAATGGTTCAAATGGCTCTGAGCACTATGCGACTTAACTTCTGAGGTCATCAGTCGCCTAGAACTTAGAACTAATTAAACCTAAGGACAGCACACATATCCATGCCCGAGGCAGGATTCGAACGTGCGACCGTAGCGGTCGCTCGGCTCCAGACTGTAGCGCCTAGAACCGCACGGCCACTCCGCCCGGCTACCCAACTAAAGCTATAGTTCTGTTACGATAACAATGTTTGTTTGAAAGTTTGCAAAAAAGTACTGCAATTTCATGAAGTCTCTTAACAAAGCAATGCTCAGGAACAAATGTCGAAGGCAGCCAAAGGAGAAGTGGTTCGTACTCTGTTCTTCTCCGCGTGTACACAGAAAAGAGGCAGCCAGCCCAGTATTTTATTCAGTGAAAGGGCTCCAGAGTGTTTATACAGGGTGTTACAAAAAGGTACGGCCAAACTTTCAGGAAACATTCCTCACACACAACGAAAGAAAATATGTTATGTGGACATGTGTCTGGAAACGCTTACTTTCCATGTCAGAGTTCATTTTATTACTTCTCTTCAAATCACATTGATCATGGAATGGAAGCAGACAGCATCAGAACGTACCAGCGTGACTTCAAACAGTTTGTTACAGGAAATGTTCAAAATGTCCTCCATTAGCGAGGATACATGCATCCACCCTCCGTCGCATGGAATCCCTGATGCGCTGATGCAGCCCTGGAGAATGGCGTATTCTATCACAGCCGTCCACAGTACGAGCACGAAGAGTCTCTACATTAGGTACCAGGGTTGCGTAGTACTGTAGAGCAATGAGTCGCATGTCAACACAAGCACCGAAGGCAACATTACCTTCCATCAATTGGGCCAACTGGCGGTGAATCGGGGAAGTACAGTACATACTGACGAAACTAAAATGAGCTCTAACTTGGAAATTAAGCATTTCCGGACACATGTCCACATAACATCTTTTATTTATTTGTGTGTGAGAAATGTTTCCTGAAAGTTTGGCCGTATCTTTTTGTAACACCCTGTATACTGACAGTACTCATTCGTTACTATATCCAGTGTGGAAATTACTATGGCGTTTAATGCGACCTGCGAAAATAATAACGCCTTAACTTTTATCTCGAGATCAGCAATTAACAGTAATTGGGTTGATGAAATCAAGCACTTTATTTCTAGAGAAGTGCATGCACTGTGACAGAAGTCATGGGATATCTCGTAATATCATGTCTGGCGTAGTGCTCCAACTCGACGTGACATGGGCTTAACAAGTCGTTGGGAGTCCCCTGCAGATATACTGAGCCCTGCTGTCCATTGCGAAAGTGCTGCCGGTGCAGGATTTTGTGCCCGAAGTGACCTCTCGGTTATGTCCCATAATTGTTCACCGCGATTCATGTCGGGCAATCTGGGTGGCCAAATAATTCGCTCGAACTGTCCAGAATGTTGTTCAAACCAAGTGCGAACAATCGCAGCCCAGTGACATGGCGCATATTCATCTATAAAAATTCCATCGTTGTTTGGGAACATTAACTCGATGAATGGCTGCACATCTTCTCAAAGTAGTCGAGCATCCAGAGGACTCAGTCCATTGCATGTAAACACAGCCTACACTGTTACTGAGCCGTCACCAGCGTGCACTGTGCCTTGTTGACAACCTGTGTCCATGGTTTCTTGAACCCAACCATCAGCTCCTACCAACTGAAATCGTGACTCATCTCACCAGCATACCGTTTTCCAATAGCTAGGGTCCAACCGGTATGGTCACGAGTCCGGGAGCGGTGTTTCAGGCTGATAGCAGTCACTCGCGTCGGTCGTCTGCTTCCATTGTGCATTAACTCAATATTTCGGCGCACTATCCTAACGGATACGTTCATCACATGTCCCACGGTGATTTCTGCAGTTATTTCTCACGGTTGCTTGTCTTTTAGCACCGACAACTCCGCGCGATCGCCGCTGCTCTCGGTCGTTAAGTGAAGGCTGTCTGCCACTGCGTTTTCTATAGTGAGAGGTAATGCCTGAAATTTGATATTCTCGTCACACTATTGACACTGTGGATCTCTGAATATTGATTCCCTAACGATTTCCGAAATCAAATGTCCCATGCGTCTAGCTCCAATTAACATTCCACACTGGAAGTCTGTTAATTCCCGTCCGGCCATATTCATGTCGGAAACGTTTTCACATGAATAACCTGAATAGAAATGACACTCCGCCAGTGCACTGCTCTTTTATAGCTTACCTACGTG
Organism: Schistocerca cancellata; assembly: GCF_023864275.1. Taxonomy (NCBI): domain Eukaryota; kingdom Metazoa; phylum Arthropoda; class Insecta; order Orthoptera; family Acrididae; genus Schistocerca; species Schistocerca cancellata. The sequence goes on from NC_064631.1 coordinate 155,200,712, forward strand.
ATACTGCAGCCGTGTGAATATGAGCAAATACCATGATTTTTGTCATCTCAGTGTGTACGGCAGCTGGTTCGGTTCAGGAGCGCAAACTTTCGTCAAGAATTTGCACCACTAATGAAGCCTCCTGCAGTACGACTACGGAGAAAGTTATGAGTTGTGACTTGCGTGTTAATTAGTTATCTGCATTTACTCATAGATGTTTGCATTGCCGTCAAACAGATACGAAATGTGAGACGAATGATGGCGACCGATAATTGTTCCGCATGGCGTTTGCACACGTACCACAAATTTGTGTGCAAATACAGCGGTTGCCTAATTGGCACGTCTCTGTCACTTCGCGAAGCTCAATGTTGCCTTTTCGTAATTGCTTCCAAATATAGCAGATAATTCGGAGTAGTATATATATGCATCGTTTCTGTCCACCAAACCAATACGCTAAACAATGCAGAAGAGTTATAATAAGATCCGCACTGGCCGATGATTATAATCAGATCACTTTGCTCTAAGTATTAAATACACGACTGTGTAAAGTTACTTAGCTGTTCGGCGTTTGTCTTGCTATAACAGTATTGTCTCTGATGGACTGTAGAAAAGATTTGTCAACAGTTCATCAAGTGTAGCGACTGGCGTATTGTGACGAGCCAGTTGCTCGGCCACCATTGACCAGACGTTTTCAATTGGTGAGAGGTCTGGAGAATGTGCCCAGCAGGGCAGCAGTCGAACATTTTCTGTATCCAGAAAGGCCCGTACAGGACCTGCAACATGCGGTCGTCCATTGTCCTGCTGAGATGTAGGGTTTCGCAGGGATCGAATGAAGGGTAGAGCCACGGGTCGTAACACATCTGAAATGTAACGTCCACTGTTCAAAGTGCCGTCAATGCGAACAAGAGGTGACCGAGACGTGTAACCAATGGCACCCCCTACCATCACGCCGGGTGATACACCAGTATGGCGATGACAAATACCCGCTTCCAACGTGCGTTCACCACGATGTCGCCAAACACGGATGCGACCATCGTGGTGCTGTAAACAGAACCTGGATTCATCCGAAAAAATGACGTTTTGCCATTCGTGCACCCAGGTTCGTTGTTGAGTACACCATCGCAGGCGCTCCTGTCTGTGATGCAGCGTCAAAGGTAACCGCAGCCGTGTTCTCCGTGCTGATACTCCATGCTGCTGCAAACTTAGTCGAACTGTTCATGCAGATGGTTGTTGTCTTGCAAAGGTCCCCATCTGTTGACTCAGGGATCGAGACGTGGCAGCACGATCCGTTACAGCCATGCGGATAAGATGCCTTTCATCTCGACTGCTAGTGGTACGAGGCTATTGGGATCCAGGACGGCGTTCCTTATTACCCTCCTGAACCCACCGATTCCATATTCTGCTAACAGTCACTGGATCTCGACCAACCCAGGCATCAGTATCGCGATACGATAAACTGCAATCGCGATATTGTACAATTGGACCTTTATCAAAGTCGGAAACGTGATGGTACACATTTCTCCTCCTTAAACGAGGCATTACAACAGCGTTTCACCAGGCAACGCCGGTCAACTGCTGTTTGTGTATGAGAAATCGGTTGGAAACTTTCCTCATGTCAGCACGTTGTAGGTGTCGCCACCGGCGCCCACCTTGTGTGAATGCTGTGAAAAGCTAATCATTTGCATATCACAGCATCTTCTTCCTGTCGGTTAAATTTCGCGTCTGTAGCACGTCATCATCGAGTTGTAGCAATTTTAATGGCCAGTAGTGTATATTGTTCATTCGGCTGTGTATGATAGTAGAGCCACGATACTTAAGTGATCAGTATCGGCTTGACTGCAGCAAGACAACTGTCCACATAGACAGTGCGAAGACCGCTTAAGCGCCATAGACTATGAGCACGCCGAAGATTACTTGCAGCTTCACTTGACACAGCAGCAGAGAGAGGCGCATCATTTGTGATGTGCTCAGTGACAACACCGGACACACATGATTGTCACCACGTCGTCTTTTGAGACGCGTTCTGTTAGTGCGTACAGTATCACGATGAATGTATCTATGAGTGTAGGGTGTAAGGAGAACCCAGTTATCATCATACAGAGCGAGCACCTAAGATGATAGTGTGGCATGCTACTGGGTACACAACACGGAGACACCTGTTTCGCACAACTGCTAATGACAGCAGCCGTAACATTTCGACGTGTTAGATCCGATGACTATGTAAGGTGGCAAGATTTTGCCACCATACATTTAATATTCTACAAATTCTTTTCGATTTATATTTATTAGATCATTGTTTATGATGCATAACCAGATGACTAATCTTTGCATTGCCTGATACTGCACCACATACTAACAGCTTCTGTAGTATTGCATGTCGGGTAGTTATTTGCGGCCCTTAGAGATAGCAGAGTGAGCAGGCAGTTGTTTACAACACCGGAGGCCACAGAACACTCGTAGCGTGGAGAGGGCTGGCGGGAGGTTGCTCTCTGGTGGTACGAAAAAAAAAAAAAAAAAAAATCTGAATTGCGTAGCTGGCGAAAGAGCGTAGGGGTCGGAACAAGGCAAAAAGAAATCCTTTTAGTACGAAGGAATATGTGGGGTCAGCGGATGGACGCGAGCTGACCTCTGAGGAATCTTCTCACCGGAAACACCGGTTCACATTTTCCACCGAAAAGCAGAAGCGGATATTTGATTGGTGGAGTGCTAAGGATGTAGGATCGGAAATAGAAGCTTCTGGAAAATCTTCTGAAAGGAGGTGAGGTTCAGGTGATCGGCTGAATGGGAGGTAATGTTTTTGTAACGGTGGCTGGAATTCGCTGTCTGAGCACAAATGTAGGCACTGCGTGTCCAGGAGGGATACATTGAACACACTTCCCTCCAGGGATTAACCTAGAGACTTCGCCGGCGAGAGCAGCGGGTAGCTTTTGAGAAGTGTTGCTTTCTACACACAGAGCGCATGAAGTCGTTATTTTGTTTACTGGATTGACGATTCTTTACTCCTCTGTGGAATGTGGTGCACATTGAAGTCCTTCTTTACGGGAGACTACTTGAATCGAATTTCTTTTCCAAGTGAGCAAACAGAAATCTTGACTCATTTTGTGTCTCGTGCTGAGGCAATTGGGGCGCTAGGAATTTGCAGACGGCATACTGCGTCCACTTTGTATGCAGAGAATTGCAGGAACGCCATGTACATCATCTGTACAGCGGGCAACGCCTCAACGAGCACATCATCGGTGCAGTGCAACTGGTGTCAGTACTTCAGTAGGCGACATGTGCGCTCTGGTTGGATGGATAGCGAAACAGTCGCAGTGAATGTTTGAGAACCATTTGCTTGTCCACTGAGTTCCAGTCAGGGTGTATTCTTCTATTTCTTACCGCTAATCAGTATCAACCAACACTGCGTCTAGTAAAGGGGGGGGGGGGGGTGCGGTCTAAAGAAAGTTAAACATACGTTCTGCCAATCTCTGAATTGAATTTAGGGTAGAATCCGACACTGTGTACTTCATATTTATAGCCTTTTTTATTATACATGTTTTTTGAGAATAAATCGTTTAAAGTACTCAAGTTGTAATTCATTGTAGAGTTGTGATTCATTCTAGTAGCACCCCAGTAGGAATGTTCGGTTTGGTGTGTTAAACTGAAGTAAAACCACAACAAGTTTTATACTTCGTTTTATCGAAATCCGTAGGTATAGGTCGCCGATGGCAGCCCATTTTAATCATTTGTAGGGGTGAGTATTCCTTTGCCGTAGTTCAACAGTAGGCAACCACACATACCCATGCTGTGTGTTACAAACACCACAGGCGGGGTTTACAACTGTGCCTTATGTTCGAGGAGCAAAGCCACCTGATGCCATTTACAGATTGCCAGTCTAACGGCATTCAGCGGCAACAAAATATTTGATTTCCAATATTTTGACCGAATTTAACACATTAAAATGCTGTTATAAGCTACTCATTAAGACTTATGTTCTTGTGCCAAAGTTTTAGCACAGTTAGTCAAGTATTACAGTTAGAAACCGTGCATATTTCTTGGTCATCCCGTTTTTGAGAACTTAATGTCTCCCACAAAATGATGATACGAAAAAAGTTCATTTCTTAATACATTTTCCCTGTTCATGCACAAAAACTATAGCATCAGATATGGCGTTTTAATTTATTTCTGTACTGCTATTTCTATTCGCAACAGATTTTGCAGACAGTATCTAGATGTACCACTGAATGTACCTGCAAAAATATATCGTTCTAACACACAAATCATTAGATATGACGTCATAAACATTGAGAAGCTTGAAAAACTGGGTTATGCATATAACGGGTCACAAATTACCCACGCTATACTCATCCAGTGTTTGGACGAGCACTTCGCGACTCCCAACAAACTTTAAACATAATCCCAAATCTTGTATAAACTTTTCCTCGCTTATCGTCAGGTATCGTCTTCGACGGCGAATGTTCATCAGAGATAAAGGTGTCGTCAGGAGTGCCCCAGGTAATTGTGATATAACCGCTGTTGTTCTCTTTATACAAAAAGGATCTGGCGCCCAGGGTGGGCAGCTGTCTTCAGATGTTTGCTGATGATGCTGTGATGTATGTGGAGCTGTCGTCGTTGAGTGACTGTAGCACAATATAAGATGACTTAGACAAAATTTCTACACTCCTGGAAATTGAAATAAGAACACCGTGAATTCATTGTCCCAGGAAGGGGAAACTTTATTGACACATTCCTGGGGTCAGATACATCACATGATCACACTGACAGAACCACAGGCACATAGACACAGGCAACAGAGCATGCACAATGTCGGCACTCGTACAGTGTATATCCACCTTTCGCAGCAATGCAGGCCGCTATTCTCCCATGGAGACGATCGTAGAGATGCTGGATGTAGTCCTGTGGAACGGCTTGCCATGCCATTTCCACCTGGCGCCTCAGTTGGACCAGCGTTCGTGCTGGACGTGCAGACCGCGTGAGACGACGCTTCATCCAGTCCCAAACATGCTCAATGGGGGACAGATCCGGAGATCTTGCTGGCCAGGGTAGTTGACTTACATCTTCTAGAGCACGTTGGGTGGCACGGGATACATGCGGACGTGCATTGTCCTGTTGGAACAGCAAGTTCCCTTGCCGGTCTAGGAATGGTAGAACGATGGGTTCGATGACGGTTTGGATGTACCGTGCACTATTCAGTGTCCAAACACGCATACGACCATCATTGGCACCAAGGCAGAAGCGACTCTCATCGCTGAAGACGACACGTCTCCATTCGTCCCTCCATTCACGCCTGTCGCGACACCACTGGAGGCGGGCTGCACGATGTTGGGGCGTGAGCGGAAGACGGCCTAACGGTGTGCGGGACCGTAGCCCAGCTTCATGGAGACGGTTGCGAATGGTCCTCGCCGATACCCCAGGAGCAACAGTGTCCCTAATTTGCTGGGAAGTGGCGGTGCGGTCCCCTACGGCACTGCGTAGGATCCTACGGTCTTGGCGTGCATCCGTGCGTCGCTGCGGTCCGGTCCCAGGTCGACGGGCACGTGTACCTTCCGCCGACCACTGGCGACAACATCGATGTACTGTGGAGACCTCACGCCCCACGTGTTGAGCAATTCGGCGGTACGTCCACCCGGCCTCCCGCATGCCCACTATACGCCCTCGCTCAAAGTCCGTCAACTGCACATACGGTTCACGTCCACGCTGTCGCGGCATGCTACCAGTGTTAAAGACTGCGATGGAGCTCCGTATGCCACGGCAAACTGGCTGACACTGACGGCGGCGGTGCACAAATGCTGCGCAGCTAGCGCCATTCGACGGCCAACACCGCGGTTCTTGGTGTGTCCGCTGTGCCGTGCGTGTGATCATTGCTTGTACAGCCCTCTCGCAGTGTCAGGAGCAAGTATGGTGGGTCTGACACACCGGTGTCAATGTGTTCTTTTTTCCATTTCCAGGAGTGTAGTTGGTGTGATGAACAGTACTAGCTCTAAATGTAGAAAAATGTAGCTTAATGAAGATCAGTAGGAAAAACAAACCCATAATATTCAAATACAATATTAGCAGTGTGCAGCTTGACACAGTCATGTCAATTAAGTATTGAGATGTAACGTTGCAAGACAGTATGAAATGGAATGAGCATGTGAAGACTAGTAGGGAAAGCTAATAGTCGAGTTAGGTTTATTGGAACAATTTCAAGAAAGTGTGGTCCATTTGTAAAGGAGACTGCACGTATAACAGTTGTTCGACCCATTCATAAGCACTGTTTGAGTGTTTGGGATCTGCACCAGGTCGGATTAAAATGAGACATCGAAGCGATTCAGAGGCAGGCTGTTAGATTTGGTGCCAGCAGGTTCTAACAACATGCAAGTATTGCGGAGATGCTTCGGAAACTCAAATGGGAACCACAGGAGTGAAGGCAACATTGTTCGCGAAGAGCAGTATTGAGAAAATTTGGAGAATCGGCACATGATGCTGACTGCAGAACGATTGTACTGATGCCGATGTACATTTCGTGTAAGGATAATGAAGATAAGATTAGACACATTAGTGCTCGTACAGAGACATACAAACAGTCGTTTTTCCCTCCGTCTGTTTGCGAGTGGAACAGAAAAGATTAGTACGGGGACACGGCCGCATTTTGTTAGTGCGGGTTCCCTACATCAGGGGCGGATATGTCCCTGCTGTAGCCAACCCGCACTAACAAAATGCTTGCCGCATTGCTTCATTATGCCTCGGAAAATAATCAAAATGCACCACAAACGACCTTGACCCCCTACTAAGATTATAACTAGTAGTGATGTAGCATATCCTCTGCCTCGGGCCATATGTTGGCTTGTGGGGTGCATACGTAGATGTAGTTGTAGATCCAACACATCAACTCATTTATAAATTAAACTTCAGATTTTTTAAACTGTCTTATTCAGGCGTGTTCGATCCTGAAAAGAATCAGGGATTTACTGATGTATACTGAGATATATAGTGGAACAACAGTATTTCTGTAGTAACGACAGTGTTATTGTGCGGCGCCTTGTGGTTCTGTAGACTTTTTATTGTCATGGCACGCAGTGGGGCAGGTTGTTGCATTGTTCGCAAAATCTACAACTGAGTCCACAGGTGAAAGAGCGGCGAAAAGCTGCCAGCCGAAGCATACATCTGCAATGAAGATAGTGGAAAGAGTTGAACAATAGAAACATAAATCAACAGAAAATAAAAAAGAAATACTTGGAGAGGAAAAGCACGTTTGTAAAGCCGCATGTTGAAAACAACTTCAGTAAATTCTTGTGACGAAAATGAAGCCCAAGAGGTTTTAAACATGGATCGCAATTTTTGGCCTTCAATGGGGGAACTGCAAGAGATAGCCGTGGAAAATGTGCTAGGGGAGACCCAAATTATACGAGTATTTGTCATAACTGCAACCGACAACACGAAACGTAAGAATTAAGTAATATTTAATAAATTTGATTTATTGTTGTCAAGTTTATTCTTGTTCAAAGTACGAATTTTTCGGGTACTGTGCATGTCACCATTTGTGTTAAAGTTGTACATACATATACACAGATTCTAACGAAACGCTTGCCGCATTACGTCATTATGCCTCGGAAAATAATCTGTAACTACTTACTGTCCTGCTGTTATCACATATCCTACCTGAGGGCGGAAGTCCTGCACATCAAATCCATCACTTTTTAGCCATTCACCGGTCAGTACGCATGTTTTACAAGGCTAAATTCAATATAAAATGTGCCGAAAGGATTGCTATTTCTAATATATTATTATAGGCATTTCCCAGTTGTTGAGATCTTTGTAAAAAAGATGGGATTCCAAAATTTGTAAAACTGTCACCTCGTATTTTACAGTAACCATTTCCCTTTGTGTAGCTGATACTTTCTAGAAATTAAATATTTTAACACGTTTAAATTATCTGTATTGCAAGTACGATGACTGTTAACCGCTTAATTTTTTTAGTATTTGTGCGTCAACTCCCAAAACTAATTATGTAATTTTTTTTCTTTCAGGTAAGTGTTCCTTCTGATGTGGACTGCAGTATGCGGTAAGAGAATGCATGTTTTCCTTTACATTTGATGCTCTGACTTGTTTCCGCAACAGATAAACACAGCTTAAATACTAACTTAAGTTTAGACGAATAGTTTTGGACTAATCTTGTCGACTTTTTTTTCTATTACATGTGTACAAAAAATTTGCCAGTTTTTCTGGTCACGTTATTGCTACATAATCCTTTGGCTTGTTCGAGGTAAACCGTAATACGTAGAAATGGCACATTTATCAAATAATAACCCACGGGGTGGTTCAGAAGATCTCTGTAGGTATAGACATTCAGTCTTCATTGTCTTAATCGCTCATGAGGACTCTGTAAGTCGCTGTATTTCGTGACACGCAGATACTGGTGAAACTAGTGCGATGTTTAACTCGTTTAGTGTCTTCCATTTGCTGACTTGATGATCGCAATTCCATATCAAGATGTAACACGAAATCTGATATAATTAAATTTTTCTCGAGACGTTTGAGTCTCATCTTTATGTACGAGGATGATGTAAGCTGAAGATGTGAATTGAAGTTTGTGTTAGGGAGGGCGCGGGACTACGTCAGTCAAGCTATAGCGCTGCGATGGTGTAACGGCTAGCGGATCTGCCTCATAAGCAAAGACACCTGAGATCAAGTCCAGGCCATGGCAAAAAATGTAATTCACTTCTTTAGCTTCCATCATTATCGTAATACGAAATGATACAGTCAGCAACTTGTCGTTCAAAAATCAAATTTTAAGCTAGCGGCTGGTGCCCCGGCTGTGACTCACGCGTCCGAGGTCGATTCTCGACGCGGTAGACGCTTGTCGTAAATGCTCAAAGCAGCGAATATTGCGGTAGATTGTTCAGCATTAGCTTGACACCTGAACAGCTACCTATCTGCAATCTCTTTCAGACTCTCTCTCCCACACCTCGTGGCGTGGCGTGTTTACCTCAATCATATACGTACTACGTTTGCAGTAGCTAATTGCATTAATTCTCTTTCGGAATGCAGATCCTTTTAAATGGCGTGGAATCCTTGTGCAGTAAGTTTAGGTTTGGGTAATCATTTGCCGGCACTACAAACGCGCTGTCACTCTTGAGTAACTGGATGCAAAGTGAAGAATGAATAAAAATTCGAAGCATTTTTCCAGGCAGTAACGTGTTCACTTCCGTCTGCGCCTGTTCTCTCGTTACCTTCATACATACCCAATCTGCGCTACAGGCGTTCAACTACATAAGAAACATGTAGTCATCAATACGTAATGAAGGCCCATCCACAACAATTTCGTTCTCATTTGCGATGTCGCTTTCATATTTTCGATATGAGGAACTCGTCTTCTTTTGTTTGCTTCTTCTTTTGCTTTTTTCTCCTTGCATCGACGAAAGAAAATTAGTGCGAAATGAGGACAATGAAACAATAAAGTGCAGTACGTCCTTGCTCGTGAGCTGGAAACCTTTACTGTTTGGTCCGCTCAAATTTGCCGACACGCAGTAACTGCAGCATCCCGGTCTGCTATCAAAAACTGTTGCATTTCTATCATTCTCTCAGTTCTCGAAAGTGCTTCATTATTTATGCGAACTCGCTACTCGCATCTTTTCATTTCTGTTGAAAGTTATGTCTTCTTGCTTTTACAGGGTCTGTAACTTCGTATTAAAGATTCACTTCTTTCACTGCTAAGTTCCGGACAAAAATTCGTATTGCAGTCTTTCACTTCTTTGTATAGAATATAATTCAAATCGAAAAGGAAGTGTGTACTTCCGCTCTTCCTGTCTTCTTTTATATGAAAGTAATGAAACACAGATTGAACTGAGGTAATATGAAGAATTTTTCTGCGAAACACGAACCGGTTCATGGATTGCAAAAGTTTACTAAGAATTATTTTTTTTAGTTTATTTCTTTGTTGTTGGCGACGAATTACTGCCTATACGTTGCATATCCATCTGACTTTTGCAGGGCACTCACTAAGTTTAAGCGCCAAAGACTTTGGCCATTACTGTGTACGTAGTAAATCTTAATTGTGAATGTGGAAGCGTAAGAACTGGGTAATACTATCTTCACCCTAAGTTTCGTTTTAAAAGCGCAGTGCTTTACTAGCAGGACTGTGATGGAGGTGGTTTGTCCATGCGTTTCGCGGAATGAAGTATTGCATCATTCTTAACGTTCGAGAGAAAATTTACAAGACTAATACAACTGATTGCAGATCTGTTCGTATTCTACACATGTCCTGTGTTGTAACTAGCTGCGAGGCGGGACGCATTCAGTGAGAAGTTTGCGTGTATTCTAATGTGTTCAGAATCTCTATATTGCAACGAATAGTCGTCTTCGGTTCATTGGTAGAATTTTGGGAAGATGTGGTTCATCTGTAAAGGAGACCGCTTATAAAACACTAATACGACCAGTTTTGGAGTACTGCTCGAGCGTTTGGGATCCCTATCACGTCGGATTGAGGGAGGACATAGAAGCAATTCAGAGGCGGCCTGCTAGGTTTGTTACTGGTAGGTTTGATCATCACGCGAGTGCTACGGAAATGCTTCAGGAACTCGGGTGGGAGTTTCTGGAGGAAAGGAGGCGTTCTTTTCGTGAATCGCTACGAGCATTTGAGGCTGACTGCAGTAAAATTTTACTGCCTCCAACTTATACTTCGCGGGAAGACCACAAAGATAAGATAAGAGAGATTAGGGCTCGTACAGAGGCATATAGGCAGTCATTTTTCCCTCGTTCTGTTTGTGAGTGGAACAGGGAGAGGAGATGCTAGTTGTAGAACGAGGTACCCTCCGCCACGCACCGTATGGTGGATTGCGGAGTATGTAGATGTAGATGTATCTGAACAATTGTATGAATTATTCGTTGTACCTCTAGTGACAGTTGTCGTACAACAAGACGCGTCAGTGCGGAGTTACGTATGAACCAGTGAAACCAATGCAAAGCGAGAAATTACATTCATTCCTTCGGCGTTGACCACTGTTGTCAAGGAGATCCCTACGGTCGTACACCTGACCTGCTTTCCATCGACCCAGTGCACGCTAGTAGCGGAAGTCGGCGCCCCAAGTGTTACGGATTGAAGACTGGCGTGCCAAGTTAATCTTGGAGCTGGTCTTAAACTTTGGCAACACCCAACTCCTAAGCTGCTTATGGCTTTACAGGCAAGCGCATTAATCCCCTGGCCCTTTAATAGACAGCAGCTCTAATTAGCGTGCCAGCGCAGGTCGCCTTGGCTAAGCTGCCAGAAAGACCGATTCCCATTGGTCAAGCGTTCGGATTCCTTCAAGAGTGTCGGTTCGAATGCTGCCTAGGGCATGGATGTGTGTGTTGTCCTTAGGTTAGTTAGCTTTAAGTAGTTCTAAGTTCTAGGGGACTGATGACCTCACAAGTTAAGTCCCATAGTGCTCAGTGCCATTTGAACCTTTTTTTTTAAAATTACCACCAGAGAAAGAGACATGGAAATCATAAGGATAAACAACAAAAAGAAAACACCTCTTCACTTTACAAAAAATTATAACATTCAAAAAAGCAAAGCAGAAAAGAAACAACTCATAAATGGGTAGACCAACTTGGCAAACCACACGCTGTATAAACTGATATACTACTTAATATAACGTTAAATATACAGATATAACCACAGCCGCCATTTACCACTACTATCTCCTCCCAGATTCTGGCCGGCCGGAGTGGCCGAGCGGTTCTAGGCGCTACAGTCTGGAACCGCACGACCGCTACGGTGGCAGGTTCGAATCCTGCCTCGGGCATGGATGTGTGTGATGTCTGTAGGTTAGTTAGGTTTAAGTAGTTTAGTTCTAGGGGACTGATGACCTCAGAAGTTAAGTCCCATAGAGCCATTTGAACCCTCATCCCCCTCCAAAAAAAAAAAAAAAGAAAAAAAAATTCTAATGTGACCCCCCCCACCCCGCCACTACACACACACACACACACACACACACACACACACAGAAGTAGTTTCACAGGTTGACAACACTCACCACGCAAATGAAAACAAAGGAACAGACATAAACACTGCTACTGTGCAGAGTGGGAAACGGTTTTCAAGAGTGAAGTGTAAATAATGCAGTGCAAGAAATTCTGAAGAATGGCAAAAGCTGCCAAGTGCATATGTGAATGCTAGCAACGAGGGAAGAATATGTAAAGAAACACTGTTAGTAACTTCCACATCAACATTATAGATGAAAGTTCCCCTTAGAAAAAATAATGAATTACTGTGCTGATAAACCTCTTACATTATTTGATTTTCAAACAGCTGAGCAGAACTGAACGTACTCAGACATTTCCTTCTTTACCTATTCTGATCAACACTAAACTGACACACCATATTTTTAGCGCAACGCAGTCTGACTTTCAATGATCCCTAGAAAAGAATGGCCCCGACTAACATTAACCTATACCTTTCACAAATCACTTACCTCACAAAAATCTTCGTTACTCAAGCTACTGCAATACAGCGAGCGCCACTACTGCCAGCTAAATAAAAGATTCAAACTACTGAAGGCACTAACTACTGTTAGGCATAGTTAGCAAATGAAAGATTTTGATAGAGAACAAACAATGTATTTACCTTAATAGTGTTGAAAAGTCATAATATATATATAGCAGGTCATGACATCCAGTCTTACAAATTTACTGTCTCTGATGGACACACCGAGCGAGGTGGCGCAGTGGTTAGACACTGGACTCGCATTCGGGAGGACGACGGTTCAATCCCGCGTCCGGCCATCCTGATTTAGGTTTTCCGTGATTTCCCTAAATCACTCCAGGCCAATGCCGGGATGGTTCCTCTGAAAGGGCACGGCCGACTTCCTTCCCCATCCTTCCCTAATCCGATGAGACCGATGACCACGCTGTCTGGTCTCCTTCCCCAAACCAACCAACCAACCTGATGGACACACGTCCAGATCATCCGCTCTGAAAACTCTGCCATCTCTCCCCCCACATCCACCACTGCTGGCGACTCACCTCCAACTGCGCAACGCTACGCTCTGTTAACATCCAACTGCCCAACGCTACAATAGCAAATTCCAACAATACCACCCAGCCACAGACTGCAGACAGCACAGCCAGTGATTTTCATACAGAGCGTTACGTGGCGTTACCAATATAAAAACCTTAACAGCCTACTTACATAGACAAAAGCTGTTTTTAACCTAAAACAACAAAAAATGTATCCAATTTGCAGAATAACCATGGAACATGCTTTATAAATGAAAGCGAAAAGGGTGTGGTGCAATTCTCTTTAATTAAATTGCAGTTGGCCCAAGACGGATAACCAATAGTTATAGCTTTCAGCAGTTTCGTTTTAAAATACGTACACTGCGTCTTAGCAGCTAAAATTTTGAAAGGGTCTTTCTTTCGGTGCATTCTTCGTGTATAAAAAAGTTCAGGACGTATTCTGACATGACCCGTTGGACCTTTCCCTTGGGAGTAGTAGCTGCTCCAGGTCACGAAATGCCGGCCGCGGTGGTCTAGCGGTTCAAGGCGCGCAGTCCGGCACCGCGCGACTGCTACGGTCGCAGGTTCGAATCCTGCCTCGGGCATGGATGTGTGTGATGTCCTTAGGTTAATTAGGTTTAAGTAGTTCTACGTTCTAGGGGGACTGATGACCACAGATGTTAAGTCCCATAGTGCTCAGAGCCATTTGAACCAGGTCACGAAAACACAACGGGCAGGAGAGCAGTGTGCTGCGTCTAAGCCCTTAGATGCAACATACAATGACGCCTTTAGCACAGGATGATACGGCGCTCGGTCGGTACGAAAGGGCCCTCTAGGACCTGTGGACGGAGTTTACGTAAATGATATGGAGTTAAGTACTTCAGCATTTAACTCACCGTTTTTGCACCGTATAGACAGCCAACTGATGGCGTGCAAAGAGACGCGCGCTCCTGAGTGCAGGCCTCTGGTGACCTTGGAACGGGCTGCCTATCCTCTGCGTTTGGCCGCGGGGGGGGGGGGGGGGGGGGGTCTGGAAGCGCTGTCGTAAGAGGCGCGAGGGGACGTGGCGTGGTGGCACCCAGTGTGCAGGCGCCGCTCGCGGCGGAATTTATTCATTGAGCGGGGCGCGCGTGTTTTTGTTCCATCCGGCGCCGGCGCTGTTATTCTTTCATGGGCCCTCCCTCCTCTCTGGAACACCTTTTTTTGTCGTGTTTCGCTCACTCGACCGAAGTTCCGCATGGTTCGCTGTCATCCGGAGGCGCGTGTCAGGAAAGCGAACACCAACGGCAACTAAAAAAAAAAGGTAGCCGGGTCTTTGTGGCAGAGAATACTGGCAGTAGTTGTTTCAGCGGTGTTGCTGAATTGTGTCAGTTCAGCTACCACTTTCAGGGGACCGATGGCTTTTGTAGTCTGGACCCTTCGACCCCCATTGTCCAACCAACCAACCAACCAACCACTTTCAGTTGTTGAATCATAGTTTTCAACGATCTCCTTTATATCCCAGACCATCGGACTTGGTGGTCTAATAGTAAGGCGCGTGCCTGGCATCAGAGGGGTCGCGGCATCGAATCCCGACCGGATCACGGAAATTTTCATTGTCTCTTTCATCTACTCCTCAGCACTCAGTGATGTGAGGGGGCGCCTGGAACGACGCGTGGTTCAGATTGCACATTAAAATGTAGATTGCCTTTCCCCAGGTGGATAACTGGGGTAGATTAGGGACACGCAAGTCGCCAAAGTGGCGTCCAGTTGAAAGACTTGCTACTGGCCATTGAACCACAAGAAATTATTATTATCATTACCATTTTCTTAGGGCCCATGTCCCACTTCAACGTGGGGTCAGCCTGGTTACTATGAATGTAGCGATATTAGTGCCACAGGGTGGCCAGATACCCTTCCTGTCTGCACCAACTGGGACAGAATGAGTGTACCCCAGCTGTCTGTGTCTAGTGTAAGCCGTGAAATAGTGCGAACGTTTTCAAATGTATGCGAGTTGTGTAACTCAGGCGGGATGTGGGGACTAGCCCGGTATTCACCTAGTGGGATGTGGAAAACCGCCTAAAAACCACATCCAGGCTGGCTGGCACACCGGCCCTCGTCGTTAATCCGCCGGGCGGATTCGATCCGCGGCCGGCGCACCTACCCGAGTCCAGGAAGCAGCGCGTTAGCGTTCTCGGCTGACGTGGCGGGTGTTATTATTATCATCATCATTATCATTATTATATCTCACACCTGTTGACTGGACTTAAAAGGGTTATTAGGCTGACACTCGCTTGCTTCAGAAGTGGGTCCCAGCCGTTCTCTGCAGTCTTCCATCCGTCTCACGCCTCAAATGCGGCATTTTCCTCGTAGAGTATGACGGCTGCGCAGAGTGGCACTTGTACTGACGACGAGACCGACCAGCAACCGCATTTTCATTATTGTTTTAAATATATATATGATACGTGATGTTCAGGCCTCAAAAATCAATCCCCAAAACTAGTTAGACGGAACCCTCAAAAATTCTCGAGAAAATCGACTGTTAAATGGTCGATTTTTCGATAGACATTGTGGCTCTGCGATAGAATACACGCTCGTCATATGGAGGAGCTGATTTCGATTCCTGGCCAATGCAAGTTTTAAACGAATATATCGGGTAGTTGTAATTAAAGTGCAGTTACTCACGGAGGTCCGGTGTGGCAGAAATTGTCGAATGGCAGCGAAACACGGTAGATATGCCAATGCATTAATGCGGAGCCGATTTAAGCTGAAACAAAATTTGCAATTTTGGCCACCAGGTGCAAATCTGGCGCTTTACCGCAACTCGTCGTCATCTCCGGTGCTCATGTTGAACAAACTGTGTACGTGGCGGGTAAGGATAAAGTCAGCATTAGCATTTCTCACTTGTTTGACTTCTTTCCTAATGCATTGCATATGGGAACATTTCTATACGCCTTTCGTGCATTTACAGTCCCAGATTTGCACCTGGTGGACAAACTGGAATTTTTTTTTTCTCCAGCGTATATCAGATCCGCATTAAGTATTATAATTTACCAAGTTTCGCTGCCATACGATAATTGTAGGCCACACTGGAACTCTGCCAGTAATTGTACTTTAATTATAACCGCCAGGTACATGCTCTACGAGTGTTTCTTTTATGCGTAAGATACATAAAAATGACATTAAAAAAAAAGATTTATGGTTAAGAATGTTTATTTGCAGTGAAAACTGGATTTTTCTGTGTGATACCTAATTAGAAATAAGAAGACGTGCACTTCTAAAAAAAATGACAGTGCTATATTTGTTAATTAACATATAAATGGTGATTTTTTTAATGCTTAAACGATGTGAGTTTTCTAACTAAATAAAAAAATCGCTATCGAGACGGGACTCTAACCACTGATTACAAGTATCGACCGCTACTTTTTCCATCTTTATTTATTTAGGTCCGCAGCTCAAGGTTTCGCGCTAGCGTTCTCGCTTCCCGAGCACGGGATCCCGGGTTCGATTCCTGGTGGGGTCAGGGATTTTCACCTGCCACGGGATGACTGGGTGTTGCTGTGTCGTCTTCATCATCATCATCTTTCATCCCCATCACAGTCGGAGAAAGGCAACGGCAAACCATCTCCATTAGGACCTTGCGTAGTACGGTGGTGCGGGTCTCCCGCGTCGTACCTCTACGCTCTGTCAAGAAGCATGGGACTTCATTTCCGTATTTATTTAGGCTTCACAGCAAGGCTACTGGAACATACACCTTTTTTTAAAAAATGTGCATCGACCAGGAATCGAACGTAGGCTCCCACATGTGAGAGGGGAGCATATTACCACAGAACCACACTGCTTGGTGAAGAATTGACCATAGTTTACGGTACTGAAGACACACGGGAAACCAGAACCACACTGCCTGGTGAAGAATTGACCATAGTTTACGGTACTGAAGACACACGAGAAACTTCAAAGTCGGTTTTCTCGAGAATTTTTGAGAACTGCTTCGAACTGTTAAGGATGATTGATGTTTGAGTTCTGAACTTCGTGTACCGTACTCACAGTCTACCAGCGAAAAGCTGCTGATCCGCGCTAGATCCCTATACTCCATAGAAGTCATTGTGCCAAAGTGTTCTAAGCGTTTTTCCCAGCTCCGCCGAAAATCACTCGCACCACCTGCTATAGATGGGGCGTGGAGTAGCTTTTGTGTGTGTGAAGTCTACCACTAAATGCCGTTTAATGCTCATTACACACATGTGTTTTCACACTGGACTTCATGAATTAAATGAGAAAGTGAACAAATATCCAGATTTGCAGCACAAATTAAGAACTTTGTTTTGGAAGAAAATATGAGAAGTTAATTTTGGAAAAAAAGGAAACTTTTAACGCGTGAAAAATATGTGATTCTCGAGAATTAATCAAGTAAAATAAAATGTAATTTCCAAGAATGATTGCCTAACGAAATAGTGGGGTCCACACGATAGATACCGAACGTGCGGTCGTAAATCGATCATGTGACTTTGGTGGCGGCTTTATGAGTATGTTTACGGTGAGCATTACAGCAACGACAAAAGAAGACCGTTACAAAATACTTGCAATTGCAAAGGAGACGACTTACCTTACTCGTCGTCGGTGTTGTCGTCATGTGAAAGTCCATTACCGTGGTCTGTATGGATAATTTGGAAGAGTCGAACCATGTATTCTTCCTGATACTCATTCGTTTTCCGCTCTGTCCGCAACGAAATTGTAACGGTATTTCAGCATCGAAACTGTTCTTACGAAGTTTTACACACTTCGTACCACCACAGTCTACACAGTTCCTTCTTTCCTCGTCCGGTAGTGCTCCATATTTGCGACAAAGAGTCGAACAATTTTCTGCGATGGATAAACATTGAATTAGATTCTTCCAAGTGAGAGAATCCGCCGAAGAAACATCAAGAACACCAGATATCCCACTCACTAACAACATAATTCGTCTGGGTTTCCCTAGCAACTCACAAATAATTCGCGGAGGTATATCATTTAGAGTAACTAAGGGAACGATGGAAAACAGATAAAAATGACGATCACAAATAATTGATCACAACGCCATTCACCGGAGTTGCATGACCGATTTACGATCGCACGTTCGATATGTAACGTTTGGACCCAGCGTCTTCGATAGGCAATCATTGTAGGAAATTACCCTAAATTTAATGATATAGTTTTATTCCTTACACTCTTGTCTTTAAAAAAAATCATATTCGTGTCTGTATCGGACGTTTCCTGCAACCTCTGCCCCAGGTGGAAGAACTCCATGCAGCCGGAACGTTGTTCATCGGCGGGAAGAACCGAAGGCCTCCTGTAGAACCTGTAGCAAAATCATATTGTATAGGTCATTTTCAATATATTTTCTGTCATCATACATAAGATAATTAAAAAAACCGAAGTTCTAACAAAATGGTGTCGTGTTGGTACAAATTTCACTTTCTTCGCGCACAAAATCGAGACAAAAGCGTGCACCGAAAATAGACTTTTGAAGATATCGCCAAACGGCTACATACGCAGATAGTGAATTCAGTTTCGAATGTCGGCTTCAAACTCCGATCAGAATCGTATTCATAGTTCTCAAGTTATGTTTCCCGCTAATTTGAAAAATACGCTTTCGAGAAAAGCGCGTTTACAGTTTTGGGTTACATTTTTTGTTCTTAAGTTACACATACCTCTAACGAGCGAACTCTGGACCATACAGCAATCCTTCCAGATCCAAAAGGGGGACCTGCCCCATTTTCTTCGTGACTATGATGGTCCTACGGACGTCTTGGACAGCTTCTGTCATCCACTGCTCTGTTCGCTCGATACGCGTCTCGTCCGCTTTTGTGCTGAAGTTGTAACAAGCGAATCCGATCTGAAGTTCGAGCACGTTTATAATATCCATAATGCCTCTTAGGCCGTCGCTGAAATTGCGTGTCGACTATTTTGTTCCCGCTGTGAATGGTTCTGCGAGAAACTTTTTCACAAATTGTCTTGTATCTCGATAACGAAGTTTCTGGCGAACTCGGGATGAACACTAGAATAAAGTAGACGTACCGGAGATCATTTTAAGACAAAATAAACAACTGATTTTTTTTTAATTTTTCAAAGAGGGCTATCTCCCTTAAGTGTTAGCCTACAAAATAATGATGTTCATCTCTTTCCCAAAATAAACCGATACCGACCAAGTATCTCACCTCCTCCGGCATCTTACTACACCTCCACTCCCAATCACTTTCCACTGCTTCATCATATCCTCGTAGTCACCACCTTTGGTCCATAGATCTCATATCCCGACCCCTGTCCCTCGTTCCTGCATCTCCTTTCCACAAATAATCTTCTGTCCCGTGGTATTATCCGCGTCCAAACAATACTGACCATCCACAGTCAGCAAAACTCCCTGTAACTCAGTTTCGCCCACTACAACACCGAGCTTCACGTTGTCAACATTCTTAATGATCGAACGGTGTTATTTATTATAATGATCTGATAGTATTAATTATTTCATATTGATATGTGGCTTTCATCCATACTGCTTAGGTATTTTGCTTCGTATGAGTTAAGAGCAGCTATCGAATGGCTGCCACCACGTACGCGTGAGCAGGAATGAAATAAACGGTACAGAAGAGAAAAAAAAAAACACACACACACACACACACACACACACACACACACACACACACACACACACAAGAGCGTGTACGTACACGCACCCCTTCCCCCTGCTATTTCCTCCACGCACCCACCCACCCACACACACAGCCCTGCGAATTACATTCAGTCGAAAATAATCTCACATGACTTTAGATAGTTCACTGCTGACAGGAAGTCTTTGATGTGCTCCTGAACGCACTGGACAGATAGTGAACGAGATACGTAGCTCTTAGAAAAAAAAACAGACAGAATTCCATAGAAGCAATAAGTACAACGAGATGTCGTCCCTCTAGAGGGTATAAATGGAAAAGGTACGTTTGTGAAAGTGGAAAAAATTCGCTGCCCCGTTCGTGAAACGAATATAATTCGGAGAAACTGCAACCAGAAAGTAAGCTCGCAGAAAGATAAAAATGAGGTAGAAATTTGCCTGAGAGGGGAAATGCTACAGTGTCAAATAGGGATGTAGGAGTCAGTTTGATGAATTCTCATGAGGGAAAAGCGCTATACGACCTCTGCAACACAAGAACGGCTAGCATGAACGCTGCGCTGCAGGTAGCCGCTAAAAATATGAGCAGGGGAAAATAGAAATATTCAGCACGCCCTGTGCTTCACAGAAGCAACCGGAACTGTAGACGAAGCAAGTTTTTAAAGTGGTTCAGTACAAGCAAAAAATTTGCGTAGTACTCCATTATCCTATAGCATGTTTGCCCAATGTACACGGCGAGGTATAGTGCTTTAGATCCCCATCTGTAAAGTTCTTGCTTTAATGCCTTGTTTACTTGTGAGAAACGCGTGGCTTAAATTACCTGTTCATCACATTACATCCGCTTGCTTTTCACAACGTTGTTCATTAGAACTTAATTTTGAGCTCCTTTTCTCAACGCTGCCTACCGGTGTCTTACATCGAATAAATTGTATATTACCAAGGAAAGCAAATAACCTGCCGTAATCAACAGTTACGGTGTCTGCAAAGTAACACCAAATGAAAGAGAGACACACACACACGCGCGCGCGCCCACACACACACACACACACACACGAGAGAGAGAGAGAGAGAGAGAGAGAGAGTGAGTGTACAGCCATTGTCGGTAGTCTGGTGTGCCCGAAACCATTTTGCACTTCGTGCATTAAATTTCAAATATTCAGCACATCTGAACAGTTTGCACTTATCCCATTGTAAGTCATAGTAGCTTCATTGATTTCATTCCAGTCTGTCCATTCAGCTCGTTTCATATGTATCCGTAGTGTAGTGTTTACCATTGTTCTCCACACATTCCCTAGTTGAGCTTTTCCCCCGTACAGCGTGGGAGGAACCTTTGATAAGACTGTTCGGAAATTGGAGTTGGCAACATCCAGGGACAATGAAAGTTTATTTCAGGTCTAGAGGCTGGGCACTAAACGTACTAAACGTTAACCAAAGCGGCAAAATTAGGTCACAGGTTAATGCCTTTACTGCAGCATCACTTTTGAGTGGTATCAATTTCTCACCGTGAATCAACCACAAAATTAAGGTTTCAGTTTTTATCCCAGTTTTATAGCACAAAAATAAAATTATAGGTACATCAATCAAATGTAGCTTCTCTTCCAAGGGGCATTATGGTTGTGAGCTCCTTATATGATGCAAGTTTGTTGTGCCTCCTCCCATTTTCAGTCTATTAAAGCTAGTGAAGCATTGCACTTCATTGCTACTGCACTTTGTAAGAAAAAAATCCGAACAAGGGATGGTACCATTCTTAACTAGAACCGATGTCCGAGGACGACAGCGAGAATCTACTGTTCAGACAAGGTTGTAGCTAATCTTGCACACTGCACATATACGCGTACCGTCCGACAGGCCATAAGCCTACAGGTACGCAATGCTGTACCGATTCTTATGTCGTGTAGTCGCTGGTAGTTTTAAACTGTCCGCATTGTTATTGTAAGGGGACTATTCACTCTTCCCATTTTCTATAAGCACCGAATATTTCAAAGCAACTTAAATTTTCAAATAAGCATTACACTTAAAAAAAAGTATTATTTAAAAACTCAGAATTTTAACACTGCTACCATCGCAAATTGATTAGACGGTTTTCTTACCCGGTTATTAGTAAAATACGAAAGAAAGCTGATAACCGATACGAAATAAATACCGAAAAATGTCGGTTGTTCACAACTAAAATACCGCCATCGGTTTTGACCGGTCGATTTCTCCCGTCCCTACAGTTCCCCACAGTCGTTTAATGAGCAAAGTAAGAGCATATGGAGTATCAGACCAATTGTGTGAGTGGATTGAAGAATTCCTAGATAACAAAACGCAGCATGTCGTTCTCAATGGAGAGAAGTCTTCCGAAGTAAGAGTGATTTCAGGTGTGCCGCAGGGGAGTGTCGTAGGACCGTTGCTATTCACAATATACATAAATGACCTTGTGGATGACATCGGAAGTTCACTGAAGCTTTTTGCGGATGATGCCGTGGTACATGGAGTGGTTGTAACAATGGAAAATTGTACTGAAATGCAGGAGGATCTGCAGCGAATTGACGCATGGTGCAGGGAATGGCAATTGAATCTCAATGTAGACGAGTGTAATGTACTGCGAATACATAGAAAGAAAGACCCCTTATCATTTAGCCACAATATAGCAGGTCAGCAACTGGAAGCAGTTAATTCCATAAATTATCTGGGAGTACGCATTAGGAGTGATTTAAAATGGATTGATCATATAAAGTTGATCGTCGGTAAAGCAGATGCCAGACTGAGATTCATTGGAAGAATCCTATGGAAATGCAATCCGAAAACAAAGGAAGTAGGATACAGTAGGCTTGTTCGCCCACTGCTTGAATACTGCTCAGCAATGTGCGATCCGTACCAGATAGGGTTGATAGAAGATATAGAGAAGATCCAACGGAGAGCAGCGCGCTTCGTTACAGGATCATTTAGTAATCGCGAAAGCGTTACGGAGATGATAGATAAACTCCAGTGGAAGACTCTGCAGGAGAGACGCTCAGTAGCTCGGTGCGGGCTTTTGTTGAAGCTTCGAGAACATACCTTCACCGAGGAGTCAAGCATTATATTGCTCCCTCCTACGTATATCTCGCGAAGAGACCATGAGGATAAAATCAGAGAGATTAAGAGCCCACACAGAGGCATACCGAGAATCCTTCTTTCCACGAACAATACGAGACAGGAATAGAAGGGAGAACCGATAGAGGTACTCAGGGTACCCTCCGCCACGCACCGTGAGGTGGCTTGCGGAGTGTGGATGTAGATGTAGATGTAGATGTAGACTCGTCGTGGCGCGACCGTAGGAGGTCGGCGCCGCCTGTGACCGCTGGCCAAATTTTACAGTGCAGACCGCGCGGATCACGCCGACGCGACGTAGTGTTGCCGCGGCCGGCCGCCCGCAACAACGGTTCGTTTGTCGCGAGCCGCGCGGCTCGTGAATCATGCAAATACGCTCCGCCGCGGCCACATTTCGCTGGTAACGAGCGCACTGCTGCTGATTAAAAAGTTGCCGCCCGTGGCGCGGACGTCATCAGCCGCGATGAATGTAGCGACAGCGGCTAATCCCTTTGGAAATGAGAGCGGGCGGGGCACTTCGCCGACTCCTCCAATCAGGAGTGGCGAGTTGGCGGTTTACGACAAAACCCCGGGGACCCTGCGCGGGAAGAGTAGCCGTGCTGAAATACTGAAGCACTAATGGGGCCGAAGTTAATCACACGCGCTTTTGTTTCGACGCCCTTATCTCCTGCTCGCAGTCCTGGTCGCGTGCGGCTCCCGCGCACGAAACATTGATCGAGCAGAATGTTACGATCACGCGGGCGATAGCGCGTTGGCGTGCGATTTGCGCGAAAGACAGCTGCGTTTCGCGATGATATTGATTTTACAAGTCGTTGACAAGTGGTGCGTGGCGTGTTCCTTGTGGCTTACGAGTCGTCTCAAATTTGGCCTGTAGGCTTGAGATCTAGTAAATTAGTTAGCCAGGACATAAACTTGAGTTAATCATCACAAAGCTATAACACGATTGTCCCTTTGTGTGACGGCCAGTTTGCGTCCTGCTCAAGAACCTGCCTAACTCGCCGTGGTACGTCACGTTATGTCTAGGGGAGGATGTTATCGGTTTGTGATCAGAATTCACTTGTTGGATGGACGGTCAATTACTCACTCACGTTGCTCAGAGTTCATTTCACCATAGGTACTTCAGTTGTTCTACAGGTGCAGGGGACTTACGAACATGTAGTTCGGTCCCTTTATACCCCAAACGAACCAACCAGGCGCTGCTTTACTTGTTACCTGCCTGTAACAGTTATAGGTAATGTGTCAAGAGCTTAAAAGTCTTTCTTTTTGGAAACACTGTTGAAAGCATTTATCGATGTACTAGCCACGTAAATATACACGTTAATTGTTTACCTATCTTCTGTTGTTCCCCACCCTTCCTCTTGGTGACCCTAAGAGTCTATAGATTCATCTACATCATACTTCTCAAGCCACCTAATTGTGTGTGGCGGAAGGTATTTTCGGTACCACTATCTGATCCCTCCAACCCTGTTCCACTCGCGAAAAGTGCGTGGGAAGAATGCCTTTGTATTGGGTCTAATTTCTCGAATTTTCTCCCCGTGTTCAATACGCGAGATATATGTGGGCGAAGTAACAGGTTGTCTAACTCCTCCTGAAAAGTGCTATACCGAAATTTCAATAGTAAATCTCTCCGTGATGCACAACGCCTCTCTTGTAACGTCTGCCAGTGGAGTTTCTTTAGCATCTCCGTAACGTTCTTTCGCCAATTAAACGATCCCGTAACGAAACGCGCCGTTCTTCGTTGGATCTTCTCTATCTCCTCTATCAGTCCTATCTGATAGGGATCTCGGGTAGATGAACGGTACTTAAGAATCGGGCGAACAAGCGCCTTATAAACCACTTATTTCGTGGATGTGTTATATTTCCTTAAGCTTCTTCCGAAGAATCTGTTTAATATGGTCATTCCACTTACGGTCACTCTGGATAGTTACGCCTAGATATTTTACGGCAGTTGTTTATCAGCAGTGTAGGTGTACAGTAGTGGATTTCTTTTGCTATGTATGCGCAATATGTTACATTTGTTTACGTTCAGTGTCAACTACCAGAGCCTACAACATTCGTCAATCCTCTGCAGGTCGTTCTGCATATTCTTACTATCTTCAGGCGTTGCTACTTTGGTATAGACAAATGCATCATCTGAGAATAGCCTTAAAGAGCATCCGATTCTTTCTACGAGATCATTTATATATACTGTAAACAGCAACGATCCCATCACACTTCCCTGTGGAACTCCGGATATTACCGTTAAATCTGTCGATTTTCTTCCGTTGAGAGCGACGTGTTGAGTTCTATCTGCAAGACAGTCTTGAATCCAGTCGCAAGTCTGCTCCGATACTCTGTAAGTTCGTGTTTTTTTTTCCTTCATTAAACGAGCAGAAATGAAACTTTTATCCATAGACATTAATTACACCAAAGTCACAGCGGTTTATGATAGTCCCCTGGACATTACAAAAGGTGGATCATGGTTCTTAATAGGGTGTGTGATCGACACCGACGCCAATGCATACTGTGCAATGTCCTCCAATACTGGCCAAAAGGTTGGAAAGGAGTCCATGTGCTTAGGCGTTCCGTTCACCCACCAGCGCGTCTGACAACAGGTGGCTGGTCGTTGGTGCATGTGAACATGCTGGATTAAGTCCAAAAGCTCCTCCATCTGCGACGCGGTAGCTCATTGTCATCCGTAGAAATGGTCAGGCCTGAATGCAGCCCTCAAAAGACGGAAATAAGGAGTATAGTGGCACAATCATATTGACTGGTAAATGTACCGTGTTCAGAGATTTGGAATCCGTATGCCTTGATGCCTGCGCACACCAAAACATGTGGACCATCAACACGATCTGTTCGCAGTGTTCCTGGGGGCATTACGTGTTCCCCCGTTTCGTCATATGAGCGAGTCCGGTGACTTGATTTCGCCAGTAGAGACAAGAATCAGCAGCCGAAAATTAATCCTCCGCAGCCAGAAATACCGGCTTCTGTCGATAAGTCTGAGGCAGAAGCGATGAAAGGAGAGAAATTACTTTCTACACGGTCGTACGGCGCGAGCGGACTCTTCGTTAAAGCCGGCCTCAAAGTGGGCCAGAGATGGCGCTGCAGATCGGCCGCGCCCAACACGAACTTCTTTAATGGTTCGCTAAATTACCTCTCTGCCTCTTGTGCTCCTTTTTCGCCCCCGTATAGCTCTGTGACCCTCTTCCGTTTCTACGCCCACGCAGGCTCTTTAGACGACGTGTAAACCATCGGCTGTATCTGGGAGCCGACGGCACCAGCAAAGAGACGGCAAAAGAGCGTCTTTCGTTTCGCTTTTGCGCTCTTTGAACAAAGCTTCAGACGGACAGAATTGAGAAGAAACGTCATTCAGCACCAGCACCGAATCGTCGGGATTTCAATCTCCAAGTACAGTGAGAGTCAAAAACACGCGGCTGATTTCAGAGGCTTATATCATTTACATGAATGAAGATACAGTACTTGCCATTAAAATTGCTACACCACGAAGATGACGTGCTACAGACGCGAAATTTAACCGACAGGAAGAAGATTGTGTGATATGCAAATGATTAGCTTTTCAGAGCATTCACACAAGGTTGGCGCCGGTGGCGACACCTACAGAGAGCTGACATGAGGAGTTTCCAACCGATTTCTCATACACGAAACAGCAGTTGACCGGCGTTGCCTGGTGCAACGTTGTGATGCCTCGTGTAAGGTGGAGAAATGCGTACCACCACGTTTCCGACTTCGATAAAAGTCGGATTGTAGCCTATCGCGATTGCGGTTTATCGTATCGCGACATTGCTGCTCGCGTTGGTCGAGATCCAATGACTGTTAGCAGAATGTGGAATCGGTGGGTTCGGGAGGGTAATACGGAACGCCGTGCTGGATCCTAACGGCCTTGTATCACTAGCAGTCGAGATGACAGGCATCTTGTCCACATGGCTGTAACGGATCGTGCAGCCAAGTCTCGATCCCTGAGTCAACAGATGGGGACGTTTGCAAGACAACAACCATCTGCACGAACAGTTCGACGACGTTTGCAACAGCATGAACTATCAGCTCGGAAACCATGGCTGGGTTACCCTTGACGCTGCATCACAGACAGACAGGAGTGCCTGCGATGGTGTACTCAACGACGAACCTGGGTGCACGAATGGCAAAACGTCATTTTTTGGATGAATCCAGATTCTGTTTACAGCATCATGATGGTCGCATCCGTGTTTGGCGACATCGCGGTGAACGCACATTGGAAGCGTGTATTCGTCATCGCCATATTGGCGTATGGTATGGTATGGGGTGCCTCTTGTTCGCATTGACGGCACTTTGAACAGTGAACGTTACATTTCAGATTTGTTACGACCCTTGGCTCTACCCTTCATTCGATCCCTGCGAAACCCTACATTTCAGCAGGATAATGCACGACCGCATGTTGCAGGTCCTGTACGGGCCTTTGTGGATACAGAAAATGTTCGACTGCTGCCCTGGCCAGCACATTCTCCAGATCTCCCACCAACTGAAAACGTCTGGTCAATGGTGGCCAAGCAACTGGCTCGTCACAATACGCCAGTCACTACTCTTGATGAACTGTGGTATCGTGCTGAAGCTGCATGGGCAGCTGTACATGTGCACGCCAACCAAGCTCTGTTTGACTCAATCCCCAGGCGTATCAAGTCTGTTATTACGGCCAGAGGTGGTTGTTCTGGGTACTGATTTCTCAGGATCTATGCACCGAAATAGCGTGAAAATGTAATCACATGTCAGTTCTAGTATAATATATTTGTCCTATGAATACCCGTTTATCATCTGCATTTCTTCTTGGTGTAGCAGTTTTAATGGCCAGTAGTGTAGGAACCTGGCGGGAATTTTAGCTTACGCATAGGACTAAGGGTTTTTATTTTTAGAAACCACGTCCAGTTTTACATGGGTGCACATTTCATAAGGGTGCACGTACAACGTTGGGATACCTTTTACAATTCATTTAGGGTGGAAGTTTACATTTAACTCTCACAAATGTTCAATGTGCCCCGCACTGGACCCACGAAAAGCTCCCGGACTGATATATAAACCCGTCCCATACTTTCACGAGGTTGTCTGGAGTTGCAGTTTCTCTGCTGTTGCTACGTAGGTCACCTAAAGTTGTTTAAGCGAGAATCTTTCAGAAACTCCCACAAAACAGATATCACATACCGCGATATTAGGCGACCTTGGAGGACACGCTTGGAATGGAAGATGCGTACGTTGCTTAGGACCGATCCATCGCTGTGGCTGAACTTTAGACGAAATTCACGGTCCACAGTTATGACTGCACAGCACCTATTTGAACGGCAGAGCGGAAACGTCTTTTGTTGTGGCGTTATCACCATCTGGAGCCGACTCACATGGGGTAATGTTCCAGCGAGAACTAGAAGGGCCTTGTATCACACCAAAAACGTGTGTGATAACTATTGGAGTGGAGGTACTTCGATGGAAGATAAAGTTGAAAATAATAATAAAATCAGCCGGCATAGATTCGAACAAAGGGTCAGCATTACCATCCGCGACTAAAACAGCAGACAAAAAATTAATATCGCAGTTCTGGCAAATAGCGACACGGCTAGGGAATGCAGTTTTACAGATTCTGCCAACAAATCTCCATGAACAGCCAAGGTGACATAACCTATATGTCGTGTTTCTGTTTTTGTTCTAAATGGAAACTTCATTCAGTGGATATACAATCGTGTAACATGTGGCAGCACTCCACTGGTAATAGTACTGGAGTATATGCTGTTAGCTCCCCTCCTTGTTTCTCGGGTGTAAACACGATGGTGCTGCCACCGTGGCCAGGTAACCAATTCACCTTGCCGGGTACATTGCCTTCGGCCAGTGTCCGGTCAGCGACCTGTTGATGTTTACTGCGAAAGCGGACATTGTTTGGGAGCAACAAAAGGGCGGTTGCTACAACACGGCAGTATTTACGCCTCTGGGAAGCAACACACGTTGGCTGCAACCGTGGTCTCGCCTCAAACAACTCATCACGTTTTCACGACTGCGTCGCTCTTTGTCAAGCGGACCTCTCTAATTAGTGTTCAGGTCTGCTTAAATATTGTTCTTGATAACCTTATTTTCAGATGTTACAGCTTGGCTAACTTGAAATGGGTGAACGGAACAGTATCAGCACTGTACAGCTATGATTGAGACCCAAAATTGTTTGAACTTTCTGGGGCACATTTCGTATAATCCCTGAATGTTGGGAAAAAAGAAAAAAGCCTTATCGGTAGGTCATGGAGAGGATAAGGGGCCTCTCACATATATCAGGTTGAGATGGTAATATACAGTTCTGTCGATGTGAGGATACGGGAGCTGTTTTGATTCATCCTCATAGAGTTCCGGATATTTCCAACCGTGTGGGAAAGGCGTTGTCACTTTGGAAAAGTACCTACATCATTTAGTGAATGTGATAGCCTAAAAAGGGTTTATTGATTGCAACTAATTATCTTGTCTTAAAATGAAAATTGTCTCTAGAAGTATGCAGTTAGTTTTTGTTCAAGACTCTAATACATTCGGGAAAGATTTGCCTCAATGTTTATTTTTATTTCCGAGGGATGACGCATTTCAGCAAGCAACATCTTCATATTCAGTGGTATGGTCAAAATCCAGGGAACATTTTCTATAAAGTGAAATCTAACAATGGATGAATACATACGATAACAAAATTACTTAGACTATAAAATGTAGAAATTACAGAATGTCCGTCAGCTCGAAACACTTGACGACAGCTCTGCCGCGCTCTTTTCTTTTATGCAGCTTTCGTCGTATTGTTTCCACTGACACTGTGTTCTCCAGACTCACGTCAAGCTCGACACTCACTTTTGTGGTAGGAGTCTCCTTATTGGCGAAAACAGAAATGGTCTCCTTAGCACATGGGCAATTGCTTCTAATTTTGCTATTAGGTGTAGCAGACGAACAGTTTCAATGACCTGCCATACAGCAGATACAGACATATCCATTGTACTCTTACTATTGCCACAAAGGGACTAACGAAGACGAAGCTGACTATTTGCCCTCGTTGAAAGATTGTGAAGCCCGACATGGCGGTACTTATTCTAGATCCAGACAATTCCACAACTATCACAGATCTAACATTGTTTCCACATAAGTTGCAATGTAGGGAAGGGGCAGGAGAGAGCAAAATCAGTGAGTTATACTCGTAAATGAATTAGAAACGGAGATCGAGGAGTGTGATGTCTTTTGGTGACAAAGAAAAGAGAAGCACTAGAAGGACTAAATACGAGACCACTGGAGGGAGAGTGACTACTTACGTGACTCATATACCACATACAAGGCGTACTGCCTTATGGAAACACAGTTCTTGTCAGCTTGTCCCAGTAGGAAGATGTGAAACTGCTTTTCAAATCATAGTCGCAAATAACCACTTCAGATGTTCCAATTGTTTAAGCACTGCTCCTGTTACTAAATTTACCCAGCCTCATTTATAATTTCAAAAGTCTGGAAGACATGAGGATGTAATCGGGGGCCTAAATAATGAACGTTACGTTACTAATGACTGTGCAAATAAATGAACGAGTGATTAACAGGAAATATTTTAGTCTAAAAGACGGATACAAAAAAAAGAAACAAGCCAGGTGGAGCCAATCAAAATTACACAATGTAATTCATTGGTTAGTATTTTACAGTATTCAGCAATCACCAAAGCACAAAAAAATTACTGACAATACAGTTGGCAGCAGCAGACTGTGTGCCTTGAGTTCCATGTTCGTTCAGTTGTGAAATGTGCTTACTCCGTTCTCAGAACTGCTCCTGCTCCAGGGTAATGAAACCTCGGGGCGCGTGCTTACACCTTCAGTTCACTCGTACCAACTATCGACACGTCGCAGCGCTAGAACTTGAACAAAGGAAATTGCAGGAGTGCGTCAAAGGCGTTCCTTAGCCCGTGTGTACTAGTTACCCTAGACATCTTGCTCACATTTACACTCCAAAGCAAACGTCTCTTATCTGAAGTTTCTTTGTGATGACACTGGTGTGCACAACTTAAAGGCGGAAGTAACTCTGGCGTGACGCGTGACTACCGAGTAACATAGCTCCACGAAAATTAGACCCTGCATAACTATAGGCAGCTGAAAGAAGTACATAGCGAGATGAACAGAAATGACAGTTTTATTCAAAGACAAGAGCTACACTCAAATCATTGTGATTTATGATGATTCACTGGACATTCCAAAAGACAGGACGTGGTTTATGATACACTATGTGATCAAAAGAATCCGGACACCTGGCTGAAAATGACTTACAAGTTCACGGCGCCCTCCATCTGTAATGCTGGAGTTCAATATGGTGTTGGTCCAACCGTAGCCTTGATGACATCTTCCACTCTCGCAGCCATACGTTCAATCAGGTGCTGGAAGGTTTCTTGAGGACTGGCAGCCCATTCTTCACGGAGTGCTGCATTGAGGAGAGGTATCGATGTCGGTCGGTGAGGCCTGGCATGACGTCGGCGTACCGAAACATCCCAAAGGTGTTCTGTAGGATTCAGGTCAGGACTCTGCGCAGGCCAGTCCATTACAGGGATGTTACTGTCGCTGTAATCACTCCACCGCAGGCCGTGCATTATGAACAGGTGCTCGATCGTGTTGAAAGATGCAATCGCCATGTGCTTAAAACATTAACGGAGGCCTGTGCTGTGATAGTGCCAGGCAAAACAACAAGGGGTGCAAGCCCCCTCCATGAAGAACACGACCACACCATAACATCACCGCCTCCGAATTTTACTGTTGGCCCTACACACGCTGGAAGATGACATTCACCGGGCATTCACCATACCCACACTGCCACCGGATCGCCACATTGTGTACCGTGATTCGTCACTCCACACAACGTTTTTCCAGTGTTCAATCGTCCAATGTTTACGCTTCTTAAACAAAGCGAGGCGTGATTTGGCATTTACCGGGGTGATGTGTGACTTATGAGCATGCTCGACCATGAAATCCCAGTTTTCTCACCTCCCACCTAACTGTCATAGTACTTTCAGTCTGATCCTGGTGCAATTCGGAATTCCTGTGTGATGGTCTGGATAGATGGCTGTTTATTACACATTAAGACCCCCTTCAATTGTCGGCGGTCTATGTCAGTCAACAGACAATATCGGCCTGTACGCTGTTATGCTATGCGTGTTCCTTCACGTTTCCACTTCACTATCACATCGGAATCAGTTGACCTAGGGATGTTTAGGAGGGTGGAAATCTCGCGTACAGACGTATGGCACAAGTGACATCCAATCACCTGACCTGGTTCGAAGTCCGTGAGTTCCGTGGAGTGCCCCATTCTGCTCTCTCGCGATGTCTGATGACTACTGAGGTTGCTGATGTTGAGTACCTGGTAATAGGTGGCAGCACAGTGCACCTAATATGAAAAACGTAAGTTTTTGGGGGTGTCCGGATACTTATGATCACATAGTGTATTTGGGTGATTACTGCGGATGGGAATGCGTGCTCAGTAACATGCTCCCATGGTGGCCACAAGGGTGATAAGGAGTTTTTGTGTTCGGGCGTTCTCCATTCCTCGGCCAGAACGATTGACAACTGCTCGGTGGCCTTTGGTACATGTGGACGTTCTGCGATACGTCTGCCCACGCATCCAACACGTGCCCGATTGGACTTAAGCAGTGGGGGTGGGGGAGTGGCAGATGGGCAGGCTAGTGCAATCGCCGAATATCCTCTCGTTCCAAAAGCAACGACACCTGCGCTGTTCGATACGGTCGCGCATTGTCATCCAGAAAAACGAATTCAGGACCCAATGCACCCATGAAAAGGCGCACGTGGGGAAGCAGTACAATGTCACAATAACGTATGACAAGGTGAGTGTGCCTCCCCACACCATAAAACCCTGAACCACGAAAACGATCCTTTTCGACAATGTTCCTAGGTTCGTTGCGTGTTCCCGTCTATCGCCTTATGAGGGTACGTCCAGCATGTCGAACATCATCGTTTTGTTGGTCCAGATGCTACGACATGCGGAAGCATAATGTTGCATGGGCGCACCCACTTCCAGGTCTTTGAATACGGTACAGTCACTAGTCACCTTATTGTGATACGGTGTTCCTTCCCCATGAGCGTCTTTTGTGGATTGTATTCGGCCCTGATCACTTTTTGTGGGTGTCTGTGACCTACCGAATCGAATAACTCATGAGACGAAGCTCTTGGAACGCGAGGATATTCGGCGAATGGAGTGGCCAATCCTCCCGACACCCCCCCCCCCCCCCCCCCCCAAACGAGCAGGTATGGGATGCGTTGGAACTCTACCACAAGCTCGTGTCCGCAGCTCGTGGTCTCCCGGTCGGGTTCTCGCTTCCCGAGCACGGGGTCCCGGTCTCGATTCCCGGTGGGGTCAGGGATCTTCACCTGCCTCGAGTTGACTGGGTGTTTGTGTTGTCAACCTCATTTCATCATCATTCATGAAAGTGGCGAGATTGGACTGAGCAAAGGTTGGGAATTTGTACAGGCGCTGATAACCGCGCACTTGAGCGACGCACAAACAAACATCATCATCATCATCATCATCATCATCATCATCATCATCATAAGCTCTCTCTACGAACTTTGTGGTCAGCGAGAGAGCACGTTGTAAAGCATGCTCTGTCTTCCATGGTTATCACAAACCCTGTTGAGAACCATGTGTCGAGGGGACCGTCATGAATAGCGGTGATTTCAGTGTAGGTATTGTCTTTGAACAAAAGTTTTATTTATGTTCATCTCATTACGTATTTCTTTCAGTTACCTACTGTACTGTACAGTACTGTTCAGTACAGTCCTCCCTCGGGCATTGGTGTGTATGTTGTTCTTAGTGTAAGTTAGATTAAGTAGTGTGTAAGCTTAGTGACCGATGACCTCAGCAGTTTGGTAGTATAAGACCTTGCCACAAATTTCCACATCATACGAAAATTACTTTCTTCCATAAGTGTTGTCCACCAGGATATCATCTCACTGCTGCTACCTTGTCCAGCTCACTTATAATAACGTAGTCTAATATAGTAGTATATCGTTCCTTTATGGCACGTGAATGCCTTGTAGTTCGTTCTCTATTGCCTTCGGGTCTGGTTTCGTGCGATTCTAGCTTGTACTAACGAGCAATCGAACAATTACTAAAACAGGAAGGTAAAGTTCAAATGGTTCAAATGGCTCTGAGCACTATGGGACTCAACATCTTAGGTCATAAGTCCCCTAGAACTTAGAACTACTTAAACCTAACTAACCTAAGGACATCACACACACCCATGCCCGAGGCAGGATTCGAACCTGCGACCGTAGCAGTCCCGCGGTTCCGGACTGCAGCGCCAGAACCGCTAGACCACCGCGGCCGGCCGGAAGGTAAAGAAAACCGAGAAGTGAAGATTCGTAGGAATATAGCAAAGATATTCCACGACCGTTTCATATGCCATAATATTATATAATGCGGTGAAGGAAGGCATCGATCAAGACATTTGTCTTGTTCCCACGCCACATCAAGAGACGCTACTGAGTGTCTCTTGCCGAATTTATACTGATGTTGGGTGCGCTTCGTAGGCAAAAATAAAAAAAAATACACATTAAAGTGTTTGCAGGTAAAGTTGATGATACCGCCAAAATCACCTACCGTAAATCAGTTTTTATTGTGTCTGGTGCCACGCAGGGTTCCCCGTTTGTGCACTTTAGTGGTTGTTTGGCGGTAGCTGTTATGGTTGTGGAGATAATGTTTGAAGTGATCGCCATCACATCGTGGTGGTCAGCAGGATATGTTCTGTGTCTTTCGCAGCAATGTACTCAATATTCTTTGAAGGAAAAAATTCGAGATTTTTCTATAATGTTCTAGAGGTTAAAAAAAATGGAGAAGGACAATCAGAAGCAGACCGATGCCGACACACACGCAAAATCAGTTTGTTTTTGTCGTTGCATCGCGGTCAGCTTGGTTTCACCACCCGCCTATTTCGGAGGCCCGTATGCACCGGATCTCTTGTTGTTCTGGTTTCCAAAGAGACTGACTGGCTCCTGCTTGATTTAGACGGTGGATTGTCTATCTGTAGCATGGCGACGGGCCATCATACACCGTCGCTATCACCTCAGGCATCAAACGCTTGTGGAACTCCGAAATTTACACGACGAAGATTCAAAGAAACAATACCAGATAGTAGTTTTTCCTGATTTTTCCGTATTTCGGTCAGTTGGCACACTTAACTCAGCGCACGGGAGTGTCGAATATTTAATTTTTTAGATGAAAACCAAGCTGTAAGGGTACTCTGCAACGCAAAGAACGTAAATTTCGCAAACTGGTAAGGAATGAAACACCGAACGTCCAGCGTCTGTGGCGATGTTCGTATGTATTTCATATTGTATGTAGGAAGGTTGGAGCGAAATGCACGAAGACCTGCAGAGGGTCGACGGCCAGTGCAGTGCCTGGCAGCTCGTACGCCACTTACATGTGACTAATGATTGCTTTCTCAGTTGAAAGATAGCCCTGCAAAACGCTGTCCGTTTCCATCAGCTGAGGCCTTGTCGAAAGAACCGCTTTTCGAAACGGAGAGAAAAGAAACGAGCAACAACGCGGTTGCGCGCACTTTTGCGTTGACGCAGCAAACGGACGGAGAGCCAGTTAAGCGGTATTGTTCGTTAACGACGATATATTGTACTCTTTGAGGCACGCAAGCACTTCGCAGACGTCATTGTTTGACACGCACAGCCACTTCACCCCTGGGCATCAGACTGAGTACCTCCAGCTAGCGTGACTAGTTCCATTAGCTGTGCCGACAGCTGGAACATATGCTGTATTCGAACATTATGAAGTACCTCGAAGGAAACGATTTATTGACACGTAGTCAGCCCGGTTTCAGAAAATA
Source organism: Schistocerca cancellata (assembly GCF_023864275.1). Lineage (NCBI taxonomy): Eukaryota > Metazoa > Arthropoda > Insecta > Orthoptera > Acrididae > Schistocerca > Schistocerca cancellata. The sequence continues at coordinate 155,236,183 of NC_064631.1, forward strand.
TTGTTCTTGTGAAACACAACTAGCTCTTTATACTCATGAAGTAATAAGTGCTATCGACTGGGGATGTCAAATTGATTTCTTATTTTTAGATTTCCAGAAGGCTTTCGACACCGTTCCTCACAAGCGTCTTCTAACCACACTGCGTGGCTACAGAGTATCACCTCAGTTGTGCGACTGGATTCGTGATTTCCTGTCAGAAAGGTCACAATTTGTAGTAATACACGGAAAGTCATCGAGTAAAACAGATGTAATATCCGGCGTTCCCCAAGGAAGTGTTATAGGCCCTCTATTGTTCCTGATCTATATTAACGACATAGGAGACAATCTGAGTAGCCGTCTTAGATTGTTTGCAGATGAGTCTTCTAAAGTCGTCAGATGATCAAAACGACTTGCAAAATGATTTAGATAAGATATATGTATGGTGCGAAATGTGACAATTGACCCTCGATAAGGAAAAGTGTGACGTTATTCACATGAGTACTAAAAGAAAGCTAAATTTCGATTACGCGATAAGTCACACAAATCTGAAGGCTGTAAATTCATCTAAATATTTAGGGATTACAATTACTAATAATATAATTTGGAACGATCACATAAATAATATTATGGGTAGAGCAAACCAAGGACTGCGACTGATTGGCAGATCACTTAGAAGGTGCAACAGGTCTACGAAAGAGACTGCTTACACCACGCTTGTGCTGTGTGGGGTCCGCATTAGGTGGGACTGACGGATGACATCGAAAAAGTACAAAGAAGGACAGCTAGTTTTGTATTATCGCGAAGTAGAGAGATAGTGTCACAGACATGATACGTGAATTGGAGTGGCAATCACTAAAATAAAGGCGTTTTTCGTTGCGACGGGATCTTCTCATGAAATTTCGATCACCAGTTTTCTCCTCCGATTGCGAAAACATTCTGTTGGCACCCACCTACATAGGGAGAAATGATCATCACGATAAAATAAGAACCGGCCAGGGTGGCCAAGCGGTTCTAGGCGCTACAGTCTGGAACCGCACGACTACTACGGTCGCAGGTTCGAACCCTACCTCGGGCATGGATGTGTATGCTGTCCTTAGGTTAGTTATGGTTAAGTAATTCTAAGTTCTAGGGGACTGATGACCTCAGAAGTTAAGTCCCATAGTACTCAGAGCCATTTTAACCATTTTTTTTATAAAATAAGGGAAATCACGGCTCGCACAGAAAAATTTAAGTGCTCGTTTCTCCCGCGTGCCGTTCGAGAGTGGAACGGTAGAGAGACAGCTTGAAGGTGGTTCATTGAACCCTCTGCCAGGCACTTTATTGTGAATAGCAGAGTAATCACGTAGATGTAGATCTGTCTCCTACCCAAACAGCCGCTCTCTGTTGTCCACATGAGTGTATGTGACTCGTTAGTGTGATACAGCATTTGAGTCGATACTCCATTGTTTTAGATATTCATTACTTCCAGCAACAAATACAGCTGAATTGTTGTTGACCACTTTGGACGGTGACGTTACCATAGTCACGGCCATTCTCTCTGACGTGTGTCACTCACGACGCCTTTCAAATTGCCGACCAACCACTGTGTGGGGCTCCGCTGCTGATCGCAGACGAAACTCCCGTATCTATTAAATGAATGTTTGCGGTAGAAGAATTCCTTTATGCCTTTACGGTATTTTTTATAGCCCACAAATTTTTATCCGTACAAGCTTAACATCCGCATGGCGTCGCGTCCAATACACAGTAATAACTTTTTTATGTATGCCTCATTTTTACGACAAGCTGTCTGTTGTTCGGGACGAAGATCCTATCTTAAAAGTTTGATGCTCGTGCGGGGAACCGCTAAACGGGAAATTTTAGAAAAGCACGTTATTTGGTGGGGAGACAGCAGCGTTTTCTGAACGCAACCTGCGCAACGGCCCATTCTAGCACACGCTTCCTAAATTTTCATATAAATTCCCATAAGTTTTAAATAACGTTTTACTTCTTTCTCCTACTTTCGTTTAGCGGGTACCTTCTGCCATGATTGCCGTATGACCTGCAAAAAAGTTTCGTTATCACATTGAAACAACACAGTCAATAGAATAGTTCTGCTATCGTTAAGCTTAAGATAATGACGGAACCAACCACAGATGAAAAAGCATCCTTTATACCCAGATGTTTTTGCGGTCGGGCGATATTGTCTTCGTTCTGGTCTCGACCGTCAAACTGTGTGTAAGGTGCAGTCTAATACATCACACATCTTGTGTGAAAACCCCCATATTATCAAGAGCATAGAAATGGTCGTAAGAAGGAAAAAAAGTTTCGTATGCTTCTTATATTCCTTTTTAAACTTAAAACGTAGTCCTTTTCTTATGGACGCAGATGACAGCTTTCTTTAGGAAACTTACTAATCAATTTTAGCCATCAATCTTTCAACTTGCTTGATGCTGATCTCCATGTTTTCCCGTCTTGTGATGATCATTTACTTTCCACGTAACTAATAAAACCAACATTCTCTTCAATCTCCTAGTTTCTAGATGCCGTAGGAGATGACCCACTAACCTGTTCAAATCGTTCAAATGGCTCTAAGCACTATGGGACGTAACATCTGAGGTCATCGGTCCCTTAGACTTAAAACTACTTAAACCTAACTAACTGAAGGACATCACACACATCCATGCCCGAGGCAGGATTAGAACCTGTGACCGTAGCAGCAGCGCGGTTCCGGGCTGAAGCGCCTAGAACCGCTCGGTCATAATGGCTGGTCACTAACCTGTCCCTTTCAGTTGTCTTCCATGGACTTCTTTCTTACCTTTTCTTTAAGTGCTTCATTTCGTACGTAATTCGTCCGCCTAATTTTAAACATTCTTCGGTAGCACTACATATCAAACGCTTCCAGTTTCTTCTTCTCCACATATTTAATGGTCTACGATTAACTTCCTTAAAATGTTGTGCCCCAAATGTACACATTCAGGATTTCTTCGTGATTTCTGTATCAATATATGATACCAATATAGCTCTAAGAGAATGCATTCATCTGATCCTGTCTACATCCTGTGTAATCCAGTTATCCAATATGCAACACTTTATCTACAGTTCCCAATCATCATGTCTTGTACGGTGATGGCACTAGTACTTTGGAAATTACCATTTGTTTTATTCCATCAGAGAATACATATTTTCCGCACAGTAGAGATAATCTCTACACGCGTCAAATATCTTTTCCTTTCACGCAATATTTAGGATCGAGAATAGATCATATAGTACGAAATATGGGAATAGGGTCGATGCATTTCGAAGTGACGTCGTTTACCTTTGCAGCGGACAAAGTATCACCCACCGTACTGTCTTCGTTTAACGTCACCTGTTCGCATTCTAATTTTGGCCGTTTCCGCTTGAATTTGCAGTGAACACATTCCAGTTTTCTACCCTTTTCCATATTGGCAGCCAGCATGATCCGCTGAAGCCGTCTGAAACCAACAGCTTTTGCTTTCCTGTTTCTTTTCTATTTTCCCTTTGAATACAGTTTTATCTCTGGAATATAATGGTGGATCTGTACTGCGAACTTCATTGTGCAGAAGTGTCAATCTCTTATAATAACGCTCACCGGAACCCATAGATTTCTAGATAAAACACTAGTCTTGGGAAGACTGCTGGAAGATCTACAACCGTTTACTTATTCTCCGATGTTTTGTTTTGTTAAGTGAGTTTAGCTCTACAGGTAACACAATGTAACCTATATTACTAAACGACTAAGCCGATTCGTGGCACCCGATACCAGGTTGCAGTTTGCCTTCCTAATGGCTTCCAGGGGCATGATTTAAAAATTTTAAATTCTGTCCTGATCTACTCGTTAAAAGGTATACTCTTATGTTAAAGATTTAATGCAGTAAGACAAATATTACAGCTAGAAACTATGTAAAGGTCTGGAGGCAGCATAACTCATCGCGTGCAAATACCCAGGCTACGTACATCCAGCATTTGAGAGCACGACCACTAAGTGACTTCCAAAAAATTTTAAACGTAATTTGAAACCTTTCCATAAATCTCGAATTTTTAACAAATTAACTCATTTGTAAGGTAATCTCAAGTTTAAAATGGGCGGTGATCGGTTTCAATCGGGCCCACGAAAGAAATTCCTGGGAGATAGAGCGAGTTAAGTGGCCCCATACGTTTAATATTACTGTCAGTACATCACTATAATGACCGTCTAGGTAAGATTATTGTCGTATTGTCAATAATACACTGACCAGCAGTATTAATGGCGACCGAAATATTCTCAGTATTACCAATGCGTATTGTGCATGTGTGGGCGAGGATTATCGATTTGACAAAAATTCAAATATCTCTAAGCACTATGGGACTTAACATCTGAGGTCATCAGTCCCCTAGACATAGAACTACTTAAACCTAAGGATATCACACACATCCAAGCCCGAGGCAGGTTTCGAACCTGCGACCGTAGCAGCAGCGCGGATCCGGACTGAAGCGCCTGGAACCGCTCGGCCACAGCAGCCGGCTCGATTTGACAATTCATCATCCTCCTCTTCGCATTTTTCCAGTTTGGCTCTTGTGTAATACAGCCAATATTTGCTAAGTTCAAGCGACGTCGACTTTTAAACTTTTTAAAATGAACAAACAAATGATGGCTTATTTTATTTGGTGTTACGGAAACAACCCAAGCGTATGCTATCAGCAGTCAGAAGTATTTTTTCGCAGATAATTGAAAATGCTTGCTAATAGTGTGATATTGACACGCCAAATTTCGAACACTCGAATGACCTGTCTGTGGCCAAAAATAGCGAAGTTACTCCTAAGTGCTTGTCCACTGGGACTGCATACCTCGTTGCCGTTTTTGTTCTTCTACTCTTAATAAATAATTCGTATCCCTTGGACGTATTAGAACACTGCAACTGTTAAGGTTGAACGAAATTTATAATGAGTTATATGCCACTAGATGCTTTTCTAGGCGTTTATTGTTCCATGACGTAGCGGGTCCGGTCTCGTAAACTGACATACGGCCGGGAGAGCGGTGTGCTGACCACATGCCCCTCCGTATCCGCATCCGGCGACGCATGTGTCCTGAGGATGACACGGCGGTCGGTCGGTTCCGTTGGGCCTTCATGGCCTGTCCGGGAGGAGTTCAGTGATTCACAAGAACGATATTTTCTGATTCCATGCTGATTATGCATCAGTAGGTCGTTCTTTTTTTCGCGGTAATTCATAATGTTCAAATGTAGTGTATGTTCCAAAATCCGGTAATTTCCAAGAATGATTGTCTTTCGAAGTCGCGGGGTCCAAACGATACATATCGAACGTGTGATCGTAAATCGATCATGCGACTCTGGCGGGCGTTATGAGTATGTTTACGCTGGTCACTACAGCAACGAGAAAAGAAGAGCGTTACAAAAATACTTGTAATTGCAAAGGAGACTACTTACCTTAGTCGTCGTCGATGTTGTCGTCATGTGAAAGTCCATTACGGTGGTGTGGATGGATAATTTTTACGAAACGAACCATGTATTCTTCCTAATAATCGTTCGTTTTCCGTACTGTCGGCACTGAAATTGTAACAGTATTTCAGCGTCGAACCTGTTCTTACGAAGTTTTACGTATTTCGCACTGCCACAGTCTACACAGTCCATTCTTTCATCGTCCGGTAGTACTCCATATGTGCTACAAAAAGTCGAACAATTTTCTACACTGCATAAACATGGAATTAATTTCTTCCATGTGAGAGAATCCGCCGAAGAAACGTCAAGAACACCAGACATCCCACTCACTAACGACATAAATCGTCTGGGTTTCCCTAGCAACTCACAAATAATTCGCGGAGGTATGTAATTTAGAGCAAGTAAGGAAACGACGGAAAACAGATAAAAGTGACGATCACAACGCCCGCCACCGCCGTCGCATGATCGATTTACGATCGCATGTTCGATATGTATCGTTTCGACCCCGCGACTTCGATAGGCAATCACTCTTGGAAATTACCCCAAATTCTACTGCAAATCGACCTCTGTGATATAGATATGTAATCCAGCGGATTACTCCTTACGCACCTTTCGTCTGGCGAGCGGTTTTATGCAGTTGCTAAGTGTGGTTGCACTATATCAGCATATTCGTGAGAGAACAGCCTGTAACGAACATCTAAGCTGTGTCGGCGCCTTGCCTCTCCGCCACATCCTTCCCCTGTTCTCCCCTTCGTTAAATCTGGGGGGAAAAATGACAGGAACCGCTCTTACGAACAGTAAAACTCGTTTCACAGAACTCCCACAGCTTGGTAGATATTTACCAGCCGTCTGATGGATCCGCACTCGTAATTCGTGCAAATCCGTCGGATTGGGGCCCTGTTGCGTGTAGACGCCGGGGTGCGGGAGCCGGCAGCGCGCGCGCGGCGCCGCCAGTGGCGCCTCTGGCGGTGGCGCCGCGAACTCGGGGCGTCGGTGCGTGTGCCGACGGCGGGCAGTGTCGCGTGCGTCTCTGCCGCCGCCGCCGCCTCCGGTCACGCCTACCTGGCGTCGCTGAAATCTACGTGCCGGCTTCCGCGCGAGTCACGTCCTCCGCGTGCAGTGATTTCGCTATAGCTGACACGCCGTCGGCCTTCTGCGCTGACCGACTCTCCAGTGTACAAACTAACACGACCGTCTCTAACTGCGCAAACTGATACCTGTCCGCGTAGTATACCGCACTGTTTTGTTTTGTGAAAGCTCAAGTAAGTTGCTCCACATTGAACACTACAATGCAGGAACTGTTTCCATGTGCGTAATTTACGCGAAATTTGACGACTTACGAGCCAGAAATTTTTCATTTCCTTTTTGATGTGCTTCACGCGTTTAGAGCCTTAATAGTCGACTATCAGACGCTCAGACGCTGCTTTGCAGTGGGAAAATGAGCCCCATTTTGAACAAAGCAACCTAGTTACAGGGCTAGAAATTTTGACGTTCTGTAACATCAACATAGAAATATTAGTCTGATTTGCGTGTGAATTACCAAAAGTAATTGTTTTCATTCGTTTACAGTAAAAATATGCTTAATGTATCGCTCTAAGCTTGTGGTTATAGCTTGATACCAGTGCCTACCAATTTTAATTGTATATTACAGCAGTGAGGATGGTCACTAAGTGACCGCAAGTCGATTTTACTGACAATAAAACAACAAAATACGGCCAATGCTGATTTTCCTTCCAATTATATCCACTGTTTGGTCGTGGTGCACACAACACGCCATGGAGTCGCCAATCAATATTATATTTTCGATCGGTTTGTAGAGAGATATGCGGCAAATAAGTTTATGTAGTTCTTCTACAAAGCCAGTAACACTTCGTTTGAAACAGTCATTTAATTACTATTTTTCTAGCTATGTATCCAGACGTACTGCCCCATATCCACTGTCTTTATTTCTAACTGGATAAAATCCGCTCTGTTATGAATGCATGATGCATATAAGAACGAAGCGAATAATTGGTGCCTGAGGGCAGAATTTTATATCACCTGATCTAAACGTAACGAGATCATGGAGTAAGAAAGATGAAATTACGTAAAAACTTCTGTTTTGGCCTACACGTTATTTCACAACTGTGAAAGAAGAGTGGTCGTTACTGATGCGGGCCACATTTTTTTTTTTTTTTTTTTTTTTTTTTTTTTTTTTTTTTTTTTTGCGGTGAAGCTGATTTGTTTTGCTGTAACATGCTTGTTTACAGCAGCAGTTCGTGGAGTTGTTCCTTAACGTGTTAGCGTGTTTACAGCAGCAGTATTTGATGTTTTTCAACGCTGGATAGTTACGTCGTTGTCCGTATCACTAACGAAAATGCTTCGCTGAGAAAATTTTAGATACATTATCATACAATTCTGTGGCAGTATTTTGTACGTCAGAATTTGGTTTTGTCACGTCAACAGCATGGCTTCGGTTATCGCCGAGGAATTAGCGACCAATAATTTTTGGTAATCTCTACTGGCGTGTTTCATATCACTGAGATGCAAATTACGGTGTACACGTAGTAAGTGTTCTTGTTATTAGCTTCTCGAAAGGTCATCTGCTTTCATTATCTCGAGCACCCTTTTGCCTTCATCTTCGAAGCTTTAAGGACTGAAGATTAAAATTCATATTCCTTACATTTTCTCTGGACGACAATGAAGCAACAACCCATTTCTGCTACTGTTACAGATATAAATTTAATGTTATTCATTTATCACAGGTGAGATTGAACGCGGGTGAAATTCCTCCTCTAAACTGACACGGGGTTCTTGTACTGGAGAGAAACATACAATGTATGAGTTATATTTCGCAAGTTGCAGCTCTGCCAAGCCACACGAATCCTGACCCTGCATTTCATGGTCTGCGGTGTACCAGCTGAGCTTTGCGAACATGACTGTTCCACCTGCTCGAAGCTCCAACTTAATAACTTCCTTCATTGCTTCGAAGTTCCTGAGACGTTCTCGTCTGCACTATTCTTTGCCAATGGGAAATGTTTATTCGCATTATAACTATAGCTCTGGACCATCTATGCAAGTATGCTTTACAGACCTGTCGTACATTAGTTATCTGCAGTGTGTTGTCCACAAGCATAGGTGGGTTTTTGAAGACGTCTGTCACTCTTTAAGCTCAGCCCGTGTAAAAAAAGTTGAAAACATCAGATGGCGTTATTCGCGAATTCATCGGTGCAGGTTTATTTTGCAGGTACCTTTCACTACCTCGGTGGGATCAGTATTGTGTGAGCATTAATACGAGTTGCCAGGAAAAGAAAAGTCGATAGCTCGAATGGCGCTGTCGTGTCGTGCTTTGATTTTAAATCGGCCTTTGCGTCGTAGTTCATCTCCCTCGTCACGGTGTGGCGATCGTTATGTGCTGCGCTGAGTGCTATTGTCTATAGTCACATTAAAATTACTTGATAGTTGACACTTTACTCGTTGGAGCTGCTTTCCTCCAATCATAGCGCTCAACGTCACGCCTGAACCGTCCGCTGTTGCCGAACTGCCACAACAATTGGTCAGTTCACTTTCAGCTACTTGTCCGGATTTCTTTCTTGATGTGTTTGCACCCCGAATCCTGGGTCTGGCTGTTTTATTTCACATTTCATCACACGTGATAACAATACCAAAAACAACTCGCACAAAACGACGCTAACGAAATACATACGTTTCGTACACTGCACTAACCAAACACTAATGGATCTTCAGCGTCACATACACAGTCAATACAATCACAGAAATCGGCTTACATTACATTAACTTCGCATGATACTGCATGAAGCCGAATTTTTGAAGGCTGCGAGTCATTGTTGCGACCGGGAAACCGGTCTTACAAATGTAACAACACAGCGAAGTGTAGTGGCGTAGCGCAGTAGACATGCAGAAGGCCATCGACAGACGCAACTAGTTTTTTTTCTTTCTATATATATTCAAAAGAGTGATTATAAATTTTTTTCTATGAAGTCCTTTATATGTGTTTTTTATTGCTGATTCTTATTGGTGACTTTTTCGACATCGTATTGACTTTTATTTCTCTTATTTTTCTTCGTATCATCTTTTTCGTTTGGAATATGCCTGTGTTGCCTATAATCTGCAGCCAAGTGTCAACCAGCGCTACCTATCGGTTGGTTGGTAACGCGGCAGCTCGTGTAGTCAGTGTAAGGAAAATTTCAGGCAACCGATGATAGCGAGAAATTATAGTTTACTTTTAGCACTGAAACTGAAATTTTTCTGTCTTGAGTTTTCTTTCCTGTTAGAAGTTAGTTTTAATCGCCGTGAACAAAGCGATTGTGATTTTAATTCTGCCGCAGACTGGACCTCTGTTTTCTGGGATACGTTGCAGGTCACAGGTTGTGTGTAGGTTAGGACGTGAGTTTAAATTCGGGGCTACGAAACGCATCGTCTGGCGCAGTTCCTTCATTGGTCACCTAAAATCAACTGTAGACGGACGGCTGGTCCCGGCGGAGATTTGAGTCCTCCCTCGGGCTTGGGTGTGTGTGTGTGTGTGTGTGTGTGTGTGTGTTTGTCCTTAGGATAATTTAGGTTAGGTAGTGTGTAAGCTTAGGGACTGATGACCTTAGCAGTTAAGTCCCATAAGATTTCACACACATTTGAACATTTGAACTGTAGACGGAGCATCTCGAATTTCCTTCATATGTCGCAGCGGCCAATTACATTACTCTGCGTTACATACTAATAACGTTTGTGAAGTGACCTGCCGTATTCATGGGTCGCCCATAACCGAGTGGTAGCTGGTAGCTGACGTGGCAACACTGTAGCAGCAAGTCACAGGTGCCAACTGTCAAGTAATTTTAACCAGACTACAGTGCGGTTGAGTGAAGCTATTGAAGTACCTCACTACAACGGCAATAGATTATAAATCGCGGTAATACGTTAAGTTCTACTGACAAGACTGCGAAGGCCTAAATAATGCGGATTTGGAACACCTAATACGGAGGGAATTTACGTAACCGGGCGTTACGTTAGGTCTCCGGTGCACTTGGCATTAAAGAAATTGCCTCTCACGTAATTGAGAAATGCGTTGGTACTCTTATTCTGTTTCAGTCTGCCACCGTTGCGTAACAGGAGTGTTGTGCCCAACGAGATTATTTATCCTGTTGCATTCGCTTTATATTGCAAGGAATGATGCGCAGCTCTATTTTCTTTGCTTAATCCGTGCTTCAAAGCTTTTGTGTCTAGATTCATTGATGTCGTTGGGTTTCACTGAAATGAACCATCATGGTGCCAAAAGGGGGGTATGATTTTCATGCGATCACTTGACGAAAGTACTGTAGATAGCGAAGGACATGCTATATTTTCTTTGTATTATGCTCTATGATTGCGTTTAAGCCAGGATACAACTGAAAACTAGACTTACACGCATCGGCAAAACGTAAAAGCACAGTTTGAGATCCATTTTACCGTTTATATTTTTGCTTATAATCGTGAATTATCGATATTGTCCCTGACGTCTGTGTGCAGCTGTCACGAAAACAAAAACAGTGTGAAGACGTGAATGGAACGTCGAAGCGCACTGTTGCACAGTGAGACGAATTGAACCGCAACAACCATGTACATTAAAAAATATGTTCTCCACCTTTAAACAGTGGATTCGTAGTATATACAAGAAGGTTTTGTGTTGGAAATCGTAATTCGCAGGTTTATTTTCAATGGCATGTTTTAACGTTTGTAAACGTGTCGGATATCGGTTAACGTATGCAGTCCGGGATAACATTGGTGTAGGTGGAAGGATCTGCGTTGAAATTTCATACTAGCAGAGTCATTATTGGCGGAGAACTGTTCTTTCAACGTAAACAAATGTAGAAAACAGATCAGGTTCAGGTTGAAGTTAACCATTTTGCCTTGCTTTTCAGTTTCGTCAGTGTATAGAGCGTGTATCGTGGTGTCGGTTTTTATAGCAAGACCTCTACAACACCCTCCGTCAAGCAAAAAGGACTTGTAGAATGGACATGATTTAGTACAGCCAGCAGCCGAGACAGTACAGCCAATGCTGATCGTGGGAACGGTTACACACAGGTCCTGTGCAGTGCCTCGGTGCGGTGTCCTCTTGAATAAGAGATGCGAGCGCTGATAAGGTCACGCTAGCTAGCGCACGGCTGCAGTTGAAACGCAGGTGGCTGGGAAACCACTGTAATCGCCCATTCGCGAGAGCTTCACGAGCACTTGCCGTTCTGCTGCAGCTATCAGCTCGCGGCCCGGAAGGACGTAGCTTTCAATAAAGTGGTCAACCAGGGCTTATGTGTACACCGATTTAAAGGTTTTTATTTCCGGATTCGTATCGGGCTAAAGCCGATCATCCGAGGTCCTGTTCATAGAAGATAACAATACTGTAGATGTATAAATGGCAGTCCAAAGGAAACGAGACAGTTGGGAAAAAATTCATTAAACTGTGTATTATTTCAAAAGTAATCTCCATGACTGTTAATACAGGGTTATTACAAATGATTGAAGCGATTTCACAGCTCTACAATAACTTTATTATTTGAGATATTTTCACAATGCTTTGCACACACATACAAAAACTCAAAAAGTTTTTTTAGGCATTCACAAATGTTCGATATGTGCCCCTTTAGTGCTTCGGCAGATGTCAAGTCGATAATCAAGTTCCTCTCACACTCGGCGCAGCAAGTCCCCATCAATGAGTTCGAAAGCATTGTTGATGCGAACTCGCAATTCTGGCACGTTTCTTGGTAGAGGAGGTTTAAACACTGAATCTTTCACATCACTATGCGTGAAACTTGCCCGCACGCGTTCAACCGTTTCTTCGCTCACTGCAGGCCGACCCATTGATTTCCCCTTACAGAGGCATCCAGAAGCTTTAAACTGCGCATACCATCGCCGATTGGAGTTAGCAGTTGGTGGATCTTTGTTGAACTTCGTCCTGAAGTGTCGTTGCACTGTTATGACTGACTGATGTGAGTGCTTTTCAAGCACGACATACGCTTTCTCGGCTCCTGTCGCCATTTTGTCTCACTACGCCCTCGAGCGCTCTGACGGCAGAAACCTGAAGTGCGGCTTCAGCCGAACAAAACTTTATGAGTTTTTCTACGTATTTGTAGCGTGTCGTGACCATATGTCAATGAATGGAGCTACAGTGAATTTATGAAATCGCTTCAATTATTTGTAATAGCCCTGTGCATTTATCCCATGTGAGACAAGGCGGCCAGTGCCTTCCCAGCAGAATGTTTGTGGCTGTCTACGGAACCATAACTGTACCCAGCCTGCATCGCTTCGTCCGAAGCCAATTGACCTCCAGGAACGCCTTTCTTCAGGGCACCTAAAATAGGGAAATCACTTGTCGAGATAGCGGGACTCTACGGATAATGTGTAAGGATTTTCCAGCATAAATTCTGCAGCGTAGTCGAAACAACAGGCACAGCAGCCCCGGGAAAGTCATGATGACCTTTTTATTTGACTTGAAGGGCCCGCTGCTGATCGACTTGGTTGAACACGGTTCCACAATTAACGCACAGCGGTACATGGACACTTCGCAAGTACTGAAGCCTGCCATCGACTCCAAACACCCAGCAATGATGACGGACAGCATCATTTTGTTGCGGGATAAAGCCTGCCCACATGTCACCATGATTGTTTCGAGTACGCTAATGAAGTTCCGCTTGGAAGCCCATACACGTCATCCCTACTGTCCCGACATCTCCCCTTGCGATTTCCAATTTTTTTTGATGCCATGAAGAAAGACAAAGAGATGCTCGCCTGGGTACAATCATGGTTCCGCAGGAAACCGCACTATTCTTCCCTGAAGGCACTGTCCATCTTGTATCACAGTGAGATAAATGTATGGAAGGTATGGCGATTAGTTTTGAAATGTACAGTTTACTTAGTTTTTTCCTTTTGTCTTGCTCTCATTTTAGTGCCGCTTATAATTAAAGATCAGTGTCATAAATGGTCAGAGTCAATGACAATGAGAAAATATTTATATCCTCATCATTGTCACAATCATCATCACTATCGTCGTTGTCGTCATTTGTCTCACATCCACTGCTGTATAAAGACCACTACTAAACTTGATGCATTATGGTCGTGCAGTTATGTGCTTCCCTATTCCTCTTGCGTGTTTTTTACGTCGTTTGCCCATCCTACTTTAGCTCGACAGTTTAGTCTTTTGTAATCGTTTGGAATACAGTAAAGAATACGCTCCATTCATAGGCGACCTGTCACGCCTACTTCCATTTCATTTTGAGTTGGTTTATAATTGTGTCTTACGCCACAGCCTGCTGCGTGACCCGTTTGTTTGTTTTCCTGTCATTCATAGTGATTCCCACCTTGTATCTGTTGTTGCTGAGCAGCACCCTGTCTTTGACTAGTTTTTGCCTCGGATGTCCTCGCCCCAGTGCCAGAAGTCAAAACTGGTAAAACACGATTTTTGTTTCAGATGTAGCATTAGACACGTTGCATAATTTATTTAGTTTATTAATACCACTTTTTTACTTACTTCTTCTGTATGTGGTCGTTTTTAATTAGCTCTATTACAAAAATTCACCGACTCAATCTGTGACTCCATTGTTAATTTGTACTAATTTCTTTCCGTGTTGTTATACTTCAATAACATAAAAAATTTGCATAGCCGTTGTGCATATTTTAACGTTAATACATAGTTACAGCTTACTTTACATATACACTCAACAGAATGCGTGCCACACAATGTAAGTTAATGCACAGGAATGGGAAAAACAATCCTGTAAAGTTCGAGTGCAGTATTAATTGTGTACTGCATGGACACAGTCGCGTGTGTTGCACATGTAGGCGTAAGTTTTCAGAGCGACATGAAATGGACCAAGCGCGTAATGTCGGTTGTAGGGAAAGCGAATGGTCGACTTCGGTTTATTAGCAGAATTCTCGGCAAGTGCTGCTTATTTATAAGGAGACCGAGTACAGTACGGCCGCGCGGTGCTTTCTACAGTACTTCTCGAATATTTGGTATCCCTACCAGGTCGGATTAAAGAAAGTCATGGAAACAATTCAGAAGCGTAGCGCTACATTTGTTACTGATTGGTAGTATATGTGAATATTACGGGAATACTCCATAAACTGAAGTGGGGATGCCTGGAGGAAAGCAGATGTTCTTTTGGCGAAACGCTATTAAGAAAGTTTCAAGAACTGACATTTGCAGCAGACTGCAGGATAATTCTACTGCCAGCAGCGTACAAGACGAGAGGCATCAGAGATCGCACGGAAGCTTATAGATAGTTGTTTTCCTCTGGCCCCATTTATCATAGGAGCAGGGAAGAGAAGGATTAGCAAGTTACCTACCCTTCGCTATGTACAGTATGAGGGGGAGGGGGGGGGGTTGATTTGCGGAGGAGGTATGTAGATGTGGATAAAAGTCTGAGGCCGGTATTACACCAATGCCCTTTGCGAGGCTTCGCCACGCAATCGCCGAACAACTAAACAGCCAAGAAGGTTCATACGTGACTACTACAGGCTCATCATAAACAAAAAATGTATACGTTCAGGAGAGAAAATGTGTAAGGGTAAGCGGGGAAACCACACTAACGAGCAACAGCTTTATCAGAGGACAGCTTCTATCGTTATTCGTCTGAAAATAATTATATGTAGACTGCGGAGCATCAATTGCGTAAGAGAGCAGAACATTAACCCTTTGGCAAGACAGCCAAGTCACTATGCGAGGATGCCGAAATGCACGCGCTTAGCTCACGCAGGCTTGCGTGAGGTCTGGAACAGTGTAAAGTAGTTAATATAGCAAATAAAGTACGTAGTTGATGTAATACTTAACTTTATTCCATAATTGGAGAACTTCGGTCTTGATGATACATAAGTGCAATCTCAATATACTGGTAATGGCGCCTTGCTAGGTCGTAGCAATTGACGTAGCTGAAGGCTATGCTAACTATCGTCTCGGGAAATGAGAGCGTTTTTGTCAGTGTAGCTTCGCTAGCAAAGTCGGCTGTACAACTGGGGCGAGTGCTAGGAAGTCTCTCTAGACCTGCCGTGTGGCGGTGCTCTGTCTGCAATCACTGACAGTGGCGACACGCGGGTCCGACGTATACTAGCGGACCGCGGCCGATTTAAAGGCTACCACCTAGCAAGTGTGGTGTCTGGCGGTGACACCACAAAAACTGTTAAGTATATGTACAGCTGGTAATCATCTGGAGTTACTATGTTCACCTGCTTTTCTCCTGATTCATTGGTATGAATATTTACCACCTCATTTCTTATGGTAGTCTTAAAAATACATAATAAATTGAGCTAGTTCATTTGTTGCTATTGCCAAAGAGCGGATGCAAAATCTATGTCAGTGGCATGCTGGGAAAACATAAAGTTAACTATTCGCAACTTGCAGACCAGACCTGTAGGACTCAAACAGCCGATCATAAACACAGCTCACTAAAGGTGCCCACGGCTCCAGCGGAGCCAGTTTCAATTCCACATTACCCCGAGCCATCTCAAATACTACAGCTTTTCCTTCTGCGAGGCCCTTCGGTGAGCGTAAAAAACGGTGGCCAGTATTTGGGATAATTAATTTTTGGAATAATTAATATTGACAATTTGTGTTTAGAGCTATGCGTTGCAGTGGTTCTCCTGTTTAGCCATTACCGAGATCTTATTGTTGCCCACTCGGTACAAATTTATTAGATGTGGTGCACAGTTCCTTTGGAAGAGGATGACCTAGTTCGGAACTAACAATTTCGCTTGTGTTTTTAATGTAACATTAGTTTTGGACTTTAGCACAGTAGTTTGAGTCACCAGTCTTGATTGGCAGTATGCAGCTTGCCACAGTTTTTTTTTAGTCAGTCTCTCATTTCAGTGTACTAACGCTCACGAGTTGGCACTCTGGTATTTACATACAGCGACCTATGGACGGTTAATATGCTCTACGTAGCTGGTGCAGGAACGGCTTTTTGCGTGGTTTTTCCTTAATGGCTTCATAACAAGTGATCTGAAGACCATTTTGGAAGCTTAAAACCGCTACAGAAAATATGTTATGACTGTAGGTCATCCTCAGTTTGTGTTTTTCGTCTATGAATATGAAGTTTCTGCACCAAACAGCTCGGAAGGACATCATTTGTGTAAGTTGACGTGTAAAACTGCACATATTGGTTACCTTTACGTTCTGATCCTTATTGTTTTTAACGCAATTGACCCATTTTTGTGGAATGTGAGGCGTGTGTACTCTCGAAACTAGTTAAGGAGTAAATGATGGATGATACATTCTGTAAAAAGTTTCCAAATTTAGTGAGCTGTTTGACATACGGATACTCTCAAACTCAACATAGTGACGAATGAGATCCTTCGAAGAGAAAAGAGAATCCAGATACTGACGAACGGCGGAATGTGAATACGCCTCCAACGAAGTACGAGTATCGACGCTGGTTCTGACCAAGCATCCACCAAGCACTTTTGTATGCGAGCACTCGCGTCGAAACAGAAACCAGTGTCGATTCTGTGACTTCTTGGAAAGCTTAGTCATGTGTTTACATTTGTTTTGCCGTGTTTTGTGTGTGTAAACAAGTATGGGGGTGAGTTGGTTAGCGCTGGCCGTGACCGTGCTAATGAGCTGGGCGCCTTGGAGGGGAGAGCCGTGAGCCGCTTGCAGGACCCACGGGCATTAATTTGCGCCGCTTACGTGGGATTTATAATTTATTAAGCAATTTCGCAGTGCGGACCCGTTCTTCATCCGCTCTTCTCCTCGCGGGACGTCTCAGAGGAGCGTCTCTGCCGGAAATGGCTCTTTAATTCCCCAAGCTTTCGTACTTCAGAAACGTCCAAAACAGAGCGCTTTAATAAGGTGACATTTTTTCCCTTCCGAGCATTACTCTTCGAAAGTTATTAAAAATTGCTCAGAGCGGGGTTTTTGCTGGAAACTGCAGGCGCTGCAACGCCGACGACGTTTGGGAGAAATTCTTCTGGGTTTTTTCATTTTTCTTTGTCGCGTTTCCGAGCCGGGGCCGAAAGTCTTCCGTCCGTTCGTCCGTCCGCCAGCGTTTCCTCTGTCTTTTTTTCGTATAGTTCCGTCGTAAAAATTTCTCTTTGATGCGTGCCGCGACTCCGGCTCGTGCGTCACAGACAGTGGAGGGATTCGCCTGTGACGATTTCTGGCTTTGTGAAATATTGACAATACCTTACCGCCTAGTGGGATAAGAGGGGGAGTCGACTCTCTGTAAGCGAAGTATCACACGAGGACTGGCATACGTTCACTTCACACGTTGCGATTGACTCCAGGAGGTAGCGTCCGATGGTTAACAAATGAACCCACGGTTCGTTAGGTTCTGACACACAAAAATGTTTCATGTAGGACGCTCAGATGAAAGGGATTCTTGTTGTCGAAGAATATCGCCCAGGAACGTTCCAATACCAGATTCGGTACGATATTTGGTATCGAGGCCAATACCTAAAACTGTATCGACACCCACCTCGATACTATCGTTCCAGAAGTATCAGTATCGATAATATCGCACGATGTTTATTGAACATGTATTTTTAAGTTTTTCTTGAACACAATATAACTTATTTAGGACAGAAGGAGAAATGTCTAAATTTTGAAATATTTTCAGGAACTAACTTGAATATAAAATCAAATAAAAACTTAAAGAATACAGGCCAAATACATGAAACTAGAGCGCTTAACACAGATTTTCTGTTATCCATACGTGTTATTATTGTGACGGTTTCTTGAAGACTAAAGAACTTGTTTGTAGCAATTTTTTTAAAGATGTAAGCACTCATATTTAATACAAGATAAAATATAAGAAATGTGCTATGTTTGCACGAAACAATTAGAATGTAAAACCAATACTCGAACCACTTTTGCTTGCGAGTGGCTAGGTACTAAATATTGCTGATGTGTGTTGCTGAAATGGTATGTAATTTTTAATACTGCATACAGATAGTGCATATATTTCAATTTTCATGAAGCTAGTGTTGAAAGTTTACTATTTTCCCCAACATCATTCCATACTTCCGACATCGATACTCTTTTTTATAATACTATGAAATTATCGAATAACTGGCAGCGGTACCTATACCACATGTATCAAAACAAGAGTGTCGATGCTTACTTGTACCAGTAATATGGGGACAAGTGCAAAATCACAGGCGCCCTTTGTGAAGCCACTGTAACCAGATTTATACATATTTTTACTACCAATATTGCATAGTGGTTTTTATCATACTTTGTTTCTTTTGAAAACTACAGGCTGAATTGAAAGAAGGAAGAGTAGGGTTTAACAGTCCGTCGATGACTAGGTCATTAGAGACAGAGCAGAACACCGGATTGGGGAACGTTGGGGCAACAAATCACCCGTTTCGTTTTCAAAAGAATCAAGCTGGCATTTGCCGTGAGTGATTCAGGGGAAAATCGCAATAAAGATGGCGGTATGGGAATTTAAACTCCCATCCGCCTTTGTGAGACTCCGGTGTCGTTGTCTTCGCAAACGGAGCTCACGTCCTTTCACATCACATGGATCGGTTTGGAGAAAGCCAGAATACGTAATGTATATTCACAAGTGGTACGTGTATTTGTAGTGAAGTTAAATTCCCTTTGAAACGCAAATTGCAGATGACTCCGGGTTCTAAAGGGTTGGGGTAGTGTTGTATCTTTGATCCGTTCCTTTCTCGTATTACCAGGCAGTGTCAAAAACTGCTAAAATGTTAATGTGGAAAGTACTGGCATATATCTGAACGTTACCTGCCTGACAGCAAAATAATGCATACATATCTCGTACAAACAATACTCCCTCAGTTAAGTACAGTTGTAGGTAGTAGCATTAGTGCGTTTGGTGATTAACAGATGCAGCTTTTCAGTAGTTTTAATTTGTAAGAAATTGTGCTTCGTTTCCTTTAGTCTTCATCGAAACTAATATGAATTTCTCTCCGACCTCCTCTCCCTCCGAGACCCCCTTCTCCAGCTCAAACCATGGATAGTTTCGTGGGCGATTATATTAAGTTTTTCTTGACGTTTATCTATCTTTTCTCTCACAACTGACATATTTCAAACAAAGCGGGACCCATCCAACCTATTACAGACACGTCGAAAGTCACGAAAGAGGTAAGCGACTGTTATTACGATAAGGGCTATTGTATTTTCAACCTCTGATCGGACGCGAAATGCTAATCACAGGTGAAAATAAAAATGTTTTTGTTTTATTTTCATCATTTAGCGAAGCTTTCCAGTTTTTCTGTATGCAATCGCCGCTTCATCTTACACATTTGTCGTAGCGTGCTACGAAGAGCTTGGTGTGTAGCTCGTTGTCTGTGCCAAAATGCTTTTACCATAGCGTGAGCGAAGAGATGAAAAACAGAGGGAGCAAAATCCGGGTTGTATGCTGGATAATAAAACACTTCCCATTGAAAACGGTGCAGGAACACCTGAGACGGACCTGCAGTATGCGGCCGAGAAATGTCATGAAGAAGGAAACATATGACAGTTATGCTATGCGGGCGCCGTGAAGTCAAGCGAAACCCGTCAGCAAGATATCACATTTCGCGGGACGCACTACTTTTTAGGTATTTTTATGTATTCACTGTGCGCTCAGAACTGAAAAGTGTGACGTTGACGCTATAGATGGGAGCGCTAGAGACACTGCGAAACATTGTGGTTTTAAGTTCGCGACGATCGGAGGCTGAAAAAAAAGTAACCCTCATGCCTAAGCTAACCGATTTTTTGTTGATATGCAACAGAAGCATTTCAAATATTTTGTCATGATGCGGTGTTACGCCGCCCTGTGGGGCTTTTTACCGCACCGATTCTCCGAAATCGCTTTCCTGCCAAACAGGAGCAGCATTTGTACACCACCCTTCGCCCTTTTTCCTTTTTTTATTCTTGTTGTTGTTGCAGGCTATCCTGTAACCGTAAATCGAACGCGGCATTGAATATTCTCGCCATTAAAACTGCACCAGCGGCCGCTATAGTCGGTGAAATGGTCTGCTTGTCGAGCCGCACTCCACTCCCATAGCGACATTTTCCGCGATTTCTTTGTGCGCAGAGGTCATCATACGTAGAACTGTTTCCTTGTTGCTTGTTGCGCGGACGAGAAGGTATTCAAAGCACTTTTATTGCCGAGTGTTTGCAAGTTTGTGGAGATATATCGAGGTTATGTGACAGGTCATTATAAAAAAAATGCAAGTATTGCAAGTGTGCGATTTATTTGCGGAACTCGTGTCACACTGTAGTGGGACAGTTATCAGTCTAGGATAGCATACACACAGTCTTCCAAGAAAATCATCCAAATCAGTAACTACCTGCTCCGTACCAAAAGTCGCGTCATGGTCAGTTTCGAGCTTACGTATGCATGCAAACCTGACAGCCGTTGGAAATCGCAGCCAGTGTTGAAGTCCGATAAAACACAGACATTAGTGAAATGCAACTTGCCATGTTTATCTTTCTATGTTGGTAATATGCAAACGTTGAAACTTCAGAATAACAGGAAACTCATTTTGTAAGAATTCCACATCTGTTCCAAGAAGGCACTGCAATAGAATATGCTGGTATTATTTACAGATATAGTGCATGTCAACTGATAGATAAAAGTTAGTAAATAGTCACTGTAGCCGAATAAATAACGTGCAGACTTTATATGGGAAGCGTATCATGTTAGAGTCGAAGTGAATTTTTTTCTTTTTTTTCTCTCTTTGTTTTCGCTATAAGAGATCTATTCTTCTAGTTCAACAATTTGTTGTCCATGATGCACTCCATTGCATTTTATGAAGGCACGACGGAAGTTTGTCTATAAAGCAGTTAGAGTACACAGGACGCAAGGTGTATCTCTTGACCCCCAAATACATCCATGAGTCAACCCATGGTGGCCGTGTGTGTGTGTGGTAGTCTGGGGCTGGATGTGTTCCCGTGGACTTGGAATGCTTCGCAGGATAGATGGGAGACTTGATGATACCCAATATATTCGTATCATGAGTAATACAATGGCCTCATCAGTGCGACAACTATATCCGTAGGAAGTAATTTTTTCCCATTAAGACCAGTCTCCAGTACACATGTCAGCGATGGTGCAGGAGAGTTTTTTCAGAACAGGAAGAGATCTCTCTTCTAGATTGGCTTCCTTCTGCACCAGCCCTAAAGCCTATTAAAAGCGTATGGACAGAGACGAAGCGAGCCACGCGAGACAACTGTCCAGACCCCGCGCCAAGTATCCACGCTGACCTTTGGGATGTCACATTTGCTGCGTGGGAGGAGGTGGCAGAAAATGAGAAATTGATTACCCACCTCATAGACTTCTTTTCTCACAGACTGCGGATAGTCACTGAAGTTGAAAGCATTTGGACGGGACCTAAAGAAGTTACATACTGTACGCTTTTGAGGGCCGGATGTATCGTAATAAGAACCATGAACTGTTGATTCTGTGAATTTCGACAGATTAAAGTAATTAACGAAGTAACGCAAAACAACTGCCCTATGACTAGTACACCGTCGACTACGCCACTGAACTATGAATGCATTGTGCCACTGCTGCCGACTTTTGGATACGCTTTACCGCTCTTGACTCCAGATCAATAAGCGAAGTTCCTTTATTAGGTCTGCAATTCTGTCACCTTCTGGTGACAAACAGACCCGAACTATTTGAAAAAGTTAACGCAGAACAGGGAATCAGTGATCATAAAGCGGTTACGGCATCGATGATTTTAGCCGTAAATAGGAATATTAAAAAGGGTAGGAAGATTTTTCTGTTTAGAAAAAGTGACAAAAAGCAGATTTCAGAGTACCTGTTGGCTCAACACAGAAGTTTTGTCTCAAGTACTGATAGTGTTGAGGATCAGTGGACAAAGTTCAAAACCATCGTACAATATGCGTTAGATGAGTATGTGCCAAGCAAGATCGTAAGAGATGGAAAAGAGCCACCGTGGTTCAACAACCGAGTTAGAAAACTGCTGCGGAAGCAAAGGGAACTTCACAGCAAACATAAACATAGCCAAAGCCTTGCAGACAAACAAAAATTACGCGAAGCGAAATGTAGTGTGAAGAGAGCTATGCGAGAGGCGTTCAATGAATTCGAAAGTAAAGTTCTATGTACTGACTTGGCAGAAAATCCTAAGAAATTTTGGTCTTATGTCAAAGCGGTAGGTGGATCAAAACAAAATGTCCAGACACTCTGTGACCAAAATGGTACTGAAACAGAGGATGACAGACTAAAGGCCGAAATACTAAATGTCTTTTTCCAAAGTTGTTTCACAGAGGAAGATTGCACTGTAGTTCCTTCTCTAGATTGTCGCACAGATGTCAAAATGGTAGATATCGAAATAGACGACAGAGGGATAGAGAAACAATTAAAATCGCTCAAAAGAGGAAAGGCCTCTGGACCTGATGGGATACCAGTTCAATTTTACACAGAGTACGCGAAGGAACTTGCCCCCCTTCTTGCAGTGGTGTACCGTAGGTCTCTAGAAGAGCGTAGCGTTCCAAAGGATTGGAAAAGGGCACAGGTCATCCCCGTTTTCAAGAAGGGACTTCGAACAGATGTGCAGAACTATAGGCCTATATCTCTAACGTCGATCAGTTGTAGAATTTTGGAACACGTATTGTGTTCGAGTATAATGACTTTTCTGGAGACTAGAAATCTACTCTGTAGGAATCAGCATGGGTTTCGAAAAAGACGGTCATGTGAAACCCAGCTCGCGCTATTCGTCCACGAGACTCAGAGGGCCATAGACACGGGTTCACAGGTAGATGCCGTGTTTCTTGACTTCCGCAAGGCGTTCGATACAGTTCCCCACAGTCGTTTATTGAACAAAGTAAGAGCATATGGACTATCAGACCAATTGTGTGATTGGATTGAGGAGTTCCTAGATAACAGGACGCAGCATGTTATTCTCAATGGAGAGAAGTCTTCCGAAGTAAGAGTAATTTCAGGTGTGCCGCAGGGGAGTGTCATAGGACCGTTGCTATTCACAATATACATAAATGACCTGGTGGATGACATCGGAAGTTCACTGAGGCTTTTTGCAGATGATGCTGTGGTGTATCGAGAGGTTGTAACAATGGAAAATTGTACTGAAATGCAGGAGGATCTGCAGCGAATTGACGCATGGTGCAGGGAATGGCAACTGAATCTCAATGTAGACAAGTGTAATGTGCTGCGAATACACAGAAAGATAGATCCTTTATCATTTAGCTACAAAATAGCAGGTCAGCAACTGGAAGCAGTTAATACCATAAATTATCTGGGAGTACGCATTAGGAGTGATTTAAAATGGAATGATCATATAATGTTGATCGTCGGTAAAGCAGATGCCAGACTGAGATTCATTGGAAGAATCCTAAGGAAATGCAATCCGAAAACAAAGGAAGTAGGTTACAGTACGCTTGTTCGCCCACTGCTTGAATACTGCTCAGCAGTGTGGGATCCGTACCAGATAGGGTTGATACAAGACATAGAGAAGATCCAACGGAGAGCAGCGCGCTTCGTTACAGGATCATTTAGTAATCGCGAAAGCGTTACGGAGATGATAGATAAACTCCAGTGGAAGACTCTGCAGGAGAGACGCTCAGTAGCTCGGTACGGGCTTTTGTCAAAGTTTCGAGAACATACCTTCACCGAAGAGTCAAGCAGTATATTGCTCCCTCCTACGTATATCTCGCGAGGAGACCATGAGGATAAAATCAGGGAGATTAGAGCCCACACAGAGGCATACCGACAATCCTTCTTTCCACGAACAATACGAGACTGGAATAGAAGGGAGAACCGATAGAGGTGCTCAGGGTACCCTCCGCCACACACCGTCAGGTGGCTTGCGGAGTATGGATGTAGATGTAGATGTAGATGTAGAACGATGCGGTGTAGTTCCCTCGCAAGTTTTTAAGGATGCATCCGTATACTGAGTGTTAATCCGTCTACTGCCCTCACTTTTACGAGAGTTTTTTACTTTTACGAACGGATATGTACATCCAATAGCATTATTTGCTCTGTCAGTTGTACTACGTCCGAAGGCAGCAGTTTAAAAGAAATCTCTAGCAAATTTTTAATATTTATTTTTGATACAGTCACAATTATTTTTACATATGAGACCATGGGAAACAGTCACACACAGAAAAAAAAATGGTTCAAATGGTTCTGAGCACTATGGCACTTAACATCTGAGGTCATCAGTCCCATAGAAGTTAGAACTACTTAAACCTAACTAACCTAAGGACATCACACACATCCACGCGCGAGGCAGGATTCGAACCTGCGACCGTAGCGGTCGCGCGGTTTCAGACTGAAGCGCCTAGAACAGCCAGACCCATACACAGAAGAACCGTGACTGCGCTGCTCAATGAAAAAAAAAAGTATTCCAGCAGTCACGGCCCTTTCCGGACAATAAAAGTGATGTCGAACTTTGTAAGAAATCTACGATATCTGAGGGAACAATATTTGGTAATATGTGGTTTGCATGGTAGTCTACATGTCCTACTGAAAAAGCAAATCCGAAAACCTTGGCACAGTAGTTTATTTTATTCATCTACCAGTCCCCAATTGCAAATATTACAAAATATAAAAAGAAACCTATGACGCAGGAGTCCACGTTTACATACCTATACCAGTATTCCAGTTAAAAAATTCTGCTGTAGATATTCCAGGATACCACCTCTTCAAGCACGCTCTCCTCCGGAATCACATTCAGGATGTGCAGGTAGTGCCAGTTCTGGCGTGCCCTGTTCGGGTCCTCTTTCAGTGGCACCAAATTTTCCGGGGTAGTTAGGAACCGGGAACCTTCGTAGCCGTTACGATGGAAACTTCTTTAGACTTGATTGTCTCTCTCCTTGCTTCCTCGAGGGGGAAGTGTTGGCGTTGCAACAGGACATCATCTTCCTGGTAATGTTTGCGGGACCTTAAGGGAAGCGTGGAACGTTATCCAGGACGGTGTGGATTGGAAGAGCGCTTGGGAATGTGAAAGCATGAGGCTTCTTCCATTCTCTGATTGTGGCCTGTTGTCGTTTCAAGTCTGGTGCAGAGGTATCCGCAATGGTTTGGAGAGAAGGTGTCATCGAAATCAAGATGCAAGAGATGTAACCAGGGGCATGACGTTTCAAGACTCTCTCTTACCCCTGGTGTAGACTTCCCTAAGTAACTATGGTGAACGTGACGAATCATTCTCTCTAAAATACTGCCGCCCTGTTCGTCCTCATCCTTTCACATGGTAATTAGTGTCCCACCTATAATTATGTGGACGTCGACGGGTAGTTAGACCTCACAGCTTCCTTCAAGTCATCACAGCTTCCTGCTGGAGACTGGTATCTTGCTTGCAGACATCGGAACTCATTGTATTTCAAAAAATTGGTTGCATCCTCAAATGGTGCATAATATGTACACCGCCAAAATAAAAGGCAACACTCTGAAGGAGAGAGTCATTTTGTTGACAATTGAGTTGACGGGTAGTTCATCATAGGATTATATGAACAAATTCAGACCAAGTCAAACACCTATGTCACAATAAAGGGTGCTCCAATAGTCGCGTCAATAAGCAGTTTACCCCGCACCATTAAACAGTTTTCCCTGCAGGCATGTTTTCTCGCATACAAACGATCATAAAGGAGCCGAATGGTATCCGGAAATAGACTATGATGTCCCATACGTCGGCGAGAGATCTGGTGATCTTGTGTCAGGGCAGTTGTTGTACACCACGAAGGAGACGTTGCTTTGCAGCAGACGTATGTAGATATGCCTTCCTTGCGAGGAAGGCACAAGATTAACAGCGCAAGATTAACAGCCTGTAGCGTGTGGCGGGCACTGATCACTTTACCCTGCAAAAACATCACGTGTGATCGCGACCTTTAACTGATGGCCTCCCACATCATGAAGCCTGTGATGGGACCATGAGTCGTGGGAAAATGCACTCTGGAATAGGCAGCTCACGTTGTCTGCGCCATACACGTGTGCGCCCATCGCTCATAGACAGACAGAATCTAGCCTCATCATTGAAGACAACAGAACACCAGTCCACTCTCCAGTCAACTCTTGCATGACACCAGAATAGCAATGATTTGAGATTTCGTGGTGTAAGTGGTAGCCTGGCCAGAGGCAAACGTGGTCTAATCTTGCAGCGAGCAGGTTGTTCCCTATGGTCCCTGATGACACAGCAGGTACAGTAAGTGCCCGGATTTCGTCACTGGATGCTGTGCGGTCGGCCACCGCTGCTTGCACACCGCATCGATCTTCACGTGCGCATGCACTATGCGGACGTAATGAACTTGGTCAGAAGGTGTGGGAATGTTGCAGACACCACTGTTGAAAGCAACGAGACACCACCGATACATTGTGCCCAACATGTGCAGCAATCCGCCGATACGTCCATCCTACTTCCTGCAGGCCCAGATTGAGACCCTGTTCAAATGGCTGAAGCTGCTCAATAGCAGTACATACTCGTCTGTGTGACATGGGTGTATCTTAGCATGAATGTTGCAAACACTGTTCACCTCTAAACTGAGCACAGTTACTGCCTGCAGAGAACAAAACAGGGGATGCACAGACAGCCCTCTTGAACGACATCTCATCGGCGACAACAGTGACAAATGAATCACTAACATTAGAGCCCCTCATTATGCACATACTGTACCCCGGTGCCACAGAACACCGTTCCTGAGGGTGTTAAATTTTTTTCCCCGGAGTGCATTTATACTTCCACGTTATTCAGAATAGCTATCAACTGTCAGTCTCGAGTCAATAACAGTCCAGTTCAAAGACCGTTCGTACAGGCAGTTGAAAATGTCTTGCAAATCCGTTGGGGTAAGTAACTGAGTGTCATTATATAATTATCTGCTGGCGATAATGAAGCTCTTCTCTTTTAAAACCTCTGATAATTAAATTTTACCCACAAACAGCTTTTACGCTGTGGGAGCTTGCAGAAATGCAACTGAAACGAATAGAATTTTACAATCTACTGGTTTCAGCGTTCTTAATTAAGGATCTGTACCCAGCGTTGCGCCCTTAACATTAATAAAGGGAACACTGAACGCCGTCTTGTTTTGCCCACTCACGAATTCATCTCCCGCCTGGCCTTTGACATCCCCGAGCTTTGTGGTCGTCTTTTCAAAAACGGGGCAGAGAACGTTTGCGATGGAATCATAAATATTCACAGACGGCAAGCGGGCGGCCAGCGATTCGCTCCTGTCTCCTCCTCGTTTGCATACCTAACGAGCCTCAAACGAACACATACGCGCCTGGAGAGCCACGCCGGGATGGAACCGTCCTATGCTATCAATAGCAATACCTTCCACAAAGCAGGGAACAGTTTAGCCCTGAATAGAGCGTAGGAGACTCGGAAAAAGTGTCCTTTTTATCCATGGGCGCTGAAGAGACCCTTCGGTATTTATCTGCTTTCTCTCTCTTCGCATCCGTAGCGATGTCGGACAAAATGAACATCCCAGTAGCAACACTATTTTCCGAAGCTTGTTTTCTAACAGTTCTGTGATCGGTTTTCGAATTACTTGTAAAGTACTGTCATCTTTTGCATTCGTTTTATAATGGAGCTTCTCTGCATGTATTGACGCGCGAGTTTGTGTGTAATGGTTGTGTTGATGTTTCCGAACGTTACAGACACCCAATCGTGGTTTTGTGTGGATTTTTATGGAAGGATTAGAAATGAAATTACATGTAGGTGTTATCAGTGATACTCGGTATGTGGGAGTATGGCGACGCTAGTCACTACGTATAATTAATCGTCTTCCAGTTCCATCACGTTTTATAAAGGCGTATCATAATTTTATCTAAAATTGATGTGGAGAAAGGATACGACAGTAGAAGAAAAAACGTTCCACTAAACATGAGTTTGGGAAATAATTGCAAATGAGTCGCCAGGAACAGCCCCTACTTTGGTATGAAATATTGTCCTACTTTGTACAAATGTATTTTCGATGTAAACTTCCCGTAATCCACCTTCGGTCATTTTGACCAATGCCATGTCTCCCCACTTAAAAATCTCACATGACATTGCACCATCTCCGGTTGCCATATTACTCACTAGTTTGCGCCACCTCGCTCTAGAAAAAAATTGTTTAAATGGCTCTGAGCACTATGGGACTTAACATCTGTGGTCATCAGTCCCCTAGAACTTAGAACTACTTAAACCTAACTAACCTAAGGACATCACACACATCCATGCCCGAGGCAGGATTCGAACCTGCGACCGTAGCAGTCGCGCGGTTCCGGACTACAGCGCCTAGAACCCTCGCTCTAGAGAAGTCGTTAGTAGCCCTGGTGGGTTTCAAGAAGGCTTGATAGGTAGGTACGTGAAAATCTTGAAGGACGGGTAGTAGTTGGCTACAAGAGAAGTTACAGCTGAATATATATAGGAGATACAGATATTTTTACAATCTTTTAAACCTTAAAAATGTTAACACAGATTTATTACACCCAACACTTCGAATGCGCTAAACAGTTGACTATAATCATTTCCTTTCATTGAAATTATGTGATAGCGCAGATACGTTATTGCACACCAAATCAAAAACTACATAGGAACATGTTGTGAACATGTTTTTCAGAAGGCTTGATAGGTAGGACGTAAGGGACCTGAAGGACGGAGTAATAGTTTAAGCTGCAAGAGAAGTTACAACTGAATATATATAGGAGATACAGATCTTCTTACAATCTTTTAAACTGTAAAAATGTTAACACAGATTTATTACACCCAACACTTCGAATGTGCTAAATAATTGATTATAATTATGTCCTTTTATTGAAGTTACGTGTTCGTGGAGATACGTTATTGCACACCAAAGCAAAAACAACTTTTGAACATCATCTCTTTTGTTCTCAGGGGCTGAAACTTTAGGGTTAGTATGTATGTATATGCATTAGTAGCACACTGCTTTGTTAATGTTAATTGCATGAAGCATATTTAGTTATAGCTTTCTCTGCAATGGCGCCTACGTGAAAAATAACATACTCGACATTTGTGGCCCTGTACTGCAAAATTTGCATCAGAAAATAAAAATAATGATTGAGATACTTTAGTACTTCCGTAAATGCATGAACTGACCAAGTTATCTCAATTATATCCGTGCTAGAAGAGCCATAATTACCAAAAATAATTTTACCGATCGTAATGGCGGTCAACAAGAGGCTAAGATCGTAACTAATTAAAATTTTAATAACCGGAGGAAAGGACACAATTCTTCTATAAATAAACGATGATTTCAATAATAACAAATAACATTCTGTATTATGAAACGATTTAGATAAATTAACATTATTACACTCATTACAAACCTCTTAATATGGAACGTAGGAAGAGTGCGTCTTGTTAGTTCCGCGGTGCTACTCAAAAAGGTACAGTATCTTCTCTTTTATCCGACAAATGAAAATTAACAGAGTATATATTGTCTTCTTTAATCATTTCCTACACAGCTAGTAAATGATGCTTATTGTCTTTGTCCTTTTCACTCGATGCACTTCACATGGAAAAAAATTAAGTATATTCACAGGGAAAAAAACGCCAGGAGGTGGAACAGCACCAAGGCAGGGAGTGTCGTGGGAACAGTATGGTATTACGAATTTGTTAAGCAGGAGAATGGATTGTAGGATAACAATATATAGCGTTCTAGGTAATTTTGCTTCATTTTTACATTTATCACATTGTTTTATAACATGTTTTGGATACACCTGTTATCAGAAGCAAACTTGTGAATTCTCTTACAATGTGTCGGAGTGGCCGTTCTGTTCTAGGCATACAGTCTGGAACCGAGCGGCCGCTACGGCCGCAGGTTCGAATCCTGCCTCGGGCATGGATGTGTGTGATGTCCTTAGCTTAGTTAGGTTTAATTAGTTCTAAGTTCTAGGCGACTGATGACCTCAGAATTAAGTCGCATAGCGCTCAGAGCCATTTTTTTGACACTTTTCTTTTGCATAAGTTTCACAGGACGCTGACATGTAACTACGTAAGAGGACGCGGCAAGTAAACCGAGAACTTTTTGTCAAAGGACTCGGTCGCGAAAGACTTCGTAGTAAGAGGACTTTGCAAGTTTGATTCTGATAATGGTGTAGCAATAACATGTTAAGAACAATGTAAATGAGAAAATCAACTAGTAATCTAGACAATGTAATTAGCAAAAGTTACAGATAATGAAGGACTCATTCCAGGAATTTCAGTCCTTTATGAATGAAGTGAACTATTGTTTGCTTTAGCACTGGTTGAAATGTAAAGTAACAAAGCATAAAATGGTTATACCAAAGGCACTTGGGTGACAAGACGGACAATATGGCGCCGGTGAATTGCCTGATTTTTGCAGGCTACTTGGCGGGAGTGAGACGGAAGAATATGAAAAAAAAAGAAAAAAAAAAAACAAAGTAGCTAGAGGAGTGATACAAAGGCCGCCTGAAGCACAACACTATCTGAATTCCTCTACACTCTTGGGTGACAAAGGTGGCAATATTCAGGATGGAAAACGATTTATATACTTCGGAGAATCTACAGCAGAGGAAACATTAATAACGGGATAATAGTTCCTGAACAGTGCGATCAGTTTCCTGAACTCCTGTTTCTCTTTTTTTTTCTTTCTTTTCTTTTCAAATCATTATTGAGCACGTCGGCGGTTATTGGTCAGCTTCGCAGCCGAGGGCGACTCTACGCTGCTGGTTAGCATGGTCCAGCGATGAAGATACACTGTTTAATCATACCTCCATCATCGCTGCAGTCCTGAAACCTTATCTCTGATTTACTACTTCAATGGCAGTGCTGTGTTTCACTGCTCCTCGTTGCACACTGTCTCGTACAGAGTGCATCTACTTCTATATCTCTACTAGATCCATACTCTGCAAACTACAAGGTCTTCCCATTGTAGCATATAATAAAGTATGGAGCGTGTGAAAAATCACATGTTAAATGCCACTGTGGAAGCTGTAATTAGTTTAATCTTATCTTGGTTGATACTTTGTAAGAATTCTATCGATAGTCTGCGCGGAATTTAACAGTGTCGTACCATTGAAACCGCCATACGCAGACAGTAATGTTATTAAAACTATAAGCGACGATTTTAAACAGGCACAAATTTCAACCATTTTTGGACTCAAAGCTGTTTGGGACCATAGGCATACAAGATTGTCGTAACCTACTCATGATGGGTGGTATTAAGCGTAATAATTTTTGTAAATTAGTTCCTCTGTTTCACCTATTTATCGTTTTATTTTGTTAGAATATCGGTACGAAAAACTACAAGTGGCAGATGTAGTGCATGAAGTAGACGTGGATAAAAACTGACGAAATATTGCCTCAGAGAGAGTAGGCCTACGAATTGCTCTTCAGCAGAAATTACGCTGACTTTGGGTCGAATCTTAATTGAACTACTCAGTAATGTTTAAAATAAACTAGAACATTAATTACGACATTCGTAACTGTCTTAAAAAGTGCTTCGGATACTTTTTTTCTTTTGTGTGAAGGCGATACTAGCTGCAGTGTGCACGGTCTACTTTAAAAGAGGGTATCAGTATCTCTGTCAATAGCCACCTTTTTGGTGTGAACGAATTAATATTATTGTCTCAGTTGAACAGACCATAGTTTTCGCTTCACACTCTGCAAGTAATGGACTCATCTACTACATCTACATCTACATTTATACTCCGCAAGCCACCCAACGGTGTGTGGTGGAGGGCACTTTACATGCCACTGTCATTACCTCCCTTTCCTGTTCCAGTCGCGTATGGTTCGCGGGAAGACCGAATGTCTGAAAGCCTCCGTGCGTGCTCTAATCTCTCTAATTTTACATTCGTGATCTCCTCGGGAGGTATAAGTAGGGGGAAGCAATATATTCGATACCTCATC
The DNA here is from genome assembly GCF_023864275.1 of Schistocerca cancellata. Lineage (NCBI taxonomy): Eukaryota > Metazoa > Arthropoda > Insecta > Orthoptera > Acrididae > Schistocerca > Schistocerca cancellata. The sequence continues at coordinate 155,268,360 of NC_064631.1, forward strand.
CAGAAACGCACCCTCTCGAAACCTGACGAGCAAGCTACACCGCGATGCAGAGCGCGTCTCTTGCAGAGTCTGCCACTTGAGTTTGCTAAACATCTCCGTAACGCTATCACGCTTACCAAATAACCCTGTGACAAAAAGCGGCGCTCTTCTTTGGATCTTCTCTATCTCCTCCGTCAACCCGATCTGGTACGGATCCCACACTGATGAGCAATACTCAAGTATAGGTCGAACGAGTGTTTTGTAAGCCACTTCCTTTGTTGATGGACTACATTTTCGAAGGACTCTCCCAATGAATCTCAACCTGGTACCCGCCTTACCAACAATTAATTTTATATGATCATTCCACTTCAAATCGTTCCGCACGCATACTCCCAGATATTTTACAGAAGTAACTGCTACCAGCGTTTGTTCCGCTATCATATAATCATACAATAAAGAATCCTTCTTTCTATGTATTCGCAATACATTACATTTGTCTATGTTAAGGGTCAGTTGCCACTCCCTGCACCAAGTGCCTATCCGCAGCAGATCTTCCTGCATTTCGCTACAATTTTCTAATGCTGCAACTTCTGTGTATACTACAGCATCATCCGAGAAAAGCCGCATGGAACTTCCGACACTATCTACTAGGTCATTTATATATATTGTGAAAAGCAATGGTCCCATAACACTCCCCTGTGGCACGCCAGAGGTTACTTTAACGTCTGTAGACGTCTCTCCATTGATAACAACGTGCCGTGTTCTGTTTGCTAAAAACTCTTCAATCCAGCCACACAGCTGGTCTGATATTCCGTAGGCTCTTCCTTTGTTTATCAGGCGACAGTGCGGAACTGTATCGAACGCCTTCCGGAAGTCAAGAAAAATAGCATCTACCTGGGAGCCTGTATCTAATATTTTCTGGGTCTCATGAACAAATAAAGCGAGTTGGGGCTCACACGATCGCTGTTTCCTGAATCCATGTTGATTCCTACATAGTAGATCCTGGGTTTCCAAAAACGACATGATACTCGAGAAAAAAACATGTTCTAAAATTCTATAACAGATCGACGTCAGAGATATAGGTCTATAGTTTTGCGCACCTGCTCGACGACCCTTCTTGAAGACTGGGACTACCTGTGCTCTTTTCCAATCATTTGGACCCTTCCGTTCATCTAGAGACTTGCGGTACACGGCTGTTAGAAGGGGGGCAAGTTCTTTCGCGTACTCTGTGTAAAATCGAATTGGTATCCCGTCAGGTCCAGTGGACTTTCCTCTGTTGAGTGATTCCAGTTGCTTTTCTATTCCTTGGACACTTATTTCGATGTCAGCCATTTTTTCGTTTGTGTGAGGATTTAGAGAAGGAATTGCAGTGCGGCCTTCCTCTGTGAAACAGCTTTGGAAAAAGGTGTTTAGTATTTCAGCTTTACGCGTGTCATCCTCTGTTTCAATGCCTTCATCATCCCGGAGTGTCTGGATATTCTGTTTCGAGCCACTTACTGATTTAATGTAAGACCAGAACTTCCTAGGATTTTCTGTCAAGTCGGTACATAGAATTTTACTTTCGAATTCACTGAACGCTTCACGCATAGCCCTCCTTACGCTAACTTTGACATCGTTTAGCTTCTGTTTGTCTGAGAGGTTTTGGCTGCGTTTAAACTTGGAGTGAAGCTCTCTTTGCTTTCGCAGTAGTTTCCTAACTTTGTTGTTGTACCACGGTGGGTTTTTCCCGTCCCTCACAGTTTTACTCGGCACGTACCTGTCTAAAACGCATTTTACGATTGCCTTGAACTTTTTCCATTAACACTCAACATTGTCAGTGTCGGAACAGAAATTTTCGCTTTGATCTGTTAGGTAGTCTGAAATCTGCCTTCTATTACTCTTGCTAAACAGATAAACCTTCCTCCCTTTTTTTATATTCCTATTAACTTCCATATTCAGGGATGCTGCAACGGCCTTATGATCACTGATTCCCTGTTCTGCGCTTACAGAGTCGAAAAGTTCGGGTCTGTTTGTTATCAGTAGGTCCAAGATGTTATCTCCACGAGTCGGTTCTCTGTTTAATTGCTCGAGGTAATTTTCGGATAGTGCACTCAGTATAATGTCACTCGATGCTCTGTCCCTACCACCCGTCCTAAACATCTGAGTGTCCCAGTCTATATCTGGTAAATTGAAATCTCCACCTAAGACTATAACATGCTGAGAAAATTTATGTGAAATGTATTCCAAATTTTCTCTCAGTTGTTCTGCCACTAATGCTGCTGAGTCGGGGGGTCGGTAAAAGGAGCCAATTATTAACCTAGCTCGGTTGTTGAGTGTAACCTCCACCCATAATAATTCACAGGAACTATCCACTTCTACTTCACTACAGGATAAACTACTACTAACAGCGACGAACACTCCACCACCGGCTGCATCCAATCTATCCTTTCTAAACACCATCTGTACCTTTGTAAAAATTTCGGCAGAATTTATCTTTGGCCTCAGCCAGCTTTCTGTACCTATAACGATTTCAGCTTCGGTGCTTTCTATCAGCGCTTGAAGTTCCGGTACTTTACCAACGCAGCTTCGACAGTTTACAATTACAATACCGATTGCTGCTTGGTCCCCGCATGTCCTGACTTTGCCCCACACCCGTTAAGGCTGTTGCCCTTTCTTTACTTGCCCAAGGCCATCTAACCTAAAAAACCGCCCAGCCCACGCCACACAACCCCTGCTACCCGTGTAGCCGCTTGTTGCGTGTAGTGGACTCCTGACCTATCCAGCGGAACCCGAAACCCCACCACCCTATGGCGCAAGTCGACGAATCTGCAGCCCACACGGTCGCAGAACCGTCTCAGCCTCTGATTCAGACCCTCCACTCGGCTCTGTACCAAAGGTCCGCAGTCAGTCCTGTCGACGATGCTGCAGATGGTGAGCTCTGCTTTCATCCCGCTAGCGAGACTGGCAGTCTTCACCAAATCAGATAGCCGCCGGAAGCCAGAGAGGATTTCCTCCGATCCATAGCGACTCACATCATTGGTGCCGACATGAGCGACCACCTGCAGATGGGTGCACCCTGCACCCTTCATGGCATCCGGAAGAACCCTTTCCACATCTGGAATGACTCTCCCCGGTATGCCCACGGAGTGCACATTGGTTTTCTTCCCCTCCCTTGCTGCCATATCCCTAAGGGGCCCCATTACACGCCTGACGTTGGAGCTCCCAACTACCAGTAAGCCCACCCTCTGCGACCGCCCGGATCTTGCAGACTGAGAGGCAACCTCTGGAACAGGACAAGCAGCCATATCAGGCCGAAGATCAGTATCAGCCTGAGACAGAGCCTGAAACCGGTTCGTCAGACAAACTGGAGAGGCCTTCCGTTCAGCCCTCCGGAATGTCTTTCGCCCCCTGCCACACCTTGAGAAGACCTCCCACTCTACCACAGGTGAGGGATCAGCCTCAATGCGGGCAGTATCCCAGGAAACCACAGTCGTAATCCGATCGGGGGATGCGTGGGACGAGCTGGCCGTCCCCGACAAACCTCCATCCGGACCCCCACAGTGATGCCCATTGGCAACAGCCTCAAGCTGTGTGACCGAAGCCAACACTGCCTGAAGCTGGGAGCGAAGGGATGCCAACTCAGTCTGCATCCGAACACAGCAGTTGCAGTCCCTATCCATGCTAAAAACTGTTGCGCAAAGAACGTCTGAACTAATCTACAGAGAGCGCAAACAAATCGACACAAAATTTAAACGGTTATTAAAATACAAGATTGCCTAGTAAATGCTATAATGCTGCTACTTGCGCACTGCTGACACACTGATCGGCGGCGGAAGGAGACTACGCGATTTTACACTATTCAGGTACTAAAACGCGATGCTACAACTCTCAAATACTATAATACGCCCGAAATTTATGAATTAAACAATGCAAGTACCAAAAACACCCAAAGAAATTAAGAATTAAACTATGTAACAAATGAGTGAGCTAGGAGTATACGACTTGCTGCTGCAGCTGCTTATCCAAAGGCGGCAGGGAGCACACTGACTGTGACCAACCGACACTGGCCGTTCAAAACAAAAACAGAAGACAGACGACTACGCGAATTTACACTATTCAGGTACTAAAACGCGATGCTACAAATCTCAAATACTATTATACGCCCGAAATTTATGAATTAAACAATGCAAGAACCAAAAACACGCAAAGAAATTAAGAATTAAACTATGTAACAAATGAGTGAGCTCTGAGTATACGACTTGCTGCTGCAGCTGCTTATCCAACGGCGGCAGGGAGCACACATCTAGCGATGTGAACAGACACTGGGTAAAGGTTACTGACGGAAATGCGAGATGATGTGCACCCAACAAGCAGCGAGGGTGCGGAATGAACGTAACAAAACTCCCGGCGAGCACCGATATGCTAGCAGCGATGCTGCATCTTAAAATCGTGACGGCTGTCGCTTGGTGTGTAGCGGGTGGCTTATCGCTTCCCCTGTGCACCCAACAAGCAGCGAGGGTGCGGAATAAACGTAACAAAATTCCCAGCGAGCACCGATATGCTAGCAGCAATGCTGCATCTTAAAATCGTGACGGCTGTCGCTAGGTGTGTAGCGGGTGGCCTATCGCTTCCCCTGACGACATCGAAATGGGACTTGCGTTGCGGGTCTGAATAGACGCAGGGGCTACCGAGACGGGTGTTGCGGGCAGTATGTCCTACCACAAGTGTGTGTCCGGCTGTGGCAGCGGCAGGCACGCAGCCGTGGACAGCTGTCGCGCCTGCTAATGGCCCTGACCTGGCTTGCGGTGCACCTGCCCGTCAAGCCACTGCCTTCATTACTGTCGCTCCCATGGACGCTCGAGCCCCTTCCTGCTAAAGCGTCCGTGCAGCGACCTTGCACGGACCGTCGCGCCATTAGGTTAGATGCTATCAACTACCAAAATCCACGTCCAGTACGTATTACAACGTCCATCGCAAATGTTTACACCTACCTGTAATCGGATTCACGCTCTGAATCGTTGATACATTTTTATTTATTTATTTATTTATTAATTTTTGTGTGTGTGCCGATCTCAGTCTTCTGATTTGATGCGCTCCGCCACAGCTTTCTTTCCTGTGACAGCCTCATCATAGAGTAACACACGCATAAAGCACTGTCCTCAGTTATCTGTTGGACACACTCCAATCTCTCTTTTCCTCTAGAGTTTTTGTCCTCTGCCATCCCTGCTTGTATCACGCGTGTTATTTCTTGACATCTTAACACACGTCCTATAATCCTGCCCCCTTCTTCTTGTCAGTATTTCCCACGTGTTCCTTTCCTCATGCATTCTGCGAAGAACCTCCTCATTTCTACGATATTTCAGTGCCTCTGTTGTTGTACGGTGCAATATTCCTTCGGACATGCATGCATTAATGTTCGAAGCATCATTGCATCGTACTTTTGAACAATACAGGCACTGCAATATCGTATTGATTCCCCGACACTTGGCAAGTGACTTAGACTTGACATTTCTCTCCTGTACGGGAATACACATAATGGATGTGCGAGTGCATCCTGCAGGCCCATGGTTGACGACCTTTGAAGGACACAGAAGATCTCCCAAGTTCATAATTCACGTCCTCACAGTGCATTGCTCCCTACCAACTTTTTCAGAAACTTCTTCCTCAAGTTAATTCTTTCATTTGTTAGCAATACGCTTCTTTTAATGAGGAATGATGTATTTGTCTGTGCTAAGGTGCTTCTGACAGCTAATTTGCTTTGTCCACGTCATGTTACTTTGCTTCCAAAGTAGCAGATTACATAAGTATGTTACTTCTACGGTTGGCAGGTCCAAAAATAGAAAAGGTGGACTCGGCGCTATATTTAGCCTGACATTTTGCCCTAAAAGCTTGACTACTTATTTTAAACAGAGATATGGTCAGCCGTGTGTATTCATTCGTTTAGCAATAATGAAATAGAGTTAGTTTTTTTTAGCGAGGTCAACCTGGGACGTGCTTAAACCTAAAAAACAATTAATATATTACCTTATGACTAGGCAGTTACGATAGCAAGTAGATGCTCAGTTGTCTTCCTTCGATAAACTTATGTCAAAATAAATTAAAAGTGCTTCCGCAAACAAAATAAGTATCTTTTCTTCTGGGGCGGAGAACTTCAAAGATATTTACTAACTTCGGTTATTTCGATTAGACACTTAAAAAAATAGCAATGGAATAGCGAAGGCGCAGCGCAGATTACCTCTCGTGTGTACCTGAGCGATTAAAGACGGTTAGGAGCGACGCGTGAGCGTGGTGGGAGGAGCGGATTAGCATCGCCTGATCGCCATATTATCTAGCTCGCTCTGCACGCAGCGTCTTTGTAACACTGATTGTTAGGCTCGCTCGGCCTGCGAAGAACGCCATATGACACAGACATAAGAATAGCGTTGGTTACAATGTATGTAGATCCTTGTGACACAGGGTGGTCAGAAACAGTGTGAGAACCTTGTAATGGTGTGGCAGGGTAGGTTGTGCTGAGAAATAATTGTTAAGAAAAGAATTTGATACGTTGCACATTTTCCGATTTAACTAGCATTGAAGTTGGCAGTCAGGTCGTTGCGCGCGCAAATACAAGCCAAACGTGTTCATTCTATGATTTCCTCAAGCCGAAAAAAACGTAGCTATTGTTTGTGTACCATAAACGTATCACTTCCGAAAAAGGCACATTTAACTGATAATGAGCATTTGAACAAGTGGTAACTCACGGACCCACAGACGTCTGTGGATTACTGCGTTTCAGCGCATGCAAATGCTTCCATTTGCGCGCACAGCGATCTGATTGGCCATCGTCAATGCTGATTAAATCGGAAACGGCGCAACGTATCGATTTTTTCTTAACAATTATTTGTCAGTACAGTCTCCTCTGCAAATTCCTCACAAGCTTTCCAGACTGTTCGTGACCACCCTGTACTTCTCCTTATTCTCCCTTATCTTCGCGCTTATGTCAGTGCCCTGAAACGGGGCTCAGTTGTGCGTTCTGTACTTCATAGCTAAAATACCTAACAGAAACCTGCTTTATATTTAGTCGGACACCATTGTAAAAAGCCGGACACATAACAAGTATACTTACACTACTGCTAATCAAGTTCAGCAAACCGACGGTATTTTAACAATAGACGACAACCTACGTTTTGGCTACAGTCAAAACGTAGGTTGTCGTCCATTGTAGCCCGAACGTGTCCATTTGACGTCTAAAGTAAAAAGATATTCAACTAGTGCGGCAGGTTGTTGTCCTCTAAAAATTTATTGCTGTTATGGACCACGTTGCAAATAAAACACGCTGTATAGGTTTTAGCAGTCGTTAAGAAGCGGACTGCGGAGTAATTATTCTCGCCTTGGCTCCGTCGTCTTGAGGCGGCCTAATGGCTAGTTCCGGCCGTCGCCCGCCTACAGAAACACCAAGTATTGTGCTGCAACGCGGGCAGTTAGTCAGGAGGCGCGTGACAAATGCGTGGCGCAGCCTGGCTACCAGCTACCAGCTACAAGAAGAGCGCCGCTCCCTGGGCCCGCCGCCGTAAATCTCTGCGGCGCCTCTCTCCGCCGGCTGTATTTTTGTGGGGGCAGCTCTACGCCTTATTAGCGACGCCTCGGGTCACACCCCGCTCGCCCCATTAACAGCTCCGCTCCCAGACGCTGAGGGAGATATGAAGGAAGAGGTGGGGAGGTCTTCTCCTCGTCCCAGCCCAGCCAGGCCCCCATCCCCTCTCTCTCACTTCTCCTTCTCCCCCCCCCCTCCCATCTCTTCCCTAACAACCGGTGATTACTGGCGCCGCGCGTCAGTGTCACAGAAGAAGTCACTCCCCCCCCCCCCCTGCCACTTTTGCCCCCTCTTTTAGCCTCCTGTCGGGCGCAGTGAATCGCGCGCACGTCTCCCTCATTGCTCGTCCGCTGCGATTCTGACGCCAAGCTAAATGCGAGACATGAGTCGGACCTGTGGAATCGAAACTGATAATTCCCACAGAGAAGGGCTTTAAACTTCTCCACCATTAAGCTTTGAGAGGATCTCTCTTGTAAATGAAGCGCAGGTTCGCCATTCACACTCGACCCGGAAAACTTGTGCCAACCAGTAAAAGGTGTAGCTTCCGTCATTGAAAGTTATGAGACACTCATTCATGTTAAATATTTAAAGTGGCATCACTGTCTGACATGAGATTTGTAACACGCTTAGAGAAAATGTTAAGAATACTTCCAAAAATCACTACTGATCGATTGCTAAATGCAAACGCCATGAATACAACGGACTTAAAACGTAAAGATTTGAATGCTGACTTGGCAGGGAATAAGGGTATTTACCTCATTAGAGAAAGGTCTAACATTCTGCGTGGTGTCTGTTTGTTCTAAGTCGTGTCTCCCTACCACTTTCGCGCAACGACGCTCTGAGCGTGTTTTTTAGGGAATTGACTAGTTTGAACCTGGGACCTGCTGCTGGTAAGGAGACGCCAGAGCACACATGACATGTAGAGTTCAGAAGAGTTCAGTGATGATATAATGAAATACTTAATGATTTCAGCGACAGCTTCACTGCACTCCCTGTAAAAGAATCTTAATACTAACTAAATTTAGTGGAAGGGGTTCAAGGCTTTCCTATTTTTAGTTAGCTGGTAAAATAACGTCGAAAAAGCAGTTAAGTTTACCATTCGAATTTTTATTCTACTCGCAAAACATTGTTTATAAATTGCACTATCGATAAAAGGAAATATTTTAATACAAGATGATAAAAGCCAACTGCGTTCAACGAAACTGTGAACGAATATTCCGTGAATGGGTTTCCAAGTTCTATAATGGATCGAAGGACGACCTATGCCATTAATTTTCATAAAAGAGAAAACTGTCAAAATGGTCTACAGTGACTCTCAATTATCTTTAATTACTTGTTTAACTTGTTGTAAATTACAGTGGCTGATGTGTCTTCTCAATAATTATATAACAGAAAAATCATCGCGTTTCAGATTTTAACATCCAGTAGCAAATGTGAATACCATGAGATTTAATTGACGATCGACACTAGTATTACGTAAAAAGGGGATGTAACAGATGAGACTTCTGCAGTTCTGAGTGAAGCCGTATGCGCTCTTATGCGGCATTGCGTGCGTTTATTACCTTGTCGGTGGTTAGTTAGCGTCAGGGGGCGGCGGGCGGCGCAGCTCCACACACCTCGCCGTCTCGGAAGCAACTCTCTGTAACCTCTCCTTACTGCAATTTCCCGAAGTTGGTTTAAGAAAAAGATATCTGGCTGTGTTTTCAACTGACCAATCATGGTCTCAATGTTAACCTTAAGCTCCGCCTACAAAAATTCTGTCTATCCAATGAGAAACGTTATACTTTTCGTGGTGGGGCAATGTTTTTAATGTTTGCAACGTAACAGAGACGCGAAAAAGTCTCACGCTAAAACTTGCAGCTGGTGTGGCCCTTTTAGTGTTATCGTAAGATCTATACTGTTCTTCTGCAGGGCTTTATCTTTTAACATAGGCTGGGGGGGGTGGTCTTGGCGGTCGGCGGGCGGTGTGGGTGTCCCTTATCATAGGACCTCCTAGCCTACACGATTCTGCTCTCGGCTTCTTTTCTCGTTTCTCCCCTCGGAACTGCGTCTGTTTCAGGGTGGGAAGGTATGACATGCATTTAAGCGTTCTTGTGTTAGTCTGTGGTATTCCATTTGCTCACTCGCTGATCGTATTACTTTGGTTAATTTAATGTCAGGATTTATTCTGAGCTATGTGACATACCGCCGGATTTGCTATCATGTCAGGGTTTTCATGGAAGGTGTTGGATTTGCCTGACACTTTACAAGGGTACCAAAACTCTGACGGAACACTTAGAGATTGTGGTAGTTTGATGGAACACGTTGTTTGTTTAGAAGGTTAATAAAAATTTTAAAAAATGATAAAAACTTATTTTATTCAGTGCTTACTTGAATTTCAAATCGTAATTATTAACACAGAAGTCATAATATAATTTAAAAAATTAGTATCGTCAAAATGTCCAAAAAAATTCACTTCCCACAGAACACCAGAGTTTCGCGGAATGCACTTTGGCAAGACTTGCGTTAGAAGATGGTGTGGTACTGTAGCCGGATATAGGCCTACTTTCGATTGTATACCATTTCGATAGCTGTGCGTAAGTGATTCAAGATGAATTCATGAAAGGCTCCGAAATCAGTTGCAAATAAAGTAAGCAATAAACATAGCAGAGATGAAAATTGCTTCAAAAATAGGCTTTCTACTCCACAGTGAAATAATTTATACTTTAAGTTCTCAGTATCAACATTATGGAAGCAACTATGTACTGGGATGGTATTACTCGGTATAGCTAATATTTATACCAGTTTGTCCATTAAAGAAACCACTGACACTATGACACATAATTTATTTATTATGAAAAATATAAAAACAACATAAATTGCGCCGGCCATTGTGCCCGAGCGGTTCTAGGCGCTTCAGTCTGGAACCGCACGACCGCTACGGTCGCAGCTTCGAATCCTGCCTCGGGCATGGATGTGTGTGATGTCCTTAGGTTAGTTAGGTTTAAGTAGTTCTATGTTCTCGGGGACTGATGACCTCAGAAATTAAGTCCCATTGTGCACAGAGCTATTTCAACATAAATTGCAGACTTCATTGAACTTTCAAAATTTTCCCTGTCTTACAAATTTTTCGCATTTAATAGTGAAACTTGCTGTAAAGAACTGTGTCCTAGCGATGCGTAATTGTTTTGTGGGTACTTAGACAGCCGTTCGTTTAAAAGACTTCAAAACAATTTATTAAAAATGCTACGTCGAAGGCAATGAAAATTACTTCAGTATCTTTGTGTAAGAGCTGATGTTTTATGTGCTCGGAATTACTTTTCCTCTTGAAATGCAGAGAACAGCTGCGTCCACCACACTTTTAAAAAAGAAAAGAGCACAATATGCTAGCACCCGTGTTACAATACGGCTCATACCATGAAGTACTACTTCACTGACTAGTGCTGTACCGCTATACCGATTGACAGTGTCATTACAGTAGAATTTCTTAAGTTAGGTTTAAATTAGTGTATTTTAATACAATGGTAGATGCCTACCATTCACTGAAAACTGTTAATATTTATTGTACTTTGCGTCCGAGTTTCTAACAAAGAGCCTTTTTAACTGTGGCTACCTTGCGGACCATGGAAACAATTGAGTAAAAAGTTTAATGCGGAAGATAAGAAACTACTTACTTCCTCTAAAAGCTACTTCTGCCCGTACTGCTATGGAGCTACACAGTCCCTCTTCAGATGACGTCCCTTCTTCATTATAGGTTCGTTCCACCTCAAGTGGACTATTGGTTTATATACAGTTTGAAAGAAATTTGGCTCATATACTCCTTTCAGAGTAAAACGAAGGTGTGCAAAAGATACATGGTTTTAAAATGTTATGTGAACTCTTAAGCGACGGCTGAAATTGCAGCTAATAATTATCCAAAGCACATTTTTCTATTGGTTGCACTTTTGGTTCACTCCAAAAAATTAAAATTTCAAGGTTGAGTTATTCTCCTTTTCGTGCTACATGAGGTAAAAAATGAGAAAAGTCAATTGGGACGAGTTTTCGCGATAATCTGTGGGCAAACAAAGTATGTTGACTGCTCTTTAATACATTTGCAGAGAAGTTACGTGGTATGAAATCTACCGAACTGCAGCATTGGAGACATTATTAATGCGTAGATGTGCCATCAAAAATAATTGTACCATAAATGTGTACACTTGAATGACATGTTGTTAAAAATTGCCGTCTTCTGCCTTTTTTAATTTTGTGTTTCATTTGAAAGTGGGGTTTGTAGTAGAAATGGTTTTCTCTGTTTTGGAGACTCGCTGGATAAAGTAAAAAATGCTTCGTAAACGATCATTTCAATACTTACATTCTGCCTAAGACGCCTAAAAACGTTAGTATAATAGTTACATTAGTTAATCTATGAAGTACAGCTTTAGCAAATGTTTTGCTGATTTTATACGTAACAGTCCACTTAACGCATAATTTTCTCTAAATTATTCGTCTCACAATGGTTCAAAAATTGCAGCGATTGATTTTTTCCCCAGCTTTGACCTCATGTAGCAGTAAAAGGTAAATTATACAGCATTGAAAATTAACTTGTTCAGAGCGCAAAGAGTTGTACATCTGATCCAAATATCTCTTTTGGATTACAGTTAGTATCACTATTAAAGAATCTTAAATTTGGCTAAAAGTGTCGAAGAGCTTGCACGACATCTTGCAGCTCTTCTGTGAAAGTCTCATAACGTACTGAATTATTTCTATCTAATACAAAATTTTGTACAGCTTGATCTTATTCTGTATGGAACATATGTGCAACATTTCATTCTAGCTGGCACACTTTGTGTGGAATGCTTCTATAAGATTATAATTTAATTTATGTGTTGGAAGGCGTCAGCTTTTTGTCCGACGTCGACGGGTTGTTATTGCGTTTCCCGGTGCTACGTTATTGCAAACAACGCTGTAATGTTAAGCAGTGTAATGAAGTAGAACATGAAAGTATCGTGTGGCGTTGATGACAGGGAGGCCCCATCCGGGGAAGTTCGACCGCCAGGTTGCAGGTATTATTTCAGGTGACCTCACATTGGGCGCGTAGGTGGTGATGAAATGATGATGACAGCAGAACACACAGTCGACAAGCGTAGAAAATCTTCAACAGGGCTGGGAATCGAACCCGGGCTCGCTGCATGGTAGGCAAACACGTTACCACTCAGCTAAGCCGGCGGACGATGAATATAGAAGCGTTTAGGAGATGCGGTATTAGTATCTCCGTCCGACCATAAGGTTTTAAGCCTTCTGTCCCTTCCGTAAATAGCATAAGAAACGTCAGGGCTATTTATTTGTTAAAGACGTAGCCTGTTTCCGTATCCAGACTTCTTCAAATCGGCATTATACTCCGTCTGTAACGCTTCATCGTCGACGGGACGCCAAGTCCTGATTCTCCTTCCCTTATTTTTCATAAACGAGTGCAAAGATCAAACACATTCTCTGTTTTACACAGTTCAGAGTTTCGGTAGATTCATTGCTAATATTCTAACGAAACTTACATGAAATCTAGTTGAAAACTTAAATAACTATTTTAGTGGATTATAATAGTGCTGAATGTGGCGTTTCACTACCATTCCAAAAGATTTATTTTTGAGCTTTTTATTTGAGGGAATTATAGGCCTGTATCCCTTGTTAAGTTGGTGCAAAATTTCTACATCTGGTGTGATATGTACTAGGTATCAGTTCATTAAATATTACATGGGTTGCGTCACCAAAAAATTATTTAAAATGAGCGAAAACCCCTTTTTCTATTTTGTGCTGCCTCGACGCTATGACGGAATCAAGGATGGAACAGCTGTGCTTTGGAATTCGTACTTGAATGAGAAGTGGACAAAGAACCACGGCTGGCTCTTTATATTTTCGTGCCGGTACTAGTAGTCGCAGTAAGTGAATGACAATGGGCGCTAGTCGTATCCTCCGTGATGAATGGCCGCTGTGAAAGAATTACCGCCCTCTTTGCGCAGGTACTCACCGGGAAAGGCTCAGAGAGGACGGGGTAATGGGCGCGCTTATTGCGTTTTTGCTGGCGCGGCGTATTGCTGCAGTCCCATGTACTCCGCTTCATTTAATAATCTTGTAATCTTTCTTCCGCCCCGTTAAACCCGGGCGTAGTTTATATTCGCTTTCCATCATCGAAAGTAACTCGAATTTAGCGCAGACAAGGTTTCTGCCGTCTGCATTAAGTTCGGAATTGTAGCCATATATTCCGGCGTCGCTGGCCGTGCGCGAGTCTTGTTTAGCTGAGACTTTATGGCAACCAGCAACTGCGATACTAAATAAGATACGAACCTTATTATTCTGACGAGTAAAGACTCCCTTTTCATTATTTAGGGCCGCCATCGGGTAAAACGGAGGAAAACATCGAGCTAAAGGAACAGGCAGATGACTAGTAATTACACTATGCAACATCATATTTTATGTTTGAGAAACTTTCGCTGTTCCTGAAGCTTATTCCCCCTTCCCCCCCCCCCCCCCTCTTTCTCTCTCTCTCACTCTCACTCTTACTCTCTCTCTGATTTCAGATCTGTTGTTAGTTTTGTTTTGTCACGCATAGTTATTTCACAAAACAAGTAACCTAATTTCTCATTTACAGCTAAGTTCCACAGAGAGAAATATTACAGCAATTAAGGGAAACTTTATTTTAGTAAGGTGAAGTAGTTCACCACACTTGTTAAAGACATCTGGCTGTTAGGCGAGAAACTTGAGGTCACTGTTGACATGCTATGGTGTTGTGAGGTTATATTTGTGCTGTTAAGTGTAGTTTTGCAGTTTCTTAGAACTGAGTGCCCACTAGTGTTTGAATAACCCAAACGTATTCTGTTATGTTTGAGATAGCTACGTAATTGCTAAGGAAAGACAGAACGTTAGTGGTTTGGGAAAGATGTCTTCTACATATTCTTGGTGATCAAGAAAGAAGTTTGACACCGTGGATGTGCTGAGTACTAGACTGTGCAAAAATGGAAAGAAGAAATAAATGCCTTTTGCAGTATTTTTGGACTTGTTTTTTGTGAAAGTTTCTATGGGACCTAGGCTTTCACACTACTTAATCTAACTTAAACTAGCTCACACTAATGACAACACACACACACACACACACACACACACACACACACAGAGAGAGAGAGAGAGAGAGAGAGAGAGAGAGAGAGAGAGCGCTGATGAAGGGATATAGTCACGCCTTGTCAGACAGAACTTGATACAGTGATATTAGCGAAGGGAAACTGAACTGCATTACATGTGTTGCTCTTTTGTGATATTTATTGGCATTTTTAAGTGAACGTATAGCATTGTCTACTCTAACGAAGTTTGTAGAGATTCTACGCAGGGTTAAAAATAAGTATTTTTAACGCAGATAAAAAATCGGTATTGGAAAATAATTGTGATTTTAGCTACAACTTCACACATGGTTTGTACAAAAATTTGACATGATACAGAAAAGCCAAAACAAGATTTGAAATCAGAATGAAAAGTACTTTAAATATCGCCTTGCAGTCATAAAAAGTTTTAAAATGCGCTATAACGTGATGAACGTACGTAAATTTTACCCTCACCTTGAACAATCAAAATAATCCTGACAAAAATTTCCGTTAGCGGCAGAGGAACGTTTAGTGCAAGAAAACTGGATAGACGGAGAGGGATGTTTAGTAAGCAGGGGGCCTCATTAGAAGCGCTCTCTCAAAGCAGTCTTTTCTTTGCCTTGTTCAGAGAGTGTTCTGGATTTACTTGCGGGAACGACAAAAACAGCAATTTAGATGCTACTGCTGATTACCCTGAATGGACGAAAGTAAAGGTCGCATGAGAAGCCGTTAGCCAGGTACTTAGGATAGGTCTTTCTACAACATAATTGGGCTCATCAAAATCCATGATTACCAGGTCTGATGGTTTCCTTGTTAGATTAAAATTGGCTTGTGACTGACTCTTCTTAGCTTTGTGACTGACGGTTCAGCGAGTCGAGTCGTTGGGAGCACCCGCCACGCACTCGTTGTGTGGCCTGTTTTGCGGGTAGCCTACGTACGGAGCCCAGATACACGTCCGTACCGGCAACACTTCACCGCCACAGCAATCTGTCAGTCACAGAATTATTTCATTCGAGCCGTAATGCGTTTCTGCTTCCGGCCATTTCGCTCACGTATGTAGTGAAGCACGTCGCCAGACGGAGGGAGGTAGGGAGGAGTCCAGAGACCGCCTTGTAGTTCGTCGTCTCCCTGACGCCCCCGCTATCGCACGAGTAGTCGCTGCCGCCGAGATTGTATCGGCTGATGCGGAAGGTCTGCTCCTGCCGGAGAAGATTGCCGCCCCGACTGGCTCCATTGAGACGTCCAGTCTCTCCTGTTTGTCCTACTTTCCTTTGCGGCTTTCCTTCATTTGTCCCATCTGTTCCAATTCTTCCTGCTGTGGCCAGTCCCGTCTGTAGT
Organism: Schistocerca cancellata; assembly: GCF_023864275.1. NCBI lineage: Eukaryota > Metazoa > Arthropoda > Insecta > Orthoptera > Acrididae > Schistocerca > Schistocerca cancellata. The sequence continues at coordinate 155,284,314 of NC_064631.1, forward strand.
TCGGCACTGTCGTTCAGCGAACAAAGTACAAGCTAACCGTGAATCGGACCAGACTTGTGACTGGACTCTGGAGTTTCTAAGAGGTGCAACTCAATACGTCATATTTAACGGGATGAAATGAAGAGTTGTAGCGGTAATTTCTGAAAAAACCCAAGAGAGTGTTTACAATATACAGGGTGTTACAAAAAGGTACGGCCAAACTTTCAGGAAACATTCCTCACACACAAAGAAAGAAAATATGTTATGTGGACATGTGTCCGGAAACACTTACTTTCCATGTTAGAGCTCATTTTATTACTTCTCTTCAAATCACATTAATCATGGAATGGAAACACACAGCAACAGAACGTACCAGCGTGACTTCAAACACTTTGTTATAGGAAATGTTCAAAATGTCCTCCGTTAGCGAGGATACATGCATCCACCCTCCGTCGCATGGAATCACTGATGCGCTGATGCAGCCCTGGAAAATGGCGTATTCTATCACAGCCGTCCACAATACGAGCACGAAGAGTCTCTACATTTGGTACCGGGGTTGCGTAGGCAAGAGCTTTCAAATGCCCCCATTAATGAAAGTCAAGTGGGTTGAGGTCAGGAGAGCGTGGAGGCCATGGAATTGGTCCGCCTCTACCCATCCATCGGTCACCGAATCTGTTGCTGAGAAGCGTAAGAACACTTCGACTGAAATGTGCAGGATTTCCATCGTGCATGAACCACATGTTGTGTCGTATTTGTAAAGGCATATGTTCTAGCAGCACAGGTAGAGTATCCCGTATGAAATCATGATAACGTGCTCCATTGAGCGCAGGTAGAAGAACATGGGGCCCAATCAAGACATCACCAACAATGCCTGCCCAAACGTTCACAGAAAATCTAGTGTTTTTCCTATAGTGAGTGTAGTGTGGCAGCCCTACATCTTCAGTTGCGAATATTTGTGGTGGAAGAGTCAGGTGTGTTGTGTTAGTGGTTTGCATTCTGAACCTTTCTAGACACGAGGTGAGTTAGCTTTTTTGATCTACTAGTATTTGCCATTTAATGTGTCTATTATAACAAAAACCCCAAGAATGACCAATACTTCGTATGTAATTACATAACCTAACTCACGCTCTAAGCTTAAGTATTAGTGTAAAACGTTTTCATATATGGCAGCTGATACCAAAAGTTCAGAAATCAGCGCCACGGAGCAAAGATCCTACGACCTACTTGGGGCAAATGTCCGCATTCCGTTTCTTTGTTTGTCGTTTCTTTTTTCGGTTTTAATTCTGCATGCGTAGGTTTATTTAACGTATTTAATGGATCTTAATTTATAATTCCCTACTTCACATCGACTGATTCAGTATTAATAACTCTAGTTTCAGAAAATACGAGAGAAAAACGTCCTCCACACTGTTGTCTTCTAAAACTTTAGATGAGACTAAGAAGCTATTACCAGATGGGTCGTCCATTAGAAATGCAGCTAAAAGACTTGGGTGTAGTGAATCTACTATCGCTCGTCGTAATTTAAGTTTGAGGCAACAGGAGAAATTAGTGTCGAGAGGATAATGGAGTTAAGGAAATAAAGATGGATCTTTTCTTTGGAATCTATGTGTATAATTTTCCGCCACACCCAGTCTATAATGAAGACTAAACGAGAATACAGACTGTAACAAGACAACTGCAGAGAAGTGTGGCAATAAAAGGCCAAATAATAATAATAATAATAATAATAATAATAATAATAATATAATGTGTTTACTGTGTTAAAATGTTTGTATTTAAATTAGTGATATGTAACTGTCATTTTTGATGTTTAATACGATCACGATGATGGAGAAAATGATGATGATGATCATTGTTATGATGGTGATGGTTATGACACGGCAAACCTTATATAAGTTAATAATGGCAGTACCTGACGAATAGTGTATTTTGTCTTTAGCTGTGCGGAATTTTGCCCCCTAACAATAGAACGTTTACCTCAGGCCTGAGTCTGATCTTGGAATTTCACCCTCTCCGTAACGCGCAACGCTTCTCTTGCTGCCTCTGACATGGATTTTGCTACTCATTTTCGAGACGCTGGGCTTACTAAACTCTGTTACGGATCAAGATACTAAGGGAATAGAGAGAATTTTTCTAAGTCCCTACAGCCCGTCATTGCAACGAAACGTGACGCTGTTCTTCGCATCTTCTCTTTTATTCAAAGTTGGTAAGAGAACCAGACTGACAAGCAAAACTCACGAAGCAAGCTATCTATTTTGTAGATGAATTGTAATGCTTTAAGACCCTCGCAATAAATTCCAGGTTGGTATCTTTATTCCAAATGGTTCAAATGGCTCTGAGCACTATGGGACTTAACATCTATGGTCATCAGTCCCCTAGAACTTAGAACTACTTAAACCTAACTACCCTAAGGACATCACACAACACCCAGCCATCACGAGGCAGAGAAAATCCCTGACCCCGCGGGAATCGAACCCAGGAACCCGGGCGTGGGAAGCGAGAAGGCTACCGCACGACCACGAGATGCGGGCTCTTTATTCCAAGCAACTAGTTAAAGGAGATCTTTCTATTTTGTGTCTACAACTGGCTTGCAAAAAAAACTTCTGCCTCTACATCCATAATCCATTATCATTTTGAAACAACTATCATTTTATCACTTCTCTGTTCCGCTCGCGAATGGCACGTAGGAAGAACGACTGCCGATAGACTTCCGGACGAGCTCAATTATCTTGTTTTTTCGTCGTGGTCATTTCGTGAGACTTATGTGGGGGGTGGTATTGTACTGCCCAATTCTTATTCAAACGCGTGCTCTCGGAATTTCAACAGCAACTTTGTGCGTAATTCACGCCTCCCGTGTAGCGACTGCCACTGTACTTTGTTCAGCACCTCCGTAAAACTCTCATGTATACTAAATAATCCCGTGACGATATGCGATGCTCTTCTTTGGATCTTCTCTGTTACAGATCACGATAGTAAGGGAACAGGAGAGAGAATTTTTCTAAGTCCCTACAGCCTGGCATTGCCCAGGCCCAAAGAAGTATCAGTACGAGGCAGCCGATAGGAGTAAACATTTCGACACGGTTAGTTGGTCACCAAAAGAATGAGATCAGTGGAAAAGTGTAAGACAAGTGCACACCAACATGCTTCCGTTACTTCCGCAACATTATGAAAGAAGTACTAGGTAGGACGCAACAACATCTATCAAGGATTTGACGGAAAGGTTATGATACTGAAATAAATTGATTAAGCCTCAACAGCAAAACTGAACATCACGACGACTCGTAATGAGCGAGACTGATTCGCTCATTACAGATGGCATCGTATAACAAAGCCACTTGTCGACGCTATATATACTCCACCCCACTAACGTGGAGGCAATCAATCAGTATGATCGGGTGCGTTCATGTCGTTCCTTCTCGGTTCTCTGATTATTATATTGCATCGTCTTGTGTGAGATTCTTCCAGTATTGGCTATACACTTGCTGTGTGGTGTGATGACCACCGATGCGTAGCAACAGATGAATGCGAACCAGCGACGCCACACTGATTTCTCAGCCTCCATCCTGAAGAAACAGTAAGGGGTTTCCAGCCCGGAAGTGGGCGACAAGTACAACTCTATCTCTTCTGTCAATCCTACTTGGTAAGAGTTTCAGACGTATAATGCTCAAGAATCGGTTGAATAACAGTTTTGCAAGTGACTTCTTCCGTGAATTAATTATATTTTCTCAAGATTCTTCCAATGAATCTCAGCCTGGTATCTGCTTTTCCTACAATTTGCTTTACGTGATCATTCCACTTATAGGTCGCTCCAGGCTCTTATCCCTAGCATCATGTACCCTTCCCTGCACCAGTCATCGATTGTCTGAAGGTCATTCTGCATTTCGGTACATTGTTCTGGCTGCACCCTGTTATATACGAGGTGCATTCAAGTTCTAAGGCCTCCGATTTTTTTTCTAATCAACTACTCACCCGAAATCGATGAAACAGGCGTTACTTCTAGACGTAATCGCCCAGCAGGCGTACACATTTTTCACAACGCTGACGCCATAATTACACGGCAGCGGCGAAGGCTTATTTAGGAGTCTGTTTTGACCACTGGAAAATCGCTGAGGCAATAGCAGCACGGCTGGTGAATGTGCGGCCACGGAGATTGTCTTTCATTGTTGGAAAAAGCCAAAATTCACTAGGAGCCAGGTCAGGTGAGTAGGGAGCATGAGGAATCCCTTCAAAGTTGTTATCACGAAGAAACTGTTGCGTAACGTTAGCTCGATGTGCGGGTGCGTTGTCTTGGTGAAACAGCACACGCGCAGCCCTTCCCGGACGTTTTTGTTGCAGTGCAGGAAGGAATTTGTTCTTCAAAACATTTTCGTAGGATGCACCTGTTACCGTAGTGCCCTTTGGAACGCAATGGGTAAGGATTACGCCCTCGCTGTCCCAGAACACGGACACCATCATTTTTTCAGCACTGGCGGTTACACGAAATTTGTTTGGTGGCGGTGAATCTGTGTGCTTCCGTTGAGCTGACTGGCGCTTTGTTTCTGGATTGAAAAATGGCATCCACGTCTCATCCATTGTCACAACGGACGAAAAGAAAGTCCCATTCGTGCTGTCGTTGTGCGTCAACATTGCTTGGCAACATGCCACACGGGCAGCCATGTGGTCGTCTGTCAGCATTCGTGGCACCCACCTGGATGAGACTTTTCGCATTTTCAGGTCGTCATGCAGGATTGTCTGCACAGAACCCACAGAAATGCCAACTCTGGAGGCGATCTGTTCAACAGTCATTCGACGATCCCTCAAAACAATTCTCTCCACTTTCTCGATCATGTTGTCAGACCGGCTTGTGCGAGCCCGAGGTTGTTTCGGTTTGTTGTCACACGATGTTCTGCCTTCATTAAACGTCGCACCCACGAACGCACTTTCGACACATCCATAACTCCATCACCACATGTCCCCTTCAACTGTCGATGAATTTCAGTTGGTTTCATACGACGCAAATTCAGAAAAAGAATGATTGCACGCTGTTCAAGTAAGGAAAACGTCGCCATTTTAAGTATTTAAAACAGTTCTCATTCTCGCCGCTGGCGGTAAAATTCCATCTGCCGTACGGTGCTGCCATCTCTGGGACTTATTGACAATGAACGCGGCCTCATTTTAAAACAATGCGCATGTTTCTATCTCTTTCCAGTCTGGAGAAAAAAAATCGGAGGCCTTAGAACTTGAATGCACCTCGTACATCAGCAACGTCCACAAACAGTCTCACAGAGCTTCTGATGTTATCTGCTACATCATTCATATACGGTGTATTAAAAAAAATTCTACATTTTGAGAGTTGGTAGTACGAACCAAAACTAGATAATACTGTCCACGAAGCACGAATTTAAAATGCATACGTTAAAAGCTGTGATTACTTGTTGCTCTTCGCTACTGCGGAGCGCGTTTCCTCTAGTGCAAGCTCTTTGCTATTACTAACGACCTACAGAATGCAGTAAACAAATGAGGACACATTCTTCTGTTAGAGGCCATGGATACAGCTTACAATAAACATCTGTTTACTGTAAATCGCATTCACAGTTCAGGTTAAGTGCTATCATAAGTTCAAGATTCCTTTTATGATGTACTAAAGTTGTATTTAATAAAATGTTACAAATGAACAAAATGGATCAGGAAATATACTCCTTTCTTCTACATACATCTCGCGGACGGAATGAGGTGGCGCCCTACGAAGGGTGGCGGGGGATGACGGTTCAGTTCTCCGTCCGGCTATATAGCTGTAGGTTTTCCGTTGGCTCTCTAAAACCAATTAAGATAAATACTGGGTAGTTACTTCGAAAAGGACACAACAGATTTCCCTTACAAATCTAAGATTATAATATGTCTGTAATGAGCACGTCGTCTACAAGACGTTGAACTCTAGTTATTGTGACCAGACGAAACTGCTTTCGTCCGGCCATATCTGTGAGTTCTGTTATTGCTCTGGAAGACGGATCATCGAACAACACGTGAAAGATCGCTTCACTTCATTATATAAATGAATAAAATAGCTACCTGACTTTGACACAGTCGTCTTGCCACAGGAATGCTTGATAATTTAAAACTGTCATTGAACAGTGTTGTGTCTAGACAAGACAGCCTAGACACAATGAGAGGAAGCCGAAAGGCACGCGCTTAAACTCACGCAGGCTGGCGCGAGGTCTGAAACAGGATACGTAATGAATGCTATAAAGAAAAGTACGTAGCTTCTGGAATACTTAACTTTAATCCACATTTATAGAACATCGCTCTTGATGATACATGAATAGAATCTCAATATCTGTACTGGTAATGGCGCCTTGCTAGGTCGTAGCAAATGTAGCTGAAGGCTATGCTGCTATCGTCTCGGCAAATAAGAGCGTAATTCTCAGTGAACCATGGCTAGCAACGTCGGCTGTACAACTGGGGCGAGTGCTAGTACGTCTCTCTAGACCTGCCGTGTGATGGCGCTCGGTCTGCAATTACTGACAGTGGCGACACGCGGGTCCGTCGTATACTAGCGGACCGCGGCCGATTTAAAAGCTACCACCTAGCAATTGTGGTGTCTGGCGGTGACACCACAAACAGCAAACCATCGCTTCATGCACAGGTTAACAAACTGTTCTCTTGCAGCATTTACGAAAGTGAATTTCATCTTACAATTTAACTGTCACTGTCCTGCGCGATGATATCAACTGCTGTAGCCGAAGTCCCGCATGCTCTCTTGCATGTTCGACACTATATTGACCTTAGCATGAGGACGCTGCTGTGCTGAGAGGAAGGCGTGATCTTCTGGAGTCTCCTCCATTGGCTGTGGCGGATTGCACCGAGCCGTCCCTAATGTCTGTGGTATCCACTCGCGTTGTCGACTTTGCTGTGACACGGCTATCTCTGGACGATTCCACACTAATCTTCCTCCCTTACATCTTGTGGAATGACAGTGACGGGGAAATCATGGAAATTCGAACTCATGCGGGGACTTGCCGATAGTTGAACCATCAACGGGGTAGATGACAGTGGTATCTGAATTACCCTCCAACACACGCCGAAAGACTAAGTTACGAATGTTCTATGTGAACAATTTGAGTTACAAAGTGGTGGAGTGAGGACTTGTTGCGGAATGTGTGTAGTCCTAAATTATAGCGTTGAGGGAACAGCAAGTTTAGTGCTCGCCTGTACTGCATAGGAAATTTCCGGCGGTCTCTACAGGGTGTTAAAAAAAGGTACGGCCAAACTTTCAGGAAACATTCCCCACACACAAAGAAAGAAAATATGTTACGTGGACATGAGTCCGGAAACGCTTACTTTCCATGTTAGAGCTCATTTTATTACTTATCTTCAGATCACATTAATCTTGGAATGGAAACACACAGCAACAGAACGTACCAGCGTGACTTCAAACACTTTGTTACAGAAAATGTTCAAAATGTCCTCCGTTAGCGAGGATACATGCATCCACCCTCCGTCGCATGGAATCCCTGATGCGCTGATGGAGCCCTGGAGAATGGCGTATTCTATCACAGCCGTCCACAATACGAGCACGAAGAATCTCTACATTTGGTATCGGGGTTGCGCAGACAAGAGCTTTCAAATGCCCCCATAAATGAAAGTCAAGAGGGTTGAGGTCAGGAGAGCGCGGAGGCCATGGACTTGGTCCGCCTCTACCGATCCATCGGTCACCGAATCTGTTGCTGAGAAGCGTACGAACATTTCGACTGAAATGTGCAGGAGCTCCATCGTGCATGAACGACATATTGTGTCGTACTTGTAAAGGCACATGTTCTAGCAGCACAGGTGGAGTATCCCGTGTGAAATCATGATAACGTGCTCCATTGAGCGTAGGTAGAAGAACATGGGGCCCAATCAAGACATCATCAACAATGCCTGCCCAAACGTTCACAGAAAATCTGTTGATGACGTGGTTGCACAATTGCGTGCGGAGTCTCGTCAGCCCACACATGTGGATTGCGAAAATTTACAATTTGATCACGTTGGAATGAAGCCTCATCCGTAAAGAGAACATTTGCACTGAAATGAGGATTGACACATTGTTGGATGAACCATTCGCAGAAGTGTTCCCGTGGAGGCCAATCAGCTGCTGATAGTGCCTGCACACGCTGTACATGGTACGGAAACAACTGGTTCTCCCGTAGCACTCTCCATACAGTGACGTGGTCAACGTTACCTTGTACAGCAGCACTTCTCTGACGCTGACATTAGGGTTATCGTCAACTGCACGAAGAATTGCTTCGTCCATTGCAGGTGTCCTCGTCGTTCTAAGTCTCCCCCAGTCGCGAGTCATAGGCTGGGATATTCCGTGCTCCCTAAGATGCCGATCAATTGCTTCGAACGTCTTCCTGTCGGGACACCTTCGTTCTGGAAATCTGTCTCGATACAAACGTACCGCGCCACGGCTATTGCCCCGTGCTAATCCATACATCAAATGGGCATCTGCCAACTCCGCATTTGTAAACATTGCACTGACTGCAAAACCACGTTCGTGATGAACACTAACCTGCTGATACTACGTACTGATGTGCTTAATGCTAGTACTTTAGAGCAGTGAGTCGCATGTCAACGCAAGCACCGAAGTCAACATTACGTTCCTTCAATTGGGCCAACTGGCGGTGAATCGAGGAAGTACAGTACGTACTGACGAAACTAAAACGAGCTCTAACATAGAAACTAAGCGTTTCCGGACACATGTCTACATAACATCTTTTCTTTATTTGTGTGTGAGGAACGTTTCCTAAAAGTTTGGCCGTACCTTTTTGTAACACCCTGTGTGGACGGAGGAGGCCAGGGGTTGCGAGATACCTCAGTTGTGCTGTTTTGTGTATGAGATCGATTTTTTGCTGTGCTGGAGGCGTTCAAACGAGGACTGGCATTTTTATTTGCGTGGGAAAATGAAGAATGAAAGCTGTCTTGACTACCTATCCTCACGCATTATCGGGGAATACTATGTGGCCTCATAGTAATTATATCTAAGTAATTTTGTGACCGTTCTGAGCGGAATTTGCTCCCGTTATTTAAAAAATACAGCAATATGATGCATGCGTTCGCTTTATAATTTATGCTACTCGATATTTTGGATTTCTTTCAACTATCTTTTGGAGAAACAGTCCCCTTTGCTTTTGAAACCATGATAAAGAGTACCGGTTATAATGATACGACCTTGTGCGGTTCCGTCACCACTGCAACTTCGTCTGATACTTGATACAATTTGACTGTGAATTACATTGCTAAACTGGTTAAGATCAGCAGGTTTGCCTCATTTGCGGAACAATATGGCAAAGACAGTCATAAAATCAGTGACTAATTGTATCTGTCGCCCAGCAGCCAACGATGCTGTTTAAACAGACACTGAACAATATCGGTAAATAGCTGGTCTCCGAGCTGGCAGTTATAGTTGAAATTAATGTTTGCCGACATTAATAGAACACAGGATTCTTTCCCAGGTAATTTTGGAGTAAACGCTTTATGAACAAACAGTATATATCCATAAGACACAAAAATAATCGTTTGTACTATAGATACCCGTCGCTGAAGTATCAAAGAAGAAAAAGAGTTGTAGCATTTCCCAGTATTAAACAGTTTTTTCATTGGTTAAAATTTCGTAATAGGCACAACTGAAATAATCTTCTTGTTGGATATAATGTTATCCAGCTACATGTTACCTTGTGCCTCGCGAAGTTGCTCACCATGTCTCCACGATGTCCGTGTAACTAGTAAAACCAAACAATAAGGTTTGTAGGTTCCGTTAAACAATAATATTATTGAAACTCCCTGGCAGATTAAAACTGTGTGTCGGATCGAGATTCGAACTCAGGACCTTTCCCTTTCGCGGACAAGTGCTCTACTGACTGAGCTGTCCAACCACGACTCACCACCCGTTCTCACAGCTACACTTCCGCCAGCACCTCGTCTCCTACCTTTCAAACTTCATCGAAGGTCTCTTGCGAACCTTGCAAGACTAGCTCTCCAGGAAGAAATAGCGACAGCCTGGAGAACGTTCCCAGAATTAAATTTTCACTCTGCAGTGGAATGCCGGCTAGTATGAAACTTCCTGATAGATTAAAACTGTGTGCCGTACCGAGACTCGAACTCGGGACCTTTGCCTTTCGCGGCCAAGTGCTCTACCGACTGAAAGGCAGAAGTCCCAAGGTCGAATCTGGGTCGGACACACAGTTTTAATCTTCCAGGAAGTTTCATATCAGCGCACACTCCGCTGCAGAGTGAAAGTTTCGTTCTGAAATAGTATTATTATAATAAACTCGTTAGGTTAATTACATATAATACCATAAATCGGCGGCAATGTTTTCTGTGAAACTGTACAACTTCTGTACCACTACAGTCTTCGATCTGACTGGTGATTAGTGAACGTGTCCGTTCCTTCATCTCTCCGCCTTCACTTCATGCATCCATTCCAAGGGAACTGACTGAGCTTAGTGGCGGAATGCCTAAGGGGGGTAGGACGTCAAACGGGCCGACTTGGAGCAGGAGAGGCATCATAGGACATTTTAATTTCCACTGTCTATACTTTTACAAGTAAATTCATGAGACTTTGTCAGCGTGACCAGGCAGGATTCAGGATTGACACTCATAACAGCGGAAGTTCAAAAACATAACAAAATAAATTTTTTTACGCGTGAAATTTCATCATTTTTTCACTTATTATTGGCTGCATTTGTTACTATACGTACAGTTTTCTTCATAAGTAAGAGAGACTGTTCGATGAATTTTGCACAGTATACAAACCATACTTACAGGTGTCTGAAACTCTAGAATCTGTGTAATTTATGAAAAAATGAATGAGCTCTTACGTTTTAAGCTTTATGTTTAGAAAAAAATATTTTGTAGTTAAGTACCTCAATTTTTACCATAGTTTTTAATATATTTGGAAAATTCTAGAGTTTCATACACCTGTAAGTGTGGTTTGTATGCGGTGTAAAATTCATCAAAGAATCTCTCTTACTTCTGAAGAAAAATGTACCTATAGCAACAAATGCAGCCAATAGTAAGTGAAAAAATGATGAAATTTCACAAGTAAAAAAAAATTATTTTGTTGTGTTTTTGAACTTCCACTGCTATGAGTGTGAATCCTGAATCCTTCCTGGTCATGCTGACAAAGTTTTATGAATTTATTTGTAAAAGTATAGACAGTACAAATGAAAATGTCCTGTGGTGCCTCTCCTGCTCCAAGTCGGCCCGTTTGACGTCCTACCCCCCTTAACGCACTTGATTCACATTCTGAATGAGCGGGGTTCAAACCCACCATCTAGCTACCCCGATATAGGTTTTCAGTGGCTTTATTAATTCGTGTAGCGAACTAGACGGCGCAACGACAAGGCACTGGATTCGTAATCGAGAGGACGGCAGTTTAAATCCCAGTCCCACCGTCGACAATTAGGTCTTCGTTGTTTCTAAATCACTTCAGGAAAATTCCGGAATGGATCCTTCGGAAAGGACACGGCCATTTTCTTCGCCACCGTGACCAAATCGAACTTAACTACGCCTCTAATGAGCTCGTCGACGACTAGACTTTGAACAACTGACTGCCGTAATTAGAATCCACGACAGGAGTGCAACTCGGTGTCATTGTCTGGAAGAGTACCACTGCTTTGTGCGTTGGTTCGCCGTACCACCGGATCGCTGTGATATCGCAGCACCAGCGGCAGAGACAGGGTTTATTACGAAGCCGCCGCGTATCGATTCGTGCGCTGTTTCATTGTGCGTTTAATCCGACGGCAGGATAAAGAGAACCATCCCCCGCCCCGTCCCGGACTCCGTGGTACGTGCGCAAGCTGGCGCATACAAACACACTTTTACCAGCTTGTACGGAGGGGTGCGAGGTGCCCGTACGGTAGATCGCTCAGTCAGAGGTATTTAACAGGGCGCAGCACTTCAAAAGCACAGACCTCTCATTGTCAGGAGACGCCTGCACAGATTCATTTTCCACAGTAAAAAAAAAAGAGTTATGCCGACATTTCCTTTCAGTCGCGGTCTTCTGTAGTGAAGCACTGTGGACAACGGAGGATGTGGAGAGAGCGGATTTGTTTTGGAAAATCGGCAAAAACATTTGTATCGCAGTATGTTAGAGAGCGAATAAACGTGAAACTTCCCCACTGACAAACTGTTTAACTAAGCAGGTAACGGGGAAACACGACGTGATACACTTTGACTTTGGGAGGACGACGTTTCAAACCCGCGTCTGGCCATCGTGATTTAGGTTTTTCCTGATGTCCCTTAAGGGTGGTAGGACGCCAAACGGGCCGTCGTGGAGCAGGAGAGACATCACAGGACATTTTAATTTCCACTGTCTGTACTTTTACGAATAAATTCATTAAACTTTGTCAGCATGACCAGGAAGGATTCAGGCTTCACAATCATAGCAGTGGAAGTTCAAAGAAAATAACAAAATAATTTATTTTTTTACATTTGTATTTCACCTTTTTTTGTAAATGCTGAAACCTTTCTGGTCATTCTGACAAAGTTTTATGAATTTATTTTTAAAAGTATAGACAGTGGAAGTTAAAAATTCCTGTGGTGTCTCTCCTGCTCCAAGTCGTCCCGTTTGACGTCCTACCGCCCTTAATCGCTTCAGGCAAATATCAGGATCATTCCTTTGAAAGAGCACGGCCGATTTCCTTCCCCATCCTTCCCTAATTCGAGTTTGAGCTCCGTCTCTAATGACCTCGTTGTCGACGGGACGTTAGACACTAATGTCCTCCGCCGCCACTTTTGACTTCGATGCTGACTTTTAGATATAAATTCTATGGTTCTAGAAACATCACTATTTTGCCTGTGAAACAACTATTTTCTGAAGGGACTTAATTGCCAGTAAAGTACTACGTTGTGAATTCTGTTACGAATCCTACTTCTTACATCTGCTGTTGTCCTGTAGATCTGTTTGTTCTTCTCTCACGTCATCTATCTCCTCGTGTTCGACAGTTTATATCTGTTCGAGTAACTGGGTGTGGTCCATTTGAGCGCTTACAAATATGTCGATGCTTTGCAAGAGGCTATGGGTGCACTACCCTCTCACATGAAATGAGTCCCAATTAATAGACAAGCGGTACTGTGTTACCAATTCCAGGAAACATATGCCGTTCAGCTACACCGGACACACGCCGGTGTCGGTTTACTAGTCTCACAGCTTTGTGATTTCAATCAACATGATTAAGAAAAATAATGAATGGTATGAAAAAATACACAACTGAATTATATCCCACAATCTGTTATTGGGCTTTTAGGGATTACTGAAAGCAATAACGGAGCACTGGAAATTACATTCACTAGCTACATATATAATTTAATCCGCTTGATTGTTTTTAACAGTATAAACCATTAAATTGAAAATAGCGATGCCGCTAACTAGTGTAAACGCTGGAAGAAATAACTACTTTATCTCTGTACCTTCATTGCAGTATGAAGTTATCGTTCATTTCACTGAAGTAGTGTTCACACGACATTCTGAATAGCCCAGGTTAGGCGGAACTTTTCCGAACTGCAATTGCGGTACAGGATTCTGGATCGACGCATTTACTGCGTCAGCTTACTTTCTTACCTGCGCGCGTTGTAGTGGATCGCATATTTTAATAAACTGATTAACTCTTCCATTCCCACAACAGGGATAAAACATCTGTGCTAAACTCTGTCCTAAACTTGACATTTAATGTGAGCTAAGCAGCAAATCATCTGTATTCATAGCTGAGTTGTCAGTGCGGTTGACTGTCACGCCAAGGGTCCGGGTTCGGTTCCCCGTAACGCTAGGGTTTTTTCCTTCGTTGGGAAGACTGGTATGCGGTGCCCTCAGCTGGATGAGGTCATCTGACGGCTGTTTGCCCGAGTAGTAGGGGTTCCAGAGTCAACAAACCTGGCAATGACCGGGAGAACGGTGTGCTGACGACATGCCCCTCGATACCACGTTCAGTAACAACATTGGCAGAGGATGACACGGCGGTCGGTCGGGCCCATATGGTCCGTCTAGAGCCAAAACGCGAAACTTTACCTACCAAACAGCAGGTCAAATAAATACAGGTCAAGTATTTGATAATTAACTACAAAATTATAACTTTAAGCGGTCATAAGTTTAGGATTTATTGTTTAATGTGATTTTCACTTTTATGCATGTTTTTCTCTTACACGTAGGAGAATACGGTTATGATTTATGTTCTCTACACCGATTGCGACTCTGTCTGCACTGATGTCTCGCAGTGCCAACATCATTTACTAAAATTTCGAGATTCTTCCTTTGAGCGGATGAGTGCGGCGCCCTCGAGTTGCAGGAGGGTCTTGGAGACGAGCACATCAGTCTCCCGTATCGATCGTCTAGTCAAGATATTTTTTGAGATTCTCCAGAATGCCACAAAGCGAGGTTTGAACAACTCTTAACAGCGTTCTTAAAGATTTCCTGGGATTTTAAATGTGGGAAGCTGAGCCATTTCTCCATATCCATGAAAGGGTGAAATTGCTTGGAGAAAAGTCTGGAGTTTTGAGTCCCAAAAAAAGTACCACAATCTGAGAATTTGGTAACGCTTGTGGTCTGTTTCGAGACCCATATGATCCAACGTCATTGACCTGTTTTTTCTTCGTTGTAGTATAGGAAAATAGAATCCAGAAAGGAAGTCAACAGAAGCAATCATCTTTTAGTCCTGTGGTTCTCGTAACAGGGGTATTGGAGCACGACGGGCAGAGAACTTGCAGTACCAAAATTCTGGGTCACAGGGTCAAGCAGGAGCTCTGGGAAATTTGGAGTTTTGTTATCCGGAAGCTCTATTGTCATCATAAACTTTCCTCCTTGGACGCTTAAGTAACGGCATATCGCTCATCACATTTGTTTTGTATAGAGCGAAACTCTTCCTTTGTAAATCAGCAGGTTTGAAATTTGTTGCTAAAGGCGTTTTGCAGGATACATTACGCATTTTCCATGACTTTGTTTTTAAACATTCATTCCAAATGGCTGCTGTAGGTGAAAGAGAAGTAGCGTATGACTTTCCTGGTATAGCAGTTCCCAGCAGACTGGCCTGAGGCGTGAGTTAGTTTTACTACTTTTCCTCCCCCATCTCCCCCAACTTTCCATGTTAAACACAAACGATTAGTTTCTATGTAGACCCTACGAACTGCCTGACGACTGGTATTTTTGCCACCACATTTGCCCTTTCTCCGCGTTACACTAGGCGTCGCCAAAATATGCTCTGGTTTCCTCGACCACTCCACTGCTCGGAGCCATGCACTAGTTTCGCGCTGCTCCAGTGCTGTATGACTGCTACCTTCTTCTCACTCCGACAGCTCCCCCCCCCCCCCCCCCCCACATCCCTTCACCCCTGACCTCCGAGTGCAAAGCATGACTGCTGCCAGAGTGCCTTTTGCCCATGCCTGCGTTAGAACATGCTGCATGCCACAAGACCATCAAACGCACTATAATGATTTAAGGAGCACTAATTATTATAAATACTGCTTGAAGCACTGGCTTCAAATTCGCCACGTTTCACCGCTATAGTCTGATAGTCCATATGCTCTTACTTTGTTCATTAAACGACTGTGGGGAACTGTATCGAACGCCTTGCGGAAGTCAAGAAACACGGCATCTACCTGTGAACCCGTGTCTACGGCCCTCTGAGTCTCGTGGACGAATAGCGCGAGCTGGGTTTCACATGACCGTCTTTTTCGAAACCCATGCTGATTCCTACAGAGTAGATTTCTAGTCTCCAGAAAAGTCATTATACTCGAACACAATACGTGTTCCAAAATTCTACAACTGATCTACGTTAGAGATATAGGTTTATAGTTCTGCACATCTGTTCGACGTCCCTTCTTGAAAACGAGGATGACCTATGCCTTTTTCCAATCCTTTGGAACGCTACGCTCTTCTAGAGACCTACGGTACACCGCTGCAAGAAGGGGGGCAAGTTCCTTCGCGTACTCTGTGTAAAATTGAACTGGTATCCCATCAGGTCCAGAGGCCTTTCCTCTTTTGAGCGATTTTAATTGTTTCTCTGTCCCTCTGTCGTCTATTTCGATATCACCCATTTTGTCATCTGTGCGACAATCTAGAGAAGGAACTACAGTGCAATCTTCCTCTGTGAAACAACTTTGGAAAAAAACATTTAGTATTTCGGCCTTTAGTCTGTCATCCTCTGTTTCAGTACCATTTTGGTCACAGAGTGTCTGGACATTTTGTTTTGATCCACCTACCGCTTTGACGTAAGACCAAAATTTCTTAGGATTTTCTGCCAAGTCAGTACATAGAACTTTACTTTCGAATTCATTGAACGCCTCTCGCATAGCCCTCCTCACACTACATTTCGCTTCGCGTAATTTTTGTTTGGCTGCAAGGCTTTGGCTATGTTTATGTTTGCTGTGAAGTTCCCTTTGCTTCCGCAGCAGTTTTCTAACTCGGTTGTTGTACCACGGTGGCTCTTTTCCATCTCTTACGATCTTGCTTGGCACATACTCATCTAACGCATTATGTACGACGGTTTTGAACTTTGTCCACTGATCCTCAACACTATCTGTACTTGAGACAAAACTTTTGTGTTGAGCCAACAGGTACTCCATGTTAACACAGCCCACGCAATTAGGGAGCCGCCACCAGGTTGCACAGTGCCTTGTTGACAACTTGATCCATCTCTTCTTGGAGTCAGCACCACACTCGAACCCTACTATCAGTTCTTACGAATGAAAGCGGGATTTATCTGGCGAGACCACTGTTTTTAAGTCGCCTAGGGTCAAACCGATACGGTCACGAGCCCAGGAGAGGCGCTAGATGCGATGTCGTGATGTCAGCAAAGGCACTCGTGTCGGTCGTTTGCTGCCATAGCCCATTAACGATTTCTGCGGTTATTTCACGCGGTGTTGCTTGTCAGTTCGCACTGACAACTCTATGGACAGTCCGCTGCTCTTTGTCACTGCGTTGACGGTGGTGAGAGGTAATGCCTGAAATTTGGCATTCCCAGCATGCTCTTGATACTGTGGCTCTCGCAATATTAAGTTTCCCAACAATCTGAAATGGAAACGTCCCAAACGTCTAGCTCCAACAAACATCCCGCGTTAAAAGTGTGTCAATTCCCGCTGTGCGGCCATAATCAAGTCAGATATCTTTTCATATCATCCCGGGTTCGATTCCCGGCGGGGTCAGGGATTTTCTCTGCCTCGTGATGGCTGGGTGTTGTGTGCTGTCCTTAGGTTAGTTAGGTTTAAGTAGTTCTAAGTTCTAGGGGACTGATGACCATAGATGTTAAGTCCCATAGTACTCACTGCCATTTGAACCATTTTTTTTTCATATAACCTGAGTACGAAGAACACCTCTGGCAGTATAGTGTCCTTTCATACCTTGTGTGCGCGATACTAGCGTCATCAGCGTATTTGCGTATCGGTGTTCCACGACTTTTGTCACCTGAGTGTACATTCGTATGTAATATTGAGAAAATATTTGTCTAGCTGTGCAGCTCGTCCCATCCGCCCCCGAAGCCATGAAATGATTTTATTTTACGACAGCTGTTGCTGAGATTATCCGAAGCGGCGAGGTACGGCTCTGTTATGCTGCGTCAGTGTCGGAATCTGCATACTGGTAGAGGTGGTGTAAGGAGCTTGCTTGTCGCGTTGGCGAATGTAGGCCCGCGGCTACAGAGTCCCCCCAGATTGGATGCCGAAGGGATAGCTGGGAAAGCTGGACCCGGCGGCTGCTCAATATTCATGGAAACAGAGGCATGCAGGCGGCAGTGCAGATTGTGGCGGTTAACTACCGGTGCTCCGGCTCGCGGCTACTCGCCGGATTGGCCTGCTTCACACCCGCACTCTTATGATGTCTTTGCGTACCGCGAGAATAGGTCAGTTGTGTACATTGCGAGTCATCACTTGGACTAACCCACTCTGCTGGCTTTTAAAATACAATTTTCTCCATAAGTAATCGCTTTTTGGTTTGAATGAATCGGTGATTATGGTGTACTCGAGCTCTTCGCGACGTTGCCCGATCCAACTACGACTTTTCGACTGCCCCATTTTGGATGGCTAAGTGTTAATTTTGCCAAATAGACTCTGGAAGAGAAAGAAGACTTTACGATCTCTGGAGGAAAAAGTGAGAAAGTCGTAGTAGGTAGGATCACATGCGGCCTTTCTGAAGTAGAAGAAGAAGAAAGGAAAAAAAACCGCTGCTAACTCCAAAAATATAATCCTTGAGACCCAAAATAGAACCTGAAAAGCTATTTTTGGAGTACAACTCTTATTGGTAAGACTGGATAAGACATTTCTGAATCGAGCAGATGCTTCTGAAATTTAATGTTACAGAATATTCTTGAATATGGCATGGCCAGATCAGGTAAGGAATCAAGACTCCAGCAACGAGAAAAACTGCTTAATTAATTTTGTGGCCAGACGAAACTACGATCGTCCAGCCAAAAATGTGGATTCTTTGATAGTTCGCTGAGGTGGCACATTAAACTAGAAAACATGAAATATTTGTGTACTTTGTTACATAAAAGAATAAAAGGTTTCCTTAACTTTGACGAAGATCTTTGCCACAGGATTTCTTGATAAGCTACAACTGCTATTGTATATTGAGGCATTACTTGATGCACAGATTAGGAAACTGTTCTCTTGCACTATGATGTTCCATATTTAACTCACTGGATCCAATAGAAACCTTAACTATCACACTAGTCGTGTCCTATGATGCTGACTTCTTCAGCTGAGGTCGCGAATCCGGCCAGAGCTCATGTTAGCCCTAAACTATATTGACCTCAGCGTGAGGGCGCTGCTGTGCTGAGAGGGGAGGTGTGGTCCTTAGCAGCGCCTCCTATTCGTCATCGCGGATTGCAGCGAGCCCTCGCTAAAGTCTCTCGAATCGATTTGCGGTGCCCAGTTTGGTGTGGCAACGGGATCACTGCACGATACCACAATGAAAAACAAAGTGTATCGAGAACAATATAATAGTTACGCGCACATTACTGAAAACAGAAGTTGAAGGGACGACAGAAGGAAATCTGCCACCTGGTGAGTATGCTGATCACTAGACTCTTGCGGCCTCCGTACGCGATCAAACAAATAAATTTAAATACGTCTGTCAGATATTTGACCGTCAACGGCTCAGTTACATGTGTTTGTCGAATATAGAGCGTTATGATGTACTTGGGAGAAATGACGGCACCTTTGTTAAGTAGTCGGACGATGTTTATGACAGTTTTTTCGCCCTTCAGCCGAGATTCATTACAATTTATCTCACTGTATAGTGATTTTTCACAGCTATGGGAACTACGATCAAGAATAATAACAAAATAGCACTGGAAATCACTAAAAAGATGAAGGATTTGCGTCTTTTCCAACCATATATTACGTAGGACGAGGTTAAGAAGGAAGTAAATATCCTACGTACAACATACACTTAAGAGCCAAAAAGCTGGTACACCTGCCTAACATCGTGTAGGCGAGCACGCAAAAGTTCCGCAACACGAAGTGGCATGGACTCGACTAATGTCTGAAGTAGTGCTGGAGGGCATTGACACCATGAATCCTGCAGGGCTCTCCATTAATCCGTAATAGTACGAGG
Organism: Schistocerca cancellata; assembly: GCF_023864275.1. NCBI lineage: Eukaryota > Metazoa > Arthropoda > Insecta > Orthoptera > Acrididae > Schistocerca > Schistocerca cancellata. The sequence continues at coordinate 155,303,851 of NC_064631.1, forward strand.
GGGTGGGGATCTCTTCTGAACAGCACGTTGCAAGGCATCTCAGATACGCTCAATAATAATCATGTCTGTGGAGTTTGGTGGCCAGCGAAGGTGTTTAAACTAACGAGAGTGTTCCTGGAGCCACTCTGTTGCAATTCTGGACGTGTGTGGTGTCTCATTGTCCTGCTGGAATTGCCAAAGTAAGACGAAATGCACAATGGACACGAATGGATGCAGGTGATCAGACGGGATGCTTACGTACGTTTCACCTGTCAGAGTCGTATATAAACGTATCAGTCGTTCCATAACTCACCAACTGCACACGTCCCGCATCATTACAGAGTCTCCACAAGCTTGAACAGTCCCCTCTTGACCTGCAGGGCCATGGATTCATGAAGTTGTCTCCATAGCCGTACACGTCCATCCGTTCGATACAATTTGAAACGACTCTCGTCCGACCAGGCAACATGCTTACAGTCATTAACATTCCAGTGTCGGTACTGACGGGCCCAGTCGAGGCGTAAAGTTTTGTGTCGTGCAGTCATCAAGGGTACACGAAATCCCATATCGATGATGTTTCGTTGAATAGTTTTTCGTTGAATACTTTTTCCTTGAATGGTATTGCGGAAGTATTGCACTTCTGTCACGCTGAACGATTCTCTTCAGTCGTCGTTGGTTCCGTTCTTGCAGGATCTTTTTCCGGCCGCAGCTATGTCAGAGATTTGATGTTATACCGGATTCCTGATATTCACGGTACAATGCTGAAATGGTCGTACGGGAAAATCACCACTTCATAGCTACCTCGGAGACGCTATGTCCCATCGCTCGTGCGCCAACTGTAACACCACGTTCAAACTCAAACCCTGACAAACAGCAATTGGAGCAGCAGTAACCTATCTAACAGCTGCGCCAGATACTTGTCTTATATAGGCGTTGCCGACCGCTGCGCTTTATTCTGCCCGTTTACATATGTCTGTATTTGAATACGCCCAGTTTCTTTGGCGCTTTAGTGTACAAGCGAGTGTGCAGCAGAATAAAAATAGAAAATCTAAACTTTCTTTTTATTCCATGGACAATTTACACCGAGGTGACGAAAGTCGTGGGATAGCGATATGTAGTTAAGGCATATGTTTGGTACTAGTACACTTATTTTACCTGTGCTAGTCTGCTTTTTGTGTCCTTGGTTCATCCGTCATAAGTTACTTTGCATCCAATGTAGCAGAATTCATTAACTTCGTCTACTTCGTGATCATAAATTTTGATGAGTTATTCTAATTCATTTTGATTTCTGCTACTTTTCATTACTTTTGTATTTTTCTGGTTTATTCTCAATTCAAATTCTGTACTCGTCAGACTGTTCATTCCATTAAACAGATTCTGCAGTCCTCCTTCACCTTCATTGACGGTAGCAGTGTCATCAGCAAATTTTATCATTGATGTCCTTTCACTCTGAATTTTAATCCCACCCTTGACATACTTTTTATTTCCGTCATTGCTTCTTCGATGTATGGATTGAACAGTAGGGCGGAAAGGGTGCGTCTCTGTCTTATGCTGTTTTTAAGCCGAGTACTTCGCTCTTCGTCTTCAAATTTTATTGACCTCTCTTGTTTCTTATATATATTATTATATAATAACCGTCTTTCTCTATTGCTTACCCCTATTTTTCTCAGAATGTCGAACATCTTTACACTGTCGAACGCTTTTTCGAGGACGGCAAATCCTATGAACGTGTCTTGATTTTTATTCAGTCGTGTTTGCATTATCAGGTGCAACATTACGCACGCCCGTGATAGTGGCTAGATTGGATTGTGTAAAACTTGATTTCTGCTACTTCTCATTACGTTTGTCTTTTTCGGATTTTTCTCAATTCAGATTCTGTACTCGTCAGACTGGTCATTCCATTAAACAGATTCTGTAATTCTTCTTCGCCTTCACTGAGGGTAGCAATGTCCTCAGCGAATTTTATAATTGTACGCTCGGTGATGACTGCGCAGTCGAGCTCCCCACATCATCAACATCATCATCAGGAATACTTCTCTGGTGCCTTTACCTTTCCAAAAATGAAACTAATCGTCATCTGTGAGATCCTTAATTTTCTCTTTCATTCTCTTTTGTATTATTCTTGTGAGCAACTTGGATGCATGGGCTGTTAAACTGGTTGTGTGCAAGATCTCGCAGTTTCCTGATATCTCTGGAATTCTGTGGATGATATTTTTCCGAAAGTCTGATAGGATGCAGCCTTCCGCACAGATTCTATGCACCGGTTTGAATACTCAGTCAGTGAGTCTTAATGTGTTTTTATATCTATGTTCTCTATCTCTGTCTCTCTCTCTCTCTCTCTCTCTGTGTGTGTGCCTGCGTTTCACAGTGGAATTCGGTTCATACCGTTCATTTTAATTTTGTTGTTGTGGTCTTCAGTCCTCAGACTGGTTCGATGCAGCTCTCCATGCCAATGTATCCTGTGCAAGTTTCTTCATCTCCCAGTACCTACTGCAACCTACATCCTACTGAATCTGCTTAGTGTATTCATCTCTTGGTATCCCTCTAGGATTTTTACCCTCCACGCTGCCCTCCAATGCTAAATTTATGATCCCTTGATGCCTCAGGACATGTCCTACCAACCGATCCCTTGTTCTAGTCAAGTCGTGCCACAAACTTCTCTTCTCCCCAATCCTGTTCAATATCTCCTCATTAGTTACGTGATCTACCCACCTAATCTTCAACATTCTTCTGTAGCACCACATTTCGAAAGCTTCTATTCTCTTCTTGTCCAAACTATTTATTGTCCATGTTTCACTTCCATATATGGCTACACTCCATACAAATACTTTCAGAAAAGACTTCCTGACACTTAAATCTATACTCGATGTTAACAAATTTCTCTTCTTCAGAAACGATTTCCTTGCCATTGCCAGTCTACATTTTATATCCTCTCTACTTCGACCATCATCAGTTATTTTGCTCCCCAAATAGCAGAACTCCTTTACTACTTTAAGTGTCTCATTTCCTAATCTAATTTCCTCAGCATCACCCGACTTAATTCGGCTACATTCCATTATCCTCGTTTTCCTTTTGTTGATGTTCATCTTATACCCTCCTTTCAAGACACTGTCCATTCCGTTCAACTGCTCTTCCAAGTCCTTTGCTGACTCTGACAGAATTACAATGTCATCGGCGAACCTCAAAGTTTTTATTTCTTCTCCCTGAATTTTAATACCTACTCCAAATTTTTCTTTTGCTTCCTTTACTGCTTGCTCAATATACAGATAGATAACATCGGGGAGAGGCTACAACCCTGTCTCACTCCCTTCGCAACCACTGCTTCCCTTTCATGCCCCTCGACTCTTATAACTGCCATCTGGTTTCTGTACAAATTGTAAATAGCCTTTCGCTCCCTGTATTTTACCCCTGCCACCTTTAGAATTTGAAAGAGAGTATTCCAGTCAACATTGTCAAATGCTTTCTCTAAGTATACAAATGCTAGAAACGTAGGTTTGCCTTTCCTTAATCTTTCTTCTAAGATTAGTCGTAGGGTTAGTATTGCCTCACGTGTTCCAAAATTTCTACGGAATCCAAACTGATCTTCCCCGAGGTCGGCTTCTACCAGTTTTTCCATTCGTCTGTAAAGAATTCGCGTTAGTATTTTGCAGCTGTGGCTTATTAAACTGATAGTTCGGTAATATTCACATCTGTCAACACCTGCTTTCTTTGGGATTGGAATTATTATATTCTTCTTGAAGTCTGAGGGTATTTCGCCTGTCTCGTACATCTTGCTCACCAGATGGTAGAGGTTTGTCAGGACTGGCTCTCCCAAGGCCGTCAGTAGTTCTAATGGAATGTTGTCTACTCCCGGGGCCTTGTTTCGACTCAGGTCTTTCAGTGCTCTGTCAAACACTTCACGCAGTATCATATCTACTATTTCATCTTCATCTACATTCTCTTACATTTCTATAATATTGTCCTCAAGAACATCGTCCTTGTATAGACCCTCTATATACTCCTTCCACCTTTCTGCTTTCCCCTCTTTGCTTAGAACTGGGTTTCCATCTGAGCTCTTGACATTCATACAAGTGGCTCTCTTTTCTCCAAAGGTCTCTTTAATTTTCCTGTAGGCTGTATCTATCTTACCCCTAGTGAGATAAGCCTCCACATCGTTACATTTGTCCTCTAGCCATGGCTGCTTAGCCATTTTGCACTTCCTGTCGATCTCATTTGTGAGACGTTTGTATTCCTTTTTGCCTGCTTCATTTACTGCATTTTTATATTGTCTCCTTTCATCAATTAAATTCAATAATTCTTCTGTTACCCAAGGATTTCTACTAGCCCTCGTCTTTTTACCTACTTTATCCTCAGCAGCCTTCATGCCTCAGGCCTACGCATTCGTCTTCTACTGTATTTCTTTCCCCCAATCCTGTCAATTGTTCCCTTATGCTCTCCCTGAAACTCTGTACAACCTCTGGTTTAGTCAGTTTACCCAGGTCCCATCTCCTTAAATTCCCACCTTTTTGCAATTTCTTCAGTTTTAATCTACAGTTCATAACCAATAGATTGTGGTCAGAGTCCACATCTGCCTCTGGAAATGTCCTACAATGGTTCCTAAATCTCTGTCTTACCATTATATAATCTATGTGATACCTTTTAATATCTCCAGGATTCTTCCATGTATACAACCTTCTTTTATGATTCTTGAACCAAGTGTTAGCTATGATTAAGTTATGCTCTGTGCAAAATTCTAACAGACGGCTTCCTCTTTCATTTCTTAGCCCCAATCCATATTCACCTACTATGTTTCCTTCTCTCCCTTTTCCTACTGTCGAATTCCAGTCACCAATGACTATTAAATTTTCGTCTCCCTTCACTACGTGAATAATTTCTTTCATCTCATCATACATTTCTTCAATTTTTTCGTCACCTGCAGAGCTAGTTGGCATATAAATTTGTACTACTGTAGTGTCTATCTTGGCCACAATAATACGTTCACTATTCTGTTTGTAGTAGCTTACACGCACTCCTATTTTTTTATTCATTATTAAACCTACTCCTGCATTACCCCTATTTGATTTTGTATTTATAACCCTGTATTCACCTGACCAGAAGTCTTGTTCCTCCTGCCACCGAACTTCACTAATTCCCACTATATCTAATTTTAACCTATCCATTTCCCTTTTTAAATATTATAACCTACCTGCCCGATTAAGGGATCTGACATTCCACGCTCCGATCCGTAGAATGCCAGTTTTCTTTCTCCTGATACTTGTTATTTCGACTCCGTAGTAATGCGAAGACAAATCTTACTCATGAATGCAAGGTAGTCACTGGTGACATGAGCTTGACGACATCGAATTGTTTTGCGGCCGGATGTCAGTGGCCGTCGAGAAAGTGGCAGGAAGTGCGTCATTGCTGTTGAGGGAAGGGTTGTGACGTCAGCGGAGCGGTAGTTTTAACGACGCACTTCCGGTAAGGCGGTGGCACCTACGGCTGGCTTCCGCCGTTATTAATTGTGGCGTGGCTCGTTAGGCGCGCCGCCGCCTGGTGACGTCTGCAGCCCCAGCTGTCAGCAGCCGGCACGCCTACCCACTACCGCCTCGCCGCCGCACCGACACGGCTGTTACTTCTGCGGCTACCTCATTATTTGCAGGGGACGCCTCCAACAGCGCCGTCTCGTCCTGAACAGCTGACTGTCACTAATGCTGACGAAGCGACACCGTTGTCAGCCGCATACAAGATACCCCGGATACTCTATGTACCAATGGAGGCAGTCACTTGTACGTTAAGCATCTAGGAGTATGCGTACGGAACGATATAAAGTAGAGCGAGCACATGAGATTGGTGATAGGAAAAGCAGATGCCTTGCTGAAATTCGTTGTGAGACTTCTCTAGAAGTGCGGTCCATCAACCAAATATGAGGCTTACACTAGCTTCGTTCGAACGGTATTTGTCAATTGCTCATCCCTTCGAAGCCGAGGTGACAGCGTCTGGCTGCCATGTGGAGGACCCGAGTTCGATTCCCGGTACTACCAGGGATTTTTCTTTGGTGGAACGACTGACGGGGCGCATCCAGTCTCGTGATGCCAATTGAGGAACTGCTTGGCCGAATAATAGGTCACGAAAACTGACGACAGCCGGGGGAGTGGAGTGATGACCCCACGCCCCTGCAACCGCATCGAGTGGCGCCAGTGTGAGAGGATGACACGGCGGTCGGTCGGTGCCGATGAGCCCGATAGGGCACGTGGTCGGAGGTTACGTTTGCGCCACTCCGGGACGTTTAACCAATTACAGTTGATAGCGGAAAAGAAAGACTCAAAGAAGAGCAGCGCGTTTCGTCTCATGACCATTCAGAATGCGCGAAACCGACGCGGATATGCTCATCCAAGTCCAGTGGCAAACACTACAGGAGAGGCACTGTCCGTCAGCGTATAGTTTAAGGGGACCACACCCTGCCTACCTAACCCATGTTAATTTAGGCAAGTATTTGACCCATTAAAAAAACTATTTGATGCAGGACCTTAATATTTTTACTGTATGTTACATGATGCTAATAGAGTTAACTGTACTAAAATCTGCTTTATCCATTTTATAGTTTTTGAGAAATACTTTTTTATAATTTATTAACAAAAAAATATTAACTTTATTCTGCAGAAAATATTTTTTTGTCAACTTGATAATGGGGGAATATTAATGAATGAAGTACCAGAGATGGCTTTTTATGTTATGCAGAGTCTCTACAAATTCCATTCATTTATCTATGATAGTTTATGATATAATGGGACATATGTACTGAAAATTTTAGTTTGCGGGAAATTGGCTTTAAACAAAAAAAACTTTTGAAATTTGTTACTTATAGTTAATTAAAACTGCCCTGCTGCATATGATGGCCCTTCTTTGGCCTCTAGCAGGTCTTCCAGCTTCTTTTTCACCTTCCTGGATGTTTGTCTTCCTCTCTTGGCCATGTTAGATGCAGACCTGTCTGCATCGTCGGCTATCCTCATTTAATCGCAGTGTGCAGCCCAGCGATCATGTTTTCACCAGGATTAATTCCCACCTTTTTCAGTACCCAACACTTTCCAGTATTACCACAATTGAATGTAATAACAAAACCACGAACTCGTAGTTTCATAAATCCAAAACAATTGCTAGACTTTTTCTCCCACTGGCACTCTCACAAATTTTCACACTCCATGATTCACCACACTGTCTACATTGTACAAATTTAGAAATTGCATCTGATAATATTCTCAAATTTATAATAATGTTACTGCACCCCTTGTTACTTACAGCAAATTCGTTGTCATTCTCTTGAAATGGTGAGAGCTTCTTTGATGATGCATTTGTTGAAGAATTACAATTAGAAACATCGTTGCCACGCGACATAACCTCTTGTTCAGAAAGCTTTCTAAACTTGTTCCACCGGCCGTGGTGGCCGAGCGGTTCTAGGCGCTGCAGTGTGGAACCGCGCGACCGCAGCAGTCGCAGGTTCGAATCCTGCCTCGGGGATGGATGTGTGTGATGTCCTTAGGTTAGTTAGGTTTAAGTAGTTCTACGTTCTAGAGGACTGATGACCTCAGATGTTGAGTCCCATAGTGCTCAGAGCCATTTGAACCAAACTTGTTCCCTCTAAATTGTCGTTTCTTAAAAATGCCTTTGCGTTTCGTCATCTTCAATAAACACAACAAAACACACGTAAACAAGCACTTGAAAAAAACTAACCGTGTGTTTGAAAGCGTGTTGTTTACAAACAGCAGAAACAAAAGAATATCGACCGTTACATTCCAAGGATAGCCAACAAACTCGCGAGTAAGAGAAAAATCCCTAACGTGCAATGTAGGGGATATGAAGATCTAAAATACACTCCTGGAAATTGAAATAAGAACACCGTGAATTCATTGTCCCAGGAAGGGGAAACTTTATTGACACATTCCTGGGGTCAGATACATCACATGATCACATTGACAGAACCACAGGCACAGAGACACAGGCAACAGAGCGTGCACAATGTCGGGACTAGTACAGTGTATACCCACCTTTCGCAGCAATGCAGGCTGCTATTCTCCCATGGAGACGATCGTAGAGATGCTGGATGTAGTCCTGTGGAACGGCTTGCCATGCCATTTCCACCTGGCGCCTCAGTTGGACCAGTGTTCGTGCTGGACGTGCAGACCGCGTGAGACGACGTTTCATCCAGTCCCAAACATGCTCAATGGGGGACAGATCCGGAGATCTTGCTGGCCAGGGTAGTTGACTTACACCTTCTAGAGCACGTTGGGTGGCACGGGATACATGCGGACGTGCATTGTCCTGTTGGAACAGTAAGTTCCCTTGCCGGTCTAGGAATGGTAGAACGATGGGTTCGATGACGGTTTGGATGTACCGTGCACTATTCAGTGTCCCCTCGACGATCACCAGTGGTGTACGGCCAGTGTAGGAGATCGCTCCCCTCACCATGATGCCGGGTGTTGGCCCTGTGTGCCTCGGTCGTATGCAGTCCTGATTGTGGCGCTCACCTGCACGGCGCCAAACACGCATACGACCATCATTGGCACCAAGGCAGAAGCGACTCTCATCGCTGAAGACGACACGTCTCCATTCGTCCCTCCATTCACGCCTGTCGCGACACCACTGGAGGCGGGCTGCACGATGTTGGGGCGTGAGCGGAAGACGGCCTAACGGTGTGCGGGACCGTAGGCCAGCTTCATGGAGACGGTTGCGAATGGTCCTCGCCGATACCCCAGGAGCAACAGTGTCCCTAATTTGCTGGGAAGTGGCGGTGCGGTCCCCTACGGCACTGCGTAGGATCCTATGGTCTTGGCGTGCATCCGTGCGTCGCTGCGGTCCGGTCCCAGGTCGACGGGCACGTGCACCTTCCGCCGACCACTGGCGACAACATCGATGTACTGTGGAGACCTCACGCCCCACGTGTTGAGCAATTCGGCGGTACGTCCACGCGGCCTCCCGCATGCCCACTATACGCCCTCGCTCAAAGTCCGTCAACTGCACATACGGTTCACGTCCATGCTGTCGCGGCATGCTACCAGTGTTAAAGACTGCGATGGAGCTCCGAATGCCACGGCAAACTGGCTGACACTGACGGCGGCGGTGCACAAATGCTGCGCAGCTAGCGCCATTCGACGGCCAACACCGCGGTTCCTGGTGTGTCCGCTGTGCCGTGCGTGTGATCATTGCTTGTACAGCCCTCTCGCAGTGTCCGGAGCAAGTATGGTGGGTCTGACACACCGGTGTCAATGTGTTCTTTTTTTCATTTCCAGGAGTGTATATGCAGAAAAGTGGGTGACAGAAAAGTCGGCGTGGTACATAAACACGCTTGGTAGGAAAATGCTTTTTAAATGCTCGAAAACAATTTTTTTCAGCAAAATCCTTTTCAGAGTACTTAAATAAAACCTTAATCCATCGAATTATGATGCAAACCGAAAATCGATTTTTTTCGACCTGAACCACTGTGTGGTCCTCTTAATGCTTGTGTTAAAAAGTGCGACAGCGTACTTTCCTTGAAGAGTAATCCAATATGTTGCTTCCTACCACGTACGAGGTGCGTTTAGTAAGTAATGCAACTCGTTTTCGCATCTCGGCCCATTATCGTTCAAAAAATATTGTTATTGTGTTTGTCACATCCTTAGATATACCCGCGTCATATATTGCCCTTAACTCGCGGTAAATGGTAGCACAGTAAGCAGTCTTCAAAATGATGTCTGCAACTGAGATGCTGCGTTCCCTGGAAAGGACAGTTATTGGATTTCTTAGGGCGGAGAAACAGAACATCACAGACGTTTACAGACTGCTCAACTTGATATCTCTGTTGGTAGTTCTGATGAACTTGTCCTTGAGTTAGCGTATGCAAAGTTTGTACCCGCTCGGTTCCTTAAATCGTAACGGAAGATCATACAGCCTTGGTAGCTGGGCAGTTAGTGGGAACCGGTTTCGATTCCCAGCCGGATCGGAGATTTCCTCCGCTCCGGGTCTGGCTAACATCCGTCCCGAATTGTTTGCTCGTTATGTGGCTGCTTCCGCCCTCTCCATGCCCAAACTGCAACTCCCTCTGACCACCTCCTCTTCCCTTCTGTCTCTGACCTTGAGTCTCAAGTATTGTTATTGCAAATTTATGTTCCGCAGTAATATTCTAATCATAACTCACAAGACATAAACATAGCTTTTCTGTTTGCACTGCAAACGGAATGTGAGAGAATTTACTAAGGTAGTAACACTTTATGCGACTGGGAGAGAGGGAAAAAAAAAACCAAAACTGCTTATTTCGACAACAGAGCACAGCACATCACTTTCGGTTTTAGCAGGAAACCTGTGTGTTGTTGTTTAAAAAAAGTATACAGTTTATGCCCATCTTAATGTCTATTAGAATGTCTGTTACGAAGTTGGAGTAAATCGGCCAAGAAAATTTCGGTAACAAAGTTCCCCATTTATATATGTAGCCCGTGTCTATCTGAATGACAGATTCGTGTAAAAATCTGATGTAAATTGGTCACGTACTTTTCTAGATTTCAGGTAGCATCTTTAAACGCCCAATCTTCATACAGCAGTGTAATATATATATATATAAAGAATACGTGGCCTATATCCATCCGAACGTTTATTACAGTATCATGGTATCGTGTAAAATTTTGTTGTAAATCATTCAAGAACTTTTCGATATTTTTGCTAACAACGTTAAACGACGGCTTGTCTCTGTGTACTAGTATCCACACCTTAACACTCAAGTTAATCAACACGACTAATTTTGGTGAAAAATGTGGCAGACAGTCGTAGCGTTTCTATAAGTAAAGTTATTGGAAATTGACGGCACAGGCTTCTTTTGGTGTAAATCGTTTTGAATATTCTCGTCATTTGATGATGTCATATGGTATGATGTAACTGCCATGACATCTGAACTGCTGAGCCTATTCTCAGGTCATAGGAAGCAAATGATTAGCATACCATTTAGGGAAAAATTTGGTAAATGAGGAATGCTGCATTTTGGGGTGATTATTAAGCTGTATAAGAAGTATTCGAGACAAAAGCGTATGCAAGAAAGACAATATTTACAGCCTTATATCTGTGTGACAAACTATAAATTAACAAAAAAGATAATTTATTTTTTGAATTACTTGACACAGTCCTAAAAAATGCGAGATACCTTTGTCGTGATCCAGGGCGCATGAAAATAAGCGAGTGATTAATCAGAATTGTTAATCTCTTTTTAAACTTGTGGCGACTTTTTTTTTGTGTCGTAGAAATGCAGGTGGACCTTACAAGGCAGCCGTAATTGAAAGGCACATTATCCAGCTGATGAATCTGTTTGAAGTGCCATGAAAATAATATTGCAGACAAAAGCGAGTTTGAGGGTCTGGTAGCTACGCAGGATAGTACCGAACAAAGCCCTTCATATTTGCGCACGCCAGCTGTTTGGTGAGTTAGCCGTCGGGGATTTTCTGCATTATTGTGTAATTTGTCATCACATTCTGCTCACAACGGAATACGATTTGTTAGAACGATTCGTGACCTTTTTTTTTGCCTCTCAGACAAATAACGTGTTTTAATTACTATTGCAGAGCATATTGCTCGTTTATTTGTAAATGCATTCTCGGTTTACTCTGGTATTGAAAAATTGACGAAATATTCTGTGTTGGTCGCCATTTGATTTGAAATTTGCACGTATTGTGTCTCATTTGCCCGCTCGTCATTACTTTTAAATTTAAATGTAACGAAATTGATTTGATTCTCACTATCGGGCTGAAGATATATTTCACAGTTTCGTTGGTGCCACATTTAGCACGCAAGAGATATTTAAAGATTTCCAAAACTTTAGTACGAATATTGGGTACATACAGATATATTCATCAACTATAAAATGCCTGTAAACACATGAGTGAGTTCTTAGACATACTAGTCAGGGACATTTGCTTTCGTCTGTTTATTTGTCAGTCGGTTCATTACGTCTCAGACTGATGCAATTGTGAGGGCACTTTGACGAGACATTTCTACCAAACCACACTTCTAGATCACAAAATTACTGGAAAGCATCCTACCTGACAACATTTTCGCCTCCTTCCTAGTGATTAGTGCCCGCACAGATGCATTCAAACATTCTTCCCGCGGTGCATTCGCGAGTAGAACTGGAAGAAATGGTAAGATATGATACAATGTGAAAGGATGTTGTGTGGATTGGAAATGAGCCCGCAGTACCACACTTTCTGTTTTGATTGTGGCTAAATCGTCGAATTCCTATCCTTCTACAAGCGTCAAGTGGACACTGGTGCCACCATTACAGTGGACTGACTAGAGACGGAAATGATAGCACATCTCTAGTTTCATAAGAGTCGACTACAGACTCAACGAAGTATGTGTATTATCTTGAAGGTCCATAAAGATATTAAGAATGAAGCTCACATATAGCTCAAGGTAAAACAGCAGTGAAATAGGTCGCGATTGTGCCTGAACCACTAGACAACACTGGGTCAACCCAGAAAAACCACAAAGGTAAGAAATCAGAGAACACAAAGTGATCTAAAATACATAACTGAGAGCAAGCAAGAGAGAAACTAATGATTGCACACGGCAGCAGAACGTAGCGTATTATCTCAGCGACGGCAGGGAGGGGTCGGTGGTAGGGATGCGTTCGTAATTACGAGCTGCCATCGTAATTCCGAATGATCTGACTATCGTAACTAGCGAGTCACAAGATCATTAACTGTTTCTCCGACTAACCAGCATTCTTCTGTTGTCTTTTCGCGTGGGTGCAGCATACAGTGCAACTGTCTCAACGTGGTGCCTAAACGACAGGCTATAGAATGACTGTACTAGCTGTGGAAGTGCATCTTGAAACACAGGCCCCAGAGACGTAGAGTTGTTGCTGCGGGAGTCGTTTAAAACCTCTGGTTTCGAAGACAAGGACTCCTGTGCAGAGGGCTTTACTTGTCATAACCAGTCTAACTGTGCTCATGTGCAGGTTGCTTAGCTGCACTTGGTTGCCACACACTGAATTCTTCTAACGGCTAGAACCGCTTCTCTGGCTGGCGCCTTTCTGGTGCATTCTTGCACATCTCTGGTGTATTCCTGCGTAAAGGACCGTTGAACGTGGCACAAAGGGCTTCCTTACAACGGGAAACGTAATATCGGAGAAAATTACCAACTTATGACTTAATTGCAATTACGAGGAACATAAATTTTGGTCAACACCTCTATACTGGGCATCATTACTGCCTGTTTGGCATCTCTCGTTCAACTTCACACCCCACACAAACCACAATCTAAATTATGGTAGAAATTATGGAATATTATTGCTAGCCTCAAGAGCTTATTAATCTCTAATTCCCTAATTCTGATGTTAGCCACCATTTTAGAGTTTGTCATCATATCTGTGGTGTCACTGCCAGACACCACACTTGCTAGGTGGTAGCTTTAAATCGGGCGCGGTCCATTAGTACATGTCGGACCCGCGTGTCGCCACTGTCAGTAATTGCAGACCGAGCGCCATCACACGGCAGGTCTAGAGAGACGTACTAGCACTCGCCCCAGTTGTACGGACGACTTTGCTAGCGACTACACGTACGAAGCCTTTCTCTCATTTGCCGAGAGATAGAATAGCCTTCAGCTAAGTCCATGGCTACGACCTAGCAAGGCGCCATTAACCATTTCTAGAGAGAGTCTCACTTGTATCATCAAGAATGCTGTATACAAATGATGGATTAAAGTTAAGTATTCCAGCAGCTACGTACTTTTCTTTATAGCATTCATTACGTATCCTGTTCCAGACCTCACGCCAGTCTGCGTTAGATTATAGCGTGCATTTCGGCCTCCTCTAACTACAAGGTGTTGGCACATCTGCCAACACATCAATATCCTCTGCCATACATCGCACAGTGGTTTTAAGACTATTAATGTAGTTCAGGAACGGTTATGAACTCACCCAAGTTTGCATACCTCTGGCCTGGCTGCACACTTCCCCCATTCCCCTGCCACAATGTCTGAGTGGGAAGAGGGTGGGAGGGGAGGGGTGGGTGGAGGGACCTGTCAACGCGCCGTATTAAATGGCAATGCAGTCACGCGATGAACATTGAATGGCCTGCGTGCTGATTGGTCTGTTATTACTCAACAACATAAATCGCTTACAATATCGGTTTTCACTGTTATTTCATTATTTTTGGTTTGTTGAAAACGTATACCTGGCAAAAACTATCGGCAGACAGACAGACGCATAGATTTTCGCAAATTATTTCCCTCAGGTTGCCATGTAATTTTGAGATATTTAGTTTCATAACTGAGAAAAATTCTTTCACACACTTAACGTTGATTGAAACATGGTACCATGTCTGCAGACGCATTATGGATAGTGAGAACTCTTCCCGAGGAAAACTTCATAGTGCTCCTGGGCAGTTAAAAAGTAAAAAACTTAGTCTTTTAAACGAGAATTACATTGCAGTTTGACCTCCACATGCACAGGAACGCTTTCTACTGAAACATAAAAAGGTCTTGAAAATAGCTAAAAAAAACAGATGTCAGACGGCCAATGTCCTACAACCGTTTAAAAAATTGTTCCTGTAATTGTCTCTGTTGCGGAAAGAATTCTTCAAAATTTGCATCTTCTTTAAAGCCAGAAAGCTTACGGAAATATACTGTCTTCTCTGTCAGGATTGTTTCCTCCTACAGTGCGATTTTCTTTTTACGTACATAAATTTTCCTCAGCTGATAAGAAATAAGTTGCTTATCACCGTCAAACATTTTACGGAGGGCATTCAAGCGTGCAGTTAAGTCCACTAAAACTCTGAGATCTACTGTCTACTCCAGATTTTCTAATTTTGGTTCCCGTTTGCATTTTTCCTTCATAAATTCAGGAATAGCGAGGCTTCATCCAAAAAACGTTCCAAGGATGCCACACGACTTAATTACCGTACTTCACAGTGTATAACGTCTCCATACTCTTGTTATATTCCATTAAAAGCTGTAGCAACATACGGAGTAACAATGCATGCGACTTCAGAACTTATACTATTCATGCCCACGATCTTATTATGTGCGCCATGCCTGCAAATTTAACAATAAGTGATTCTTGATGTACAAAATAAGGCGCCCAGACGGCGCGTCCACCCCGCGCGGCTCTGACATATTACTGGGAGGTTTCCTGTGACTTTTCTCATCTCAGTCTCTATATGCAAACGTATAGTTCTGCACGGCGTGGTCAACCGTGATGTAATTGTTGAAATTCGACATTATGATACTAGTCTCTGCCAGAAACTCGCTCAAATTCATGTTGAGTTTGAGGTCTACTGCCTCATTGCTTAGTGAGGCTACCCCGCATGGGCCTGACATATTACTGGGAGGTTTCCCGTGACTTTTGTCATGTCGGTCTCTATATGCAGACGTATTGCACAGCGTGGTCGACCGTGATGTAAATGCAGAAATTCGACAATGGTGATACTAGTCTCTGCCGGGAACTCGCTCAAATGCACGTTCAGTTTGAGGACTACTGCCTCACTGCTTAGTGAGGCTACCCCGGGCGGCCCTGGCATATTACTGGGAGGTTTCCTGTGACTTTTTTCATCTCAGTCTCTATAGCAAATGTATAGTTTTGCACGGCGTGGTCGACCGTGATATAATTGCAGGAATTCGACATTGGTGATACTAGTCTCTGCCATGAACTCGCTCAAATTCACGTTCAGTTTGAGGACTACTGCCTCACAGCTCAGTGAGGCTATCCCGTGCAGCCCTGACATATTACTGGTACGTTTCTCGTGACTTCTGTCATCTCAGTCTCTATATGAAGGACGTATAGTTCTGCATGGCATGGTCGACCCTGATGTAAATGCAGAAATTCTATATAGGTGATAATAGTCTCTGCAGGGACCTCGCTCAAATTCACGTTCAGTTTGAGGACTACTGCCTCACTGCTTAGTGAGGCTACCCCACGTGTCCCTGACATATTACTGGGAGGTTTCCCGTGACTTCTGTCATCTCAGTCTCTGTAGCAAACGTATAGTTCTGCACGGCGTGGTCGACCGTGATGTAAATGCAGAAATTCGACATTGGTGATAATAGTCTCTGCTGGGAACTCGCTTAAATTCACGTTCAGTTTGAGGACTACTGCCTCACTGCTCGAGAAATTCGATACTAGTCTCTGCCTGGAACTCGCTCAGATTCACTTTCATGGACTACTGCCTCCCTGCTTAGTGAGGCAGCGCGAGCTTACGGCGCAGCGCGCTCGGCCGTAAAGCAGACCAGCGGCGCGGGTGCGCGCGCACCTGTCACTGCCGTCGCCGCTCGTCTCGACGCCCTGCCGGCCACTCCCCTAATTGGCCCGGCCCGGCACCGGCCCGCCCCGGGCTGCCCGAGCGCGCCGTCTGCGCCGCTCCCGCCGTAATTGCCGCCGCGGGACGTGCCCCCCACCCCTCCGCCCATGCCTACCCCCACCACGGCCGTCCGCCCGACGGAGCGACGAGACGGAGCCCCTGCGTCAGGTCTCACGTCGTCCTCGAGACGCGCCGCACGGAACGGCCTCGTTATTACATTACGGCCGCGGCAGAGCCGAGCCGGGGCTGTCCGACGTCACGGCGTTGCCACCGCACCTGCCCGGCCGGCTCCCTTTACGCCGGCTGCCGTTCTGGAACGTTTGTATAATTCACTTCCTGCGTTCCGCGCAGAGTTTGTCTTACGTCTACTCCCGGGCCTCACTGCACATTACCCGTTTCTCCCTCTCTGCTGCTTAAGGACTACATTAACTACGTTACGGTTCTACGTTCAAACATCCTAAGGGCGTACAGCAAGTAATGCAACACATTTTTTTGTAATGAAAGCACATTGGTTTCGTTCATGATTCCAATACGCCATATTATGCCCCACTCTTTTGACTACAAAACCCTATTTTTCAACATAATTTCCTTTCAATGCGACGGCCTTCGCCAGCTTGAAAAAAATGTGTGTGAAATCTTATGGGGCTTAACTGCTAAGGTCATCAGTCCCCAAGCTTACACACTACTTAACCTAAATTAACCTAAGGACAAACACACACACACACCCACGCTGAGGGAGGACTCCGCCGGGACCAGCCCCACAGTCTATGACTGCAGCGCCCTAGACCGCTTCGTCAGCTTACTGTAAGGGTCTGTACACCCGCTTGGTACCACTCTACTAGTCGACGTCGGAGGCAACGCCTTGCTATAGCAATAACTTCGTCATCATCCACGTACTGCTTCGGCGAACTGCATCCTTCTTTGTGCCAAACAGATGTAAGCCAGAAAATGCGAGATCCGGGCTGTAGGATGAATGAGGAGAACAGTCTAATGAAGCTCTGTGAGCTCCTCTCTGGCGCGCAGACCTGTGAGAGGCCTTGCGTTGTCGTGGAGAAAGAGAAATTCCTTTGCATTTTTGTGTCGACGAGCACGGTGAAGTCGTTTGTTCAATATCGCGAGGGTAGCAAAATACACTTCAGAGTTGATCGTTGCACTGTGAGGGGGGGGGGGGGGGAGATGAAACAGATAACCCCTTCACAGTACCAAAGACTGACGCCACGACTTTACCGGCTAATGGTGCAGATTTGAACTTTCTCTTCGGAGGAGATGTGGTGTTGCATCACTGCATGCATTGCCGTTTTCTTTCTGTTTCGAAATGATGAACCCTTGTTTCATCGCCTGTGACGATGTTCGACAATACATTGTCACAATTAGCCCCGTAACACACAAGCACCTCCGCACCTGTGGTCCTTCATTGCTCTGTACAGTCATCTGTTAGGCGGCGAGAAAGCCAGCGGTCACACACACACACACACACACACACACACACACACACACACACACACACACCTTAGAGTGCCCCAACTGGTGGAAAATTGTATCAGCACTACCAACTCAGACGTCCAGTTGAACAGCGAGGTGTTTCATTTTGATCGGTATATCACCTCGAATGAGAGTGTCCGCACGTTTCAATACTCCAGCAGTCACAGCATTGTGCCGCCGTTCGGTACGCGGGAGATTGGACAGATTTGTGCGACCTTATTGCGATGATGACAGACGCCTCACCCAATGATTCACCGTGCTTTTGTTGACTACCAGGTCACCGTAGACATTCTGCAGTCTCGTGTGAATATCTGCGATGCTCTGTTTTTCCGCCAAAAGGAACTCAGTGACAGCTCTCTGCTTAGAATCCATCTCCGTTACACACGCCATTTTGATGGCTATGTGAAGTGCCGCCACGTACAAGAACAAGAAGTTCTGCATTCTTTCAACCATAATTTGCTGAGGAAAAAATCTGTTGCATTACTTATCAAACGTCCCTCGTATTTGTTACGTAGCGAAACAGTCTGAGACAAGTTCAAAAAATGGCTCTGAGCACTATGGGACTCAACTGCTGAGGTCATTAGTCCCCTAGAACTTAGAACTAGTTAAACCTAACTAACCTAAGGACATCACAAACATCCATGCCCGCGGCAGGATTCGAACCTGCGACCGTAGCGGTCTTGCGGTTCCAGACTGCAGCGCCTTTAACCTCACGGCCACTTCGGCCGGCCTCTGAGACAAGTAATTTGGTATGTACACTCGCACTTGAAAATGTTGAAATGCGCTTTAAAAGCAGGTGTTACTTTGTAAGCTGTTCTGTGTGTCCGCTGCCACTTTGACATCTGTGCCAATATCTTCATCTCGGTGTAGCACTTACATCGTGTTTCCTCTTTTAGAGAGTAACTGCAGGTGTTGTACGTAATCTTCTCCCACATGAGTACAACGCACACAACGTTTATACAATCGTGTGAAACTGCCAGGAAAATGCGTCTTTGGGATGTACTTAAGTGTTGAGTCTAATTGGCTTGAATCTTGGTAATATCGTCAAAACGTTTACCCCTCATGTGAATTTATGCACTTTTTCATTTCTTGATAGGTCCGTATTGATAACACAGAGTCCCGCCAACCTTGATGATTTTGTTTTAGAAAAGAATTGTCGGCGTTTTTAATTTCAGTCTAGTCGCGGAGGGCGTCCACGTGTCGTTTTTGTTCGGGAGTCGTGATGTGTGGGACAAACTTAGCACACAAATTTTCCTTCTTCGAAACGTTTTGGAGAACGTCTTGAACACTTGATTTCTTTATGTTTAGTTCGTTGCTCCACTGCGAATTGTGACACATTCCGGCCACACGTCCAGCAACTAATACTGCCTGCTCACAACTGCCTGGTCGAATGCATATCTGCTGTTTAGTGCTGGTAGTTTAAGCTGCCACCGTAGTTACTGTGCCGTCGTTGCTTATACGCCAGTCTCGGAACTTTCTGGACGGACGGTGTATAACTGCTCGATGCGGCTGCAGGCCGGAGAAAGCTTTATTTAGTGATATCGCCGCGAGGCCGTAGATTCATACATAATTTGCAGTGGCCTCACTAGGGTAGGACAGTCGGAACGCGTACAGTGGGCTCCTTTCCCGAAAGAGGGCAGTATTATTACGAGCGAAGGAAATGAGGAAGGTCAAAGGAAGGCGAAGGAGGAGGAGAAAGTGGAAGAAGAAGAAGAAGAAGAAGACGAAGAAGAAGAAGAAGAAGAAGAAGGAAGAAGAGGAGGAGGAGGAGGAGGAGAAGAGAATTATGGGAAGGGGACAGAGATGTATTAAAGGGCATGTTGAGTTACAATTCCAAAAAGTCCACTACACCCTGGTAGGCTACTATTCTCATTGTGTCTTGTGAGGTAACGCATCGAACATATTTTATATTTGTTTTTTCTCTCTGTTACGGATTTGCATAGATCGGCAACGAACAAGAAATCTAGAATGAAATTTTCACTCTACAGCGGAGTGTGCGCTGATATGAAACTTCCTGGCAGATTAAAACTGTGTGCCGGACCGAGACTCGAACTCGGGACCTCTGCCTTTCGCGGGCCAATGCTCTACCAACTGAGCTACCCAAGCACGACTCACGCCCCGTCCTCACAGCTTTACTTCTGCCAGTACCTCGTCTCCTACCTTCCAAACTTTACAGAAGCTCTCCTGCGAACCATGCAGAACTAGCACTCCTGTAAGAAAGGATATTGCGGAGACATGGCTTAGCCACAGCCTGGGGGATGTTTCTAGAATGAAATTTTCACTCTACAGCGGAGTGTGCGCTGATATGAAACTTCCTGGCAGATTAAAACTGTGTGCCGAACCGAGACTCGAACTCGGGACCTCTGCCTTTCGCGGGCAAATGCTCTACCAACTGAGCTACCCAAGCACGACTCACGCCCCGTCCTCACAGCTTTACTTCTGCCAGTACCTCGTCCCCTACCTTCCAAACTTTACAGAAGCTCTCCTGCGAGCCGTTTGAAACAACCCTTACTGAAGGGGAAGGAAGCTTTGGAGATAAAGAGGCATGCGCTTCAACAAATGGAGACGGGGATGTGCCAGTCCAGTTGTAAGGCACGTGGCGACAAGAGCGGCTTGGCTGGAGGTGTGCATCTTCCCGGACCGGCCCTATCTTGCGCTGGCGCATTCCTATTTCTCAGGACCGCCTTCCCTACAGACGCTTTCAGCGAAATTGAATCATCCCGCGGCGCGCGCACAAAGCGCCTTGTATCTGTTTCTTTTGCAGCCTCATCTGGCGAAACGTGTTGCTACGTCGCAGTCGTTCCGCCCCCGTAGTCCATCTGGGCTTAATACAAGCTTCCGCTTCCGTCTCCTGAACGCCGTAGATACACTTGCAGCCTGATGAGAACTTTGGCTTTGCTATGCGAATAGTTACGCAGATGAATTAGCAGTTTCGACCCTGTCTACACGGACTGTCTAATTGTGCTGCAAGACACGGTGACACTCTTCATGGCTGCGCTGTCTTTCACACTGATCGCAAGTCTTTCTACGTGTTTAAGATAATGTTTGTCGCTTATTATTTCGAGGGCCACACCACTTGAGACTGTTGGGAGCGTATCTGACACGGTTATTATTTATGAATAGCTGCACCAGTAATCCGATGATGAATAATCCATGTTGTGCATCATTGGACACGAGCAACTTTTTTGATAACTGTAACACCACAGGGGTGCGTATGGTTATGTATTTAACATTGATGAACGACTTGCTGCAACGAGTTTTGTCAAATTCGGGAGATTTAAATTCACAGATTTCGAGACTTTGATGCAAGACGTACAGAAAAACTCGGAGCAGCTTGCTGGGGTTCACTAAAAGGACGTGGGCCGCAACTGAATGCAGAAATAGCGATCGTTGATGTGACCATTCAGCTTCTTGAAATCTGTTTTTTTTAATGATTTTCCGCCATTGTTCATGACTGAATTTCGTTTTATGACAGGCTGACAATCCTCTCCATTTATTTCTTCCCAACAGGGAACTTATCTATGTCATTACCACCTGGACATTTAATTGGCTGAGAAAAGAGAGGCTCCATAATGGGTCGGATCTGAAACAGCTCGCTCTACTCCTTGGGGTGGAGTGTGAAGAGTGCATAAAAATGTTACAATCCTCCTCTTCCGATATACTTTTGCACGAGGTATCCCGTGGTTGCAACGCAAATCCCGGAACTGGCTACTCCCTCCCATTTATCACCAACTGTGAAAAAGCTCCCTTGGTATTCGGCTAAAAAGAACCGAAGTTCTGTGAATGGCCGGATCTCGCTCAGCCCACAATATCTCTTCGAGAATCGAGCAAAAAAGTAAACCGGAAAAAGCCGTTCGCCAAGCGAACGTGCTTCACTGCTTGCGTCGAGCTGGTCATCTGTTTTACTTTGTCTCGTACATAATCAGGTAATCATACGCGTGCTATGTATTATTGTTTTTGTTTGAGACCTGTTGTTCTAGAAGTAAATTAAGTTTTAGCACAAATCTTCCGGTTCCGACGCAGACTTGCTGGTACAATTGGAAATTTCCTTCCAAATATACACAAACAGCTGGACCCTTCAGTGTGTGGTATCTCGAACATTCCTCCTCAGCGTTAATGATAGAGAGTGAAACTTTTGCTCCTCTTCTCTCCACTTCCTAAACTGAATGCGACGTAGTTAGGACAACAGTATCTGACCCGAGAGACAATAAGGAAAGTGATCGGGAGTGAAAGTTCACCCATCACATGTGGACGGTTAAAGCGCCAGGAAAGTCAAGTACTGGTTGTGCCTCTTGAGTTTAAGTATCGCGAGTGGTTTTTTCGGCCATTAGAAAGAGATGGACAGCGATCTCTGTGAACTTATTAACGGTATCACGTGAGCCAGGGGCCCTCAGCTCTGAAATCTTCCAAACATATAGAGTCTGCGGATTGCACCTGACGTGAAAATTTAATCAATCCTCGTTTCGAAAGTCTACATACTTAAATGATCGAACATAACTTTACCATCAAACGTTGTGTTGACCTGAAGAAATCCTCTTCAGACACCTTTGATGTTACCTGTGAGGTGTACGATTACGGGTCCAACGCATGTTACTACGTAGAAAGCTGGGATTCAAGAACTAGAGCGATGTTTATAGTCTTCTTTGATGCAAAAGAAGTAATCCACAAGGGGTTTCTGCCTGTTGAACAAACAGTGAATCTACTTTCGAAGGGAGATCACCGCTGCCTTGATCTTTATTTCTGTAATAATAACAACAAAAAGCATTTAAGTTCCTCTATTAGGCCAAGCGTCAGTGCACCGCCGACCATTAAAACACGCAGTGTCTTTAAGATGTCAGTGGACGTCAGTATGGAGGGGAATCTGGTTAGTATACCGCTCCCCCAGACCGCGAAATTTGATTCGGACACACTACTTTTCCTTCATGTACCTTCTTCTTGATTCTCCTTACGAAACTTGTCCGATGATCACAAAATTGTGTTCCGTTTCATCGGTGTACTAGTTGAGTCATTTTGTAATGTTCGAATTATGCACACTGGCGAGATCTTCCTCAAACGTACCTGAAGAAATTTTTCGTCGTGCCTTTCCACGTTATGTCACATGTGTTCAGAGGGCAATTATCTCGAAATAAATGCATTCCGGACCATTGACTTTTCTTAGCACTGGGATACTGCTCCCTGTGTTTCTGTCACTACTTGGATATTTGTACTCCGGGAGCCATCGTACAGTGCGTGGCGGAAGGGGCTTCGTATCGGTATTCGTGATTCCTTGCTCTGCCATTTTAGATCAGCTCTGTAACGTCAAGTGATCAAAATGGGCGTTGGGTGACGTGTTCGATGTGTTACTTTTGTAACAAAGCATTCCGAAATTGACTTTAAGCTGTTGTGAGTCTGCTCACTGTGATGGAGACGACTTGTAGTAAAAAAGTACAGAGCGTATCAAGAAGAATGACGCGATTTCAAAGCTCCATATTTAATGATAAAAGCTTACTACAAACGTGGGAAGAATTGCAAAATACAAAATCTTAAGGCTTTAGCTATACTATTACAAATACTCTATGTGTGCACCAGCAGCAGTTCTAACAACATCTAGACGACAGCTAAATTCGTCACACACTTTCACAATGTATCTGCTTTTACAGAAGTTATGACGGCCGTTATTCTGTTCTTCACTTCTTCTGCGTCACGAGGTAAAAGGGAGATAAACACGCTTTCCTTCACATATAACTACAAGGAAAAATTGCATGGGATCAAGTCTGACCATCTCGTAGGCCAAGAATGTAGGGGAGTGTTTCGGGATCCCCTGCGCCTTACCCACCGTTGAGGCAGGGTGTCATTGAGAAACTGACGTAAGTTGTTGTGCCACTGCTGCCGAGCTCCCTTCTGTCCGAAAACGAAGTCATCGGAGTCCTCCTAAAGTTGTGGAAAAATCCAGTTCTGTAGCATTTGAAGATAGCTCATTCCAGTCACTGTGTTTTCCTAGAAAAAGAACTGACCGTACACTTTTTCGTGCTCAGTAATGTCATGAGGGTTCTGCAGTCCCCTATGTGCACGTTACGTGGATTTACTTTACCGCTAACATGAAATGTTGTGTCATCACTGAAAATTAACCTAGCTAAAAATCTATCGTCTTGCATGTCCTCTAGCAGAGGATTATTGAAATCAACCCGTGATCCTTTATTACCAGCCAGAAGAGTTTGCACTAATTGTAGTCTGTATAGTTTATAAAGCAAACGGCGCCATAACACCCGCCAGACAGTCGTACGAGGCATTGCAAGTTCTCCGCTTATGCGGCGAAATGACTTTTGTGGACTACACTCAAACGTTTGTAGAATTCATTCCATCGTGTCATCAGAAGTGCGAGGTCGACCTTGACGCCTGCCTTTGCACAAGCCCCCTTCAGACTGGCGATACCAACGACGAAAGTATTTTGTTGCAGGAGGATCAACGCCAAAACGCCGACTAAGAGGACGCGGCACCGAAATCACTGACTCACTCTTTGAAAAATGCAGCATGCGAAACGCTTTCAGTGGAGCGGACGACATCTTACAACTGAGAGGACGCACTGACTGACAGCTAAAGGCGGTTTTCTGACACTCTAGGCCACGCCCATTCAAACAACACACATTTCCTTCCCTTCACGTCCCATGTTTCGTAATTATTACCGTCCAAAATCAGGTAATTCGTTTCAAAAATGTTCAAATGTGTGTGAAATCTTATGAGACTTAAATGCTAAGGTCATCAGTCCCTAAGCTTACACACTACTTAACCTAAATTATCCTTAGGACAAACACACACATCCATGCCCGAGGGAGGACTCGAACCTCCGCCGGGACCATCCGCACAGTCCATGACTGCAGCGCCTCAGACCGCTCGGCTAATCCCGCGCGGCCTCATTCTTTTCGAAACACCCTGTGTTTTGCTTAATGCTTCATGAGAACTGTTATACCGGAGCCAAGGTAGCGCCTGAGGGCCGGCAACCCATATTACACCACAGAGGACGAGGTTGTCTATGTCCAAGGCGTACCAAAAGCACCATGGTTGGCTCTGAGCAGTATGGGACTTAACATGGCACCATGGTAAACACCGGCTATTTACATACAAGATAATGGAAACAGACATTCCGAGTACTACATCCTGCAGGGAAAGCTCGAACCGCGGCCTTGCAGGAAGTATCACTACACCAAAACCTGATTGGCTGGAACCAGCTGTTTAGGGGCTAGAACCAGCCCCGAAGTTCAGTTCACTCCAGATGCCGACCTCGTGTACTTCGACCGCTGAAGATTACGTCTTCCTCTCTGAATTGAACTATTAGTTTTGTGTGTGTGTGTGTGTGTGTGTGTGTGTGTGTGTGTTTGTTACAACGAACCTTTGTGTAAATTTAGAAGTTTGCCTTGAAAGATTACCGTCTAACCTCCTTGCCTAGGGACGTCAGATGAAAGTTCATGTCGTCAAGCCCTGAATGAAAATTGCCCAACGTATAACTGGGGATGGGAGCTTGAGAGCGCTACCTAGAGAGCGTGCCCTTTCTGTACGATACAAGGCAAGGGGCTGGAGGGCTCACACGCTGATGTGTGGGTCCCTGCATTCTATATCTTTTATTTTAAGTGAATTCATGTAACTTGACTTCTTTGTGATTTTTAAGGTATGTTAAAGACTGATGACAATTGATTACCTATTTATTTTAAACATTATCTCTCGACTTAACAGCGATTGCAGCAATTGTTCCAGTTCACAGATATTACAATTTTACAACTTATAGCTCTGGTACATTATATACTAACCTGAACGCACATTTCTACGGGCAAGACGGAATTACGTTGGTCAAATATATACCACCAAAGTCTCCCAATATTTTACATGGGACATCCACAATGTGAGGAGGATAAAGGGCAAACTGGGGACCAGATACATTAACACAGGGGGTCAAATTTCCGGAATTGAACGAGAACATTCATTTCCTTACACAATCCAAAGCTGGAAATAAAAAAATTAGTACAAAAATTAAATACCTCTCTTCCATGCGTGAAGATTGAGACAGACAAACTGAGGGCACGTCTGCTCACTTACCCGTCTTCTGTAACACTCCGAGAATATGGCGGGCACCCCGAGGTCTTCCTGGGCCCCGGTGGAGGGGGTGGTCGAACCACTTGGCCTTGACCAACCTCTCCACCCCAAATCTTGTGACACTGGAAAGTCTTTGACTTTAACCTGCCTGTGCTGTCTCTCTGATCCCCTACGCAGGAGTAAGGTTGGCACTACTATACTGCAGAACTACTTCCCAACTAAGATTTGACCACGCTTTACGGAAAGGTGGGAGCAGGATTAGGAAAGTTGATGTGCAGATTCACATTCACGTACACGAAATGCATAATATACGACACATATAAATACGTATTAGGAAGCCTGACACATTTCTTACCAGCCGTCCACATGGGTTCTGTTGCACCCGCGGCCGGCCGCGTCGTGCAATAAACTTGGCGGCGGAGCCGCCTCTGTTTGTATTTCCCGGTGCGAGCGAGCAGCGAAACCTGCTGCTTATGGAGCGGAAACTACTGTACCGTTTCAGCCTCAATTATGAGACTTTTACTGGCATCGTTATTGTTACCTTTCGTTTGTTGTTCAGTCATCAACCTTGTGAACTTACATCAATAAAAGTTGTGTTTGTGAAAAATAGCGAATTGTCAGTCATAACAAGGACAAAGAGAGGTAATGCAGTTGCTGTGGCGCTGTGTCATTATGAGACGTAGCTGCACGCAGGGGCAGCTGTAATTTGGGAGACCTCGCTCGGCCGCAGCTGCTCATTAACCGGATGCGGCCATAGACGGCGGACCGCGTGGACCTTTCGATGATCGCGAAGCGCCGTCACTCCGCCCGCTGTGTCGCTAATTACGGCGGCTACAGACGGCTGGTTCGCTGATTGCCACCGGGCTCTGCGGCGCTGCGCCACCCGAAACAATACACGAGTGCAGCGGATATCAATTTGGCCACGGATTACGCTAATTAGCACGTCTCTGCCGGCCGTTTTGTGCCGCGAACCCCAGCGTACCCGTACTGGCACCGGACGCGGGGACCCCACAACATCTGATCCCGCTGTGGCTTGTTATTGTGCGGGAGTAGCTGAGCCGCTAGACCGTGCATCGTTTTGCTTCGTAGACGCTGCTCTGCAGCCTGTATATTGTTTTGAAGATGTGCTGTGGTTGACGGTAATGACGGCCGGTTCTGGGGTTTACAAGATCCTTTGTAGTACACTACTGGCCATTGAAATTGCAACACCAAGAAGAAATGCAGATGATAAACGGGTATTCACTGGACAAATATATTATACTAGCACTGACATGTGATTACATTTTCACGCAATTTGGGTGCATAGATCCTGAAAAATCAGTACCCAGAACAACCTCCTCTGGCCGTAATAACGGCCTTGATACGCCTGGGCATTTAGTCAAACTGAGCTTGGACGGCGTGTACAGGTACAGCTGCCCCTGCAGCTTCAACACGATACCGCAGTTCATCAAGAGTAGTGACTGGCGTATTGTGACGAGCCAGTTGCTCGGCCACCATTGACCAGACGTTTTCAATTGGTGAAAGATCTGGAGAATGTGCTGGCCAGGGCAGCAGTCGACATTTTGTGTATCCAGGAAGGCCCGTACAGGACCTGCAACATGCGGCCGTGCGTTATCCTGCTGAAATGTAGGGTTTCGCAGGGATCAAATGAAGGACAGAGCGACGGGTCGTAACACATCTGAAATGTAACATCCACTGTTCAAAGTGCCGTCAATGCGAACAAGAGGTGACCGAGACGTCTAACCAATGGCACCCCATACCATCACGCCGGGTGATACGCCAGTATGGCGATGACGAATACACACTTCCAATGTGCGTTCACCGCGATGTCGCCAAACACGGATGCGACTATCATGATGCTGTGAACAGAACCTGGATTCATCCGAAAAAATGACGTTTTGCCATACGTGCACCCAGGTTAGTCGTTGAGTACACCATCGCAGGAGCTCCTGTCTGTGATGCAGCGTCAAGGGTAACCGCAGCCATGGTCTCCGAGCTGATAGTCGATGCTGCTGCAAACGTCTTCGAACTGTTCGTGCAGATGGTTGTTGTCTTGCAAACGTCCCCATCTGTTGACTCAGGGATCGAGACGTGGCTGCACGATCCGTTACAGCCATGCAGATAAGATGCCTGTCATCTCGACTGCTAGTGATACGAGGCCGTTGAGATCCAGCACGGCGTTTCGTATTACGCTCCTGAACCCACCGAATCCATACTCTGCTAACAGTCATTGGATCTCGACCAACGCGAGCAGCAATGTCGCGACACGATAAACCGCAATCGCGATAGGCTACAATCCGACCTTTATCAAGGTCGGAAACATGATGGTACGCATTTCTCCACCTTACAGGAGGCATCACAACAACGTTTCACCAGGCAACGCTGGTCAACTGCTGTTTGTCTATGAGAAATCGTTTAGAAACTTTCCTCATGTCAGCATGTTGTAGGTGTTGCCACTGGTGTCAACCTTGTGTGAATCCTCTGAAAAGCTAATCATTTGCATGTCACAGCATCTTCTTCCTGTCGGTTACATTTCGCGTCTGTAGCACGTCATCTTCGTGGTGTAGCAATTTTAATGAAGAGTAGTGTAGTTGTGACAAATTTTATATCCGTCAAACTGGCCGTTCTTTTAAAATTAGATTCAGGGAGCATTTGCAGGCACATAACAAAACTGCATTGGGAATGTATTTGGCAGAAACGCGCCATACTGTAAGCAATATTGAGAGTTGTGTGCGTATTCTACACAGGCCAGAGAAGGGTCGAGCTCTCGACTGGTTGGAGGAGTTTGAGATTTACAAAGCTAAAAAGAATGAGCCCAGTAGGGCACGTAATGGACAAAGTGATTTTATGCCCAACGTCTACTTTGCGTTGTTTGATAACGTACTACGATAACCATGTACTGCCTCGCGTGTTTATACCCAGCCTTACTTGATGATTTATGTCAAGAACAGTAGGCATTCGCCTTACTTTCATACATTAGTCGCTCTAATCCTGTACCTGATTATGTTCTACCTATTCATGGAATGTATGATCAGACTATATAATTTTATTGATTGATTGTTAATATGTTGTTTAAAAGTTTTCTGTGGGAGACATATCACGATGTATGTAAAGAAGCCCTCTAGTAGTCAAGTTCTTTCGATCGGCGTGCATTTATATAACATCTTGGCGGCCGGCCCAACAGAGGGTGCTGATCATTGATCTGTCTTTTTTCAGCTGTCATATAGACATTCTGTCTTTCATAGGAAATTTATAGGTTGCTACAGGCAATGTATTATGTATATTAATTGTTGACCGTAAATTCACCATAAAAGGGTAGGACCTATTCCCTTCATATATTTCCTTTTAATAATTTCATATGTATCACAATTGGTTTCTATGACAGTTATCAATATTTAAAAGTCTGCTACATGTATTTTATGTAATGTGTTCTTATCAGATTATGTTTTTTGCGTAAATGATGACTACATCTAAGCCCAGAGTAGCGAGGATGTAGGCAAACAGATTTCTGGTAGCTACTGTACTTCAGTAGCCAGTTGTGATAATGACTGTGTGGACGATTTGGCCTATAGTACACCTTATTTTAGATCTATGTGACGATGATGCCATTATGGCCTTATCACTTTAGGACGTGGTGTAAAAAAAAATACGTTTTACCGTATTTTATCTGTACATTTCCCTGGTTCTATGATAGATATTGTGATACATATTGCTGTATTGTGTTGAAAGACACGCTGCTCACTAGGTGTATATAATTGTATATTGTAGATCTGAGGATGGTCATTATGGGCTGAAACCGGTCATCGTCTAAAGAATTGATACTGTGGTCAAAGAC
Source organism: Schistocerca cancellata (assembly GCF_023864275.1). NCBI lineage: Eukaryota > Metazoa > Arthropoda > Insecta > Orthoptera > Acrididae > Schistocerca > Schistocerca cancellata. The sequence continues at coordinate 155,333,500 of NC_064631.1, forward strand.
TGGAATGACAGCGTAATTTGGTAAGTCCTTATTTCACCGAAATCGTGTTTAGCCCATCGCCAGCGGTAAAACAGAAATGAACGTGATATTTGGGGCCTCACCTGCTACTGAACTTTCTGTCGCCTCGGAACAGTGCTATTTTCGAGCATGTTACTGCTTTTTTGTGAAGATTTGTACGTCTGCCTAGCGAATGTATGTAAACAAACTTTCTATGTAGTTTTAGTCATATGCAGGGCAGAGAAAGACAAGTCTCATAATAGGGTCAGAACGGGGCAGGGGACATCAGATTGACTACTTGTTGCTCGAGATTTAATCGTGGACCATTCTGTAGTGTCTAGGAAACCTGCATACTCGGTTCGCTAGACAAACATTCAAACAAGTCGTATTAATGAGTTTTGTTACAATAAGAAAATTACAATACTTAACTTTGTCAATTACAGAAATGTGTCGCAAGCAAAGGGCGACATACGAAATGATAAATCTTATTGAGTATAAACAGTTCCAAGTGTGTGCTACATAGAGAGTACAAGGGAAGTGAATAGAGTTGACGTTCCTATGTAAGTGCCTAATCTTGAAGCTGCTATTGAACTGGGTATCGCTGACGCTGCTGTAGAACTGCACTGTCACCAGTCAGTCGTCTCTCCTCACATTTTTCTTTCCCCTCCTTTCGGGAAGTGTACGGAGGAGTTTGTAGCCTGTTGGCTTTTACTCCTCAGTCTGTGTTGTGAGTGTGTGATTGTCTTTGACTGTTTTGGCTGTCTGTGTATTGTGGTGGTGTTCTGGTGGTTTCTTAGTACCTGCCTGAGGTTGGCGAGATGTTGAGTATTTTGAGGATTAAGGATTGGTATTATGATTTGAAGATGTTTGGGATTTTTCTCTTCTACTTAGTCGTCGAATATCATCATGGGGCGTTTGTGCTTATCGCGGGACATGTCATGCCGACCTAAGGAGTGGATGAGGTTATTTCCAGATCTGGAGGAGCTCTCGTAGAAAGCCCTTGCCATATCCTGGAATCTTTCTTTGAGGAGTGGGATTTCGGCGGCGGCGTGCAGATCGTCGGTGGGGGATCCCATGGGGAGTTGTAGTGCCCTTCTGAGGGCGCGGTTCTGCAGCCTCTGGAGTTTGTCCAGGTACTCTTCATATAAGGGACGCTGCTGTCCCCTTGTCGTTCTGGAAGGAAGTCCGGTCAGCGGTGATTGGCTGACTACTTCTCACGGCCTTCTCTTCTCTTTCGTTCCCGACTGTCGTGCCGGCGCTTGACTTTACGCTGTAACACATTCCCCAGCCATCTTCACCGAATACACGTTCGACATAACCTTACTGCGATAGTGAAGGAATATAAGTAGGAGATCTCAATCCCATTTTTTCCCGAATGTAAACTGTACGCAAACTAGCAAATTGATCCCATACAAAACTTAATCACATTGCGTCTTTCGATCATAAAAATAATGCATTAATTTTAAAACTAGTTATGAAACTTTTATATAAATGAAAGTCCACCCTGTAAAATTTTAGAAAATTTCTAAAACACAACACGGAGAGATGACTGTATGGCGCACACTGGAAAAAAAAGTTAATGAACAGTTGCCAGAAAAACCACTAGTCGGAAACGCACCATTGTGTAACTATAGCCGCAAGATGGAAGCTATCAGCTGCGAACTCAGGGAGTGAAACACGTGAATAGCTAGTCGGCGGCATTGTTGGGGTATCCGCCGTTTCTTCGGCGACCCGCCAGGGTAGCCGAGAGCGCTAACGCGCTGCTTCTTGGACTCGGATAGGCGCGCCGGCCCCGGATCGAATCCGCCCGGCGGATTAACGACGAGGGCCTATGTGCCGGCTAGCCTGGATGTCGTTTTTAGGCGGCTTTCCACATCTCGCTAGGTGAATACGGGGCTGGTCCCCATTTTCCGCTCCAGTTACACGGCTCGCAGACATCTGAACACTTTCACACTATTCCATGGATTAAACTCGACGCAGACAGTTGGGGCACACTGATTTCGTCCCAGGGGGTACGGGGTGGCGGCAGGAAGGGCATCCTGCCACCCCTTAAACATTAACATGCCAAATCCGATAAACGATGGCTGACCCTGCGTAACTGTGGGACAAGGCTCAAGCGATAGAATCAGTCGTTTCTTCGGCGATGTCAGATTTGCAGCTACAATGGTGGTGGGACTTTCGAACATTCACTGCGAAAATGTTATTTGGTAAAATTGTGTTTAAAATTGACTAATTTCTCTTTCTACTGCCACTGTTCACACTAACTGATCTAATGTACTTGTCAGAATAAAAGTTTACTCTCGCTCTGTAGAAATTAGGCGATGTTAAAACATGTCGCCTTTAGTTTTTTTATTAATAACATTACATCTTCTTGTACCTTAAGTCTGTCATCTTATTACAGTCCTGTTAATGCAGCACAGTATATTATCTTAACAAATTAATGTCATTACATACTTTTAGTTGATAAGAGTCAGGTCTCATGTTCAGCTAAAAAGGTATTAGCTGGGGCAAGTTAGTTCGAATGCACTCACTTCCATGCACTTTTAGCAGATTGGCTGTTTATTTATTTCTGCAACTGCACTGCGATGCAGTTCCAGCCTGTGGTTATCTGGGCAGCTTGCTAGATCAACGTTCCCTACCCTGCTCTGTATATTTGGTCGTATTGGAATGGAAACAAATGACCTAGGGAGCATGCATTACAGTGTCTTGATTGTCCAGTCATAAGCTAATGTCTCACATGCTTTACGTTGTCTGCTGATTTTACGTTTGACACACGCAAATAGATCAGCAGTTTGGTCCCATAAGACTTTACCACAAATTTACAAAAATAAATGGGTATATAAACTCCTTCCTAATCTTTGTAATGCTGGACAATTCCACTTTCTTGCTGTACAGTTCACTCTGTCCACTATGCATAAGGGCGGGGTTATTTTGTAATGGTTGAGCTGGATGCTTCAACTTGTCGCTAGTTGAACTGATGGAAAGTTACAGCATTGAATCTGTTCGTGAAATGTGCGAGAATAGTTGATTGGACACTTCCTTTGCCCGCAGCTCGTGGTCGTGCGGTAGCGTTCTCGCTTCCCACGCCCGGATTCCCGGGTTCGATTCCCGGCGGGGTCAGGGATTTTCTCTGCCTTGTGATGGCTGGGTGTTGTGTGCTGTCCTTAGGTTAGTTAGGTTTAAGTAGTTCTAAGTTCTAGGGGACTGATGACCATAGATGTTAAGTCCCATAGTGCTCAGAGCCATTTGAACCATTTTTTTTTTGACACTTCCTTTGATAAGCAGGTATCCGGATGTAACGTGTATCTTAAAGGAAAGAGGCAGCTGAAGTCGCAGTTGACATGGATGTAATATTTCTTTGATACTACAAAGAATTTTGTCTTTTCTCCATCATGTGTCCTCTACGCTCTGCCATCCCTCTCCCAGCCATTGTCGTCTTCTCTCCTGCAACACACACACACACACACACACACACACACACACACACACACACACACAACCAGTCTACAGTTCCGTTATTGTCTTGAGAACAAACTGAGATATCTCGCGGAAGAACTATAGTTAGAATTCAGTTCTGTTACAATACGTAGGCGTAGGCTAGGTTTAAAACGTTTCAAAATTATTTTGGGGGCGGAAATAAATTACCTTGACTTATTTGTGTAATAGTTATTCGGTTTAGGGGCGAACAATGGTTTCATTTCGACTGATGCGTCATGGTTTGATTTTATATTTGAAAGTCCTCATTTATATATAAATGCATGAAGTTGTATTGAGAGCCTTCCGGGTTCGGCCTTACACTGAGATTCCAGACCATACGAGTGTGAACAGCATGTTACGTTAAGGGAACATCCGAATGTGTTCGTACTGAATTTTATAACATCGTAATAACTGAGAATCAGACAGAGACAATCAAACGCAGTGTGAACTGGCTGAATTTCGAGGTTTTTTTTTTTTTTTTTGTTTTTCGTTATCTATGTCGTTCAAACTGATCGTTATACTTTTATCCGACACGGGGAATTTCGTAGGGCGCGTTATTGCCTCTAATGCGCGATCGAGAGTTCTGTTATAGCTCCCTCGCTTATTGCCCACGGTATTTCATATCTGCGAGAATGGCTCCTCATTGCATACCGTGGAAAAATTCCTGGCATTTCACGTGAAGTTATTTCGAAGGTTCGATATTGCACACTTGATCAAGTTACATTTGCACGTATTATTCGACTACTGTCGGTACAGCTCAACAACGTGATACAGTACGGCCGGCACAAGTGCATCATTACTTGTTTTACGCGATGGCCAGTGCTAGCGGAAAGCGTCAGTTTATATGTATATATATACTCAGATGGTATCTGTTCTTTCGGACATGTCTGAAAGAACAGATACCATCGGTGACCATGCAGCTCGTTAGAATGAAATTAAATGAACACCCTTAGCTGCTTACAGGCGTTGACATACGTCAACGGGGACAGATGAAAATGTGTGCTCCGACCGGGACTCGAACCCGGGATCTCCTGCTTACATGGCAGACGCTCTATCCATCTGAGCCACCGTGTCCCGCACTACATTTGTAGTGCCCCCGCCCATTATACTCATTACTCGCGGCGCGTTGCCGGTTCCCGTAAGAGTTCGGGCACTGTTTGTGACAATACGTTGAGAATGTGGGTTTCGCGGGAGGCGTGCCAGAGATAAATCCCTGCAGTCGCGCTATCCTCTGTGTCCTCGGTGGCTCAGATGGATAGAGCGTCTGCCATGTAAGCAGGTGATCCCGGGTTCGAGTCCCGGTCGGGGCACACATTTTCATCTGTCCCCGTTGACATATGTCAACGCCTGTAAGCAGCTAAGTGTGTTCATTTCATTGTAATTTCAAGCGTCAGTTTGTTTCCCATTAAAAACAAAATAATTTTTATAGCGCAATTTTACATGCCCATTCTGTAGAGCGATGCGACATTAGTTTAGTGCAATAATGGTCTTATCGAACTGTGTTGACAGTAGAACGTGAAGAACAAGCGGTAGTCCAGCAGCGACACGTGTGCTGCCCAGCCTCCCTAAACCTACTATCGTCATGTGGCGGTGCTGCACTGTCGCTGGTAAAGTGCGAACTCCCTGCTCTACTGGCCCTGTTAATACATACCGACAAAACGAGTATCGCACTAGACCAATATGGGATCGCTCTATCGAATGGGCACGTAAAATCACACTTAAAAAATTATTTCGTTTGTAACGATGTGGTTTTTAGGTGGTTTTCCACATCCCGCTAGGTAGGGTAAAAATTGGCAACGAAATTGCAAGTTGCCATCACATGCTGATAGCGGTCGTGCGGGAACCGGTGGACCCACGCCTCCAGTGGCTCCGTACCTCGAGCGCCCTCTGCCGCCGCAATATAGGACGGCCGGCGGCAGCCACACAGCCTCTCTCGCACTTGGAGTCTCTTCGCTGTGTGACGCTATGCGGACGCCGCCTAGTTGCGGCTCCAACATCGTTCCTGCTTTAGTTCAGAGAGCCCCTTCCTTGTTGACATTAAGATAGCTGGACTCTATATCTCCACGCATTATCTAATCATATGAAGATGGCATCTGTTCTTTCGGACTTGTCCGAAAGAACAGATACCATTGGTGACCGTGCAGCTCTCCAGAATGAAATTACAGTTTAATCAATACCATTAGCTGCTAACAGGCGTTGATATAGATCAACGGGGACAGTTTAAAATGTGTGCACCGACTGGGACTAGAACCCGGGATCTCCTGCTCACATGGCATACGCTCCATCCATCTGAGTCACCGAGGGCACAGAGGAAAGTGCGACTGCAGGGACTTATCGCCGGCACGCTCCCCGTGAGACCCACATTCTCAGCTTACAGTCCACACACTACATTCGTAGTGCCCCTGCCATTATAACCATTACTCGTGGCAGACAATCCACCGAGTCCCGTAAGAGTTCAGGCAATTCGTGTGCATCCGCACTGAAGGAGGTCATCAGCCGGTTAGCCTTAACGATATGAAGATGGCAACTGTTCTTTCGGTCATGTATAATCGCAGGGGCACTGCGAATGTAGTGTGTCGAGTGTAAGATGAGAATGTGGGTCTCACGGGGAGTGTGCGGGCGATAAGTCGCTGCATTCGCACTATCCTCTGCGCCCTCGGCGGCTCAGATGCACGCCGGCACGGTAGCTCAGCGTGTTCTGTCAGAGGGCCGATTGTCCTCTGTAATAAACTGAGTAAAGGAATGAACGATCAATTGGAACTAATGTCCTGTGACGTCCGCCCAGACCAAACGAAACGAACAATACAAAAAAAAAAAAAAAAAAAAAAAAAAAAATGGATAGAGCGTCTGCCTTGTAAGCAGGGGATCCCGACTTCGAGCCCCAGTCGGGGCACACATTTTCAACTCTCCCCGTTGATGTATATCAACGTCTGTCAGCAGCTAATGGTATTGATTTAATTGTAATTTCAACCATGAAAATCTTGTATTTACTGTGTTAACTTATTCGCTAATCAATCATTTCTGCTGCTGCCCTCCTACGACGACAGTTGCCGCTCCCCACTGTAGCCCACCTCTCCTTATCGGTGTACTGACAGTGACAGTAGAGCAGGCGGTTAGTACTCAACAAGTGCAAAAACGAAACTGCAAATATCTGCCGAAACACCAGCGAAAAAGCGCCTGGCTGTTGTGTAATTTTAAGAGAACAGTATTATTTGTACCTCGCACCAACAATGTGCGTGCGCGACTGCTCAGTGAGTTTTTTGATCCAGTATGCGCGAGAGGGAGTCGCTTCGTGGACGTACCCTACTGGCCATTAAAATTGCTACACCACGAAGATGACGTGCTAATGACGCGAAATTTAACCGACAGGAAGAAAATGCTGTGATATGCAAATGATTAGCTTTTCAAAGCATTCACATAAGGTTGGCGCCGGTGGCGACACCTACAATGTACTGACATCAGGAAAGTTTCCAACCGATTTCTCATACACAAACAGCAGTTGACCGACGTCGCCTGGTGAAACGTTGTTGTGATGCCTCGTGTAAGGAGGAAAAATGAGTACCATCACGTTTCCGACTTTGATAAAGGTCGGATTGTAGCCTATCGTGATTACGGTTTATCGTTTCGCGACATTGCTGCTGGCGTTGGTCGAGATCCAATGACTATTAGCAGAATATGGAATCGGTGGGGTCAGGAGGGTAATACGGAACGCCAACCTGGATCCCAACGGCCTCGTATCGCTAGCAGTCGAGATGACAGGCATCTTATCCGCATGGCTCTAACGGATCGTGCAGCCACGTCTCGATCCCTGAGTCAGCAGATAGGGACGTTTGCAAGACAACAACAATCTGCACGAACAGTTCGACGACGTTTTCAGCAGCATGGCTAAATGGTTAAAATGGCTCTGAGCACTATGGGACTCAACATCTCAGGTCATAAGTCCCCTAGAACTTAGAACTACTTAAACCTAACTAACCTAAGGACATCACACACACCCATGCCCGAGGCAGGATTCGAACCTGCGACCGTAGCAGTCCCGCGGTTCCGGACTGCAGCGCCAGAACCGCTAGACCACCGCGGCCGGCTCAGCAGCATGGACTATCATCTCGGAGACCATGGCTGCAGTTACCCTGGATGCTGCATCACAGACAGGAGCGCCGCCGATGGTGCACTCAACGACAAACATGGGTGCACGAATTGCAAAACGTGATTTTTTCGGCTGAATCCAGGTTCTGTTTACAGCATCATGATGGTCGCATCCGTGTTTGGCGACATCGCGGTGAACGCACATTGGAAGCGTGTATTCGTCATCGACATACTGTCGTATCACCCGGGGTGATGGTATGGGGTGCCACTGGTTACACGTCTCGGTTACCTCTTGTTCGCACTGACGGCACTTTGAGCAGTGGACGTTGCATTTCACATGTGTTACGACCCGTGGCTCTACCCTTCATTTGATCCCTGCGAAACCCTACATTTCAGCAGGATAATGCACTACCGCATGTTGCAGGTCCTGAACGGGCCTTTCTGCATACAGAAAACGTTTGAATGCTGCCCTGGCCAGCACATTCTCCAGATCTCTCACCAATTGAAAACGTCTGGTCAATGGTGGCCGAGCAACTGGCTCGTCACAATACGCTAGTCACTACTCTTGATGAGCTGTGGTATCGTGTTGAAACTGCATGGGCAGCTGTACCTGTACACGCCATCCAAGCTCTGTTTGACTCAATGCCCAGGCGTATCAAGGCCGTTATTACGGCCAGAGGTGGTTGTTCTGGGTAGTGATTTCTCAGGATCTATGCACCCAAATTGCGTGAAAATGTAATCACATGTCAGTTCTAGTATAATATATTTGTCCAATGAATACCCGTTTATCATCTGCATTTCTTCTTGGTGTAGCAATTTTAATGGCCAGGAGTGTATTTGGTACACTGTCCTCAGTCATCAGTAAAAATATGTGCACTTATACCCTTAGCACCCTGTATATATAATCTCACAGTGACAATAACTTCATCCACCTTCGTAACTCCTAACATATTTTAGTGTTGTGGTGCTAGACTAGGCGGTAGACCAATCGAATCTCGGTTGTGACAGAGATTTATGTCGCCAGTATATACCCAGCAGAGAGAAGAATAGTTGTAGCATACACTATGTCAAACTTTTCTCTTTCATTCTGACTCTTTTCAACCACAGAACAGATATCTGATATTGATCAACGTGTTAATAATGTCGATAGTTACTGCAAACGAACATTACGATTATGAGAGGTATTTATCATCTTAACAAATACTTGTGAACATCTTTGTCACGTTGGCGGTATGTCACCCTTTTCAGATCCAACTTCTGGGCTGCAACGTTTCTACAAAAATATGACAGACTTGTAATGAGAACAGGTACAGGAGGTAATACGGAGGAAACGTTACGTTTAGTTGCAGCAGTTGAACGCTTTTGTGTCCCTGCTTGCAGCTTGCGCGTAGATGGTTGGCACGGTGAAGTATCTTCATTAAAGCTATGAGAAAGTCGCACTGCGAAGCTGATCAGTATTCCGTGGGATTCGGCGATTTCCCACCGCATCTGAACCTCAGCCACCTACTTTGGGACACGTAACGCGACTATTTCTTCATTCCCCATCGCATTCATATTCTTTTCGCGGGCCTGGCGGCAGAAACAAGGTATGACTCTTAGGGACTCCACAGATTTGTTGTTCTTTCATTTTGTGTGGGGCCATACAGCGCACCTACGTCTAGGTCGTTAGAGACGGAGCACAATCTTATTTGCAGGAGGCGTAGTCTGTGCCGTTATCAGAAGAGCCCTCATGCCATACGACCGAAAGGGTTTGACATACGAGGGAAAATGTGTTCCGCAGCGGCTGGAAAAGGCTAGAATGCGCAGTTTCCCACAGTGTGCTATTTTGCTAAAAGCTTTCTAGAACTATGCGAAAAATTTAAAAATTCGTTTTTTTGCCAATCATTTTCTTTATGCGACGTATAAAAAAATCCACATTAAGAACTCTAATTTATTTTCTCCAATATCCATATGTGTTATAAAAATAGACGTATGTACACATGTATGTATGTTCCACATCTGCTGGTAAACCACCGGATCGATTTCAACCAAACTTGGTACAAATATCACTTGGTGTCAGTAAAAAATCCCTGTGAGGTTAAGAACCACCTAATGTAGCCCATAACGCGTGCACTTTATTCATCCAGTATTTGAGAATGAGAGCAGGTAGTGATTTACAACAAACTTTAGACATACTATCAAATCTTTACGAAATTTTTCTCGCTGACAAACCTCACAAGATGATGAAAGGAAAAAAAAAGTTTATCGCTTACTGCATTTTCGCAGTTCATGCAGTAAAACTGCCTCATGAAGCACAGCGTTTCAATATATTACTTCCTTACTGCCAACTGTATTTGCGATACGTTTTGGAGACAGCATTCATATATTATATTACTTAACGTATCAGCACAATTATAGCACTGTACGAAACATAGTTCACGATTTATGGCGGCATAAACAGTGAGATGCTGCCGCATCATGCTGGACGTTTTAGTTTATTACTTCTTTAGTACCAACTCCATTCAAAATAAATTTCGCAGACAGTAGTCATGTATACAACGAGATGTACCTGCTAATTTACATCACTGTTCGATGTATAGTTCATGAGAAACGATGCTATAAACATTGATCTGCGTGGAAAGAAATCTGCAGGGTGACATCCGCTAGAGATACAGGTAGAATATGTGTACAAATGCGTGCAAAATATGCTAAATACATGTGACAGTCCGTACGTAGGCAAAGCCATGGGTGAAAAGTTCGTTCTAAACTCCTGGGACTATTTCTACTTAATGTGGTGCACATGTTTGTTATAATCTGTGAAAATATTCTGCGCGGATAAGAACCAGCAGTCTCGTATTAGGTTGGGGGTGATAAGGTGGAGAGAGAAAGCGGGGGAGATTGACAGAGAGAGGAAAGAGGAGGAGATGTTCAGAGCCCGGGGGAGGAGGAGGATAGAGAGAGGGGGAGAAGGAGGGTATGGAACAAGAGCGAGGGAAGAGGAGATGGACAGAGGGGGAAGGAAGAGAGAGACAGAGGAGGATGGATCAGATGGACAGAGAGGGGGGAGGAGATGGGCAGAGAGAGGGGAAAGGTGGAAATGGGCTACTAGAAGACAGGAATCAATAGACAGCCACATCCGGGCAAGACTGGGTACTCAGCTAGTATTGTACAACAATGAATGTAACGTCTTTGTCTACCGTATTACGACATAGACTATGTTTTTAGCGGAACTATGTGCCTTTTTTGGTACTGGGATGGTCCCTTGAATAACAACGACGTAACGAAAGAGAACTCGATCAAACAATGACAAGATAACAGCGCCACAAACCACTGTCAAGAGTAGAGATCCCTGAAACCCCTGCACCAGTGTATCATCTGTACGCAAACATGTAACTCAAGTAATCGCCAGTGAATCGAAGTGTATGTATTTTCAAGAAAAAAGCTGCATCAACAACATAATAACTGTTCGGAACATAGTAAGAAATAAGGAAAAAGAAATGAGGACGGTCAGGGAACTTTTTTAAAAACTTAATCAACTAATGAGAAGTAGCCCTCAAGTTGCCAACACCTTGGATAAGTTTTTTTTTTTTCATTTCTTCAATACAAACAGAGTTAGAAGTTTTAAACTTCAATGAGAAAGATGAAAAAGCGTCGAAAGAGTTTAGTAGTTTCCTTTTCATGATTTCAATAATAATGTATCTACGTTGAGCAATTGAAAACTTTCCCCGCGTATAAACTGCTCCATGAAATTTCGCACGAACTAACTCTTTTAATGTATGAACGGACATAAAATGCTATTAAATGGAATGATGCAGGAGTTTTGAATCTATATCGAAAGCTAAGAGCTTGAGATAAAAGTGCCGAATGTTAACTACAGATACTTTATAAAAAATGCAAAAAAACTTTGTTTTTGCCCTGAAGATAGTACACTACTGGCCATTAAAATTGCTACACCAAGAAGAAATGCAGATGATAAACGGGTATCCATTGGACAAATATATTATACTAGAACTAACATGTGATTACATTTTCGCGCAATTTGGGTGCATAGATGTTGAGAAATCAGTACCCAGAAGAACCAACTCTGAGCGTAATAACGGCCTTGGTACGTCTGGGCATTGAGTCAAACAGAGCTTGGATGGCGTGTACAGGTACAGCTGCCCATGCAGCTTCAATACGATACCACAATTCATCAAGAATAGTGACTGGCGTATTGTGACGATCCAGTTGCTCGGCCACCATTGACCAGACGTTTTCAGTTGGTGACAGATCTGGAGAATGTGCTGGCCAGGACAGCTGTCGAACATTTTCTGTATCCAGAAAGGCCCGTACAGGACCTGCAACATGCGGTCGTGCATTATCCTGCTGAAATGTAGGGTTTCACAGGGATCAATGAAGGGTAGAGCCACGGGTCGGAACAAATCTGAAATGTAACGTCCACTATTCAAAGTGCCGTCAATGCGAACAAGAGGTGACCGAGACGTGTAACCAATGGCACCCCATACCATCACGCCGGGTGATACGCCAGTATGGCGATGACGAATACATGTTTCCAATGTGCGTTCACCGCGATGTCGCCAAACACGGATGCGACCATCATGGTGCTGTAAACAGAACCTGGATTAATCCGAAAAAATGACGTTATGCCATTCGTGCACCCAGGTTCGTCGTTGAGTACACCATCGCAGGCGCTCCTGTCTGTGACGCAGCGTCAAGGGTAACCGCAGCCGTGGTCACCGAGCTGATAGTCCATGCTGCTGCAAACGTCTTCGAACTGTTCGTACAGATGGTTGTTGTCCTCTTTTGTCCTCATGGATCGAGACGTGGCTGCACGATCCGTTAGAGCCATGCGGATAAGATGCCTGTCATCTCGACTGCTAGTGATACGAGGCGGTTGGGATCCAGCACGGCGTTTCATATTACCCTCCTGAACCCACCGATTCCATATTCTGCCTAGAGTCATTGGATCTCGACCAACGCGAGCAGCAGTGTCGCGATACGATAAACCGCAATCGCGATAGGCTACAATCCGATGTTAATCAAAGTCGGAAACGTGATGGTACGCATTTGTCTTCTCTACACGAAGCATCACAACAACGTTGCACCAGACAACGCCGGTTAACTGCTGTATGAGAAATCGGTTGGAAACTTTCCTCATGTCAGCACGTTGTAGGTGTCACCACAGGCGCCAACCTTGTGGGAATGCTCTGAAAAGCTAATCATTTGCATATCCCAGCACCTTCTTTCTGTCTGTTAAATTTCGCGTCTGTAGCACGTCATCTTAGTGATGTAGCAATTTTAATGGTTAGTAGTGTATTTTCCTCTGATGTGAGGAATCTGAAAGGCCAGTTGCCTCCTGTCGCTTCACAGGAAACACAACGATTACTGCTTCGTTTTGGACTAGGTGGCAACATGAAATTTCCTCTTCGTTCAGATATGTCACGTATGTGGTCACGTATCTGATCGTACGTGATGTATCACTGTGCACAGCATACCAGGAATTATAACTGTTCTGGGAATCGCTACGTGAACACGCAGCTGCGATCCTGCGGGACGCTCCACGCGAGTCCCACCTTAAAAAATGAACACCGCCGGGCGATCTGCTATCGCAAGCGATGAGCAACAGGCTAGGTCGGGCTCTGCGGCAGCTGTGTCGGCCGCGGCCATTAATCAACACCTCCTCCACGGCGCGTCAGTGCGTGTCTCCCCCAGCTACTCCCCCGCAAACTCCAGCCCGGACACCGTAAATCATGTCGCGGTAGCCACGATACCAACAGCGATACACTTCTTCCAAAGTGATTACACAGTTTCCATCACAACAGTCGTTACTCAGATCATGAGATAAAGAAAACTTGAAATAAAAGTCGCTCAGATGTTATATGAAATTGTGCATCTTCATATTTTTGCGGCGCAAACCCTGATCCATAAAAGTATTTGCGCCGCGAAAATATGAAGATACACATCATGTACCTCTTCGGGGAGGAGATGGTTTTAAGTGTTCGCCGATTGGATAAGTTAAGACACTTGAGAGCGAGGTTACTGAGCTCTTTAAGTGGCCATGGCATAGTTTCAAAGTTTTCCAGGTTAGTATGTGCGACCGCATGCGCAATGGTGCGGTCCACGGCTTTAAAAGGACCGATCAAGTGCTGGAGCGTCAGTCACCTCGGCTCACTCTGAAGATGGCTGGACGGTATTCAGCCGAAATATTAGAAGAAGAAGTCAAATTTATGGGGTTGCACGCCCGAAATTTTATGTATTGTATGAAATTATTTGTTTAAAGTAAGAAATGAAGTGCCGTATATTTAGGTGGATGAGACGACCTTCAGATAAACTGAGGTATAAATTTTCGTCAACAATATACACTTTTACCATATGCCCGTCCTATAAGACGAGCTCGGAACTATCAACAGCCTGTAAATTTAATTTAGAACAATGATAATCCGGATAATAATACACGCACTGATTCTGGTAATTACCTTGAGTATTTATAAAAGCGTCGTATTGGCCACCCAGTTTTGCAGACATATCCACTGTGTACTACTAAACAGTTGGTACGGTTGCTCACGTCATGAAGCAAAAGCCTCCGTCAGCATTGTTACGATTTTGCCTATAGACGCACGTGCCGAATAACGAACTCATATGTACAGCTAACACGTATTGTTGCCCGCATCTCGTGGTCGTGCGGTAGCGTTCTCGCTTCCCACGCCCGGGTTCCCGGGTTCGATTCCCGGCGGGGTCAGGGATTTTCTCTGCCTCGTGATGGCTGGGTGTTGTGTGATGTCGTTAGGTTAGTTAGGTTTAAGTAGTTCTAAGTTCTAGGGGACTGATGACCTAAGATGTTAAGTCCCATAGTGCTCAGAGCCATTTGAACCATTTAACACGTATTGTTGTAGGTTGTTGTGTGTTTAAACAGTTCGTACTGTAAATGTAATGGGCGTAAAATTTGTAAAATGTGTGCCTAGTGATTGAACCAACAAAAAGAACGAAATAGGGAGAAAGATTCAAGTTAAAGAGCATAAAACAGGCTAAAGAATATAACAGATTTGCTGTAAAAAGGGCGTTCGATATGCCAGAGAAGGTGGTAGAGGATTGTCGAAAGAATGAAGATTCTATTTAAAAAATACCAATGTGAAAAAATGTTCTGTGACGAGAGCAATAGCTTGCTGGCCAGATTTAGAAAATAGTGTTACAAAATGTGCACAAAAACAAAGGCAGAATTGTTGAACAAAGGCAGAATTGTTATGTTGTTACAAGAAATATGATTAGAATCTAGAGCGCGGCAAAGAATTTAAAGCAATAGTAGGTCGATGCAATCGTTTCATGAACAGAAAAGAAACCTGGTAATACGGCAGAAAACAAAAATTGCGCAGAAATTACCGAAATGTCTTGGCCATAAAATTGAATGTTTTCTCAAGTTTGTTTTTGGTTTGAGCCAAAAATACAAATTTCCAGTATCCCGTATTGTAAATATGAAAGAAACATCGATGAACTTCGATATGATAAACAATAGAACTGCGGAAACAAAAGGCGTAAAAACTATGGAAGTCTCACGTACAGACCATGAAAAGACCAGGTTTCCTATAGTTTTAATGTGAATGGCGGATGCAACGAAGTGTGAAATCTTATTGGACTTAACTGCTAAGGTCGTCAGTCCCTAAGCTTACACAATACTTAACCTAAATTATCCTAAGGACAAACACACACACACCCATGCCCGAGGGAGGACTCGAACCCCCGCCGGGACCAGCCGCAAAGTCCACGACTGCAGCACTCTAGACCGCTCGGCTAATCCCGCACGGCACGAAGTTAAAACCTATGGTCATTTTCAGGCGGAAAATCATTCCTAAAATAAAATTTCCACGAGGCATTTTTGTACATTTTCACGAAAGGGGATGAATGATCGAGAAGGGTGTAAAATTGTGCACGGAAAATGTGTGTCAGGGGCCACCAGGTGCTCTACGAAATCAATCAAGTTAGTTGGTATGGGAATATTTCGCAGTCAAGTAACAACGAATACCAAAACAGCACGAAGCAATACTAAGATTGCTGTTATACCGGGTGGTTCGACTTCGGTGCTACAAGCTTTAGACGGCTCTCTGAATAAACAGTTCAAAGTCCTCAAGTGTGAACAATTGATCAGTTGGATGATGAGTTGCGAAAAATAGTATGCGAAATGTGTGCGGGCTATGTGGGCTGCATCACTCGATGTTCTCTGTGATTTCGTGAAAAAATAATGGCAAAAAGCGAATGTGGAAACAGTGATCAAATCCTTAAAGAAGTTCGGGGCTTCCAATGTCATGAATGGCAGTGAGGACGAAGCGGAAATCGATCCACAAAGTGCAGTCTGGCACCCATATGCCAGGAGGTCGTGCGTAAACGGCTCTCCACAGAACGGAGATGCGAGGGTGAGTCAAATGAAAACCTTAAATTTTTAATAACAAATCGAAATTTCTCGTCGTTATCCTGTAAGTTGGTAAGCATGCTACAAACAGCGTGCAGAATGACCTGTAGGTGGCAGCACAGTGCAAATGCACGCATACTGTCGCAATATCAGTATAGAGATGGCCGCCCCACTTGCGACTTGTACTAGGGAAGAATAGCGTTCTGTTATTCGGTTTTTGCGTAATGAAGGTGTGAAACCTACTGAAATTCATCGACGAATGAAGGTTCAGTACGGTGATGCATGTTTGTCACAGCACCAAGTCTACGAATGCACCAACACACCTCTGCGTGGTGGACTGCTGCCAGCGCCACCGTGCGACGACCGCAGGTCAAATGCGTCGCACGGTCATACCCACACAAACCGCCCATCAGAGCATTGTTTCACCATTTATCAGCATTATCCTTAATGTATGAGCATGAGTGTATGTATTGTTTGCTTATTCATCCAAGGACATTATAACTGAGTTTTGGTTTTGATTAACGAACAGCTATTCCTGTAAAGTATCTTCGATAATTCCTCACTTACGAGCAGTTCAGCCTCCTCATCTGCTTTCCTAGCCCTTCAGTTCCCGAAGTGTCCAGAATCTAGAGCCTGATTGACACTAGAACGCCTTGAAAAGATCAGCTTTTTGTAACAATTCGCTTGTCTTCCTAGTGTCTGCTGTTCTCGATATATCCTAAATTTAGTACCTGACAGTAAGGAATCCATTTAAACAATGAGTTAATAACTGCTGTATACCCTTTACAAACAGTTGAACATTTAGGACCTTAGTATCATTGCATTGTGGACAAGGGTGTTGCGTAATTTTACAGAGCGGAGGTTGGGCATGAACTGGCTGGAGTAATTTTTTTCGGAGCGACCTCGGTAGCCCATAGACGTAACGCACCACTCATTTTTGTTGCAGCTTTTTGATAAATTTGTGCTGGTATATTCATTGACGTATAAGCTTTGTCGGTTTGTAATTCCCATTAGCTCTGCCTGGCTGCAAACAGAGTAATGTGATAATTAATGTAACTTGTTTCCACATTTTGCAGACAGATGAATTATTTTACACGTATTACGATCGGAGAGGGTCAGGCTGCGCCACATTCATATCCCTTTCTCTTCATCATTCGTGTAATGTGTCGTGAAAATAATAGTAATAATAAAAGCACTGAGGCACAGTTGGACGGTGCCTGTGTACCGGAGCATGAATGTGCACAACTGTTCTGTACCAGTCTTCACTGTTGTTCGGGTTGCGAGTGATTTCGCGTAATAAATGCTGTAAAATGCAAAACTTTTGTCCAGCCCACCTCTCGTATTTTAATTCTTTTTTTTTAAATCAGAGACAGGCGCTTCAGTCCGGAACCGCGAGACTGCTACGGTCGCAGGTTCGAATCCTGCCTCGGGCATGGATGTGTGTGTCGTCCTTAGGTTAGTTAGGTTTAAGTAGTTCTAAGTTCTAAGGGACTGATAGTGCTCAGAGCCATTTGAACCATTTTATACGCATACGTCGCTGATCTCGGCCTTACAATGCCCGTGGTGAGCGGCAATGCCTGGAATGTGGTGTTCTCGACGCTCTCTTGACACTGCGTATCTCGGAATATTGAATTCCCTGACAATTTCCAAAATGGAATGCCCCATGCGTCTAGCTCCAACTGCCGGTAACCGGGGACCCAGAAACGACGGAGATGCTCCGTCCCCGCCGCAGCCGCAGTGGTCCACAACCCCACGACGACTGCCGCCGTCAACTTCACCCCTCTGCCGCCCTACACCGAACCACTCTTTTAGGGTTTTGTGCGGTTCGGACCCCGGTGGACCCCTCCAGGGAACGTCCCACGCCAGACGAGTTAACACCTATGTTTGCGTGGTAGAGTAATGGTGGAGTAAGCGTACGTGGAGATCTTGTTTGAGCAGCAATCGACATAGTGGAGCTGAGGCGTAATAAGGGGAACCAGCCCGCATTCGCCGAGGCAGATGGAAAACCGCCAAAAAACCATTCACAGACTGGCTGGCTCACCGGACCTCGACACAAATCCGCCGGACGGATTCGTGCCGGGGACCAGGCGCTCCTTCCCGCTCCGGAAAGCCGTGCGTTAGTTTACCTTGTGTACGTGATACTACCGACATTTCTATATGTGCATATCGCTGTCCATTTACTTTCGCCACGTAAGTACACTCCTGAAAATGGAAAAAAGAACACATTGACACCGGTGTGTCAGACCCACCATACTTGCTCCGGACACTGCGAGAGGGCTGTACAAGCAATGATCACACGCACGGCACAGCGGACACACCAGGAACCGCGGTGTTGGCCGTCGAATGGCGCTAGCTGCGCAGCATTTGTGCACCGCCGCCGTCAGTGACTGCCAGTTTGTCGTGGCATACGGAGCTCCATCGCAGTCTTTAACACTGGTAGCATGCCGCGACAGCGTGGACGTGAACCGTATGTGCAGTTGACGGACTTTGAGCGAGGGCGTATAGTGGGCATGCGGGAGGCCGGGTGGACGTACCGCCGAATTGCTCAACACGTGGGGCGTGAGGTCTCTACAGTACATCGATGTTGTCGCCAGTGGTCGGCGGAAGGTGCACGTGCCCGTCGACCTGGGACCGGACCGCAGCGACGCACGGATGCACGCCAAGACCGTAGGATCCTACGCAGTGCCGTAGGGGACCGCACCGCCACTTCCCAGCAAATTAGGGACACTGATGCTCCTGGGATATCGGCGAGGACCATTCGCAACCGTCTCCATGAAGCTGGGCTACGGTCCCGCACACCGTTAGGCCGTCTTCCGCTCACGCCCCAACATCGTGCAGCCCGCCTCCAGTGGTGTCGCGACAGGCGTGAATGGAGGGACGAATGGAGACGTGTCGTCTTCAGCGATGAGAGTCGCTTCTGCCTTGGTGCCAATGATGGTCGTATGCGTGTTTGGCGCCGTGCAGGTGAGCGCCACAATCAGGACTGCATACGACCGAGGCACACAGGGCCAACACCCGGCATCATGGTGTGGGGAGCGATCTCCTACACTGGCCGTACACCACTGGTGATCGTCGAGGGGACACTGAATAGTGCACGGTACATCCAAACCGTCATCGAACCCATCGTTCTACCATTCCTAGACCGGCAAGGGAACTTGTTGTTCCAACAGGACAATGCGCGTCCGCATGTATCTCGTGCCACCCAACGTGCTCTAGAAGGTGTAAGTCAACTACCCTGGCCAGCAAGATCTCCGGATCTGTCCCCCATTGAGCATGTTTGGGACTGGATGAAGCGTCGTCTCACGCGGTCTGCACGTCCAGCACGAACGCTGGTCCAACTGAGGCGCCAGGTGGAAATGGCATGGCAAGCCGTTCCACAGGACTACATCCAGCATCTCTACGATCGTCTCCATGGGAGAATAGCAGCCTGCATTGCTGCGAAAGGTGGATATACACTGTACTAGTGCCGACATTGTGCATGCTCTGTTGCCTGTGTCTATGTGCCTGTGGTTCTGTCAGTGTGATCATGTGATGTATCTGACCCCAGGAATGTGTCAATAAAGTTTCCCCTTCCTGGGACAATGAATTCACGGTGTTCTTATTTCAATTTCCAGGAGTGTACCTCGATTTCTATATGTGCATATCGCTGTCCATTTACTTTCGCCACGTAAGTATGTAGGTGACTGCTATTCTCTGGATAGAGAATTTATCTCGGCCTGTTCCTAACACCGACTTTCGCACTCCCTAGTCCCTTCTGCAACAAGTGTTCAGCTCGAGTGTGCAGAGAAGTACCTGAGGCGGGCGGCTGTGAGCGACGACAGGTTCCGCCCCTTCCTCAGCGCTGGGCGCGTGTCGCAGCGGCGGTAAATCTGGCCCTCCCCGCTCGGTATCGGCCTTCGCGTACATCAGCCGCTTGTTCCGGCTGCTCCGTCATGCGGTGCGATGGCGGCGCCGTATTTTATACTTGACCCGCGCGCCCTGCCGCGGGCAGGATGCGGCCAATGAATTGGGGTCCCGGCCGGGCCGACATATCGGTGCCCCTCTGCGGCGCACAGTATTTTTCCCGCGTATCGGCAGCGCCCGCTTTATGGGGTCGCCACCGCCGCCGCACGACCACCCCCACTTCCCCCGCGACCGCCCACGGCCTCGTCTGAATTTCATGCTGTACACGCTCACCGCCTCCGTACTAGTGATGGCGGTTATGGCTGAGACAACCACTTTTCGGTTACACCGATTTTTCTGTCCACCAATTCGATCTGTGTGTTAAAACCGCTCAAAACAACAGGTTTGTGAAATATCCGATTATCGTTTCTTTATTGCCATTATTTCCGGCTATAAACGTGCATTTTTATCGCAGACTGAAAAGTTCTAATGGAGGTGAATGAGTAGATAATTACACTAAAATATGGACATTAAAATTGCTACACCACGAAGATGACGTGCTACAGACGCGAAATTTAACAGACAAGAAGAAGATGCTGCGATATGCAAATGATTAGCTTTTCAGATCATTCACACAAGGTGGGGACACCTACAACGTGCTGACATCAGGAAAGTGTCCAACCGATTTCTCATACAGAAACAGCAGTTGACCGCCGTTGCCTGGTGAAACGTTGTTGTGTTGCCTCGTGTAAGGAGGAGAAATGCGTACCATCACGTTTCCGACTGTGATAGAGGTCGGATTGTAGCCTATCGCGGTTTATCATATCGCGACATTACTGCTCGTGTTGCTCGAGATCCAGTGACTGTTAGCAGAATATGGAATCGGTGGGTTCAGGAGGGTAATACGGAACGCCGTGCTGGATCCCAACGACCTCGTATCACTAGCAGTCGAGATGACAGGCATCTTATCCGCATGGCTCTAACGGATCGTCAAACCACGTCTCGAGTCAAGAGATGGGCACGTTTGCAAAGCAACCACCTGCACGAACAGTTCGACGACGTTTGCAGCAGCATGGACTATCAGCTCGGAGACCATGGCTGCGGTTACCCTTGACGCTGCATCACAGACAGAAGCGCCTGCGATGGTGTACTCAACGACGAACCTGAGTGCACGAATGGCAAGACGTCATATTGTCGGATGAATCCAGGTTCTGTTTACAGCATCATGATGGTCGCATCTGTGTTTGGCGACATCGCGGTGAACACACATTGGCAGCGTGTATTCGTCATCGCCATACTGGCGTATCACCGGGCGTGATAGTATGGGGTGCCACTGGTTACACGTCTTGGTCGCCTCTTGTTCGCATTGACGGCACTTTGAACAGTGGACGTTACATATCAGATGTGTTACGAGCCGTGACTCTATCCTTCATTCGATCCCTGCGAAACCCTACATTTCAGCAGGATAATGCACGACCGCATGTTGCAGGTCCTGTACTGGCCTTTCTGGATGCAAAAAATATTTGACTGCTGGCGTTTTCTAGCACATGTGTTTCGGGACAATTTTCTCAACTTATCACCAATACCGTGGACTTACTGTGCCGTGTGTGTTCCCTACGTGCCTATGCTATTAGCACCAGTTTTGTGTAGTGCCACGTTTTGTGGCACCACATTCTGCAATTATCCTTAATTTATGAGCATGAGTGTGTTCGTTGGGGCATACCTCGCAAAAGACTATTGCATTCAAGAGTTTACGAATGTGCACGTTTTCAGTATGCCAAACAAAAAAGGAACTGGACATTAGCTGAGTGTAGGCGTGCAGTGTACTCGTAGAAATCGCAATGTTGCCAGTTTTTAAATATTTCAGTGCGTCGGATACACTAACGGCCCAGTGAGATGTTTAACGTGCAGTGTGCGGTGGGTATAGCTCAAGCCGGACATACAAACCTGTGTTTGTATGTCGACGGGCGAAGAAAGTGCTGTTGTGCCATTCGTGGACGCGTTTGATGCCGCCCAACCTCCTGAATGGTGTCAGACCCATCGAGAAAAGTTCCACTTGCTGTCTATTAAAGTACAAACTGTCTTAGCGGCAGGAGTCGGCCCCTAGAACTTCAGTACTCAGAGGATCGCAGGCTGTTGTGTCCGGAATTGTTTATTATCCTCAAGACACTCTCTACAGCCACTCGCAGTCTGTTACTACCGTTTCGTTTCAACCTGTATAGAAATCGCTTTACTCGCTATACGTGTAAAATAATGATTAATTAAGCTGCAAACGAAATTAACTCATTTGTTCTGAAAGTATTCAGATGCGTCCGTGTTTACTCCGGATCCGACGCTCATCACTGCGCTTTTGAATTGTTCATGTGTAATATTCGATTGTGCCAGGCAAATATTTAAACGGTCGCAACGTTTCACATTGTGAGCCCCAAATATGAAAATGTACGACAAAGTTACGTATTAAAAAAAAAGCAAAAAAAAAAGAGTACGTCGTCATCCCTGTCATTTTTAATTTCGTACTGATTAAACAGTGTCAGTTCAGGATATGTTTGTTCATCATCCGTTTTGTTAATCAGTATCTCTACATACCCTTTTGGACCGCTTATGGTTTTCGATGGTATACACAGGAGAACGGTAGACAAAATGACTCAAACGATAATTAAGTTAGCAGCTGGTCGGTTAAATGAGAGACCAGCCATCAGGCTTATAATGTTAACACAGTCCTACGCTTACTGAAAATGAAGCATGAAGCAAGTCTGAGTCTCATGAAACTGCGCATTCGTTTCGGCTTCGGGAAATCAACTACAGGACAAGCACAGATTACATAGTTTCCTGGCGACAGCCCGCATCGCACTAGTCGCAACGGAGATACGCACTGATCAGCCATAACATTATGACCACTTACCCAATAGCAGGTATGTCCATCTTTGGCACGGATAACAGCGATGGCACGTCGTGGCATGGAAGCAGTGAGGCCTTGCTACGTCGCTGGAGGGAGTTGGTGCCACATCTGCTTACGCAAGTCACCTAATTCCCGTAAATTCCGGCGAGTGGGGCGACGGTCTCTGACGCTACGTTCCATCACATCCCAGATGCGTTCGGTCGGGTTCAGATCTGGCGAGTTGGAGACGCATCACTCGGAACTCGCCAGTGTTCCTCGAACCACTCCATCACACTTCTGGCCTTGTGACATGGCGCATTACCTTGTTGAAAAATGGCACTGCCGTCGGGAAACATGATCGTGACGAAGGGATGTACGTGGTCTGTAACCAGTGTACGATACTTCTTGGCTGTCATGGTGCCTTGCACGAGCTCCACTGGACACATGGATGCCCACACGAATGTTCCCCAGAGCATAATGGAGCCGCCACCAGCTTGTCTCCCTCTCGCTGTATAGCTGTCAAGGAGCTGTTCTACTGGAAGGTGACGGATTCGCGGGATCCCATCAGCATTGTGAGGACATCAGACAACGCAATGCTCTGCCACTGTTCTAACGTCCACATGCCCATTTCAGTCATAGTTACCGATGTCGAGGTGTTAGCAAAGGCACATGCATGGGTTGTCGGCTGCGGAGGTCCATCACTAGGAGTGTTCGGTGCACCGTGTGTTCAGACACAGTTGTACTCTGCCCAGCAGTAAAGTTTGATGTCAGTTCCGCCACAGTTCGCCGTCTGTTCTGAGTTACTTCGCTGCCCACCCTACGACGTCCGATATCTGTCATGAGGGTTGGCCGCTCAACGACACAACGTCTGGACATGGTTTCACCTTGGTTTTGCCACGTTTTGGAGACACACACCATGGCACTCCTGTAATTCAGCGGACTACTCCTGCTTCCCTTTTTGGGTATTGGTATGACTTGAGCAATCTTCCAGTCTTTAGGTACGTATCCTCCTGTGAGCGAGTGGATGTATATAATTGCTAAATATGGAGATATTGTATCAACATACTCTGAAAGGAACCTGACTGCTACACAATCTGGTCCGCCGCTCGTGGTCTCGCGGTAGCGTTCTCGCTTCCCGAGCACGGGGTCCCGGGTTCGATTCCCGGCGGGGTCAGGGATTTTCACCTGCCTCGAGATGACTGGGTGTTTGTGTTGTCCTCATCATTTCATCATCATTCAGGAAAGTGGCGAAATTGGACTGAGCAAAGGTTGGGAAATTGTACGGGCGCTGTTAACCACGCAGTTGAGCGCCCCACAAACCAAACATCATCATCATCATCATCTACACAATCACTTTATTAAGTGATTTAAGCCGCTTTGTTACACCAGGGATATCTACTTCTGTGTTTCTCATCTTGGCAGTTGTTCTTGATTGGAATTCAGGAGTATTTACTTCGTCTTCTTTGGTGAAGGAGTCTCGGAAAAACCGTGTTTAATAACTCTGCTTTAGTGGCACTGTCATCAGTGACTTCACCGTTGTTATCGCGCAGTGAGGGTATTGATTGTGGCCTGCCACTGGTGTGCTTTATGTATGACCAGAATCTCTTTGGGTTTTCTGCTAGATTTCGAGACAGAATTTCGTTGTGGAAATTGTTAAAAAAAACTCGCATTGAAGTACGCGCCATATTTCGAACTTCTGTATAACTTTGCCAATCTTGGGGATTTTGCGTTCTTTTAAATGTGGCATGCTTTTTTCGTTGCTTCTGCAACAACGATCTGACCCGTTTTGTGTACCATGGGAGATCGCTTCAGTCTGGAACCGCGTGACCGCTACGGTCGCAGGTTCGAATCCTGCCTCGGGCATGGATGTGTGTGATGTCCTTAGGTTAGTTAGGTTTAAGTAGTTCTAAGTTCTAGGGGACTGATTACCTCAGATGTTAAGTCCCATAGTGCTCAGAGACATTTGAACCATTTTGGATACTATCTCTTTGAAAACATTCAACGAGTTTTCTACACTTACATGATCAGATCTGAAGGAGTGAAGACCGTCACTTAAAAAGGCGTTAAGAACATTTCTGTCAGCTTTTTTAAATAGATATACTTTGCGTTTCTTTTTCATTGTTGTAGGTGCTACGGTATTCAGCCTAGCAGCAACTGCCTTGTGGTCGCTAATTCCTGTATTCATCATAACACTCACTATTTGTCCAGGATTATTTATTGCTAAAAGGTCAATTATGCTTTCGCAACCATTTACTCTTAGAGTGGGCTCGTGAACTAATTGTTCAAAATAATTTTCTGAGAAAGTATACAGTACAATTTCGGATGATGTTTTATGCCTGCCGCCGGCTTTAAACGTATAATTTTTCCTGCATATCGAGGGTAGATTGAAGTCACCACCGACTATAATTGTATGAGTGGGGTACTTATTTGAAATGAGACTTATGTTTTGTTTGAACTGTTCCGCAACTATGTCTTCTGAGTCGGGGAGGTCAGTAAAACGATCCAATTCATAGTTTAGTCCGATTGTCAGGTAAAACCTCTACCCATACTATTTCACATGAAGTCGTGAGGTTTCCGAAACGCTCTTGCCGAGCCTCGGGCCATCAGTATCTGCCCTCGCACAAACTGACAAGTCGCGTGCCTTCTTCATTGTACACACGGACAGCACGCTCACTCATACTACCTGCACCGTATGTGTGTCTGATTAGCAGTCACGCCCTAGCCAGGTGAGGCTGCTAACGTCTGAATGGGTTTATATCAATAGTAGATCGGTGGTCATAATGTTCTGGTTGATCAGTGTAGTTCGGCCACAAAGTGAGTAAGTTAGACATCTACATCTACATCTACATTTATACTCCGCAAGCCACCCAACGGTGTGTGGCGGAGGGCACTTTACGTGCCACTGTCATTACCTCCCTTTCCTGTTCCAGTCGCGTATGGTTCGCTGGAAGAACGACTGTCTGAAAGCATCCGTGCGCGCTCGAATCTCTCTAATTTTACATTCGTGATCTCCTCGGGAGGTATAAGTAGGGGGAAGCAATATATTCGATACCTCATCCAGAAACGCACCCTCTCGAAACCTGGCGAGCAAGCTACACCGCGATGCAGAGCGCCTCTCTTGCAGAGTCTGCCACTTGAGTTTGTTAAACATCTCCGTAACGCTATCACGGTTACCAAATAACCCTGTGACGAAACGCGCCGCTTTTCTTTGGATCTTCTCTATCTCCTCCGTCAACCCGATCTGGTACGGATCCCACACTGATGCGCAATACTCAAGTATAGGTCGAATGAGTGTTTTGTGAGCCACCTCCTTTGTTGATGGACTACATTTTCTAAGGACTCTACCAATGAATCTCAACCTGGTACCCACCTAACCAACAATTAATTTTATATGATCATCCCACTTCAAATCGTTCCGCACGTATACTCCCAGATATTTTACAGAAGTAACTGCTACCAGTGTTTGTTCCGCTATCATATAATCATACAATAAAGGATCCTTCTTCTATGTATTCGCAATACATTACATTTGTCTATGTTAAGGGTCAGTTGCCACTCCCTTCACCAAGTGCATATCCGCTGCACATCTTCCTGCAATTTTCTAATGCTGCAACATCTCTGTATACTACAGCATCATCCGGGAAAAGCCGCATGGAACTTCCGACACTATCTACTAGGTCATTTATATATATTGTGAAAAGCAATGGTCCCATAACACTCCCCTGTGGCACGCCAGAGGTTACTTTAACGTCTGTAGACGACTCTCCATTGATAACAACATGCTGTGTTCTGTTTGCTAAAAACTCTTCAATCCAGCCACACAGCTGGTCTGATATTCCGTAGGCTCTTACTTTGTTTATCAGGCGACAGTGCGGAACTGTATCGAACGCCTTCCGGAAGTCAAGGAAAATAGCATCTACCTGGGAGCCTGTATCTAATATTTTCTGGGTCTCATGAACAAATAAAGCGAGTTTGGTCTCACACATCATTTGCGGATGCATTGGATTGCCGTAAGGAACTGTGTCATGGCTGCTGATTAAGTTCCTTGCTGGCTGATCGAACAGCTTAGAGTAGAGCAGGTGCAGCTCTGCGGTCTTCGAGACGGTCACAAGAAGTGAATGGTGGGGCGCCAATAGTTAGTCTTCGACCTTGGAATGCGTTGACCCCCTATCCACCCTGTTTTGATTACGGCACTTTCATCTGAACGGAGTTGAATTGAATATAGATAGAGGGCCGTTGGATAACTACCGCTGCTATATTGATAACATAACCGCGAACGTTATCCGTGTATAAAAAAAAGTCTTCAGCTGCTGCCAACACAAGTGACCTCATTTCTTGCCCAATCTTCTAATGGCAACGTATGGTACGTTAAAATTCACTTGTGGAAAAAGGCGTTATGGATCATTTTGCTTATGAATATCGATCTAGTTCATTACAATGTACAAGTGCCTCAATAAAATGAAATAACATTCATCAGTGTAGATAAAAAAGATGTGTTGGTACAAAAGGAAGAGAAGGAGAAATGCGTCAATACAGTTTGAAGATTGGTAAATATTAACTAATAATTCCGCGGACAAAATTGTGGAGTTTGTCCAGGGATATTTTCTGAGCAGTTTGGAGTAACGGGCCCGTGAACTCCGGTGAAATCCAGTCATGATTTATTCACTTTGTTTGCCCAACTACCTTCGTATCTGTCACAGTATCTCAACAACTGTGCAAAAACGTAAAATACGCACTCAGCAAAATCTCGCCATGCTGCTGTTCCATTACATTCAGTGACCTTATACAAGAGGAGCACACTGGCCAGTTTCTCATAAGAATAGATATCTATACAAATGTAAAACTAACATAGAAACCGGAGAGAAGCGAACGGTACTGAATGTAAGCTCGAGAGCGACGAGGATAGTGGGCATTGCTGTAGTCAACAAGAACAACTGCGAGGGAACGGAACAAATTTGTTTACAGTCAAGATGTAAAGCGCATACTGTAGACATTTTAACTGTTATGCAGGTATAGTCAGTGCAGAGAAAAAACGGGATAAGAAATGAAACGAAATGCAGTTCTCTGTAACTAGCCACTGAGGACCACTGGTTCCTTATAACAAGGTGCTCAGAAACCTCAATTTTTGTCAGTGGAGTTAACCTTGTTAAAATGTGCACTGCAAACTGGAATTCTTGAGAATGTTCTTTTCGCGCTAAATAGTGGTGGAACCGATTTTTCCGAAAGATCGGAGGCTAAAAAGGGAAGTTACTTAGGTCGCTTCGAATTTACCATAGGAAATAAAAATTTTTTTTTTTAATGTGGCATCATTAACGCTCCACAGGTCGCATCGTAGTAAAAACATCATGAGGGAGGACAGCTGTCAAAGGTATCCAGTGTCATCTGTATATTTCATGTAGATCTGATGTTAGTAATCCAGAAAAATTGGAGGGTACACCGAAGTGCAGGAGCGGCTGCAAAACTGCAAGAATAATCGGAAAACACGATTAATCCAAGACACATATGTTTTTATATACCTTGCTACTTAATGTCCTTACAAAACATGCTACACGTCACATCCGAAAGCCCGCAGAATTATTTGCTAACTATGTGATGCTTGCGAAATTGACAACTTATTAAATAAATTATGTTTTTTGTTTCATTTGGTTTCATTTTCGGGCAATAACTGCTAAATTTTTTTCTGTATATGTTTTTATTCATTTTTTTCCTGTCGGCAGATCTTATTTTTTGGAGAGTATAAACATCATTGCAGTCATACTACTGTATGATTATATGATAGCGCAACAAACACTGGTAGCAGTTACTTCTGTAAAATATCTGGGAGTATGCGTGCGGAACGATTTGAAGTGGAATGATCATATAAAATTAATTGTTGGTTAGGTGGGTACCAGGTTGAGATTCATTGGGAGAGTCCTTAGAAAATGTAGTCCTTCAACAAAGGAGGTGGCTTACAAAACACTTGTTCGACTTATTCTTGAGTATTGCTCATCGGTGTGGGATCCGTACCAGGTCGGGTTGACAGAGGAGATAGAGAAGATCCAAAGAAAAGCGGCGCGTTTCGTCACAGGGTTATTTGGTAAGCGTAATAGCGTTACGGAGATGTTTAGCAAACTCAAGTGGCAGATTCTGCAAGAAAGGTGCTCTGCATCGCGGTGTAGCTTGCTGTCCAGGTTTCGAGAGGGTGCGTTTCTGGATGAGGTATCGAATATATTGCTTCCCCCTACTTATACCTCCCTGGGAGATCATAAATGTAAAATTAGAGAGATTCGAGCGAGCACGGAGGCTTTCCGGCAGTCGGTCTTCCCGCGAACCATACGCGACTGGAACAGGAACGGGAGGTAATGACAGTGGCACGTAAAGTGCCCTCCGCCACACACCGTTGGGTGGCTTGCGGAGTATGAATGTAGATGTAGATGTACTGCCATTCATAGTCTAATTACAGATTAACGCACTTCGGCACTCTCTTATTCTACGAAACACGTTTTGGGCATTATTTCCGCGACAGTTAGCTGCTCGAGATCCGGTTTGCAGGCATCGCTATTTAACGACAAGTGGATAATTTCGTCATCTACATGGTTGTAAGGATACTCATGTCTCTCTGTTTTGGTCAGACAAGTACCACCACTGTACTGTTCAAAGCAATCTCCAGCAGAGGCTCATGCAGATTTCTTGCACGCGCGATTAATTGTCGTTACATCCACGTTTCCCGAGCTTTACAAAGACCGTAAATTGGATCAAGCACGTTCAGGGATTTACAGAAATTAATGGTGTCTTTACTTTCTTCCAGTGCAACTGCCTTCCCGTCAGATCACCGAAGGTAAGCGCTGTCGGGCGTGGCCGGCACTTGGATGGGTGACCGTGCGGGCCGTCATGCGCTGTTGCCGTTTTTCGGGGTACACTCAGCCTCGTGATGCCAATTGAGGACATAGTCGACCGAATAGTAGCGGCTCCGGTCAAAGAAAACCATCATAACGACTGGGAGAGAGGTGTGATGACCACACGCCCCTCCTATCCGCATCCTCAGCTGAGGATGACACGGCGATCGGATGGTCCCGGTGGGCCACTTGTGGTCTGAAGACGGAGTGCTTTACCTTCTTCCACAAGCTGTTTAACGAAATTTGTCCGGTGATGTTGTTTCACGCCTTGCCTCACTGAATGAGTGACGTCACGCAACTTGGAGTGAACCTCAACAAAAATACTTCCGTAATCCGAAACAGCCAAATCGTCTGCAGGATCAAGACGTATGTTGCCAAGTACAAGAACATCTCCTTTTCTTTCCTTTCGAAAAACAGCCGACCTGTGCGCGGATAATTCGCAAATCGGATAACCAGTAGCGTGTTGTAACTAGACTAGACCTTTGACTCGGTTGGCTGTTAGGATTACAGCTTACAATATTTCGTTGCAGTGTAGGAGGTAGTTCTTGTCAGCCTCACCAAACTGTTGCTCCCCCATACCGATGCTTACGCTGTCGACAGCAGTGAAATTCTAGACGCTCGCCGCATCATTGCCTGCAAATTTCGGCAGACGGGAGCAGAGGAAGTTTCCCCTCGGCGAATATATTCGGCTGCTTTTGACGCGGCGGGCAAAGGCGCGCCGGGTGATGGATGGCCTGCCAGAGCCACGTCCGGCGGTGCACAGTTTCAGGCGCAGCGGAATTAACGCGCAGACATCCCGGGCGGCCGCACGCAGGCCTCGGCCGCGATTGATCGCGCAATAAAGCCGTCCCGTGCGGTCGCGGATCACGCGCCGTTTGTCGCGCGACAAGTGGCGCTCGGACAGCGCCACCGCGTGTTCCGCCGCCTCGCCACGGCTGCGGGCCTTCCCGCGGAGTATGCACCACTCCCGCCAGCTGACGGCGTAGAAACCCCTGCCGCCTACCGAGACCGGCAGCCGACATAAGTGACACAGAAGAAGATACCTTCGGAGTAGCGAAGCAAACCTAAATAACTTAATAAAAGCAACTCTTTCGGTCCATACTGTATACCAGTTACACTACTGGCCATTAAAATTGCTACACCAAGAAGAAATGAAGATTATAAACGGGTATTCATTGAACAAATATATAGAACATGTGATTACATTTTCACGCAATTTGGGTGCATAGATCCTGGGAATTAGTACCCAGAACAACCCCCACTGGCCGTAATAACGGCCTTGATACGCCTGGGCATTGAGTCAAACAGAGCTTGGATGGCGTGTACAGGTACAGCTGCCCATGCAGCTTCAACACGATATCACAATTCATCAAGAGGAGTGACTGGCGTATTGTGACGAGCCAGTTGCTCGGCCACCATTGACCAGACGTTTTCAGTTGGTGAGAGGTCTGGAGAACGTGCCCAGCAGGGCAGCAGTCGAACATTTTCTGTATCCAGAAAGGTCCGTACAGGACCTGCAACATGCGGTCGTCCATTGTCCTGCTGAGATGTAGGGTTTCGCAGGGATCGAATGAAGGGTAGAGCCACGGGTCGTAAAACATCTGAAATGTAACGTACACTGTTCAAAGTGCCGTCAATGCGAGCAAGAGGTGACCGAGACGTGTAACCAATAGCACCCCATATCATCACGCCGGGTGATACGCCAGTATGGCGATGACGAATACACGCTTCCAATGTGCGTACACCGCGATGTCGCCAAACACGGATGCGACAATCGTGATGCTGTAAACAGAACCTGGATTCATCCGAAAAAATGACGTTTTCCCATTCGTGCACCCAGGTTCTTCGTTGAGTACACCATCGCAGGCGCTCCTGTCTGTGATGCAGCATCAAGGTTAACCGCAGCCATGGTCTCCGAGCTGATAATCCATGCTGCTGCAAACGTCGTCGAACTGTTCGTGCAGATGCTTGTTGTCTTGCAAACGTCCCCATTTGTTGACTCAGGGATCGAGACGTGGCTGCACGATCCGTTACAGCCATGCGGATAAGATGCCTGTCATCTCGACTGCTAGTGATACGAGGCCGTTGGGATCAAGCACGGTGTTCCGTATTACCATCTTGAACCCACCGATTCCATATTCTGCTAATAGTCATTGGGTCTCGACCAACGCGAGCAGCAATGTCGCGATACGATAAACCGCAATCGCGATAGGCTACAATCCGACCTTTACAAAGCCGGAAACGTGATGGTACGCATTTCTCCTCCTTAGAGAAGGCATCACAACAACGTTTCACCAGGCAACGCCGGTCAACTGCTGTTTGTGTATGAGAAATCGGTTGGACACTTTCCTCATGTCAGCACGTTGTAGGTGTCACCACCGGCTCCAACCTTATGTGAATGGTTTGAAAAGCTAATCATTTGCATATCACAGCATCTTCCTGTCGGAAAGCACGTTATCTTCGTGGTGTAGCAATTTTAATGGCCAGTAGTGTAGATTCCTTTCAGAGTATGCTGATGCAATATCTCCATACTTAACAGTCATATACACTCGCTCTCACGACGAAAAATCCATACCGAAGGACCGGAGAGTTGCACAGATCACATTAGTGTTCAAGAAAGGCAGTAGGAGTAATCCACTAAATTACAGGACCATATCATTAACGTCGATGGGCAGCAGGATTTTGGAACATACGTATACAGGGCTATTCTAAATGATGGACCCATTTTCAAAGCTTCGTATTTATTCAAGTACAAATCCAAAGTGAAGAAGCCTTACACCAAGGAAAAGAGGAAGTTTCAAAGTTTTTTCTTCATAATCTTTGATATCAAGTTAATAAATTTAATAATTTGTACGACGATAATCCTAAAAGAAAGGTCTCCTATTTTTTTATACGTACATAGACCTGTTTATTTCTACAATGGTTTACATCAGTTTACAGCTTGAACATTTTGCTATTTTTCGACATAGTCACCATTTCTGTGCCGCGCGGGATTAGCCGAACGGTCTAGGGAGCTGCAGTCATGGACTGTGCGGGTGCTGCCGGCGGAGGTTCGAGTCCTCCCTCGGGCATGGGTGTGTGTATTTGTCCTTAAGATAGTTTAGGTTAAGTAGTGTATAAGCTTAGGGACTGATGACCTTAGCCGTTAAGTCCCATAAGATTTCACACACATTCTTCTTCCCGTGCAGACTGTATACCAATTAGATTCCTTTCAAAATATACTATTGCAATAGCTCCATACGTAACAATCATATACACTCGCTCGCTCGACGAAGGATCCATACGTAAAGACCGGAGAGTTGCACAGGTCATGCCAATACTCAAGAAAGGCAGGAGGAGTAATCCACTAAATTACAGGATCATATCATTAACGTCGATATGCAGCAGGATTTTATAACATATATTGTGTTCGAACATAATGAATTACCTCGGGGAGAACGGTCAATTGACACAAAGTCATTACGGATTCACAAAGCATCGTTCTTGTGAAACACAAGTAGCTCTTTACTCATACTGAGTATTGAGTACTATTGACAGGGGATTTCAAATTGGTTCCGCACTTCTAGATTTCCAGAAGACAGTGTTCCCCGCTAGCGGCGTGTGATCAAATTGCGTGCTTAGGGAATACCGTCTCAGTAATGCGACTGGTTTCGCGATTTCTTATCAGAGGGAGGTTCGTAGTAACTGGTGGAAAGTCATCGAATAAAACAGAAATGATTTCTGTCATTCCCCAAGGTAGAGCAATAGGCGCTCTGCTGTTTCTTATGTATATAAAATGTTTAGGAGACAATCTGCGCATCTGTCTTAGGTTGTTTGCAGATGATGCTGTCGTTTGTCGTGTAGTACAGTCATCAGAACATCAAAACAAACTTCAGAACGATTTAGAAAAGGTATCTGTATGGTGCGAAATCGGCAATTGACGCCAAATACGAGGTGCATTCGAGTTCTAAGGCCTCCGATTTTTTTCTAGTTAACTACTCACCCGAAATCGATGAAACTGGCGTTACTTCTCGACGTAATCGCCCTGCAGACGTACACATTTTTCACAACGCTGACACCGTGATTCCATGGCAGCGGCCAAGGCTTCTTTAGGAGTCTGTTTTGACCACTGGAAAATCGCTGAGGCAATAGCAGCACGTCTGGTGAATGTGCGGCCACGGAGAGTGTCTTTCATTGTTGGAAAAAGCCAAAAGTCACTAGGAGCCAGGCCAGGTGAGTAGGGAGCATGAGGAATCACTTCAAAGTTATCATCACGAAGAAACTGTCGCGTAACGTTAGCTCGATGTGCGGGTGCGTTGTCTTGGTGAAACAGCACACGCGCAGCCCTTCCCGGACGTTTTTGTTGCAGTGCAGGAAGGATTTTGTTCTTCCAAACATTTTCGTAGGATGCACCTGTTACCATAGTGCCCTTTGGAACGCAATGGGTAAGGATTACGCCCTCGCTGTCCCAGAACATGGACGCCATCATTTTTTCAGCACTGGCGGTTACCCGAAATTTTTTTGGTGGCCGTGAATCTGTGTGCTTCCATTGAGCTGACTGGCGCTTTGTTTCGGGATTGAAAAATGGCATCCACGTCTCATCCATTGACACAACCGACGAAAAGAAAGTCCCATTCATGCTGTCGTTGCGCGTCAACATTGCTTGGCAACATGCCACACGGGCAGCCATGTGGTCGTCCGTCAGCATTCGTGGCACCCACCTGGCTGACACTTTTCGTATTTTCAGGTCGTCATGCAGGATTGTGTTCACAGAACCCACAGAAATGCCAACTCTGGAGGCGATCTGTTCAACAGTCATTCGGCGATCCCCCGAAACAATTCTCTCCGCTTTCTCGATCATGTCGTCAGACCGGCTTGTGCGAGCCCGAGGTTGTTTCGGTTTGTTGTCACACGATGTTCTGCCTTCATTAAACTGTCGCACCCACGCACGCACTTTCGACACATCCATAACTCCATCACCACATGTCTCCTTCAACTGTCGATGAATTTCAGTTGGTTTCACACCATGCAAATTCAGAAAACGAATGATTGCACGCTGTTCAAGTGAGGAAAATATCGCCATTTTAAGTGTTTAAAACAGTTCTCATTCTCGCTGCTGGCAGTAAAATTCCATCTGCCGTACGGTGCTGCCATCTCTGTGACGTATTGACAATGAACGCGGCCTCATTTTAAAACAATGCGCATGTTTCTATCTCTTTCCAGTCCGGAGAAAAAAAATCGGAGGCCTTAGAACTTGAATGCACCTCGTAATGAAAAGTTTGAGGTCATGCACATGAGTGCTAAAAGTAATCCATTAAACTTCGGTTACACGATAAATCAATCAAATCTACACGCCGTAAATTCAACTGAATACCTAGGAATTACAATTACGAACAATTTAAATTGGAAAGTAAAGACAGAAAATGTTCTGGTAAGGCGAATCAGAGACTGCGTTTTATTGGCAGATCACTTAGAAGATGCAACAGATCCACTAACGAGACTGCCTACACTACGCTTGTACGATCTCTTTTGGTGTACTGTTGCGGGGTGTCGGATCCGTACCTGGTAGGACTGACGGAGTACGTCGAGGAAGCTCAAAGAAGAGCGGCATGTTTTGTATTACCGATAAATACGGGAGAGACGTCACGGACATGATACAGTTTTGCGGTGGGTACCAATAAAACAAAGGCGTTTCTCGTTGCGGCGGGTGTTTGATTTTTCGACGTGCTGTTCGAGAGTGGAATAATAGAGAATTATAGTGAATGTGGTTTGATGAATCCTCTACCAAGCACTTAAGTGTAGATTTAGATGTGGATGAACCTTAGCAAGCAGCGGATGGCTTCTTGATGGGGCTGAGAAGTATTCCTCGAGGGAGTCCTTGGACTTATAATCCTCAAGTGACATGTCGCTTCAAAACTGCTCAAAATCCCAAGCTTTCGACGGTGACTCCATCGGCATCGTCAGGATCCAAAGCTGACTGTCATGAAACTGGTGAGTATCGCACATTTATTCCCAGATGATGACATCATGGAAATGTCAAATACCGAAGAGATGGCGTCTACACTTGCTGTCCCGTGTCGCTTTCAGAGCCTGGACTCATCATCTGCTTTTGCTTATGTTTTTGTCGCGCATCGAAGCACGTTCGGTTTGGTTATTAACGGATGTGGGATGGTTAGTTGAAGGGCTAGCCGGATGCCCTTCTGGTCGGCTCCTCCCAGGGATGAATACGTGCATAGCAAACCTTCTGCATTCATGTGAAAGTGAGCGAAAGTATTCTCAATGTTTTCCAATCGTGTAACCGAAGCGGGACTTGGGGACTAGCCTGCTGTTCACCTAATGGGATGTAGTAAACCGCCTAGAGGCCACATGCAGGCTAATCGGCACACTGACCCACGTCTTTCATCCGCCTGGCGATCCGGAGCTGGCGCACTTCTCCGTTCCAAAAGTTGTGCATTTACAAGCGCATGCGCGTAGGGCAGACCCTCTATTCATATCCAGTGCGACCTATCTTTCACTATACTAAATTGCTGTTCCGGACTTTTTAGAATGTACTCTGTATGTCATGAGCATGCAAGCATGTCTGAAATAACAGACAATGCTGCAATCGATAGCTGTGTGAAATACAAGAAATCTATTCACAGTTGCGACAGTGAAAATATGTGCCCGACCGGGGCTCGAATATTTTTATGATACATTGACCTGATCTCAGAATTACACTCCTGGAAATTGAAATAAGAACACCGTGAATTTATTGTCCCAGGAAGGGAAAACTTTATTGACACATTCCTGGGGTCAGATACATCACATGATCACACTGACAGAGCCACAGGCACATAGACACAGGCAACAGAGCATGCACAATGTCGGCACTAGTACAGTGTATATCCACCTTTCGCAGCAATGCAGGCAGCTATTCTGCCATGGAGACTATCGTAGAGATGCTGGATGTAGTCCTGTGGAACGGCTTGCCATGCCATTTCCACCTGGCGCCTCAGTTGGACCAGCGTTCGTGCTGGACGTGCAGACCGCGTGAGACGACGCTTCATCCAGTCCCAAACATGCTCAATGGGGGACAGATCCGGAGATCTTGCTGGCCAGGGTAGTTGACTTACACCTTCTAGAGCACGTTGGGTGGCACGGGATACATGCGGACGTGCATTGTCCTGTTGGAACAGCAAGTTCCCTTGCCGGTCTAGGAATGGTAGAACGATGGGTTCGATGACGGTTTGGATGTACCGCGCACTATTCAGTGTCCCCTCGACGATCACCAGTGGTGTACGGCCAGTGTAGGAGATCGCTCCCCACACCATGATGCCGGGTGTTGGCCCTGTGTGCCTCGGTCGTATGCAGTCCTGATTGTGGCGCTCACCTGCACGGCGCCAAACACGCATACGACCATCATTGGCACCAAGGCAGAAGCGACTCTCATCGCTGAAGACGACACGTCTCCATTCGTCCCTCCATTCACGCCTGTCGCGACACCACTGGAGGCGGGCTGCACGATGTTGGGGCGTGAGCGGAAGACGGCCTAACGGTGTGCGGGACCGTAGCCCAGCTTCATGGAGACGGTTGCGAATGGTCCTCGCCGATACCCCAGGAGCAACAGTGTCCCTAATTTGCTGGGAAGTGGCGGTGCGGTCCCCTACGACACTGCGTAGGATCCTACGGTCTTGGCGTGCATCCGTGCGTCGCTGCGGTCCGGTCCCAGGTCGACGGGCACGTGCACCTTCCGCCGACCACTGGCGACAACATCGATGTACTGTGGAGACCTCACGCCCCACGTGTTGAGCAATTCGGCGGTACGTCCACCCGGCCTCCCGCATGCCCACTATACGCCCTCGCTCAAAGTCCGTCAACTGCACATACGGTTCACGTCCACGCTGTCGCGGCATGCTACCAGTGTTAAAGACTGCGATGGAGCTCCGTATGCCACGGCAAACTGGCTGACACTGACGGCGGCGGTGCACAAATGCTGCGCAGCTAGCGCCATTCGACGGCCGACACCGCGGTTCCTGGTGTGTCCGCTGTGCCGTGCGTGTGATCATTGCTTGTACAGCCCTCTCGCAGTGTCCGGAGCAAGTATGGTGGGTCTGACACACCGGTGTCAATGTGTTCCTTTTTCCATTTCCAGGAGTGTATTTTAGGTAATTATTGCATTATTCAAGCAAGCTAAGTTGTTTATGTAAAGTAATATTTTTCCTTGTTTTTAGACGTACAGGTTCTCTTCCTGATAATGTGATGGTTCCGTCTCCTTTATGCTGTCACTTCCCGCTTCTCTCGTTTAAACACTTTATCAATCACATCCTGATAAAAACCGCGCCTCTGCAATGGGTCGTGTGCACCTCAATACTAACGCCTGGCAAGTAGTTACTGTGGCTTAGTTTTACTGCTTGTGTTTCTGATCGGGGCGGCACGGCGGAAATGTGTTTGTGAAATTTATTTTTTACACAAATATGTTGTCTCTTCCCGTCTTAATTGCATCTTACATTTTTTTATAATTCCGGTCAGTTTCGGAGTCCAGTTTCTGGGGTTTTTCTAGGTCCCTCTTTTTATCCTTTTGAGATTGGACTTTCCTGCCATGGCAGTTTGTGGTGAGGACGACTCAGACAGTTAAGTGATTTTATTTGTAGGCAACATCTTGTTCTCTCTTTTACTTTATTTTAGAAATTTTAACTGTACATTCCCTATATTACATTAATTTGCGAATCCCTTCCCATTGTCTTGGAGCACACTATTTTCATTGTTAACAGTTTACACCAGATGATGGAACTTTTAAGTGTTCTGAAACCGGTCTTGTACGCCATAAAACATTGTTGATTCAGTAACTGTTGTGCAGTTTCTTTATTAGGACAGTGTAGTGAACAGCATTGCCGGCCGTGGTGGCCAAGCGGTTAAAGGCGCTACAGTCTGGAACCGCGCGACCACTACGGTCGCAGGTTCGAAACCTGCCTCGGGCATGGATGTGTGTGATGTCCTTAGGTTATTTAGGTTTAAGTAGTTCTAAGTTCTAGGGGACTGATGACCTTAGAAGTTAAGTCCCATAGTGCTCAGAGCTATTTGGACCATTATTTTTTTTTTTTTTTTTTTTTGAACAGCATTATTCAGTATTTACTTCATTTGCAGACATGTAGTTATAGCCTTTAAGAATAGTGCGTTTTTAGATAGGTTAGTACCTCCAAACACATGTAGCAAGGATAAGCCATTAATCATTATTTTTCCTTGGCCAGTACGGCAGGTGCTGAAGTGTGCACCGTAGCCAACTTGGTGAAGCAGTTACGACCGCGCAGAAAACATCAGGTAGTAAATTGTGCGATTTGTGAGTGCGGGATGACTGTTTGACGCAGAGGAAAGACAAAAAACACATTACTGTGTGCACATACTAAGGAACAGTTATAAAAATATCTGCTTCTATACTGGTAACACCGTGTATCTGTTATTTGTGTCCGAGCTGCTGTTGTAATCCAGTTTTTGTGAGGGACAGTTGCGCAGGTGCGAGAGCGCCACTGGCGACCTTTGACCGACCATGCGTCGGCTGTCGTTGCTAGCCGCCGTGCCTGTCCTGACTTTGGCCGTACCCATGGGGGAAGGTCAGCACGACTTGCTCCCAAGCG
The DNA here is from genome assembly GCF_023864275.1 of Schistocerca cancellata. Lineage (NCBI taxonomy): Eukaryota > Metazoa > Arthropoda > Insecta > Orthoptera > Acrididae > Schistocerca > Schistocerca cancellata. The sequence continues at coordinate 155,372,665 of NC_064631.1, forward strand.
GCGCGCTGTAGATAATTTTAACGTGATGCCGCCGATTTTTATCGCCGCCACGCTCTCTGCCCCTCTCTCATTTGTGTTTCATTTGCATCGAAATGCGAATTCCACGTTTCAGCCCATTGTCGAAAGCGATCAGCGGTACGGGCCACACGAGAGTCGTTAGCAGGTGGTTGCTGTCTTCCTCGCGGCGTTCGCAGAGATCCAAATGGGCCCGCGTATTGCACATGTGTGCTGACTGCCTTTAATAACGCCCAAATAAAAATCTGTGAATATCTATGTGTTATTCGTTACGTCGATCTGTATCACCGAGCGAGAAACTATCGATTGCAAATTACTAAATATGAAAATAGTTTCATGTATCAGCGACTGACGGCAGGCAGCATTTTCAAAATGTAAATATTACAACCCTCCTGTGTTAACAACGATTTACTGGTAGACTAAAGTGCAGACTTCGCGATTGGAGAGCTTAGGTTCAAACGTTGCTGTTGGGCTGTTCTTCCTTAAGTGAGTCGGGAGCTCGTGGTCTTGTGGTAGCCTTCTCGCTTCCCGCGCACGGGGTCCTGGGTTCTATTCCCGGCGGCGTCAGGTATTTTTCCCTGCCTCGAGATGACTGGGTGTTGTTGTGTCGTCATCATCATCATCATCATTCATCCCCATTACGGTCGGGGGAAGGCAATGTCACACCACTTCCGCTAGGTCCTTGCCTAGTCGGCGGTGCGGGTCTCCCGCATCGTCCCCTACGCCCCTCGGAGTATGGGACATCATCATCATCCTTAAGCGAGGCGCTGACACGTTGTTTACAACTGTTGATATATCTCGCATACACCGATATGAAATGGAAATCTTTTCTGAAGATTATATTATTATAGCTCGCCGTAATAATACGAACGGTCAGAGTTTTTGTAAAGTATGTCAAAAGTCTTTGTCTAATTATTGTATCTTCGTTTTGTGTACGTGTTTTGTGGCAAGACGTGACGATACGGGTGAAGATTTTATGTATGTAATAGAAGAGTGGGCAGGTGGATTAGAAAACATGGGGGAGTAATGAGGATGCGTATAGCTCAAGAATAAAAAGCGTAGACGCTCTAAAGGACATCTTTATCGTGTTTGCGTTACCATGCATTGTTGAAGATAAAATGTAAGCCAAGTTTGTGCCTCACTCTAGATGAGTAACATGTTATGCAATGTTATTTGCAGATATTGTAACTTCTTTGAGAACAACGGTGAGTTAAAGTTTGATGATGGTTTTGTAAGCCGAAAATGGTTAACTAAATAAATTAACCCAGTGAAAAATAACAATATTGTGCTTTTCATTTATAATGGTGTAGCTGGTATAAGTGTAGATATTTCAACTATTGACTAACGACTGTGTACTGAGCAACATTACATCAGTATTTATGTTATTTGCAGATTAATAATTGCAGCTGGCGAGTACATCCAAGTACACGTGGAAAGAGCAAGCCGTTATTGCTTATTTCCCCCTGGGCAGCAGGTCAGGTGTTGAAACATGGGCACATGGATGCAACACAGTTAATCTATACTGACAGGCGTAGTCCACTTACTGGTGCAGCTACGATTGTGCAGAAAACGTCAGGTAGTAAGTTATGTGACGCATTTGCGGAAAGACTGTTATAGGTGCAGAGAAAAAACAACCAGCACACTGATGTTTGTCCGTATTAAGGAACCACATATAAAATATCTGCACTTATGCGCGTTACAACCTGTATATAAGTCATTACGTGGAGTAAAAAATGGTTCAAATGGCTCTGAGCACTAAGGGACTCAACTGCTGAGGTCATTAGTCCCCTAGAACTTAGAACTAGTTAAACCTAACTAACCTAAAGACATCACAAACATCCATGCCCGAGGCAGGATTCGAACCTGCGACCGTAGCGGTCTTGCGGTTCCAGACTGCAACGCCTTTAACCGCACGGCCACTGCGGCCGGCATTACGTGGAGTATTTTGAGAAAATGAAATGTACACGTTTTGAATAAACTCCTGTAATCGATTGAGTTGAAAACTTTCTGGGGACCATAGTGGATTACTAAAATGAAAATTTTCTGCGTATATGTGACGGCTTCTTTGCAATTAGCTTGACCATAACATCGGTGTAGATGTAATTCAAGAATGGTTCAAATGGCTCTGAGCACTATGGGACTTAACGTCTGTGGTCATCAGTCCCCTAGAACTTAGAACTACTTGAACCTAACTAACCTAAGGACATCACACACATCCATGCCCGAGGCAGGATTCAAACCTGCGACCGTAGCAGTCCCGCGGTTCCGAACTGAGCGCCTAGAACCGCTAGACCACCGCGGCCGGCGTAGATGTAGTTGCGGACGCGTGAGCCTCCGTGTGCATCGCTCTGCTCCAGTGGCGCCTTCTTCGCTTTCTGGCTCTTGGAGTGTCCTCTCTTTCCTCTCGGGATCTGGTGTCAGCCTCTTCCCCTATTTCCTGGCGCCAGTCCCATGAACCCTGTGCAGCCCCCTCCCTCCGTCTTGACGCGCCTACGTAGCGGTTCTTTGCGGACTCTTCTTTGCCGAGGAACACGCTCCGTCTGCTAACAAACAGCGTCATTGTTTTCGGAAAAGTTTTCCCCACATTTGGCAACCTTAGCCTATCTGATATCTCTTCCACTGTAAATATTTCGATGTCGAACAAAGTTGTCAGCTGAATTGGCACCTTTTCAAGCTCGCGCGAAAAGGAACGTGGCCCTTATTGGAGCAGTCGTATCGTTGTGTGGAAATGTCGTAAAATTTGAAAGCGCCTCGCAAAAAGTTCTCGAATTTTCCCGATTGTTCTTCACGGATCGTGGGCCGACACAGTACTTTCGTATGTTGCTAATAAAGAAAAAAAAACTTTCATGTCTTGGAATCAATTTTAGAGGAAACGTTACCTATTGAAAAACACCTTTTCAGATGAGTTGGATATTGATTTCTTCGAAAATAAATTGACTCGGCCAGCAAAGTTATATCCAGATTTAGTGGTGGAACTATGGAGCAAAATATGAAGACCTCCAAATTTTATAATGGACATAACAAAAAACAAATTTCGTTGTAGCGAACTACATATTTGCAACCTTACAACATATGTAGTATCATCCACTGTTTTCTCACTGCTGTAAAATTAGGCATAGATTCTTAGTAACAAAGAAATTATTAGTATGCAGTTTAAAATAACTCTCTTACTTCATTTACCTTACAAGACAAGGTTTCTGTCACAGAGAGCTTGTACATAAAACACTGAGAGCCATAAGGGCCCAAAGCACAGGCACAAAGGTCTGAAAAAAGTAGACGTTTGTCCAAAGCACATTTGTAGGCAAACAGGCAGTCTCATAGGTTTGACTTATTATTCAACCAAGTCTCAACGACCTTTATTTCCTATGAAGAAAATAATATAGCTACTGTATGTCACGAAATTTTAATTAATATTTAGGATATTACGCAAACGAGGATCACAAAGTGTTGCTGTAGGTCATAATTACGATGAATCTACTTCAACACTTCATGGTTATAGTTATCATTATTTCCATTATGCACATTCTGTGACTTGAAATGTAGTAGTTGTGTCAAGTCTTCCTGGTTCAAGGTTGGTATATGCCTTCCACCTACATATTTCGGCAATAGATTCTGAAGGGCATCTGCAAGCTGTGAGGGAATGACGAACTGTGGTCTTCCTCGACGTGACTTGCAGAAAATAGTGTGCCCCATGGAGAATACGCTATTTGAAGCAACAGTGCCCGTCACCATTATAAAATGTCTGAAATGTAGATTGTTACCATGTACATCAACTTTTGGTTTGGTAGTGAGCTCGGTAACGCTCTTAAGGATTCTGAAATCCCCATCGTCCATTCTACAGACTGTAATGCTGAAACCATGAAACGTGAGGTTTTGGTGGGCCATTTCTTCAAGAGCTTCAAGCATTTATGAAAAAATTGGCTTCAATGTAGGCAAGGAGCGCTCTTACAGCAATGAAAATTTGTGGTTTGCGCCCATATGGAAATGAATATTAGAAAATTCCAATGAGACAACTTTTCGTAATGTTCATATGTACAATGTTTGCCCACAGCACAGATAAAGAAGTTTTACCTCAGGAACAGTAGATGTCAGTAGCATGCATACATGCTACAATCTCAAAATCAACGATGGGTGAACAAATAGCCTCGTACTGCGTATCCTGTACTCACTGGAAACTATGTCGAAATTATTGGTTACAACTATCTATATGCTGACACTCGAAAAACGACAGGGCCATGGGATTTAGCCTTTACCCAGCGACGTAAAACAGTCAAATTATCAAATTAAACTAATGCAGTAAATGAAGTTACTAGTCAGAATAATTTCGAAATCCGTTAATTTGGACAAAATTTGAAACACTTTGACATACCTGAAAACATAAATTACTATTCCGTACGATTCTGGGAGCGAAACAGATCTTTTTTGTTTATGTGTGCTTTGTCATGTATTAGGTTTTTTTTATTTTATGTGATCCCTCAAACGTCTTGTGCAGTACATTAGTATTAAAGGAACTGTTTTGATTTAGTTGAAAATCAGCCCGCATCTCGTGGTCGTGCGGTAGCGTTCTCGCTTCTCACGCCCGGGTTCCCGGGTTCGATTCCCGGCGGGGTCAGGGATTTTCTCTGCCTCGTGATGGCTGGGTGTTGTGTGATGTTCTTAGGTTAGTTAGGTTTAAGTAGTTCTAAGTTCTAGGGGACTGATGACCTAAGATGTTAAGTCCCATAGTGCTCAGAGCCATTTGAACCATTTTTTAGTTGAAAATCAGTAGTAAATGAATTAACAGTATTCCATTACTCAGTCATAAAGATCATTTAAACTCACTGACTCCTTCAAAGCTTGTAACAGCGTTGTAAAGGGGGAAAAAAGGTATTGACACACGACCTTTTAAAACTTCAATAAAGAGAGAACTTTTAGGTTCATGTCGCGTTACAACTATCATAACGTTCCCATCGTTAAATACAGCAATGCAAATCTGCATACAACAAGATAGCAACTGTTCTCGCAATTTATGTGCATCAGATAACTAGTAAATGCTGCACAGGTTACCAATAAGCTCCGAGCTTATTGGTCACTGCACAAGAGTAACTGACGTTCCATTAGACACTCTTACAATAAAGGGCGGCATATTATTAAGGATAAGAATATGTCTTTCTTAGAAGCAACAACTCGGAAGTAAGGTACAAACTTTGCATAGTATGAGAAAAGTAATTTTTCTTCCAAACTCTCTTGGAATCATTCTTATGAAAAATAAAGTTTTGTTCTGATGTTAATATGTCCGCAACTGGCAATGGAGAATGCACATGAACTGAAAGTAAACTGTGGCATTAGCAATTATGTAATGGACTCAGATTTCCGAGAGCAACTTCTAGGATTTTCCACTTACACGAGAGAACTGTTCGCTGCACATTGTAAACAAGAGTCACACAGGTTCGTTGTGCAGAAAATTAAATTTTCTGCGTAATCGGTACTCGCTGTTAATGGAAGCTCTTTGTACACATTACAGAGAAGACGTTATCAACACAGCTAATAGTGGAGAGGGCGCTGTGAAGGAGTAGTGGTAGTGCACTCTACCGGGAAGTGGAAATCATGTAAGACGACGAAGTGGTTGATCGACACGGGAAGGAAATGTAGCTGCATCATGGCTGCGTTCCTGGTCTATAAGAGAGATTGATACCTATATAAGGCTGCGGTCTTGTTTTGTGTGGTGTCACCGCCAGACACCACACTTGCTAGGTGGTAGCTTTTAAATCGGCCGCGGTCCGCTAGTATACGACGGACCCGCGTGTCGCCACTGTCAGTAATTGCAGACCGAGCGCCACCACACGGCAGGTCTAGAGAGACGTATTAGCACTCGCCCCAGTTGTACAGCCTACGTTGCTAGCCATGGTTCACTGAGAATTACGCTCTCATTTGCCGAGACGATAGTTAGCATAGCCTTCAGCTACAGTTGCTACGACCTAGCAAGGCGCCGTATTCAATTGCTATAATACTTCTGTATCATCAAGAGCAATGTTCTACAAATGTGGATTAAAGTTAAGTATTCCAGAAGCTACGTACTTTTCTTTATAGCATTCATTACGTATCCTGTTTCAGACCTCACGCCAGCCTGCGTGAGCTTATAGCGTGCATTTCGGTCTCCTCCACCAAAACAGTGTTGGCACGTCTGCCGACACTTCATTTTGTAACAGATATTTGAATGTAATGGGAAACACTAAGTAGTGTGCGGAACTACGGATAAAAAGAATCGAAAATGCAGACATCGAGTTCACATTTTTCCCATGGAATTCTATAACGTACACAGTCATCACTCTTTTGTGATAGACTATACTTCCGCTGTAGGAGTGATTTCGAGTCATATGAACACGTTCACGCTGAGAATTGTGTTTCCCGCTGTGGGGCGGCGCGCGTATTCAAACGCTCTATGCTGCTATTTTAATGTCTTGACCATTTATTTCTGAAAGTGGTGTGAGTCCATACTTTTAAAAAATGAAAGATTAGGCTATATAAAATAATTTTACACTAGATTCATCAAAAATATGTGATTATCCCATTTGTTCAGAGAGCTTCTCGTTTTAGGGGAACACAAAATTGTATTCAGAGATGTTAATTGCGCGTGGCTGATACATAATACAACATAGGTTAATGTATTGCTAGTGAGGAAGCGGTGCTACACGCCGGTGTGAATGTGTTGAACTTGGCAGTCGATTCCTGAGCAGTTGTAATACGACCTAGAACTGTTTCATCGGTTGCAGTACAAAGCTGGTCATCTGGTGATGTGATGGGTAATAGGACACTTCTGTAGCGTATGGTCAGATATAGAAGATGACAGTCGCAATGAAAGATCGTTTTCTTTCGTACAGTCTTTATGCCAGCTTCACTATGATGACCACCACCTAAGTACTCGCCGATATAAATTCACATATATGCATATTATTTTTATCTCGAACGCTAGTTTTGCAAACAATTATTAAAAATAATAGTAATCTCTCGAATCCGACAAAGGGTTTCAGGAAGTTTCTGGTGGTTATTAGGAAAATGCCTCAGTTAGTAACCCCTTCCTAAGTGACTCCATTCGGAATCCCTTTTCCCCCTTGTGGACAGGCATTTAATTGCAGAGATCGGAGTTCAACATTAGATCTGTTGTGTACTTCGTACGCAATGGTAAGAAGAGGTGGGGTACAGACTGGTGCGACAATTATCTTCATAGGAAAGCTGGACAGGAGCAGAAATGATTAGCGAACGAGTTAACACGGTAAACAGAAGATTTACTTAACTGGTATTTCTCCAAGCATGTGAAGACTCATTAAAAATAATGCAGCAAAAAATAAGTCCAGCTCATACAGTAGCAACTACGATGACACTTGCTATACTAAACACAAAGGATGGTTTTGTAGCGGAGAGGCTGCAGGTGCAAGTGGCTGAGTTGCTCTATCACAGTGGTAGAGGGCGCTGGAGCGGTGGCTCAGTGGGTCCGTTAGATTCTGCGTTATCACTATCGGCGTCAGGTGGAAAATTGCAATTCCGTCGCCAGCCTAGAAGATAGCCGTGGCGCGATATAAACAAGTGATACCACAAGACCGAAATCTCAAATAGGCAGCCTCGCTGCACATATTGTTACATGTTACGTATGTTGGTTGGGTATCAATCGCACGATTTTTACTTTCTGCATTCGTGACCAGATAGTTACGCATAAGTGTAGCATTAATAACTTTACGTGTGCCAGCAAAATCACAGCACTAATTTAACGTAAGCCCAATCCTTCTCTTCGCCTCAAGAAGCTGCGAAGCTTCCCCCTGTCGAAGCTGCGTTGGTAAAGTACCGGAACTTCAAGCGCTGATAAAAAGCACCGAAGCTGAAATCGCTATAGGTACAGAAAGCTGGCTGAAGCCAGAGATAAATTCTGCCGAAATTTTTACAAAGGTACAGACGGTGTTTAGAAAGGATAGATTGCATGCAACCTGTAGTGGAGTGTTCGTCGCTGTTAGTAGTAGTTTATCCTGTAGTGAAAAGTGGATAGTTCCTGTGAATTATTATGGGTGGAGGTTACACTCAACAACCGAGCTAGGTTAATAATTGGCTCCTTTTACCGACCTCCCGACTCAGCAGCATTAGTGGCAGAACAACTGAGAGAAAATTTGGAATACATTTCACATAAATTTTCTCAGCATGTTATAGTCTTAGGTGGAGATTTCAATTTACCAGATATAGACTGGGACACTCAGGTGTTTAGGACGGGTGGTAGGGCCAGAGCATCGAGTGACATTATACTGAGTGCACTATCCGAAAATTACCTCGAGCAATTAAACAGAGAACCGACTCGTGGAGGTAACATCTTGGACCTACTGATAACAAACAGACCCGAACTTTTCGACTCTGTAAGCGCAGAACAGGGAATCAGTTATCATAAGGCCGTTGCAGCATCCCTGAATATGGAAGTAAATAGGAATATAAAAAAAGGAGGAAGGTTTATCTGTTTAGCAAGAGTAATAGAAGGCAGATTTCAGACTCCCTAACAGATCAAAACGAAAATTTCTGTTCCGACACTGACAATGTTGAGTGTTTATGGAAAAAGTTCAGGGCAATCGTAAAATGCGTTTTAGACAGGTACGTGCCGAGTAAAACTGTGAGGGACGGGAAAAACCCACCGTGGTACAACAACAAAGTTAGGAAACTACTGCGAAAGCAAAGAGAGCTTCACTCAAAGTTTAAACGCAGCCAAAACCTCTCAGACAAAAAGAAGCTAAACGATGTCAAAGTTAGCGTAAGGAGGGCTATGCGTGAAGCGTTCAGTGAATTCGAAAGTAAAATTCTATGTACCGACTTGACAGAAAATCCTAGAAAGTTCTGGTCTTACGTTAAATCAGTAAGTGGCTCGAAACAGCATATCCAGACACTCCGGGATGATGAAGGCATTGAAACAGAGGATGACACGCGTAAAGCTGAAATACTAAACACCTTTTTCCAAAGCTGTTTCACAGAGGAAGACCGCACTGCAGTTCCTTCTCTAAATCCTCGCACAAACGAAAAAATGGCTGACATCGAAATAAGTGTCCAAGGAATAGAAAAGCAACTGGAATCACTCAACAGAGGAAAGTCCACTGGATCTGACGGGATACCAATTCGATTCTACACAGAGTACGCGAAAGAACTTGCCCCCCTTCTAACAGCCGTGTACCGCAAGTCTCTAGAGGAACGGAAGGGTCCAAATGATTGGAAAAGAGCACAGGTAGTCCCAGTCTTCAAGAAGGGTCGTCGAGCAGATGCGCAAAATTATAGACCTATATCTCTGACGTCGATCTGTTGTAGAATTTTAGAACATGTTTTTTGCTCGAGTATCATGTCGTTTTTGGAAACCCAGAATCTACTATGTAGGAATCAACATGGATTCCGGAAACAGCGATCGTGTGAGACCCACCTCGCTCTATTTGTTCATGAGACCCAGAAAATATTAGATACAGGCTCCCAGGTAGATGCTATTTTTCTTGACTTCCGGAAGGCGTTCGATACAGTTCCGCACTGTCGCCTGATAAACAAAGTAAGAGCCTACGGAATATCAGACCAGCTGTGCGGCTGGATTGAAGAGTTTTTAGCAAACAGAACACAGCATGTTGTTATCAATGAAGAGACGTCTACAGACGTTAAAGTAACCTCTGGCGTGCCACAGGGGAGTGTTATGGGACCATTGCTTTTCACAATATATATAAATGACCTAGTAGATAGTGTCGGAAGTTCCATGCGGCTTTTCGCGAATGATGCTGAAATATACAGAGAAGTTGCAGCATTAGAAAATTGTAGCGAAATGCAGGAAGATCTGCAGAGGATAGGCACTTGGTGCAGGGAGTGGCAACTGACCCTTAACATAGACAAATGTAATGTATTGCGAATACATAGAAAGAAGGATCCTTTATTGTATGATTATATGATAGCGGAACAAACACTGGTAGCAGTTACTTCTGTAAAATATCTGGGAGTATGCGTGCGGAACGATTTGAAGTGGAATGATCATATAAAATTAATTGTTGGTAAGGCGGGTACCAGGTTGAGATTCATTGGGAGAGTCCTTAGAAAATGTAGTCCATCAACAAAGGAGGTGGCTTACAAAACATTCGTTCGACCTATACTTGAGTATTGCGCGTCAGTGTGGGATCCGTACCAGATCGGGTTGACGGAGGAGATAGAGAAGATCCAAAGAATAGCGGCACGTTTCGTCACAGGGTTATTTGGTAACCGTGATAGCGTTACGGAGATGTTTAACAAACTCAAGTGGCAGACTCTGCAAGAGAGGCGCTCTGCATTGCGGTGTAGCTTGCTCGCCAGGTTTCGAGAGGTTGCGTTTCTGGATGAGGTATCTAATATATTGCTTCCCCTTACTTATACCTCCCGAGGAGATCACGAATGTAAAATTAGAGAGATTAGAGCGCGCACGGAGGCTTTCAGACGGTCGTTCTTCCCGCGAACCATACGCGACTGGAACAGGAAAGGGAGGTAATGACAGTGGCACGTAAAGTGCCCTTCGCCACAGACCGTTGGGTGGCTTGCGGAGTATAAATGTACATGTAGATGTAGGTGTTTCGGAGTTTTTGGACGGTTGTGCTCCGGTCGCAGGTTCTAATCCTGCCACGGGCATGGATGTGTGTGATGTCCTTAGGTTAGTTAGGTTTAATTAGTTCTAAGTTCTAGGCGACTGATGATCTCAGAAGTTAAGTCGCATAGCGCTCAGAGCCATTTGAACCATTCGGACGGTTGTAAAGTGAAGTAGGGAACCACTTTAGAGAACAGTCAGTTGAACAATTAGTGCAGTATACTGCAGGTAAACATTGCAACAGACGCTATTGAAACTGCAGTCGCGGTTACTCAACCAGAAAACTCATTACAGTTTCTCTCTTGTATTGGTTTAGTATTTATTGATTGTGCACCAGGCATTTCTTTTCCTAGAGCCTTTTGCATGAATATCGGGTTTATTCCTGGCTTGCACCTTGCTGAGGCAATATCATGTGCTTAATGAGTTGTAGAATAATAAGATCAGAGGGATATCTCATGCCGTATTAGTGTGGACCATTGCTGCCAATGTTGTTTTACAGTAGTTGGTTATTATCAGTCATTCATTTCGGAACTCCTATGGGAATGCGTTCGATGAGTACGTTTTCGTGGAATTGTTTAGCGGGAGATAAGCCGGGAATATTGTGGTTCACCGTTTACTTCTCTGCATACGTAAGCCCATATTGTTCTGCTGCGATCAGAATGAGAGAGTTTCTCGCAGGAGCAAGAGGAAGTTCATATTGCAATATTGATTATCACACTCATAATTATGCAGAAAAACAGTTGGGTAGTAAATAAGACCTGTGATTCTTTTGCAGTTGATGTACTAAGTAAAATTTCATCAATCGCCAACAAGAAGCTGCATCGTTGTGAGCAAAGTCTGCACATCGCATTTTTCGGAGAAACTTGTATTTTAATCTTTGTCCTTTTTGCAGCTGCCTTAGTAACTGTTCAGTCTTCATGAATATAATTTGTGACATCATCGTCCGTCTGCGGTTGACCTTGATCGAAAAATGGTTAGTAATAAAAGCAAACTAGCTGATATAGATCTCCGAAATGTAGCTTGAGAAGAGTTAATGACTGTTGGTAGAACTATTTAAGAATGTGTTATTGAAACAAATCCACTCAATGCACATGCGTATTACTTCCAAACAACTGAAACATTTACAGTAATTTCTCGAAAGAGAATATGTTCATCTACAGTATGACTTTTTTTTTTAACATACTCAGTTCTTCGTCTTGAAGTTGTCGCTTCTCAGTCTTTGTTTTGTCAGTTGAAGTTAATCTTGGTCTGATTGTCTTTAAATAGTCTTTGGGTGGGTCAGTTGTTGTCCGTTTTGTGATTATGCTCATAGAATTTCTTCCTGATCTAACTCTTTTTTTTTCGGGAGGGGCACCATATTTTTCCAAAGAATTTCCCTTTCTGCATTTCAGTTTTTATAAATATAGTACGGCCTCTAATTGATCTGATTTATGTTGCCTGTAAGAAGTCTGTTGGCGTTACTCCATTTATTTAAATATATTTGTACCTGACCTGACAGTAAACAGAAACGCGTTACGTACCTGTAGCAGTTTTGTGTGTCTGACTGCCGCATCTTAATGTGTCTTAGCGAGGGTTCATCTGTTTATTCATTCTCGAAATTCTATCGACGGGGAAGTCTGGATCCACTATGGTTTCTTCTCGTGCTCCCTGTAGCAAAGTCTGTAACAAGCGGTGGTCGCTCGAACTGTTTAAATAACATCATAGCCGTAGCCTGTCTGGAAACAGCGAACCCTCAGGGACGTCTTGTTAACTCAGAGCTCAGCTCGCCAGCAACATGGTTTGACTTTTCCTTCTTTTTCCTGGCCTTTGTTCCGTGTCTTCACGGTCGGCCTGATAATCTGGGTTTGCTATTGTTAGTGGTTTAGGATGGCAGGCTGCCTTCTCATGTCATCACTCGGCTCCCTTTGCCATGCATTCGACATTTTTGAGACACTTTAGTTTTAAGCTTTCTCCTGTAACAAACATGACTAGACTGAATGGAGATATTTTAGTCTTTGTCACCAATGTAATTTTTATTAGTGTCTTTTAATTTCGCATTTAGGGATATCCACAATCTATCTCTTCCCTCCCCCCCCCCTCTCTCTCTCCATCCGTACCCCCGCTCTCTCTCTCTCTCTCTCTCTCTCTCTCTCTCTCTCTGAACAAACCACAAAAAGGCCCAACGGTACCGACCGACCGCCGTGTCATCCTCTGCCGATATGCGTCACTGGTTGCCGATATGGATAGGCGTGTGGTCAGCATACCGCTCTCCCGGCCGTTGTGGGTTTTCGTGACTAGAGCCCCTACTTCTCAGTCAAGTTGCACTTCATTTGGCTTTAGGAAGTCTGAATGCACCCCACTTCCCAACAACGCTCGGCAGACATGGACGATGAACCATCCAAGTGCTAGGCAGGCCCGACTGCCCTTAACTTCGGTGATCTGACGGGAACCGTTATGATCATTGCGGCAAGGCATTCACAGTACCTTGTCGCCTCTTAATACAGTCCAGACGACCATCAGTGCCCATTGGTGACCAGGACGAGTATATTTCCATTCAGTGCTAAGGATGGTCCCAGATCTCGTGAAAGAATTCTTGTCAGAATTGATAAAACAAGAGCACTTTTTCACATCCATTCGAACTGCATCCTGACCCAAACCGAACACGATTGCCTCTTAAAGATAATGTTTTACGGACAAGCTGCCTTAAAATAAGCCAGCTTCGTTGGTGCTGAAGACATATTTCGCGTCATATTTTTCAAGTACTGAAGGCAACGTATATTGCAACTCATCTGTAGTCTTGTTCGCTAAAACTCGGTTAGTTTCACCGCAGATATTTGTAGCAGTATGTCCTTCCTTTTACTGAAACTTTCTGACCAGCCTGGGTCAGCAAGAAATTCAATATGGTACTCATTTTCTTTGCACGTTCATCAACTCCTTCCATCAGTAAATGCCCTGATATGGAGCATTTTGGGGCACAGCATGATTTATCCAAACAAACTCTACAACATCGTGCTTAGCCGTTCTCACAAGTTTACCGCCTGGTTTGAAACGTTGCCCAAGTTTTATCTCCATTCTTGATAGCAGTAAACATTGTACAGTTAGCATTGCCAAAGTATTTACACATTTCTGTTCTCGACCTCAGCTTTCCGTTAGCTGCCTTAAGAAGTTCTGTCTTTATTTTAAGCAATATAGCGGTGTCTGTTTTCGTCTCGATTTCTCTGTTATTGTGCTTAAAAATAAGTACAGTACCTGTATTTAAAGACAAAATCACAATTTTCACAGAAAATTTGTTCGGTCTAACGAAAAAAACAAGCCAGAAATCGGTACGAATCCGCTAAGAGCAGATATATTTCTTCACCCGAGAAGTAACATCTTTTCGTGTTAATCGATTTTTGATCCGTTTTAAAAGCCTGTAAAACGTTACCATACTGGGCAGTTTTCATCTTTTTTGAGATTGAGTTATTTATTTAAACGGGAAAGTGCGTGTCTTGTTGGTTCAAATTTATATGCTCTTAGTCGACGTCGTCACTTTTTGCAATTGCAAAAGTCGGCACGTGGAGCATTTTCACTAAATCATCTCTCTTCAGCGTCTCTACCTTTGATTACTCAGATGCGTTGCCTGTCAGGCGTATAATTTCTGTATCTATCGAGAACAAGCTGACTACCATATATTGATGATAATAAACATTAAAGGTAAATGGGCTTACTTAAGGAATTCCTGCAGGAATTAGTGGTAATATGCGAAGAGTCTTCCATTTGCGCTTGAAAGTAAGTGCTCTGGCAGTAATACCTTCAGTTGTTGCGAAAGCCGGTGGATAGTGTTTGTTGCAGATCTACGTGCGCCATAGCAGATCTACGTGCGCCATAGCAAAGAATTAATCCCCACTTGCAGGTTGTATCAACGAATGTCTTTTCTCAGTTATATTGGAGTAACACATTTTGTTCGAAAATTTAATTGTTTAAGCGGGGAGGTAATGTTATGTAGCTTATATTTGTATAGTAGGACGGGCTTATTGTTGCAACTACACAATAGCGTGACGTGGCCTCCATCTGACCTGACAGAGAGCTGTTTACAGGCAGCTGCGTCGCTTTGACGCTCCAGACCCAGAGAATCCGGTTATTGCTAGCAGAACTTGCGAACTGTAATTAGCCCAAATTGAGGAAGGCGAGTGGCTTTCGGCTGCTGCGCTACAGTCTCGCCGGTGTGTCGCCTTTGTTCCACTTTGCCGTCCAGCAAGTTCGCCGCTGAAGGCGAAATTTACGACCTGGCTGGGGTGTCCTGTGTCTGGCGCTGCCGTTGTAACTAGGACGACGGCGACACCTTTTTGAGACGCTGTGTGCCGAAGACAGAGTTTCGCGCCGTGCTCGATGGACCCCTCGTTAGCCATTACGACGTAGCATCGACAGAATCCAGGTGAGAAGGGGTTCATGCATTGGAAGGAGACAATTTGTAAGGCTTCCGATAGGTGGTGACTAACCGATATTTCCGGTCATAATACCGAAACGAATAAGTGATACTAATTAACGAGGTAGCTGTTGTTCTCAAACAGCCTTGCCGCAGTGGGTACACCGGTTCCCGTGAGATCACCGAAGTTAAGAGCGGTCGGGCTGGCCGGCATTTGGATGGGTGACCATCCAGGCCGCCTTGCGCTGTTGCCATTTTTCGGGGTGCACTCAGCCTCGTGATGCCAATTGAGGAGCTACTCGACCGAATAGTAGCCGCTCCGGTCAAAGAAAACCATCATAGCGACCAGGAGAGCGGTGTGCCGACCACACGACCCTCCTATCGACATCCTCAGTTGAGGATGACACGGCGGACGGATGGTCCCGATGGGCCATTTGTGGCCTGACGATGGAGTTTGTTGTTCTCAAACTGTCTCATCCTTTGGTAACATGTGACACAATACAGCTAACCCACTAACATTTCTCAGACTAATTCTCGACCATAAAGTAAATTCGTTTTACACGATCTAGTTTCTGGCCAAAATTGACTCCTCGTGGTGGGCCCGCATTATGTGCCTGCGTGTGAATAAGCAGCCAATCATTTTCCAACTTACCGACAACATTACCATCTCGCTGCCCTCCGCGGCTCGTAGTCTAGTGGCTTGCGTTTCTGCCTCTGGATCACGGGGTCCAGGGTTCGATTTCCGGGTGGGTTGGGGATTTTCTCTGCTCGGGGACTAGGTGTTTGTGTATACTCATCATTTCATCATCATCATCATCATTCGTGACAGTGTCTAGATTCGACTGTGTAAAAATTGGGACTTTCCCTTGTATGGGCGCTGATGACTGCGCAGTTGAGCGCCCCACAAACTAAACAACGTCATCATCTCGCTGATCGTAGCCACTAGCTCACACTCCTTCCCTGAAGCAGGCTACCCAAAGAAGTGCACTCAAGTGCATGAATCAGGACAACCGTAATGTTTTAAGATCCAACATACATACTTTTAGAATACACTGACGGAAAAAAATATCGCAACACCAAGAAAGTTGGCAGGCGTACTTCTACATCTTGTGATATATTTGCAAAGTAATATTTCAGAGCTAGATCAGAAATGTAAGGACTATGGTATGAAGATTAGCATCTCCAAAATGAAAGTAATGTCAGTGGGAAAGAAATATAAACGGATTGAGTGCCAAATAGGAGGAACAAAGTTAGAACAGGTGGACGGTTTCAAGTACTTAGGATGCATATTCTCACAGGATGGCAACGTAGTGAAAGAACTCGAAGCGAGGTGTAGCAAAGCTAATGCAGTGAGCGCTCAGCTACGATCTACTCTCTTCTGCAAGAAGGAAGTCAATACCAAGACTAAGTTATCTGTGCACCGTTCAATCTTTAGACCAACTTTATTGTATGGGGGCGAAAGCTGGGTGGATTCAGGTTACCTTATCAACAAGGTTGAGGTTACGGATATGAAAGTAGCAAGGATGATTGCAGGTACTAGTAGATGGGAACAATGGCAGGTGGGTGTCCAATGAGGTAATCAAAGAAAAACTGGGAATGAACTCTATAGATGTAGCAGTCAGGGCGAACAGGCTTAGATGGTGGGGTCATGTTACACGCATGGGAGAAGCAAAGTTACCCAAGAGACTCATGGATTCAGCAGTAGAGGGTAGGAGGAGTCGGGGCAGACCGAGGAGAAGGTACCTGGATTCGGTTAAGAATGATTTTGAAGTAATAGGTTTAACATCAGAAGAGGCGCCAATGTTACCACTGAATAGAGGATCATTGAGGAACTGTATAAGGGGGGCTATGCTCCAGACTGAACCCTGAAAGGCATAATCAGTCTTAGATGATGATGATGATGATATATATATATATATATACACGTCACAAGATGTAGAAGTACGCCTGCCAACTTTCTTGGTGTTGCGATATATTTTTTCCGTGCCTGCAGTGTCACAGAAATTTTTATTTTTTAAAGGGGATCACTTAAGACTATTTCCATGGGTTCGTCCCCTCAAATTTCTCCCTCATATCACAAAATTGTCGTCTGATGTAGTACAAACTGAAAAAATAAATTCCTTTTAAAGCACAGTTTCGTATATAATTTATATTCAAAACCTTACACCTGTGTCACAGAACAAATTCTACATCGAGAATACTTTACACAAGTTTAAGGGAATAAATGCTTCCGATAATTATTACAGTATTTAAAGAACATCAAAATATGAACAGGCTGAAATGAACAAACAGTACATGAGACTATGTTAATCAATTCAACTGTAAAAAGCTAAGGAGCATATTATTAGCGAAATGAGAAATATATAAAAGTGAAATGCCAAAATGAGCATTTCTCAATTGGGAGTAAATCAAAACAATCAGAATGTCTGAAAGAGAGCACAATAACATGAGCCATAAACGAATAAGAGCTAAGAAATTAAGCAAATAAGAGAATAGGCAAGAATGAGATGCCAACAAAATGAGAGCTGGCCGAACTCCGTCGGCACTTAATATACGGTTGCGCTCGTGGCGGTACGTCGCGGCCCGTACGCAACACGCGCGCCTGCGAACGCAATGCAGCCTTAGCGCTCGCGGCGGCGTCTAGCGGCCCGTACGCAAGTTGTGCGACTGCTGCCGCAGGTCGACCCTTAATCTATGATGTTACAGTCTGAAATTTATTTATTTTTTTTTGTATGTGTGTGTAGTGTGGACTGAAGAGATCATCCTTGATGACTTATTCTTCTAGGATGGGATGTAAGGATAAAAGGAAAACACTTTATTTATTACGCATTCAGTTAGGCTTGGGCACGCAATGGGTCCTTTAGCCTGCTGTCTTTGGTGATGTCTATCTCCTGTGGAGGTGAAATGTGTCAAGGCTGTTATGTGTGACTGCTTCTTCGTGTTATGACAGATTGCCTATAGGGGGTGAAACGTTATTGACTTCGGTACGCGATACTTGTGCCATCTTGCAGGGTTTACCGTTCCTACCGATTGTAACTGTCGAACTTCGTCCCTAAGGGCATCGATCTTGTCAAAAACTCGTAGAGCCTTGTCACGGACCTTCTCTTGTATAGTGGTCTCGTGGAGTGCGGTGCGGATGTCGACGTTTCTTGTCCACCATGGAGCTCCAGTGATCCATCGATAGCAAATGTTTTGCAGCGCTTGGCGTTTGTTGTAGTTCCCCACGAGGTGGAGCCATACAACATTGTGGGTTCCACCATTGCCTTATACAATTAGGGTTGAGATCCTTACTCTTCAGGAACGGAATCAACGACCTGGCCATCTTCTGGGCTGCCGTCTTCTTGTCGTCAATATGCTGCGTAAAGAGTAATTTTTTGTCAAGGTAGACACCGAGATACGTCACTCCCGGTGACCATGGGATAAATTGGTCAGCTATTTGGAGTCTGTCGTTCAGAACTGGTTTCCTCCGTGTGAACAGAACTGCTGCCGTCTTCGTCGGGTTGATCGTTATCTTATTTTGCAGCGCCCAGCGTTCCATTACAGCAAGTTAACGTTGCAAACAATCTGAAAGACGATGTCAACACAAATTTCGCGCCACTCGTGTAAGAGTGGCGCTAGTAGCACCACTGCGAGGATGCAAATCAGGTTTGCTTTAAAAACACGCCGTAACGGTCGTGAACGTTAGTTGTCGTTGAGGCAGAACGTGATGAGTTTATGTTAATCCAGAATGACTTTATAGCAGCTAAGACACGATTATCAATAACTCACTGAGTTTCGACGAGGTCGTGTATACGAGAAGCTGGATGTGCCTTCTGCGATATTGGAGAAGGCTTGGTAGGGGCGTAGCCACTGTGCAGGATTGCTGGCAGCAGTGGTCACGAGAACACACTGTCCGAAGAAGACCTGGCTCCGGATGGTTACATTGCACTACCGAGAGGTTCAAAATGGCTCTGAGCACTATGGGACTCAACTTCTGAGGTCATCGGACCCTAGAACTTAGAACTACTTAAACCTAACTAACGTAAGGACATCACACACATACATACCCGAGGCAGGATTCGAACTTGCGACAGTAGCGGTCGCGCCGTTCCAGACTGTAGCGCCCAGAACCGCTCGGCCACTCCGGCCGACCTGCCGAGAGGGAAAAACATCATATTCGGCGTATGGCTCTGACACATCATTCTGCATCTGCAACAGCAATTTTTAGTAGTAGATGACACCGCAGTGACTCAACGAACCGCTACAAATCAGTTACTTCTAGGACAGCTTCCAGCCAGACGCCCTATACGAGGTGTGGCTAGAAAAAAACCGGACTAGTACTGGTGAAACAATAAAACAAATGCAATAAGGCTGAAAGTCGCGTGGCCTGTCACGTGACTCTCGCTCCGCCTACTGCTCGAGTTTCATCTGCCTCCTGCACTCAGTCTGCCCGTGGCGTCTGTTTTAAGTAGTTGGCGTTTTGTCTGTGCGTCGGAAAATGTTGAGTGTACAGAAAGAACAGCGTGTTAACATCAAATTTTGTTTCAAACTAGGAAAATCTGCAAGTGAAACTTTTGTAATGTTACAACAAGTGTACGGCGATGATTGTTTATCGCGAACACAAGTGTTTGAGTGGTTTAAACGATTTAAAGATGGCCGCGAAGACACCAGTGATGACACTCGCACTGGCAGACCATTGTCAGCAAAAACTGATGCAAACATTGAAAAAATCGGTAAACTTGTTCGACAAGATCGCTGCTCTGCTCTGATTGTTAAACGGCGATCTTGTCGAACAAGTTTACCGATTTTTTCAATGTTTGCATCAGTTTTTGCTGACAATGGTCTGCCAGTGCGAGTGTCATCACTGGTGTCTTCGCGGCCATCTTTAAATCGTTTAAACCACTCAAACACTTGTGTTCGCGATAAACAATCATCGCCGTACACTTGTTGTAACATTACAAACGTTTCACTTGCAGATTTTCCTAGTTTGAAACAAAATTTGATGTTAACACGCTGTTCTTTCTGTACACTCAACATTTTCTGACGCACAGACAAAACGTCAACTACTTAAAACAGACGCCACGGGCAGACTGAGTGCAGGAGGCATTTGAAACTCGAGCAGTAGGCGGAGCGAGAGTCACGTGACAGGCCACGCGACTTTCAGCCTTATTGCATTCGTTTCATTGTTTCACCAGTACTAGTCCGGTTTTATTCTAGCCACACCTCGTGTGTTCCAATCCACAGCTTTTTGCAACTTCAGTGGGGTCAAGTGAGAGCTTAGTGGAGGGAAAAGTGGAGGTCTGTTGTATTTTCTGATGGAAGCCGTTTCTACCTCGGTGACAGTGCTGGCTGTGTGTTGGTTAGGAGGAGTGCAGTAGACGGCCTGCAAGCAACCTGTCTACGTGCTAGACACGCTGCAGCTTTACCTGGACTTACAGTCTGGGGTGCGATTTCGTATTACAGCAGGAGCGCTCTCGTGGTAATCCCATGAAATTTGTACCTCAGTTTGGTGACTCGATTTGTTGTGGTGCCATTCATGAACCGCATTCCAGGCGGTGTTTTCCAACAGAATAACGCTGGTCCACATTTCGCTGTTGTAACCCAACATGTTCTACACAGTCTAGACATGTTGTCTTGACCTGCTCGCTCACCAGATCTACCTCGAATCGAGCACGCGTGGGACATCAACGGACAACTCCAGCGTCATCCTCAAACAGCATTAACGCTGCGTGTATTTACGTAGGAAGTGCAATAGGCATAGAACTCCATCCCACAGATAGGCATCCGGCACCTGTACGTCACATTGCATACACTTCCTGAATGTCTGCATTCAACATTCTGCCGGTTACACCGGTTATTCACTTTTGCAATGGCTTATCTCGCACTTAACCTTTTACCTTGCAATGTTAAACACTTAAATGTGGCCGGCCGCAGTGGCCGAGTGGTTCTAGGGGCTACGGCCGCAGGTTCGAATCTTGCCTCGGGCATGGATGTGTGTGATGTCCTTAGATTAGTTAGGTTTAAGTAATTCTAAGTTCTAGGGGACTGATGACCTCAGACGTTAAGTCCCAAGTGCTCAGAGCCATTTTAACCATTTTTGAACTTAACTGGGTTACGTAGACAAATAAATTCCCGAAATTTCATTACTTTACATAAATTATTTTTTCGTGTGGCAAGTTTTTTTTCCGTCAGCGTATTTAAGGTGAAACAGTCCTTTGTAGTACTGTTAACAGACATGTAAATTTTTCACCATTTTAATATTTTACGCTATGCTCGTATATTTATATCAAAGTTCTCTGCCGTAGAGCGCGAATTCTGTCGCTGACATCCCACCGTTCCCCTGTCGGGCGAGGGAATGGAATAACAATTTGCAGAGAGAGAAAAACCGCTCTACATTATGCCCAGTTTATTTACATTATTCCAGTAGCTGAACTCTGCTGTCTTGTGAGGACCACAGAGAGCAGACGGACGAGTTGGAAGAGGAGCAATATTTGAATGTAAACTGCTGGCACTAAACCTCCCGTTCTCTGGAGATTGCGTGACAGGCAGACGAGGCTCCTCCACGGGTTTATTCGGATTCAAGGCCGTTAGGCTGCGGAGGACAGTCATTTTTGTAGCAAGTCTCCAGACTGTTGGTCCACTCACTATCGAACCCTCGTAGCTGAGCTTTATATTATAGCCTGAGGCGAAAAAGTCATGGGATAGCGATATGTTCATATACAGATGGCGGTAGTATCGCGCACGCGAGGTGTAAAAGAGCAGTGCATTGGCGGAGCGTAGATGATTCGCGCGAAAAGGTTTCCGACGTGGTTATGGCCACTCAGTGGCAATTAACAGGTTTTGAACGCGGAATGGTAATCGGAGCTAGACGCATGGGTCATTCCATTTCGGAAATCGTTAGGGAATTCAGTATTCCGAGACCCGAAGTGTCGGTAGTCTGCCGAGAATACCAGATAGCCAGTACCTCTCACCACCAACAACGCAGTGGCTGACGGTCTTCACTTAACGACCGAGAGCAGTGGCGTTTGCGTAGACTTGTCAGTGCTAACAGACAAGAAACTCTGCGTGAAGCAACCGCAGAAATCAATGTGGAACGTTCGACAAACGTATCCGTTAGGGCAGTGCCGCGAAATTCGGCGTTGATGGGCTATGCGATTAGACGACCGAAGCGTGTGCGTTTGCTAACAGCACGACGTGGCCTGCAACGCCTCTCCTGGGCTCGTGATCATTTCGGTTGGATCCTAGACTGCTGGAAAACCCTGACGTGGTCAGATGAGTATCGATTTCAGTTGGTAAGAGCTGATAGCAGGGTTCGAGTACGGCGCAGATCCCACGAACCCATGGACCCAAGTAGTCTTCAAGGCACTGTACAAGCTGGAGGTGGTTGCGTGGGCTGTGTTTGTGTAGAATGGGTCCGGTCCTCTGGCCCAACTGGAAATGGTTATGTTCGGCTACGACGTCATGTTCCCAAACAACAGTGGAATTTTTATGGACGGCAATGCACCGTGTCAGTGGGCCACGATTGTTCTCGATTGGTTCGAAGAACATTTAGGACAGCTAAAGCGAATGATTGGGCGGGTCAGACCGCCTGACATGAATACCGTCGAACAATTGTGGGACGTAAGCGAGAGGTCAGTTCGTCCGCAAAATGCTGCACCGGCAACACTTTCGCAATATGGCATTAGTGGCAGCGTGGCTCAATGTTTCTGCAGCGAACTTTCAGCGACTTGTTGAGCTCACGTCAGGTCGAGTTCAAATGGCTCTGAGCACTATGGTACTTAACAAAAAGAATGGTTCAAATGGCTCTGAGCACTATGGGACTGAACTTATGAGGTCATCAGTCCCCTAGAACTTAGAACTGCTTAACCCTAACTAACCTGAGGACATCACACACATCCATGCCCGAGGCAGGATTCGAACCTGCGTCCGTAGCGGTCGCGCGGTTCCAGACTGAAGCGCCTAGAACCGCTCGGCCACGTCGCGTTGCTGCACTACGCTGGGCAAAAGGAAATGAGACTCGATACCAGCAGGTATCGCGTGACTTTTTTCACCTCAGTGAAAGAACACCGTTTTTCTTGAGGATATAAGAATTACTTACGGAAATACGTCCTTAGCCATGAACATTAGCTCCAGTGCGATCTGAAAACGCGGAGACACACACTAAATGGCAGTTGTAATGTAATTTTTTATGCTTTCATAATTATTATTATTCTTGTTGTTGTTGTTGATGATGATGATGATGATGATGATGATGATGATGTGGTCTTCAGTCCGAAGGGTGGTTTTATGCAGTTCTCCGCGCTATTCATCTCTGCATAACTACCACAACCTTCGTCCATTTGAACTTGCTTACCGTGTTGGAACTTTGGTGTTCCTCTAGAACTCCTGCCCTTCACACTTTCTTCAGTTACCAAATTCACAATTCCTTGGCGCCACAGGATGTGCTCTGTCGACCGAACCCAATTTTTTAGTCACGGTGTTCCATAACTTTCTTTTTCACCAATTCGATTCAGTACCTCCTTATTTCGTATTCTGGCTGCCTATCTAGTTTTGAGCATTCTTTTATAATACCAGATTTCAAAAGTTCCTATCTTTTTCTTGTCCGAATTGCCCGTCCTTCACGTTTCACTTCCATACAAGACTACACGCCAGACGAATACCTTCAGAAAAGACGTCCTGATATTTCAATTTGTATTAGATGTTAAGAAATTCATCTTTTTCAGGAACGTTTTTTTCTTGTTGCTGTTGGTCTGCATTTTATATTCCCTCTACTTCGGCCGTCATCAGTTCTTCAGCTGTCCAAATAAAGAATCTCGTCTTGTTTTCCCCGATGACCACTTCCTCTTGTATATTCCCCGCCCGGAGATCAGAACGTGGAGGACTATTTTAACACTGTCATGATTGATGAATACAACATATTGTCGGGGAAGAAATAACGGCTGTGATTTCCGCTTGTTTTTATTCGCTCGCAGTAGCAGCATAGCAAGACTAAGTTGACGGATTTTACAAGGCCAGATCTGTAAATCACACTGACTGCTGCCCTTGCAATTAATAAACAGGGCAGGAACCACGGGTTGCGTTAATCTCCCCCACTGATACCCTTCCATTATGGATGCACCTAGGTACAGTACGGCCGTCCGTATCGGTGAGGCACGTAATCACTCCATCGCGACAGGGTCCATGGTTCATGGGAGGTATAATTATATGTAATTTTAGTTCGTGTAAGACACATTTTAAAGAGAAGGCAGCTGGAAAATTTGAGAAAGAACGAGGAAGTGGTAGTTTAAACATGAAAGTTTTTCCATCTGTTCTGTGTTGAAACACATGTTAAAGTATTTTGCGTTAAAAAGTTAGTTTCACTTCAGCGACGATAGTATTCATACTGATTTCTCAAAGATGAAGATATCCCCGTGAATCTCCGGATCTGAGTTCTTCATACATTACAAGCATCAGATTTTCGCATCCAGTTTTGTCCTTGTTTCTTAATGTTGTCAATCCGTTTTCCGTTTAGTCGTTCCCGAGCCGTGCTACACAAAATCTCTTCAGCGCATCTCCCGTCAGTTCATATCGCTGTATGCCCAGACCATCTCCATTTCGGTTTTGCAACAGTGGATATAACTTCTTGAACTGTCTGTTCTCCTATTCTTTTTTTTTCCCGTCCCTCCTTTTTATGCTCAACAATCAAATTTCCATAGCTAGTTCCGCGATTCTCAATGTTTGAACTATTAGGCTATTTCACTTCCATAATATAGTAGTTACAGTGTACACTGATCGAAGACATTAGTGACTCAGCTTCCAAAATGGAAGCCATTTTTACGTATATTTATTTTCTTATGCTTCCATCCGCTTATTGTTTTCATTTGTCCTACGGATGCAAATTCATCTTTAATTTTTATTATTCTCCTATCGACAGTCTCTCAGGTCTGTTTCCGTACTCGCTTTGTTAAGTTCGTCCTTTCGTCCATCTTTTGCTGAAGCTCTTTCAAATCCGAGGCAAACAAAGGAATGTCGAGGGTGTTTCATATAAGATCCGTTTACTTATACTCATTCTTCAACCCGGTCTATAGTGATCTGAAAACGTCATCCAAGGCTGCAGACTGCAGAACATCGTTCTGCCGAAATGGAATCCTTACCAAACTCCTTCCTCATTTCTTAAATTCAGCAATTACAATGGCACTTAGTCAGAAAACCAGGAAGTGAAAATCTGTCGAAATAGCGAAGTTTTTAAGTTGTGTTAAGTTTCAC
The DNA here is from genome assembly GCF_023864275.1 of Schistocerca cancellata. NCBI lineage: Eukaryota > Metazoa > Arthropoda > Insecta > Orthoptera > Acrididae > Schistocerca > Schistocerca cancellata. Next base: position 155,397,870 of record NC_064631.1, read on the forward strand.
CCCAGTCCCTCTTGAACCAGAACATGTATGGTTTTTATGTTTTTTTTTGCATGTTAATAGGTAACAAAGCATTTTGTAAACAACGACACGCCCCCGTCTGTCTGCTGTTAGTTGAGCCATAGTCTGTTGAGCTGTGTTTATCGCGGTTACAGCAGACTTTCTTTGTCTTTACTCCGTTATTTTAACACTACTTTGCAAGTTACTCACCCTGTTGCTAAGTTGAGTGTATGTAAAAGCCGAACATTAGTTCAGGGTTCTGCTTTCGTTTCTCCCGTGGTAATGACTTGAAATAGTACTTGATTTTAGGAACTAGTCTTATAATGGTTACAGTTATTTTTTACCCGCGCAGATCGTAAATATGGGTAGAATAAGGGCATTTAACAATGGGAATAAGTTTAAAGATTCGACATGCAAGTCGCCGAAGTGGAAACAACTCAAAAGACTTGCACCAGGCGACTGGTCTACCCGACGGGATGCCCTAGCCACATGTCATTTCATTTTTCAGTTTAAGGGTAACAAAGGACCCCTGCCATTCTCTCTGTCCAAAGGATCCTGAGTCATGGTGAAACTACCAGAGAGCTAATGCAACTGCTGATGAAAGTAGATATACCCCAATGACAATAGCAGATGTTATAAAACCTGTCTCTAAAGACTTCGGTAACCAAAACTTGCGTGCTATATGTATCCATGGTAGAACTCAAAATCCCAACCAAAGTTTCTATCACTTTGTGTGGGAACGCTTCCCTAAAATAGTATTTGTGGACCTCGAACGCCTAAGCAGTTGTGTCATGGATGCATTGTTGTGTTTGAATGATGGTCAGCCAGCAGACTGAAAGTTTTTAGTGATATGGGCATCATGGGGTGAACATGAAAACTGCGCTTCTGTTATTTGACCATCTGAGGGTGCGGGAAGCTGAGCAAAATGCCATACGAATGAGAAAAGAGGCCATAATTCAAAAGAGGGCCTTTAAACGTAAACTGGAGGATATACAAAACCAAAACGATAACATTACAATGAAATGAACACCCTTAGCTGTTTAAGGGCGTTGACATATGTCAACGGGGACAGATGAAAATGTGTGCCCCGACCGGGACTTGAACCCGGGATCTCCTGCTTACATGGCAGACGCACTATCCATCTTTTTTTTTGGGGGGGGGGGGGAATCTCATTTTGTTCGTTATTGTTCGTTTGAATTGTTCGTGGCGGACGTCACCTGACGCCCGTTGAAGTTCGTTATTGATCCATTCACTCAGTTTTTTTTTATTGCAGAGGGCAGCTAACCCTCTGACCGAACACGCTGAGCTACCGTGCCGGCATCCATCTGAGCCACCGAGGACACAGAGGATAGCGCGACTGCAGGGATCTATATCTGGCACGCCTCCCGCGAAACCCACATTCTCAACATATTGTCCCACACAACATTCGTAGGGTCCCGCCCATTATACTCATTACTCGCGGCGCGTTGCCGATTCCCGTAAGAATTCGGGCACTGTTTGTGCATTCGCACAGAAGAAGAAGATGGTCATATGGCCGGTGAGCCTTAACTATTTATATACTAAGATGGTATCTATTCTTTCGGGCATGTCCGCAAGAACAGATACCATCTTAGTATTAAAAAAAAAGAACGATAACAGCTATGGACCTGGCGAGTTTTGACTTTAAAGGAAGGCTGAACAGAGAGTATCTGTTGTGACTTGGCAAGACAACCAAGCCACTCTGAGGAAGCCGAAAGGCACGCGTTTATGCTCACGCAGGCTGGCGTGAGGTCTGGAACTGGACAAGGACGTTATAGTAGGAAAGAACGTACGTAACTACTGGAATACTTAACTTTAATCCATAATTGGTGAACATCGGTCTGACGGTACATGCATCACAAGATAAATAGCAAATGATAATGGCGCCTTGCTAGGTCGTAGCAAATGACGTAGCTGAAGGCTATGCTAACTATCGTCTCGGCAAATGAGAGCGTAATTTGTCAGTGAACCATCGCTAGCAAAGTCGGCTGTACAACTGGGGCCAGTGCCAGGAAGTGTCTCTAGACCTGCCGTGTGGCGGCGCTCGGTCTGCAATCACTGACAGTGGCGACACGCGGGTCCGACGTATACTAACGGACCGCGGCCGATTTAAACGCTACCACCTAGCAAGAGTGGTGTCTGTCGGTGACACCACAGTATCAAAAATTTAAAATGCGTTTTCACGAAAGTGCGAAAGTTTTAGCTATAGGTAAATTTCCTCTGGAACTGATACGTCTGTGTCAACGACAGTTGGCACAGAGACAAATTACATCATTTTCGTTAAAATATACTAGAATTATCGCAATTAAATAAAAGATTTGACAAATGTTTAGATGTTCTTTTTTTTCAAATGACAATTTTTTAGGTCGCATTTTTTTTGTAATTTCTACTGTGTTAACAACGGTACTTCATATAAGTAATGCACTTGGGAGAAAATATGACAGATTATGAATTTTTAAAATTTGGTTTGATGTGAACGAATAGTTTTTGAGAACAGTGTACCAACAATAGTACAGTTAACCGTGGGAAAATCGCTCACAACCGGGTCCTCCTTAACTGACCATGTTTACCTTTTGGACATTCTGGCAGTTTTTTTCCGTCTTTAATGGAACTGTTGGATTAGTACTACAACGTCTGACTTCACGGCTGCGGGCGCGGGCAGAGATTGGTCCTATGGGGGTGATATTGATGGTGGTGGGGCGTGGGAGGATGCCATTTCACGAAAGAACTGCCCCGAAATGTTTGCAGACGAGGGCAGCAAAGTTCACTCTGGAAGTTCCGGCGGCGGGAGTATAAGAATCCCCTCGGAGGTCGCATCCGGGCGCAGTGGCGCTGGCAGTGGATTGCGAGAGGGGCGGTGGGTGGGTGTGGCAGCGTGGTGGCGGGTGCGGGGGAGGGAGGGGGTGCGGGGGTGGTAGGGGGTGTTGGGCGTGCGCGAGCGTCGCGACGGCGCTCGTAAATCACGGCGAGCCGCGCTGATCCGGCGCCGGCGGATAACGCGCCCACAATGACCGCTGATTCATGTCGCCGCCGGCACGTGGTCGCGCCGAGTGCTCAAAGCGCCGCGGGCTCTGCTGCCAGGCCGTGGCCCGTCCGCGTGCCGAGGGCCGCGCAACAGCCGGCATCTCACACCTCACTGCTGGGCCGTGCAAAACCACAGCGAGGCAGCATTCTCTATTGCGACTGTCGACCCGAAAATAGTTGTTGTTTTGGTTTTCAGTCCGAAGACTGACTTCATGTAGCTCTTCATGCTACTCCACCATCTGCATCTCCGGATGACTACTGCAGCCTACATAAATTTGAACCTTCTTACTCTATTAATTCTTGGTCTCCCTATGTAATTTTTACACCCCACCTCCCTCCCTGCCCATTCCCTCCAATACCAAACCGACTACTTGACATCTCAGAATGTTTACCTTCTTTGAGTCAAGTTACGCCACAAATTTGTTTTCTCCCCCATTCTCTTCGGTATCTTTCATTGGTTACATGATCAACCCACCTTATCTTCTGCACTACTGGCCATTAAAAATGATACACCAAGAAGAAATGCAGATGATAAACGGCTATTCATTGGACAAATATATACTAGAACTGACATGTGATTACATTTTCACACAGTTTGAGTGCATAGATCCTGAGGAATCAGTACCCACAACAACCACCTCTGGTCGTAATAACGGCCTTGATACGCGTGGGCATTGAGTCAAACAGAGCTTGCATGGCGTGTACAGGTACAGCTGTCCATGCAGCATCAACATGATACCGCAGTCCATCATGAGTAGTGACTGGCGTATTGTGACGGGCCAGTTGCTGCACCACCATTGACCAGACGTTTTCAATTGGTGAGAGATCTGGAGAATGTGCTGGCCAGGGCAGCAGTCGAACATTTTCTGTATCCAGAAAGTCCCGTACAGAACCTGCAACATGCGGTCGTGCATTATCCTGCTGAAATGTAGGGTTTCGCAGGGATCGAATAAAGGGTAGAGCCATGGGTCGTAACACATCTGAAATGTAACGTCCACTGTTCAAAGTGCCGTCAATGCGAACAACAGGTGACCGAGACGTATAACCAATGGCGCTCCTGTCTGTGATGAAGCGTCAAGGGTAACCGCAGCCATGGTCTCCGAGCTGATAGTCCATGCTGCAGCAAACGTCGTCGAACTATTCGTGCAGATGGTTGTTATCTTGCAAACGTCCCATCTGTTGACTCAGGGATCTAGACATAGCTGCACGATCCGTTACAGCCATGCGGATAAGGTGCCTGTCATCTCGACTGGTGGTGCTGCGAGGCTGTTGGGATCCAGCACGGCGTTACATATTACCCTCCTGAATCCACCGATTCCATATTCTGCTAATAGTCATTGGATCTCGACCAACGCAAGCACCAATGTCGCGATACGATAAACCTTAATCGCGATAGGCTACAATCCGGCCTTTATCAAAGTCGGAAACGTGATGGCACGCATTTCTCCTCCTTAGACGAGGCATCACAACAACGTTTCACCAGGCACCGCCAGTCAACTTCTGTCTGTGTATGAGAAATCGGTTGGAAACTTTCCTCATGTCAGCACGTTGTAGGTATCGCCACCGGCGCCAACCTTGTGTGAATGCTCTGAAAAGCTAATCATTTGAATATCACAGCATCTTCTTCCTGTCGGTTAAATTTCGCGTCTGTAGCACGTCATCTTCGTGGTGTAGCAATTTTAGTGGCCAGTAATACATATCCCCATATTTCAAGCCCTTCTCTTCTCTTCTCTTGTCGTCTAGACTGTTTATTGCCCACGTTTCACATCCATTCATGGCTACACTCCAGACAAAAATCTGAAGAAAAGGCATCCTAACACCTAAATCAGTATTAGATATTAACAAATTTCTCTTTTTCAGAAATGCTTTTCCTGCCATTGCCAGCATATATGTTATATCCGCTGTACTACCATCATCAGTTGCATCACTTCCAAGTAGCAAATCTCGTCTCTGTTTCTTTTAATGTTCTAATTCCCGTAGCATTACCTGATTTAATTCGGCTATATTCCATTACTCTTGTTTTGCTTTTAAACAACTGCTCTTCCAAGTCGTCTGTGTGTCTGACAGAATTGCAATGTCATCGTCAAAGTTTTAATATCTCCTCCTTGAACTTTAATTCCTCCTCCAAATTTTACTTTTTTCTCTTTTTTGTTGCTTTATTGCCAGCCCAATGTAAAGATTGAATGACATCGGGGACAGGCTATAACCCTGTGTCATTCGCTTCTCACCCACTGCTTCCTTTTCATGCCCCTCGACTCTTACAACTGACGTCTGGTTTCTGTACAAGTTGTAAATAGGCTTTCGGTCCCTTTATTTTACCACTGCTACCCACAGAATTTGAAAGAGTGTATTCTAGTCGATATTTGTAAAAAGCTTCCCCTGTCTACAAATCCTATAAACGTAGTTTTGCCTTTCGTTAACCTATCATGTAAGAGAACTTGTGAGGTCAGTATTGCCTCGCGTGTTCCTACATTTCTCTGGAATCAAAACTAATCTTCCTCGGTGTCAGCTTCTATCAATTTTTCCATTCTACTATAAAGAATTCATGTTATTATATTGGAAACTGATAGTTCGCTAATATCCACACGTGCCAACATCTGCTTTCTTTGGAATGGGAATTATTACATTCTTCTTTAAAGTAGCGTCTGCCAACCCTCACCGCTGACCACTAGAATTGAAATACCGTGAACGCCTCAAGCAATACCCTCAGATAGGTTCAAATGGCTCTAAGCACAATGGGACTTAACATCTGAGGTCATCCGTCACCTAGAACGTAGAACTACTTAAACCTAACTAATCTAAGGACATCACGCACATCCATGCCCGAGGCAGGCTTCGAACCTCGGATTGGCAGGAAGTGTACTACATACGTGCAGATGTAAATGATGGGCATTTGAACTCAATAGCGCGTTTTGGGTTGGAGCAACGCCTTCTGCATTGCGTGTATAAGGAAAGATTACGTAGCACGTTGTTCGTTCAGAAATGGCATTGGAGTGGTGGTTGTTTGTCAGGAGCGTTGTTATGCCTCGTGTGAGAAGAAGAAACGTTGGTACCAGTACGTGTCCCAATTCATCGGCGGAGGGATTGGGGTCCAACGAGATTGCGGCTTACCGTTTCGTGCTTTTGCTGCTCTCCCGCCACTCAGAATCCCACGGCTGTTATGAAAATATGGTATCGATAGGTTCAGGAGAGCCGCTTTCATCGCCATGCCGGAGCTCAGGGTTTCCGCTCGACTAGCGCCCGAAAGGCAGACATAGTCCCTCGGCCCTGCAGATTAGAGAGCCACGTCACGTACCTTCATTCGGGATATGGACGTGTTCACAGGAAAGATAAATACACACATGGACGGATTGACAAGGTCTGTAGCAATGTGGCGACTTCGCTTGATGTAGGAGCCAAAGAGATTTGTGGTGAGATGGTGCCCCAACGACAGAACTGGACCGAAGAGCGTCACAACATTGTCATTTCATATGAGTCCCGGTTCTGCGTGTAGTGTCACGATGAACTCAAGCGTGTGTGAAGGCTCCGAGAGTAACTAACGTTGCCTGGTTGAATCCGTCATCGTCGTATAGGCCCAACACGGCTGTGACGGTATGGCATGCCATTGAGTACATACCATGAGCACCTCTGGTTTGCTCTACCGGTAACGACAGCAGTCATTACGTTTCTGACGTATTACGCCAGGTGCAGTACCCCATGTTCGAATTATGAGACTTTATCTTCCAACAAGATAACGCAAGACCGCAAGTTTCCTGTGCTGTCCTGACTTGCCTCTATACAGAGCTCGTTTGACTGTTGCCTAACGACCACACTCTCCACGTCTCTCACTCATTGGAAACATCTGATCGTGGACTGCCAAGAGACTAGTATGCTACCACTTGCCTGCCCTGCAATGTGCCCGTAGTATCATAGATCGATGCCACCTCCATCGGCTCTTCACAGTAGGCAACGGAACGCACGTTTCCGACAGACGCCGATAGTGGTCGCGTGGGGCCCGATGGATCCATTAATGCGCTCCCACTGAGCCACGCTTTCAGCTGCTCCGGCTACGAGTGCCTTCTGTGCTACGGTATAGGATGGCCGGCGGCAGCTACACGAGCCAGTCCTAGATGTATCAGTTTGAGGTAAGGGACCGTACTCTGAAAACGACAGTGTCGAAAGGTATAAGACAAAATCAGGCCTAGTTCCGTCTTAGCTTCGTCCAACACTCAAACTATATGGGCCCCAACTTCCGAACCCTGATCGTAACGTACAGAATTCCCGCCAAGTACTCCCCAATACGTTCAGGTAATTTCCTCTATTGATGGGCTAGTAACGCCGCACGTAGCTTAATGTCAGAGAGAACGAAAATTCGAAGCCTACAGTACAGAAATAATGCATTCCATACACCTGCACTGGTTTCAGAAGCTGCTTCATTTGCAGCAGTTCAAAATGTCGTCACCCGGCGTCAATTCAGGCTGGGATAGTCGCACGAAGTTCTGTCGTACCCACTCTGATATCCCCAGTGTCGTTTGAAAAGTGTCGCAGGCAGCGATAAGTCTTGCCAGGATTCACTCTCGACAGGCGTCTAGTAAACTTGACTTTTCACATTGTCCCACAAGAAGAAATCTAGTGGGTTAAGATCAGGTGAACCTGCTGACAATGAAACAGGACTTCTTCTGCCTATTCATTTTCCAGGGAATGTCTTATTGATATTCATCAACATCTACATGATTACTGTGCAATTCCCACTTAAGTGCATGACAGAGGATCCTTCGTACCACTTTGACTGTTACTCTACTGTTCCACACTCTAACAGCGCATGGTAAAAATGAATCTTTCTATAAGAGCTATGATTTGTCTTATTTTATCAGCCCTATGTAGGTCGGCTACAACAAAATATTTTCACATTCAGAAAAGAAAGCTGGTGCCTGAAATTTTGCGAAAATATGTCTTTATAACGAAACACGGCTTTGTTTTAATGATTGCTATCACAGCTACCCATAAATATCCTTGACGCTCTCTCGCCTATTTTGCGATAGTACGGAACGAGCTGCCCATATTTATGCTTTTTCGATGTCCTTCCTCAGCCCTATCTGGTAAAGCTTCCACGCAGCACAGCAGTAATTCAGCAGAGAACGAACGATCGTAGTGTAGTCAGTTTCCGTAGTAGACCTGTTGCATCTTCAAGTATTGTATCTTCAGGTGTTTACAAACCTTTTTTCCAAAGTGACATGGGGCTCTATCACGTTGGAACAACAGCCGTTGACGAATAACAAGTGGGATATGTTCCAAAAACCCTACAATCTTAGCAGTATCGGAACCTGTATACGATTGTCAGAGGTATCAGAACGATTTCCGTTTACAACTTTCAACTTGGTCGTTTCCGGACCAAGGTCCTTAACTTCAGATTGATACATTCATCCTTCTCCATCATCCCTGAAAGTATGTGACATCATCGCATGATCACCCTGTGTAAAGCAAATCAAGGTATACTTCGTAAGTGACTGGACGCAGTTGTTTTTATTTACATGCAATTAATATGCAGGCACAGTGCTCTACAGTGTTTTAGTTTTTAGAATTCATTATAAAGTGTTCTTTTTCCTTTTAACTCGTTGAGAACATTAGGTCATCAACTTCACAGCCTAATTTTTCGAGAAAACGCGTCCCAGCAATCGTTCGTAAGTTTTGCTGATTCTTCTTTCGTGCCGAAATCGAGGCATTGGTTTGATAGGATTTTTGTTTGTATGATGCATCTGAAGGATCTTCCTTTTTAATTTGATCTTTATGGATATTCTTGTAAATGATAAAGCCATTTTATTTCTGTCAGCAGCAAGTTTAACATCTGTTGGTGTATGCCCTATTTCTTTTGTCCATTGAGCTCTATTCGCGCGTAAATACAGTAAAAAATGCTCTTTCGCAGCTGTGAGATCGCGTACAAAAGTTTTGTTGCGTAATTTTTCTCTGTGCGCCGAAGGAAAATTTAATTTACGGGTTGCACGATTCCCTTTTTTTTTCCTGTGTGTGTGTTCAGCTACAGTAGTAGCACTCACGACTTTAGTACACAACTATTCCTACGCTTTCTCATTCACATGTTATGTTAGCTGTTTCAGTGATGTACGAATTTTTTGTAACAAAAATTTCGTGGAACGAACTTTAATTCGCGTGCAATGTATCCCCGTATAGGTCTTAAAGTCGTGAGATTTTCCAGAACAAAAATCGGTAAAAAATCCGTATCAAATGTAAAACGAGACTACAGATACACAGATATTTAAAAATCTGTCAGATATTTCGTTCGCAAAGTTTTCACATTTCTGTAAAGTCGCGATTGCAAACGCGCTTCCTTTTCCACTCACGAACGACGCTTGGGTAGAACGAGTTTCGATGAGCTACCCTACAAGCCCGAATTTCTGTGATTTTACCGTCATAGCCGTTTCAGGAGGCATACGTTGGAGGAAGTTATATGTTGCTTGACTCTTTTTACGACGGACATTTTCGGAATTTCGACAATAAACCTCTCCGTAATGCCACTCTCATGTAGCTCCTGCCACTTGAATTTGATGAAAATTGCCGCGTCACTCTCAAGCTTTTTAGAGGCTGGCAGTGATCCCAGAATGACGAGGAAAACGCGAAACTTCATCGACCCATGGTTTTGTAAGCTACCTCTTTCGTGGATGAACTACATTTCTTCAAAATTCCTCCAATGAATCGATCTGGCATCTGCGTTCCTCGCAACTAGCCTTGTCATTCCACTGATTCGTTTTTGGGGATTTATCAGCAAACGTGTAATCGAGTAATTTATGCACAACATCTTATATTTGTTTACATTCTCTTAAAAAGAACAGAGACTATCTTTTCGTCTTCTTTTCCAATTCGAGCTTGCGTCTCTGATGACGTAGTCGTCGACGGGACATTAGACCCTAATCTCTTAGTCTCTCTGCCCTTGCCTCAGATTCCTGGTCTTCAGCACATTTTAACCTGTCACGAAGTTTCGGATAATCACATTTTGCGTTGCAGGATGAACGGTTCATTGTAGCCTCATGAAAAAGTCCAAAGCTTTGTACTCGTCGCGTAATGCTGCGTTGTGTTTGCCTGTGCTTTAAGAGAATTACCAAGACTGCTGTGTGTTTACATATTAGTGTCACACTGTCTTGAGGGAGTGAAATGCATTTGAGAAAACGACAACTTTAAATTAAGCTTACCCTCATTCTGTTATCTTCACGGCCGCTGTCATATGCTGTGCGTTAATGAGTGAGACAAGCTCGTGTTGATCTGTATCCGAGATAACATCTACAAATAGCAACATGACATGTAGTATACGTCGCCTCTTTTAGCAAGGTAAGACAGCCACGCGCAGAAAGCCCACCTGCTTTTACTCAAGCACTTTCCGCCCGTCACCATTCGTCGGTAAGATGTGATGGGCGCGACTGGTAGCTCGACACTTTGCGACCGAAAGTTTTATGGGAATTGTCTATCGTTCGACATAACTGAGGCTTGAGCGTGCGGTGATCGTAAGGATAAAGGCCCGTAGGCAGAGTTTTCGTGCGAAATTGTCGGAAATAATGGATCGTAAAATTTTGTCGCAGATTACGCAGGAACTTTATCGCGCTCTGGAGACGCGCAGTAAAACGGGATAATTCGATTTCCCAGTGACAGTATCGATATTACGATCGGCTGCCTGCATTTGAGCGTGTTTTCACTTTCAGTTTCTTTCAATCATTCACGTCTGATGAAAGCCACAGTTATGTGTGACAAATCTGTAGGCTCTACTGTATTCGGTTACAGATACAAGGTGGACGAGTAACCAAAAAATGGTTCAAATGGCTCTGAGCACTATGGGACTTAACATCTATGGTCATCAGTCCCCTAGAACTTAGAACTACTTAAACCTAACTAACCTAAGGACAGCACACAACACCCAGCCATCACGAGGCAGAGAAAATCCCTGACCCCGCCGGGAATCGAACCCGGGAACCCGGGCGTGGGAAGCGAGAACGCTACCACATGATCAACAGATGCGGGCATGGACGAGTAATCCTTGAAGGTCTTTCTAGGGACTGAATGTTCGTTTTATGTTTTGGCTTGCAGCTGTGTCATCATACGATATTTCTGCTGAAAATCTTACAGTCATGGACAAGGTGAGTCTGGAACACTTCTTAGTGAGGCAGGCTTGCCTCGACTGCCTCTGAGGCTTGAACACAGTTTGTGGATGTTTTCAGTTTCCTAATCCGTTTCGTGGGGATTCTGCAGTATGTAGGTCAGCAAATCACTATTTACATTTCCTATATTTGCCAAATTGGAGATACTCTACAGGCTCCTCGGAGATTGAACTTTCAGTCATACCCCTGTCTCTCTCTCTCTCTCTCTCTCTCTCTCTCTCTCTCTCTCTCTCTCTGTGTGTGTGTGTGTGTGTGTGTGTGTGTTACACGCCAAAGGTTAGGAGTGGAGGATGAGGCGGGGGGATTGGGACAATAGACTTAAGGCCATCGTCAAAGAAGTAATGACGTCTCTGGGGTTTACGAGTTCCGTTTATGGCCTCGTAGCCCTTACAGTGATTTGAACTGATTGTAGCCTTAAACTAAACTAAATTATGGCAATTGCGTTCTGAGAAGGAAGAACAGAAGTAAACGTTTTAAGCCGATCGTCGTACAGCTGGTACTGTAGTAACTCTAAGACACAAGATGGGCTATATAGTTTTGTAGGTATTGTAGGAAACGACAGTGCAATAGAATACAAAAAATTATCGTGGAAGTGTCAGGATCTAAATATGTGCGCAGGTATTCTCTTTTATGTTGCCTACGATCTTCCTGAGCGAAGATTAGTTAGCTTCAGACTATGTAAAGATATTTCAGAAGCGATTCTACCTTGACTGTTACTGTCGGAAGCGGTAGTTACGTAAAGACTATAATAGCATTATGACAAATGTATATCTTGCGAGTGACTTCGATATAATAATGCGGAAATTCTGAATTCTTAGTGGGATAAAGTGTTTGTACCGTTTACATGATAAATGGAAGTAATAATATTTTTAACCAGGGACCTTGTTGTCCAAGCCTAAGGGAAGGCTGTAGATTTTTAGCATTTTGTCTTCCTATCGTTTGCAAGTATTACGAGAGGATAGATGTAGTGATGTTGAACAGGGATAAATATGGGAAATAAAATACTAGTATCCATAGGTATTTATTCTGGAGATCCTGGTCAAGCCTAAATTCACAATGACGTCACTGGTTACTTTGCAGTACCTAAGTCGGGAATAATAACAAGTGGCATGAATAAGTAGAGAAGGGTACTTAGTGGTGAAGCTAAAGCCAGTGAAACTGCAGTGATGACTGGTTTTAAAACTGAAAGATGAAAAATTCGCCAAAGTTACATGATACTCAAGAAACTCGTGAATCTAGTGATGTGTTTAGCACAATGCAGACGACAAGGTTGACGATGCGATGGGATCAAGAAGGGGAATTGATAGGTTTACGGAAATTTTGAGTTGAGAGCGAAAGTCTAGTCAAGAAGTGTTTGTGTTATCACCGCTGGAGTTGCAAGGGAACAGCAATTTCTAGGATAATTAATCTAACAATAAAGAGAATGATAGAGCTGAAAACTAGAAGGAAACGAAAAATAGTGCATTGGCGAAGGTTTTCGGTTAGCATAAATTATGCTGATCACGTAACACTTTATAAATCTTTGTGCCGGGCCTGGATTTTAACCTTTATATCTGCCTATTTTTACCATCTCGAAATTACCAAAAGTAGGTCTTTCACAAAAAGCGTGACGATTTATTTTGGAATCAGTAAATTGTTTATATTTTAGATAGTGGGGTAGTAAACATGCCCTACTCCCAACAGGAGCAGAAAATACGACATACTTTCAATGAGTAGGACGCAAGCGCATACAACGACAGTACTTCACTAAAATTCTCAGTGAATCACAACTTCCCCAGCTTTTAATAATTAGCTAACAATCTTCTGTTTCAGAGTGTGATCGTGTGGAGACAATACTAGACAACTACAATACCTCGAGTCAAGGTATCATGTATGCCCATAACGTTTCTGCAAACAATTGCCCGCATCTCGTGGTCATGCGGTAGCGTTCTCGCTTCCCACGCCCGGGTTCCCGGGTTCGATTCCCGGCGGGGTCAGGGATTTTCTCTGCCTCGTGATGGCTGGGTGTTGTGTGCTGTCCTTAGGTTAGTTAGGTTTAAGTAGTTCTAAGTTCTAGGGGACTTATGACCACAGCAGTTGAATCCCATAGTGCTCAGAGCCATTTTTTTTGCAAACAATTACACAATTAGTAGCGAATGACACGAAAACTATGTAGCCAAGCGTGTGCAGCTTATACTTCAATCCAATTACGCTACACTGAAACTCATTGGCAGATGAAATGCAACTGCGTTTCCAAAAAGCCGAACTTTCCTTAAAAAGCCGACTGGTCATTAAAAAAGCATCGAAAAGCCGGACATGTCCAGAAAAAGCTGGACGGTTCGTACCTCTTAACTGCCTCTCCTGGCCGGTTTACGTTACCGCTGTTGGTGAATGACGCTTCGTCGCTAAATAGAACGCGTGCAAAAAATCTGTCATCGTCCCGTAATTTCTCTTGTGTCCAGTGGCAGAACTGTACACGACGTTCAAACTCGTCGCCATGCAATTCCTGGTGCATAGAAATATGGTACGAGTGCAATAGATGTTGATGTAGCATTCTCAACACCGATGTTTCTGAGATTACCGATTCTCGCGCAATTTGTCTGCTACTGATGTGCGGATTAGACGCGACAGCACCTAAAGCACCTACGTGGGCATCATCATTTGTTTCGGGTCGTGGTTGACGTTTCGCATGTGGCTGAACACTTCCTGTTTCCTTAAATAACGTAACTATCCGGCGAACGGTGCGGACTTTTGGATGATGTCGTCCAGGGTACCGAGCAGCATACTTAGCACACGACCGTTGGGCATTTTGATCACAATAGCCATACATCAACACGATATCGACCTTTTCCGAGATTGGTAAACGGTCCATTTTAACACAGGTAATGTATCACGAATCAAATACCGTCCGACTGGCGGAATGTTCAAATGTTCAAATGTGTGTGAAATCTTATGGGACTTAACTACTAAGGTCATCAGTCCCTAAGCTTACACACTACTTAACCTAAATTATCCTAAGGACAAACACACACACCCATGCCCGAGGGAGGACTGGAATCTCCGGCGGGACCAGCCGCACAGTCCATGACTGCAGCGCCCTAGACCGCTCGACTAATCCCGCGCGGCTGGTGGAATGTTACGAGATACCACGTACTTATACATTTGTGACTATTACAGCGCCATCTACCACAAAGCGAAGAAAGTGCTCCAACTAAAACATTCATATTTCTTTACGTACTACACGAATATGTAATAATAAATGGAGGTTCCTATTTAAAAAAAGATCGCAGTTGATATCCGTTTGACCTATGGCAGCGCCATCTAGCGGGCCAACCATAGCGCCATCTGGTTTCCCCCTTCAAGCGAGACGAGTTTCGTTCTTTGTAGTTTTTTCGTTTAATGCCTATTTCGTGAGAGATTTGGCCAGGTCACTATCAATGGACCACCCTGTATAACATACTATTGAAGATCTAATAATGGTAATTAACTAATGCATAAGCTATAAATTATGACTTCCTTTGAGTAAAATGTGAAGAAGAAAATTTTACGATGGTTTAGTAGCAATGTATAGAGGCACCTGTTTTTCGCAAAGCGCGAAATCGCGAGATTTTCACGAAATTTTACACATTTTGCTGAAAACGCGAAACTGTTTACTTTTAAGCCAAATCGCGAAATAATTGACGAAACTTTGCAAAATCTCGTCATTTGAACTTAACTGCGGAAATTCAATTGAAGTTATGGTAATACAGTCTGGATATCGATTGTACACCATTTCGATATGTATAATATATCGAGTATTCCAAAGACATTCTACAGTGTTCTGGATGTTCTGGTGGTGTATTCAGTATTGCGTGTTGGAAATCGTTGTGGATCGCCGGTGCATTTAGTGTGGTATTTTGTATTGTGTTGTCGTGCTACAGATGATTAATATGGTAGTGACAGTTTTCGACCGAGAAAAGGAATTTTCGTCCGAAGGATTTTATGTTTTCGACCCAAGTAGGAAGATATTGGCTGTCTCTGAGCATTATGGGACTTGACCTCAGATGTTATCAGTCCCCTAGAACTTAGAACTACTTAAACCTAACTAACCTAAGGACATCACATACACACATCCATGCCCGAGGCAGGATTCGAACCTGCGACCGTAGCAGTCGCGCCGTTCCGGACTGAAGCGCCTAGAACCGCACGGCCACAACGGCCGGCTAGGAAGATACTTATGTGCAAATACTGCAATGTGCGTATTGAGTGGCAGAGGAAGGACACGTGCCTGAAACACATTAATGTTCTTCCCATAAGAAGAACAAGGAGAAGGCGCTAACAACTACTGGTATAAAAAGACAAGCTACGCTCACGGAAGTCACTGCAGGGGCAAAACGAGCGAAAAATGATAAAGAAGAATTCATTTTATCGACTACTCGAGCTTTCATTGAGGCTAACATTCCGATGGAAAAAGTTGATCATCCGAAGCTGAGAGAATGGATGAACAAATACATACCAGTTTTGTGTAAAGCTGTAGTGGAGGCTTTGAGGACCCCAGTCAGTAATGTTTATAGTGAGAGATCATTTTCTAGATACTGCAACATAATGTCTGACAGGAGGACAGCTCTGACTCCCAGTGATATGGAAGTCATGGTACCATTGGCTTTCTCGGGCTGACTTGCGTGTTGTGTACATCGACCAGATCAGGATAAATGTTTTCCAAACTTTCATGATTTATAATTTTTATGCTTTTTCAATTTATGTAAAATAAAAGATTTTTTACTGCAAATGTGCCTTAAATGTATTTCCTGTACCTTTTACTGCTGAAAAGTGGAAATAAAATTTAACGAAATTATTGACGAAATGGAAAAAAAACTAGCGAAAAATATACCGAAATAACTTTTTAAAAATGACGAAATCGGGCAAAAATTTTCACCACAAACAGGTGCCTCTAGCAATGTAACATTTTCCTCACTTAGCGTTTTACGATCATTACCTCGCGACCTGGCACAAGAAACCAACAACGGACGAGATCTTTAGTTGGTGAGCTGTCGTGAGTGGCCGCCGAGCATTTCCTGTGGAGGGGTGAACGTTTGTATTCCTGACGTGAAAATTGCTTTTAGGCCCCCCCTCCCCCCCACCCCCCGTTCGCTGATGGAATGGCGGCAGGCTTAACTAACGGCCTCTAGCGGCGCGCCAGTGCGTCCGCCCGTGGGACGCGCCAGTATTTGGACGCCAGCCCCCCCCCCCCCTCCCCGCGGGAGATATTAAATGCCTCATAGCGTACCCAGTGGCAGCGGCACAGTTCATAAAATTCCTGCTACGCAGCTCAGCTCAGCGCGGCGCGGATCCGCTCCACGCGCCGCCGCCAGGGCTACGTTTGGCGCTATAGCCCCGTCCCACGCGTGTGCGCTGTGCGGGATTCCCCTGCCCGTATTACAACCTGCACTGCCCCTGTCCGTCTGCGCAACGTCATGTCACCATGTAAATTCTTGTCCCGCGCCCGCAGCAATCCCGCCGGCGCGGCTGTCGTGAAATATTTTCTTTGTGCTTCTCTGTCGTCAGGAGGACTAAAATCTGCGGCAAAGACTTGTTTTCCCAGTTATACCGTGCTGTGGGCCGCCGCGTGTGCAGTCATGACTATTATGCGCGTGTTCTCTGGGAGAATTTTTCCTATTCGTTGAGGAAGGGGGAGGCGCCGAGTATTGTCGCTGTTTCCCCACACGTAGAAACCAACTGTTAAAACGAGTAAAGCCGGCCGAAGTGGCCGTGCGGTTAAAGGCGCTGCAGTCTGGAACCACAAGACCGCTACGGTCGCAGGTTCGAATCCTGCCTCGGGCATGGATGTTTGTGATGTCCTTAGGTTAGTTAAGTTTAACTAGTTCTAAGTTCTAGGGGACTAATGACCTCAGCAGTTGAGTCCCATAGTGCTCAGAGCCATTTGAACCATTTGAAAACGAGTAAAGGTCGATGTGGGGCGTGAACGGAACGTATTGTCATATCGCATTGTCCAGTATCCTACAGCCTCCCAAGCTCCCATAAGGATCGCGAAGACGACGTTAAACTAATTACACCACACAGACATTATAGCAGTCATTCTTCCTAAGCTCCGTACGCGGTTGAAACAGGCACAAACTTGAACATGTGATACTGCGTTAAGTACCCCATGGCCGGCCGGAGTGGCCGAGCTGTTCTAGGCGCTACAGTCTTCGACCGCGCGACCGCAACGGCCGCAGCTTCGAAACCTGCCTCGGGCATGGATGTGTGTGATGTCTTTAGGTTAGTTAGGTTTAATTAGTTCTAAGTTCTAGGGAACTGATGACCACAGCAGTTGTCCCATAGTGCTCAGAGCCATTTGAACCATTTTTGAAGCACCCCATGAACCGTCAGTTAGGGGGGTTCACAAACAACTCAAGTACACATGTTATTCCAAAAACGTTATCGTGGAACTAGGGGTGAAATAACACACACTGCTAAGGTTATCTTTTTATTTTAAAAGGCTTTCTTCATAATAAATTTTTAAGTCTGGCATTTAAAAAATAAAAACAATTTCAAAACAATTTAGAATAGCTGATAAATTCTCCTTATGAAAAGGAGATTTCCAGGTATGACGTTAACAACTTCCCAATAGTAAGATTTTAACTTATATATATATATATATATATTTATATATATATATATAAGACAATGATTTACAAAAACTCTTCTAAATAACTGGCAAATTTTCTCTATGTAAAAGATATTGCAAGATATGACGTTAACAACTTCCCAACAATAAGATTTTAAACTTGTTATATCTATAAGAGAACAATTCCTTAAAAAAAAAAAAAAAAAAAAAAAGCACCTTTAAGCAGCTAGTTTGTACTAAAGCTAAAATAGTTGTTTCCCGCCAGTTAAATAACTTACATTACACCTGTCAGTTGTTACAAGATAAATGTGAATAAGCCAGCACACAAACCTTCATATTAAAAGCAGTCCCAAAAAAAAATTTTCCTTAGCTCGGTGAGGAAGTGACACGTGTAAAGGGGTCCGCAGCTCGTGGTCGTGCGGTAGCGTTCTCGCTTTCCGCGCCCGGGTTCCCGGGTTCGATTCCCGGCGGGTTCAGGGATTTTCTCTGCCTCGTGATGACTGGGTGTTGTGTGATGTCCTTAGGTTAGTTAGGTTTAAGTAGTTCTAAGTTCTAGGGGACTGATGACCATTGCTGTTAAGTCCCATAGTGCTCAGAGCCATTTGAACGTGTCAAGGGGCCCAAATCACAATAGTCGGAATAGTTATTGGTGGTCTACAGGGCCACAGCAGATCGGCCCCAAAACTTCCATTACAAACCACCGCCTCCCCGAGTTACCCAAAACCAGAAGATGTACCAAGGGCGGTGCCTGTACAGACTCGGAACCACAGAGACACGCGACACCGACCCTTAATCACCCAATCGAGGTGTGAATGAATCGGCCCGATCAAGAAACAATTACCACATTCCTGCGGACTGGCAAACGATAACTGTGGTGGGAAGACCTCAACAAAACCACTAGTGAAGAAACTCATACGCTTCACTAGAACTTGAAAAACCCCTTATATATATATATATATATATATATATATATATATATATATATGTGTGTGTGTGTGTGTGTGTGTGTGTGTAAACCTTTGTTACATAAATACAGTACTCAACTTCTCACATTCCACGACAGCGCCGGGCACACGTAGCACTTCCAAACGCTCGTCAGAGCCAACCGCTACCAGTGGTTTCAACGGCCGATAAGAAGACATACGGTCCTACGCGCTGATCCGCAACGCAGCTTCTAAGCTTCATAAGCCACGTACATGCGGGTAAGGCAGACTCAGCCCCTGACAGCCAAGAGGTCGGGCAAAGCACGACAAGTCACCGCCCAGTACGTACTCCTCGATCGTCACGCTACCGTACACTTGCTCCACCTCCCGCCAGAGGGCGGTAGCGATCTAAACAGCGCGCCAAACCGAAAGCCCCACCGCAAACACTAGACGCGAAGCGAAAGCTCTCCGCCTGGCGCGCTTTTCGAAGAGCCGGACACAACTACGGCTCTCCCCATATCACGCACTTTATAGTGTTGTGCAGAGTATGTAAACGGAACGGTAACTCTGGAGCTACAACAGCTATTAAGTCTCATGAGGAGATCCCGGCAAGTGCCATAACCCGATTTCCCAGAAACTTCGCTCAGTGCCAGGGGGGTGAAAACACGAGTCTCGGCTTACATGCAAATACTCTACCGTTTCTGAGAAAACGACAGTCAAAGCATTCTAGGTATTACGTGTATCTTTTAGCGAGCACATAGTTCAATCGAAGCAGCAGCACCGTGGCTTGTGTCGCGGCTTTATCCTTTTGCGCCCCCTTGTTCGAAACCCGATTATTATTTCTATTTTTGTTTTTCATTTATGTTCGTTTATGATCGCGTAACTTATGCGCTTCTATGTAACTTTTGATGCAAGTACAGTTTGCAAGCACTGACATAAAAAATATGTATTGTTATTGTTGTTATTTTGTAGCTGGATGAACGTTCACCACCACCACCACCACCACCACCACCACCATCATCATCATCATCATCATCATCATCATCAAAGACAGAAGTTTCCTATTATTCTTCGTAAATTTCGAAAGTTGCTTATGAATAACAGAAACATCTTTTATGTAAGTTTGACGAAGTATCGCAGCGTGGTATGTATCTTTCTGGTTTGCATCTTTTTATATTAACTTTTTGTTGGGGAAATTACATTTTTTGGCGCTATATGAAAAATCTATATTGTTTTCTTTATTTTTACTATAACATCCCTCTGTTTCACGTTATAAATCAACAGTTTGCGAATAAAACCTGAATGAAACATCGACAATTTCAGTACTGTTACAAAGAGAGTTTATTCTTAAGTAACAAACCGGAGGATAACTATGTAGAAAACAAATTTTCCGTAAGTTACCCAGTCCTTTACATATCCTCACTCTGTTACTAGACGGTTCATCGTTTCCGGTTTTTATGAGTATCTAGTGAAACACTGATCGCATACGTAAAGGAAGCGATCGCTATGAGGTAAGGTCCGACGGATATGCAACGCACTTGGCGTTAACCCTTTCGTGAGCCGTGGGAAACATGCTTTCCACTACAATGAACTCGCTCCTAGTCCCGTGGGATTCACAGTTCTCACCTCTGTACGGTGCTACCACCTAGTGAACAGTATAGGGTACTACTTCCAATCGGAAGTTCCCGCCGTTTTTGCTGTACCTTCGCGCAGAGGCATTGTATAGCTGAGTGTTGCTCTGTAGAGAAACCTTTCAGTGCTGTATGCGTGACATTTTGTTATTTTTTTCCCTCAAAGCTATAGTATAAGGTAAATACGTTTTATTTACCCAAATTCATGAAGGAAAACGTGAAATTGGAACGAGGAGAATTCCAGTTTGAAACAAAAATAGCCATTTCTGATGTAAAATGGATGAATAACCGTCCAGACACTTCCCTGTCCTCAACTCATGACCCATGAGAAACAGCCACAGTGAAAAGGAAAAACAAGGATTGTACTAGTATAGAAATTTCTTGTCTTGAAGTTGTGGCAGAATACAACAGAACAATGGGTGGTGTCGATAAGTTTGATCAATTACGAGAAAGGTATCCTATTGGCAGACGTTCTGTAAAATGGTGGCACAGAATATTTTATTTCCTGGTGGACGTTGTTGCAGTGAACAGTTTTATCCTGTGGAAAATAAGTAAAAGACAAAGTGGACAGCATGATCAGCTCACATACAGGATACATCTAGCCAGACAATTGATCGCTGGCTTCTCATCCCAAAAAAGGCGTGGACGAAAACCTGTCTTTCTGGCAAAAAGGGGTGAAGTAACTGAAGATTTTCCGCATGTGGCTGTAGGGGAGCATCAACCCATTTTAGGAGAAACCTACTGGACGTGCCGTCATTGTAGTACCAAAGCTGTGGAAAAGAGCACTCGCTGTGTTTGTACATATTGTCAAATACCACCATAGACCCATGTTTCAGAAAATTTCATGGCAAGTAATTTTAAACAATCATTGTAACAAGAAAAGTAAATTTATAAAATAAATATGACATATATTGAAAAAGTTGTTTTTGTCATTTAACTCCTAGGAAGGGTAGTGGGAAGAATACTTCCCACCTTGTTGTGTGACATGACTTTCACAGTTGGAGCAAATTTGGTATTCTGCATGATAAATATACCTATCTGTTAACTACTATCTGCTCTCCATTCATTAAAAAGAACTGCTCAATGATTTTGCCCACGAAAGGGTTAAGGTAACGCAGGTGCGACCTTCGTTGACCAAAGCTACTAGGAAAATTATCGTAGTCTACGCTAACTTATGGTAGACTGCAGTAGCCACTTTTACTAATTAAGTCAACGCATGGACTACACGTGGGGCACCACATCGAGTTGCTATCTGAAGCATAAGGTAACGAGTGAAATAGCGGCTGCGGTTTTATGCCGTCGTGGAGGACTAGAATCCATCAGGATGAACGTACACAGTGCTGCTTTTCCAGAGAATGATACCCTCGTTGTCTGATTAAGCTTTCCGCTCACATTATCTCGTCTCGTCGGTGGCAGTCGCCGCTTCGCGTATGATGGCGAGCGTCCGGGAAACAGAGTGGGCGAGCGTGGCGTATATAATATGTTTAGCCGGCGCGTGACGTATCGTGATTGCGGGCCACTTACTATTGGCAGGCGGCGTTGATTTGTGGCGACGCGCTCGCAATACACTCCCGCGCAGCCATGACTCTCATTTTGGAGAGGGGGCGACCCACGCATCTGTCTTCACTAACGCGCCAATTACTTTCGACTGAGCGCGCAATCACTGCGTCGCCTGCTGCGGGGCCGGGCATTTGCCGGTTATCGTTTCCGCCGCGTTTTTCATTTTTATTTTTCTCTGCGCTGGGGCTGTGAGATTACATACCGGACGCCGCGCAAAGCCGTCAACAACGCGCAGGGAAACAGCTGAGCCCAGAAGCGAAGTTCCCCATTCTGCGTCAGCTTTTTATCAGTACAGCAGACTACTATCCCTGTTTCCGCCCAATTTCTTCTTCGTGAGGCTTTAACACCGCGGCGACATGGAAGAAGAATCGAGTTTGTGTTAAAATGGGAATACGTATAAAGGAAGGACACAAATTTTACGTCTTACAATTTGTGTGCATCGCGAGCAGTATTTGAGGCGGATCTGAGCCGCGTGGGGTAGCCGTGCGGCCTGAGGCGCCTTGCCACGGTTCGCGTTGCTCCTGCCCCGTCGGAGGTTCGACTCCTCCCTCAAATGGTTCAAATGGCTCTTAGCACTATGGGACTTATCATCTGAGCTCATCAGTCCCCTAGAACTTAGAACTACTTAAACCTAACTAACCTAAGGACATCACACACATCCATGCCGGAGGCAGGATTTGAACCTGCGACCGTAGCGGTCGCGCGGTTCCAGACTGTAGCGCCTACAACCGCTCGACCACAGCGGCCGGCCGAGTCCTCTATCGGGCATGCGTGTGTGTGTGTGTGTGTGTGTGTTGTCCTTAGCGTAAGTTACTTTAAGTTAGAGTAAGTAGTGTGTAAGCCTAGGAACCGATGACCTCAGCGGTTTGGTCCCATTGGAACTTACCACAAATTTCCAAAATTGAGACGGATCTGCACTTTGTTAATACGAATCTGCTCCATGTATGCAGAAAGTACTAGGATGCAAAACAAACCGCAATAGATTTTGAGCTGACGGGTGGGGTTCGACCAACATGTCATTTATCTATCACCTTATTTATTTGTATGATTTTTGACTGCTAAAATTACTAAATTTTGTTAATACTGCTGTCTGTACTTTAAAAGTGAACACAAACAGACTCGACCGAAAAAATACTTATTTTGGTGGTAACGGGTTTCTGTCAGTTTTTGGCCAACCTCAGACCCCCATACCATGGTGGTAGGCGGTGGCGGTAAATGGAGTGGGTGTACTTCGCGAACGTAAACTGCTTTTTCCAGACCGCTGTTCAGCTCGAGAAATGTTGTCAGAAATTGCCACTGTCTGAGTCTATATTTCTTTCATCTACCCCTGAGCTCTCTCTCTCTCCTTTTTTTTATTTTTTTTATTTATTTATTTATTTTTTTTTTTTTTTTAGTATACGTGCTAAGTAGTTGCTGATGCTCCCTGCACGTACATGTAAATACACAGGGTGGTCAGAAACAGTCCCAAAAGCTTGTAAGCGTGCTGCAGGGTAAGTTGTGCTGACAAACAATCGTTCACGAAAAAAATCGATACCTTGCACCGTTTCCGAATTTATTAGCATTGAAGCTAGCCAATCAGGCCTTTGCGCGCCCAACTTCAAGCGGCCCGCCTCATACAATTACTGTTCGTTCTTCTCATAGCGTAGACGATAGCGCACGAGACTCCTCAGCTTCTGGCTGAGGCCCGATCCTCATTACCGCCCCTTGCCCAGTTTTTATATTGCTCTCTTACTAGGTTTTTGAAAGCCAGATGAAGAACTCGTTTAGGGACACCGTCTCTCGCGAGCCGCTTGAATTTTTGCGAGCCACGGCCTGCTGGGCTAATTTTAATGCTAATTAACTCAGAAAAGTCGCAACGTATCGACTTTTTTTCAACAATTATACCCTTACTAGCTTTACAGAATGTTTCTGATTACCCTGTATGCTCCGCAACCCTTGTACGGCGCAGGGCGCAGGGTGTATCGTACCAGTATTAGCGATTTTGTTTCCTATTCTGGTATTAAGTGTGCAAAAATAAATAAATAAATAAATAAATAAAAAGAACGGCTCTGTATGTTTCTGTAAGTACCGTAATACCTCGTGCCTCATTCCCAGGCTTCGTGACTTACAATGGTAGAAGCATAGTTATCGCACAGTTTTCTTCGAATTCAGGTTCTCTAAATTTATTCAACAGGCTTTCCCGACAACTAGCCGTCTTTCTTCCAAGGACTCCTCTCCTATTCAACATACCATTGCTTGCTCCTGTTCAAATTACCATTGTTGAATTTCAGACTGAAAAATTTGTAATCCTTGTTAATGGTAGATGCTTTGTTTCATTTCACCAAGCTACGTCGTGATCTCCATTCCTGCCCTTCGCCCATTTCCATGAAATTAAACTATTTGGTGGTAGTATAGAGCTTCATTCTCTTGAGGTTGCTATAAATTCTTACGGTGCGTTTTCAGTCGTTACCGTGAATGACCACGCCCTCTTAATTGTCATTTAGTCCGACGCTATCACATATACATTGAAGTGCCTGAAATTTTCTTATATTTTACTTTATTATTTCTGTTATTCTGATCCCTTCCTCTCTATTCAGGGTAGTTTTCAGGTTTAATCAAATTCTGTTGGTTTCGCTTTGTGTGTTTGAAAATGCATGTCTTGTAAATATTTTGGATGAGTCTGTGTCCATATTTTGCTTTTATCCGACGTCCTTAGCTTTTCTCTCCATTCAGTTTTCCTGAAATTCATCTCCAGCATACTTCATTTGTATGCCCGTGTTTTTTACGACTTGTTATTATGCGACTTTGTGTGGTGCGTAGCGGAGGGTACTTTGTGTACCATCTTCATTTTTCCATTTTCCTGTCCCAGTGACGAACAGTTCGCGGGAAAAAGATTTCTGGTAATCCTCGAGTTAAGGTCTAATCTGTCTCATTTCTATCTTCGTAGTCTTTTCGCGGGATATACGCAGGAAGAGAGAATGCACTGGTTGACTCAGGTGAAGAGAAGCTGAAATAACTTTCCTGTTATAATCCCATCAAATATTTGAAATCGATTGAAAAATTTCACACACTAAACTAAAGATCAGAAAATAATTTATTTGAAAACCAGTTTTTAACATGCCACGTTTTGAAGTCCGACTTAAAAGTACAAAATAATTTCTCTTAACCCGTACATATTCGTAACCCCACACAGATAGTCCTGAAAATCTGTGATTGTGAATTTTTAATAGCAATGAAAATATATGTAAGATATAAAACGAAAAACGTGGGGTGCATGCGTTTTTCGTTTTATATTTTACATGTATTGTCAGAGCTATTAAAAATTCACGTAACGTATATTAAAAATTAATTTTTGTTGAAATAGTTATTATATAATAACAGTACTGAAACATTTTTGTTGCGAGTAGCGTATGCTATACTTCCGAAAAAAAATCTACTGACAAAGTCTCCAGTTGATTTAATATTTTTTCTTATTTATACTTAAAATGAGTAGTACGTATCTTACATGAGACGATCTAGACAGCGTCGTGTATCTTTTCTCAGCAAAATCGGCTTTGTCTTTGACAAGTGTAACTGTTATCTATCTCGCTCCACTGGATAAACTTGTCCACCTTATTTTTCTTACGACCACCGAACTAAGGAGCGAATTCTTATTTTCAATCTCGCAATGTATTGCTAGTGTTAAGGCATACTCGTTGAGAGCTTGAACGAAATCTTAATGCTAGGCAGTGTATGACTCATATTTCAGTATTACTTATCTGATATCTGAACGATAGCGTTACCGTTCCATGGCGTACATGTAGTCTTTAAAATCTCATTGTCCGTCAGTCATATGTAAGCTACACAGCACAGAGTTTTTGCTAAGGTTGAAAGTCGTCAGAGCTAGGACAGGGGCAAGTAACAATTTTTTAAACTTCAGCATTGAGAAAAGCGTAGGGGAAGGAAGCAAAATGACATGATAATGGTAGTTGGTAAACATCAAAACAGAATAATGTTTGTATGTACGACTTCCTTCTGGAAAAGATATTTACTGACATCAAACACCGATTTTCACCTCGGAAAAATATCTCTGAATCTGTACTTACGAAACACAACATTGTGTGAAAGGAAAACAAGGACCATAGTAACAGCGGAGAAAAGAGATCTTGAAGTAGTTAAATGTGATGTGACAAAAAGATAGTTTTTCAATAAACCGATAAAGTACGAAATGAAGAGAATCTAAGGAGAATGTACTAGGAATGACATTCATAGAAAATTCGTATATTGTGGTGATAAATAGGATGTTGGAATACTTCTAAGGCGCTCACAAAAACTGAAGTTGATAATGGAGCGAAGAAAATGAGTAAGATGATGTTTCACGGGCTAACAAAGATTAATATCCGAGAAAAAAATTGTGCGCTTTATGTAGCAGAGATGCATTTTTAGCATAAGGTAGGTCGTCAGAAACGGACTTGTAAATCGGATATTACAAAGCTTGAAACGAAAATCATCAGTGTGAATTTCATGGGGAACCATCAGACATTCTCCTTGATCAATTTAGGATAATAAGAGGAATATTAAATCTGGGTGTGCTGGTGGGGATTTGAACACACCACTTAGTCCGGTGCTTGTCTTTGGTACGATACGAAGTCTCTGTATTTATATAAGACGAGCTAATGCAGGGAACATCATCCGTCGCAGGTGATCGTCATCCTTAGATGGTGACAGAGTTGTCTGTGATGCTAAGGCAGCTGATGGATTAAAATAAAACTTGACTGACGTCATTTATCATACTCGGTTTTTGCCCTCCGGTAACTGCTAGAGCGTCTACTGCGGTTCATTTATCCTCCACTTCGCAGTAAGTTTAATATCAAAGGAGGGGAATATTAGTCAATAGCGTGAAAGAAGTGCCTGTAGAACAGCCATCTCATCTTTTCCGTCTTAGTAGCCGAATGTTTGCTTTCGTGGTCGACTATCATTATGAGCTAACGTCTCTTATAACGTAATCCCTTAGTAACAGGTCAGAAGCTTTACTTGCTCCCTTTCATCAAGACTAAAATAACAGTTCCCCTTAAAAGGATTCCGCGTAAGCCTTTTAAATACACTTGTCAGCAAAGTTGATGCATACGTAAATCTTAACGTCTCTATCTAGAAGTTATAAAGGTCATACCGATTTTTCTGTTGTGTGGACGTCGAGACTAAGCGGTAAAAAAGTGGCTCAGATTGGAGGAGACTGGGGGTTTAGTTTAATTAGCCTCCAGGTGACTGAAGGCACCATGAGTATATCATATTTCAGTGATGTCTTCGATGTGATCAGCTGGCAGTTGCAGGGTCCAAATCACGGTTCGGCACACAGATTTAATATGTCAGGGAAAAAGCTCTTTAATGGTTTCGGTTGTTCAAAATAATTGTAGTATGGGAGAAAGATGTGCACGAGGCCAGGAGAATACTTCTCGGCCTGGGACACAGCTGGAATTCATGGTAATACAATCTGAATTCTATTATGTCGATGTGTGTAACACAACAAATTGATTAATGGGACTGTTTAATTTGTACAGTTACTTTAAGAACTGGAAGTAGTTGTGCGAGTTTAGTTCAGATAAACTGTTATAGAGTGGTATATTACAGTTCCTTTGTTTTGGCCACTTCAGCACTAGTGGAAATTCATTGAAAGGTTGCTGAAGTTTTTGGAGTCTGCTCTTTTATTTTTCAATGCTTAAACATAGACTGCTATAATTCAGCATGGCCGTAGCCTTCTTGAAAATGTGTTACGTGAAGGACGCATGAGAATAGCAACCATAGACCGAATAAACTAGAAATTGCTCAGTCATATTCAACATCAGCCATCGTAAGTGTAGGAAATAGCTGTCGTGAAAGGCATACAAGAGACAGGAATTCGGAACATTTTACTATGAGACGTGTATAGTCTGTGTGCAAACTGGATAGTGAACATGCCCGCATCTCGTGGTCGTGCGGTAGCGTTCTCGCTTCCCACGCCCGGGTTCCCGGGTTCGATTCCCGGCTGGGTCAGGGATTTTCTCTGCCTCGTGATGGCTGGGTGTTGTGTGATGTCCTTAGGTTGGTTAGGTTTAAGTAGTTCTAAGTTATAGGGGACTGATGACCATAGATGTTAAGTCCCATAGTGCTCAGAGCCATTTGAACCATTTGATAGTGAACAGTGCTTGTGGTATGGAAGTGGCCTCACTTGCCGCATAGAAAAACTAAAAAATCTGTTTCCT
Source organism: Schistocerca cancellata (assembly GCF_023864275.1). Taxonomy (NCBI): domain Eukaryota; kingdom Metazoa; phylum Arthropoda; class Insecta; order Orthoptera; family Acrididae; genus Schistocerca; species Schistocerca cancellata. Next base: position 155,425,944 of record NC_064631.1, read on the forward strand.
GTCTAGCAGTGCAGTGATGCATGAGGTGATTTGCGTAGATTGTCTTCATGTGCGTTTCTTGCGTTAGTTACCTTACTTATTAATTTCTGTATTCCGCATACTGTTATCACATATAGTGAAAAATATTCATTCCCGGGATGCCTGAGTACTGTATCGTCATCGACCTAAAAGACGCGCTGCGGAAGAACCTTGTGGAACAAGCTCTAGTTGCACCTTGTGAAGTGTTTGGTTAGAGAAAATGCGAATTCGGGTGGTCGCTCTCCAGTTTACAGACAGCCTCTAACACATGTCTACAGTTTTAAAATAAAATACACTCATGCACATAAATTAAGGATAATTCTGATACATGGTGAAACAAGGCTCTGGTGGGCGGTTTTCGGTTTTAAATCACCTCGGGAGATGACCATGCTGTGCATTTGACCTGCAGTCGTGGCACGGTGACGCTGGAAGCATTCCACATACGCAGAGGTGTGTTGGTGTATGTCAGAGTACGGTGCAGTAAGTGTGCAGACGTTTTCAGATGTGCTAATGGTGACTGTGTGTTGAAAATGACTCAAAGAACACATATCGATGACGTTATGAGGGGTAGAATACTAGGGCGACTGGGGGCTGGTCAAACACAGCAGATCTTAGCACGGGCCCTCCGTGTGCCAGAGAGTGTGATCTCAAGATTATGGCAACGATTCGAGCAGACAGGAAACGTGTCCAGGCGGTACAGTACGAGACGTCCACAGTGTACAACACCGCATGAAGACCGATATCTCACCATCAGTGCCCGCAGACGGCCACGGAGTACTGCAGATAGCCTCGGTCGGGACCTTACCGCAGCAACTGGAACAGTTGTCTCCAGACACACTGTCTACAGATGACTGAACATACATGGTTTATTCGCCCGAAGACCTGCAAGGTGCATTCCACTGACCCTGGTCACAGGAGAGCCCGTAAAGCCTGCTGTCAAGAACACAGTACATGGTCATTGGAACAGTGGTCCCAGGTTATGTTCACAGACGAGTCCAGGTATAGTCTGAACAGTGATTCTCGCCGGGTTCTCATCTGGAGTGAACCAGGAACCTCTACCACCCCCTTAATGTCCTTGAAAGGGACCTATATGGAGGTCGTGGTTTGATGGTATGGGGTGGGATTATCATTGGTCCACGTACACCCCTGCATGTCTTTGACAGAGGGACTGTAACAGGTCAGGTGTATCGGAACATCATTTTGCACCAGTATGTCCACCTTTTCAGGGGCTCACTGGTTCCCACCTTCCTCCTGATGGATGATAACGCACGGCCCCAACGAGAGTACCTTGAACAGAAGATTTCAGGCAAATGGAGTGGCCAGCCTGTTCTCCAGACCTAAACCCCATCGAGCACGTCTGGGATGCTCTCGGTCGACGTATCGCTGCACGTCTTCAAACCCCTACGACACTTCGGGAGCTCCGACAGGCACTGGTGCAAGAATGGGAGGCTATACGCCAGCAGCTGCTCGACCACCTGATCCAGAGTGAGCCAACCCGTTGTGCGGTCTGTGTACGTGTTCATGATGATCATATTCCATATTGATGTCGGGATACATGCGCAGGAAACAGTGGCGTTTTGTAGCACGTGGGTTTCGGGACGGTTTTCTCAACTTTATCACTAATACCGTGAACTTACAGATCTGTGTCGTGTGTGTTCCCTATGTGCCTATGTTATTAGCGCCAGTTTTGTGTAGTGGCACGATGTGGCACGACACTCTGCAGTTATCCTTAATTTATGAGCATCAGTGTAGTTTCTTAATACATTTCAAAATTGTTCAACTGGGTTGTATAGCATGAAAAAATTTAGTATCTGTCAGACGGTGACTTTAATATCGATACTTGCCGCTGAATAATAAAAGTTTTAGTAACTTGTTTTTTTTTTCATATGAGAGTGACACAGAAAAAAAATTATACAATTTTACAGACAGATGATGAATACGACTTCATTCTCTTACATTAACCGACGATTGTGGTGACACCCCCTGCGACACGGAAAGCACTAGGAAAAAGAGAGTGCTATTCCAGAGACATCCCAGAATCTCACTGAAAAAATGGGATCGGCTCAGTGGATCACCTGTCTTACCCTGAAAGTGGAGTTATTTCCCATGTAAGAGCGTATTGTATCCAAATCTCGCAGATTACCACCGCGTGGCCGAGGCGTTATCTCGGTAGCAGCAAGTGCGCCGACCTCAGGGGTTACGTCACAGGCGGCGCCGGCGTGGCCCCAATTTGCGGCCATTACTCGCGCCTATGTCTGCCGCCGTCGTAAATCAGCAGGCCGGGCCCCCGGGCCGGGGTCCCACTGTCATACGCCGGCGTGTTCCCCCCATTGTTTTCTTTAGCCCCGCGCTCGCCGAATCACCAGTTGGCTGCGAGGTCAGCTAATGAGGAAGTAAATAACGGGAGGAGGAAATAAATCTCCCCCCAACGATGGACATCAATTTTCTCGTAATCGGCGATGCCCGTGGACTAACCAACAAACAACCATCAAAATGAGAAACCAGCAGAAAAATGCTTCTCTCTGAGAGAACAAAAAATGCGAATATGTTTCTGTTCATTTCAAAGACTCAGACTGGAATGTGGGGTACGAGCTACCTCATACCACCTTTCTCAGGACCTTCAAAAATTTTCCCTAAAATTGTGGCAGGCGAACATACTCGCGCCTCTTTCAACACGCAATTCATCTCACACTCCCACAAGCTCCTCTAACTGTAAGAAACTCACACCCTCTACTCAATAACTGCCCGTCGCTCATACCCCTCCACTCCCAGTTGTTTCTCACTCACTCACTCATTCAGGCAGCTCATTGTCATTGTCTATTCGTTCAAATGGCTCTAAGCACTATGGGACTTAACATCTGAGGTCATCAGTCTCCTAGACTTAGAACTACTTAAACCTGACTAACCTAACGACATTACACACATCCATGCCCGAGGCAGGATTCGAACCTGCCACCGTAGCAGCAGTGCGGTTCCGGACAGAAGCGCCTAGAACCGCTCGGCCTCAACGGCTGGCTCTTTTCGTTCTATCCCACTTTCTCTCTCTCTCTCTCTCCCTCTCTCTCTCTCTCTCTCTCTCTCTCTCTCTCTCTCTCTCTCTCTCTTACTGCTAATATCTGATTCCTTCCTTCCTACTGCTGTTGTCTCTTCTCATTGTCACTATCTCTTAACTATATTTTCGCCTCACACCGGATTTTATGTGCGGATTTTGCGTGAACAAGTAGGGTAATTTTGAACCTCTGTATCTGGGAAACAGATGAAGATATGAAGAAATTTTTCAAGTTTGATCGAGAACGGAACCTTAGGAATACATTGTGAGAATTACAGCCATTTTCTGTGCATAGCGACTTTGGAATTCTCGGCTGAGTTTTGGTCCACTTTGACGGCGAAAATACCGGAAAAGGCCCTATGTGTGGATTTTCCTAGGAACAGCCCGTGAATTAATGGTGCCTCCATAAGTCCCATCAAGCCCACCGTAGACTACATCAAATGTAAAAAGAACTAACCGATGTGCTCCATTTGCCTAAACACGAGAAAGTTTGTAATATTCATATGAGGGTAACCCCAAAAGTAAGGTCTCCTATTTTTTCTGTAAGTACATAGACCTGTTTACTTCTACAGTGGTTTACATCAGTTTACAGCTTGAACATTTAGCTATTTTTCGACATAATCACCATTTCTGTCGATGCATTTTTGTAGACGCTGTGGCAGTTTTTGTATGCCCATGTCATACCAGCTCGCCGCCATACTGTTCAGAAAGCTATGAACCTCTTCTTTCACCTCGGCGTCGGAGCTGAATCGCTGGGACCACAATTAACGCTGACAGGTACTGTGAGACTCTGTAAAAACTCAAACGGGCAATTCAGAACCGGAAAAGGGGATTGTTGAGCTAGGGCGTACACATTCTCCATGACAACGTTCGCCCACACTTCGGTCGGCAAACCGTTGCTCTCCTGCAACAGTTTCAGTGGAACATAATCACCAACCCACCCTATAGTCCTGACTTGGCGCCCAGTTTCCTAGGTTAAAAGAACATTTGGCCGGAAAGCGATTCAGCTCCGACGACGAGGTGAAAGAAGAGGTTCATAACTTTCTGAACAGCATGGCGGCGAGCTGGTATGACATGGGCATACAAAACTGCCACAGCGTCTATAAAAATGCATCGAAAGAAATGGTATTATGTTGAAAAATAGCTAAATATTCAAGCTGTAAACTGATGTAAACCATTGTAGAAATAAACAGGTCTATGCACTTATAAAAAAAATAGGAGACCTTACTTTTGGGTTTACCTCGTACATCGACTCTGTACTGTAGGAAAGTGACTGTAAGACGATCCTTCAGTTAGGTATACAAATGGTTCCTAGCCGAAGGCTATCCAAAACACTTGACCCTATCTCTTCATGCCAATAGAACACGAGGTATGAGCACCTTAAAGTACTGATTTTAAAGCGAATTTTTGGAACATATTAGGATCAGATGTTGTCCCTTGCATACCGATTATATATCTTGTACACTTCGTGCTCTGCTGCTTCCAAGAAATTGACAAATGTTCCTTTCTAGTGGCTACGATTTTAATGAGACAAACTGTAGCCAGCTACGCATTCGTTTAACCACATGAAGCACGTACTACGACATTTGTACGCACCATCTTTTGTAGTGCATGTCCGAAAGACAGTATGACATAGCGATAGCACAGTGAGGCTCTGGAGATACGCATGTGCTCCGATTCTGGACCAGCAATAAGAGTGTCCAACTTATTTCGCCATTTTAATCACCAGACATGAAGTTCATTGGAATGTTCAAATGGCTCTGAGCACTATGGGACTTAACTTCTGGGGTCATCAGTCCCCTAGAACTTAGAACTACTTAAACCTAACTGACCTAAGGACATCACACACATCCATGCCCGAGGCAGGATTCGAACCTGCGACCGTAGCGGTCGCGCGGTTTCAGACTGTAGCGCCTAGAACCGCTCGGCCACCTCGGCCGGCCTGGTAGAATCAGAATGGGGGGGGGGGGGGGGGGAAAGAAAAATAACAAACGATTAACCGGGTTAGCGATGTAGACAACATATTTCGCCTCATAAAATTTGCACTGTTACTAACAAACATTATTATGACTTGATATTCTCAATCTTGATTACTTGTGAGTTGCGCGGCTAGTGACGGATACGTGGACGCGCTAGATTCTTACTTTGGCGGTATATTGTGGTCTTAAAGCTGACTTTCGAAACAGTGGATTAATGTTTATTTATGTGCCCTTTGTCAGGTCACCGCATATCGGTTAACGGACCTTAGCCTGATGGAGGGAGATTGTGGCCAGCGCTATGTGCGACTGTAACTCGTAAGCTTTGCTGACGCGTAAATCGTGTTATGTACGTCTCTGACACTAGCCAGGCTGAACTCGGTGAAAATCCCCCGCATTTAACTGGGACAGCCAGATGCTTTATTAGCAGTTAACCGCATGCTGTTTGCTAAACTGGCGGATGTACCTCGGCTGTAGTGCGTTGCGGTATTACTGTCTACCACACAGCTCACATTCCGCACTGTAGAAATTGTTGTCGTGCAACTGTGTCCAGCTACCAGCCTTTTGAATAAATAGCTGCAAGTGACCTGCAGTAGGTTATACTGTACTCATTGAATACCATGGGGTCTTTCTCGCGTGAAAAGACGAACCGAGATTGTCGTTATTGGTGTTGGGATCGTGTGGATGTGTAATGGGCAACTGGTACCTTAAAACTAGTCAGAAATGAACATTTTTTTCCAACTGACTGAATACATGCTCCGTGCTGAACAGCCTCCACGTCGACAAGGTGATTACTTGCAAATTAACTGTATAAAACTGTGTATAACATAATTTCAGCCTCTTATTATCGCCGGTAGAAAATGGACGTCAGTATCATTTTGGAAAGACTGTAATCACACTGATATATTAACTGCTTTGTAATTTTCGATTCGGTTTAGTAGATGAAGTGGTGCAAAACAGTAGGCGTAAAAGGTCTGGTTAAGTGACGCTTATGTTGAAAAGAGATGTATGGATTCAGTAGCAGAGGATAGAACAAGGATTGACCAGAAAGGACGATAAGAGCTTTTTGTTTTGAAGGAGGGGATATGACTGTAGACCGACGTAGCTATGCTGCCAACGCAATGGAAAGCATGGAGGAGTGTAGTGCATGGAAAGAGGACAGAGTGAACACTTAAAGACAAACAGTATTTATACACTGATATAACAGACACAACTGTCTCTCACTTCTACGTTAGTATTACGTAATTACTGGCTTTCTAAGAAGACCTGCTACATTGCTATTAAGAAGCCAGATATCGTATCTCTCAAACTAAAATCAACAATTAAAAGACGCTGTGGCTACACATGGAATCGAACCTTCTACCTTAAGCATACTACTAATTAGCCAGCTCTGATATATGATACTGAAATGCGAAGGTGCTAGTGTATCGGAATACAGTGTTATCAAATTGTCATTCGTAGACAGAGCGAAATTTTGTTGCAGATATTTTTGTTTTCCAAGAAACCAAGAAAACGCGCGCCAAAGTCCATGTAACCGAATTTTTCTTCATCCTTTTTTTTTTTTTAATCTTTCCTCTGTTCCTTTAACTGGCGCCCTTTAACTAATACATTCTAAAAGTAGCTATAGGTATGGGTAACTATATTACTTAAGTGCAAATGAAAGCACCATTTTTATTTTTTAGAACGACATATTATCACATTGCTATTAAGAAGCCAGATATCGTATCTCTCAAACTAAAATCAACAATTAAAAGACGCTGTGGCTACACATGGAATCGAACCTTCTACCTTAAGCATACTACTAATTAGCCAGCTGTGATATATGATACTGAAATGCGAAGGTGCTAGTGTATCGGAATACAGTGTTATCAAATTGTCATTCGTAGACAGAGCGAAATTTTGTTGCAGATATTTTTGTTTTCCAAGAAACCAAGAAAACGCGCGCCAAAGTCCATGTAACCGAATTTTTCTTCATCCTTTTTTTTTTTTTTAATCTTTCCTCTGTTCCTTTAACTGGCGCCCTTTAACTAATACATTCTAAAAGTAGCTATAGGTATGGGTAACTATATTACTTAAGTGCAAATGAAAGCACCATTTTTATTTTTTAGAACGACATATTATCCGATGAATGTTGCGGAAACCTGTACATCTGAAGCTGCTGATTCCTGACTATTTTCTACCCTTTCTCATTGCTAACGGATGACTGGTGGTGTATATTTTGTTGGTAATTCCCGCAGCTTTGCTTTATTTCAACAACAGAAAACTCGCATTTACTCTTCAGTGTCGTTTATGTGGCCTGGCGCTGTGTACTTTCGTCCCCATATGAACGCTAGATTCAGTAAACTGTGACGATTCCAGCTGTTATTCTCTCGTGTCCCACGACTCAAGTAAAATCCTGATATATACTCAGCATAGAACATGCCGTTGTGCCCACTATTACAATTAGAGAGGTACATTAGGAAATGATTTCAACACAGTCGCAACTAAATTAATCCGTGAAAAATAATTTTCAGATGAAAATGCCCATCAAACAAGCCAGTTCATTTCGGAATTAAAATGTGCGCCGATTCGCCGAAGCGATAACAGCGATAGAAGCCCGGTTCAGCTTTGAGCGAATGCGTAATCAATATTATAGCTTACCCGTTCCCATAAGAGACCTTGTCGATAGCATTTTCCGATAATGATGCCTAATACAAAGCTCCAATAGTTATCTCGACATTGACACGCATCCTGCTTTACTGAAATGGTAATCCGGCTGCGAGAGATAACGCACTGTTAACTGCGAAAGGACGGATATTTGGGCCCAACTTAATTTCCTGACATTTGTTATGGTTGTGACGTCTCAAACACTGCTCCACTGTCCCTCGATTGCAATCACTGCTCGCTTGTCCAGCCGCGAAGGAATCCGCAATAGCTGTTTTGCTTGCAGAACTTTCACTACATTGGAGATGCATTAACGCTGAACAATGACTGCACGTCACGCTACAATAACATCAAATATGGCTCTGAAGGAAGGATCTCCGGGTCTGTTCAACAGCTCTGGAATGAAATGGTTCTGTTGCGAGGGATGGAAAATTTACTAGCAACGATACGAACGTTGTATTAACAGATGTCATCTATTACACTAAATAACATCTCGAATTTCTTGATTGGCTTCAGCTTTACAAAGACAGTATATGTTCACCAGTTTTTCATTTATCAACATCAATAAACTGTTGGTACAATTACAAGGCTTCTGCAAAGCGATTACATTCAAGAAAATTTATACTCAGAAAAAATAAACCCTCGAGTCTAACGAAAAACCCTCATTTCTACAAGCGACTTTACAACGTACAGTGGAACAAATATTTGCGGAGTACTGCAAATTTCCCCAAAATATGGGCTGTCCAAAACGTCTCTACGCAGTGCCGTATGATTGTTAGGCGTGCGTGCCGTAAGCCGCAGTGAATATACCGAAGTGAAAATCAGTGAAATGCAAGTTATTAATTTATTGAATATTTATTTTTACTTACAAATTTTCACATTAAATGTTGAAAGTGTCTCCCCTGTTGTTGAATATACAATTGAATTCATCTAATCATGTTTCTGTAACAAAATCAGTGAAAATGGATATTGCAGTTTTCAGTTCATTGATGGAGTTTGGACGGTTTTTATAGACAGTTGCTTTTGCTGCACCCCAGAAGAAAAAGTCAGGTGGTGTTAGATCAGGCGATCGTGGAGGCCAAAGTCCCTCTGAAATTCTGCGATCACCGAAAACATCAGCAAGCGCGGTTGCACCATCTTGTTGAAAATAACTGTTCAGTGTTTCGCTTAACACAAGTTCTCCTTTAAATGGGTACAGAATATCACTGCAGTATCGTTGTGTGTTTATTGCTTTGTTGAAAAACCCAGGCAGGTGAACAATCATACGGCACTGCGGAGAGACTTTTTGAACACCCCGTATTTGCAATAAGCGTAGACATTCTGTAAACTCCTACTGGTACAGAACGCTCGTTGTCTATTTTCCTATTGTCTCGTTGCGGCAGGACAAGGAATACTGCCTGATTAATTACAGTCACTACTGTATCTCTGTCTCATACTGTACTCCTTTCCGTGGTGCTAATGCGTCTGTTCCTACAATTTTCTTCGTTATTTCCTAACGACAGTTGGGCAAGCAAATACCTGCAAGACATATTTCACTTAGTTCGTTTCTTTGCTCGTCTCAGATATGCCGCTTGTACCTGCAATCGTTCAACTGAATGTGACGCGAGGAACTTTGTTTTAGCCATCCCTAATCAGGAAGGAAGAAAGACTTGGATTCAAGGTCCGTCGACATGGAGATTATTAGAGACAGAGCACAAGCTCGGATTGTTCTAAGGTTGGGGAAGGTATCGGCCGTACCCTTTCAGAGGCCTGTGGCGATGTACAGAAATCACGGAAAACCTAAACTGGCTGGGCTGACACCGATTTTGACCTTCGTCCAATGAGAGTCCAGTGTGCTTATCATGCACCATCTTGCTCGTTAAGCTTTCTTGCGGTGGAAATCCGACAACGGACCGCGTTCACCTTAATGAGCGTTGTAAATTGCCTAAAAGCCATTCCCTATATGACTATTGTACCAGGCCGACAGTAGTCAATCCTGGGCCCAGATTCGATCCGAATCCGTCATCTCCCTGTCTCCCAACACAATACTTTATGAGCGCTATACGGTCCAGACATGTATTCAGTTTACTGCCTTGTGAAACTGTCTGTAGCACTGGGGAACGTATCTATGTATCGCTAGAATTGGAGACATGTAATAATGTTAATTGAAAATTGGCACTAACTTTCACGATTTTAGATGTTATTCAGTCTTTACATTGAGCAAGCTGTGAGAGAACCAAGGGGAAATTTGAAAAGATAATTTAAATCCAGAAAGACGAAATAAAAACTCTGAGGTTTGCTGGCGACATTGTAATTCTGTCAGAGAAGGCAAAGAACTTTGAAAGAGCAATTGATCGGAATGGATAGTCGAATGAAAAGAGGTTTACAGGTGAATAAAGCAAAAATGAAAGAAGGATAATGGAACTTAGTCGAATTAAATGAAGGTGTGCTGAGATAATTAGATTAGGAAATGAGGCACTAAAAGTAACGCATGAGTCTTCATATTTTGAGAGCAAAGTAACTGATGACGGCAGAAGTAGAGAGGATTGGTTCAAATGGTTCAAATGGCTCTGAGCACTATGGGACTTAACAGCTATGGTCATCAGTCCCCTAGAACTTAGAACTACTTAAACCTAACTAACCTAAGGACAGCACACAACACCCAGTAGAGAGGATTTAAAATTCATACAGGCATCTGACAAAAAAACCTCGTAAAAACTTTCTAAAGCCAAGATCGCATAAACATTTCTTTATTTACAAAAATCGGTTTCGCCAGACTTTGCTGTCACCTTCAAGTTTTCACAAATTTTTGATGTAAAACATGTGCGTTCTGAGTTGGAACCTCACACTAAAGCTGTCAAGTTGGCGGATGAAATGTATCACATTGCACAGAGGTTTACTTAACTTAAAATAAAAAAGCTCCTCGTACCCGTGGCCCTGTCCGTATACGAGGGTTGGAAGTTAATAGTGACAACTATTTATTCACAACCGATACAAAAGAGTTACATTTTTCATCTGTTACTGTCCTTCAAAGTAGTCACCACCGTTGGGTAGAACCCGTTGCCAGCGATGTGGAAGCCGTAGTATACCGTTAGCAGAGCCTGGTCTGTTGATGGTGTGAATGGAGCTGTCTGCTGCCTGTCGAATCTCTGTAATAGTTCTGAAGCGAATGCGACGAAGTAGTTCCTCCATCTTCGGAACCAAATCGAAGTCACAAGAAATTAAGTCAGGGGAGTATGGTGGTATGCTCCAAAAACCAACAGTAGTACTGTGCATTGACTGTCTGCCGTGGAGGAAAGTAATGCATTAGGATAACACCATCACAGTCGTACACGAGAATCACCATAACTTGCACCACACTGGGGTTCTGGAGCAGTTTTGCGAAAGAAGCGGCGACACTTTCTGCGCAACCCACCCATCATTTTGCACGGCAATACGAGGGCGCATACAGCGCAAGCTGTGGCTGCTCTGTTCGGTCGATGGGACTGGGACGTACTGTACCATCCACCATACTCCTCGGACTTAGTCCTTGTGACTTTGATTTGATTCCGAAGATAAAGGAATCACTTCGTAGCATTCGCTTCAGAACTGTTCCAGAGATTCGACAGGCAGTAGACCGCTCCATTCGCACCGTCAACAAAACAGGCTCTGCTAACGGTATACTACGCCTTCCACATCGCTGGCAACGGGTTCTACATAACGCTGGTGACTACTCTGAAGAACAGTAACAGATGCAAACATGTACCTCTTTTGTATCGGTTGTGAGTAAATAGTTGCCACTATTTAAGTTTCAACCCTCGTAGGTAGCCCTCACAGATGATTGTTGTGTCATAAAAATCACAGTGTACAATAAAATGCGCAGTAGCACATCTGTGTACGTTAGCTGGGCTTGTAATCATTGAGGAGTCACCTTAGACCGCGTACAAAGTACAACGGAAACGTAAACGGACGCAATACTGTGAATTTTATTGTGTACTGTGATTTTTATTATGTAACAATCATCTATCAGCGCTACGTAATGTGTATGTCCATAACATGTCCATATATTGTATGGACATGGTCATGTGCACAAGGTACTTTTTGATTTTAAATATTTTATTTGTGGCTAATCTTTGTATAATATGGTACATTTTATCCACCAACTTGGCAGCTTTGGAAGACCTGGAGGTGACAGTCCGTGAAATGGGTTGTTGTAAATAAAGAAATGTTTATGCCAGCTTGGTTTAGAAAGTTTGCACCAAATAAAACAGATCGTTCCTAGTGATTTCTCAACATGAGAAAATTCAGCACAAGAAAATCATTTCTGAAAAAGAGAAATCTATTAACATCAGTTGTTAGCAAGTCGTTTCTGAAAGTATTTGTCTGGAGTGTGGCGTTGCACGTAAGTGAAACGCAGCCAGTAAACTGTTCGGACAAGAAAAGAGTAGAAGCTTCTAAAATGTGATGATACAGAAAAATGCTGAAGATTAATGGGTAAATCGAATGACTGCTGAGGAGATACTGAACCGAATTGGCGAAAAAGAAATTTATGGCACAAAATCCTTTCGGATATATGCGACCCGTGTTTGGTAACCGATTTCATTCCACTTTTGTCCATTCCTCAAGAATTCACACATTATGCTTGTGGCGTCGTACGCTTAAAAGACCCCCATTAAGGTTATTGCTCGCAGAAATTGTTTTCCATCTGCTTGATCCCTTTCCTGCGAGTGTGAAAAGGGAAGCACGGTTGAAGGGGAACAAATGAAATGAATGAGAAATTTCTCCTCAGAAGCCCTGCCTCATCCATTTAATTCCATTGTACTTCTTTTCTCATTCGAATTCCAGAGTCCACGGCTAAGTTCTAATTTTTAGCATTCTCTTTTCTCTCAGAATTAAGATTAAATCTCTTTTTGTTTACTCAGAAATAAATCTCACGAAGAGTGCAATAAATAAAAGAAGTTGGAAAGATTCCGCACACAAAGCGTCGCTTCTCTCCGTTTTTTTACTTGCCGCTGAAGCCTTATCGCGGAGAGAGAGAGGTTGTATATCCCTCCTGCAGTAATTCCGAACGCGGAGCGAAACGAGGATGGCGGCATGTGAACGCCGTTGGTGACTGCACCGCACTTACTGATCAAAGGGAAGACTTGCGAAAAATATTGCTGAAGCGACAGTAAGTTAGAGCCGAAAGTTGTTGCTGCTGTGTACATCTTTATCGTCAAGGCAACTTGACGTAATAATAACATACTGTGTTCGTGTCCGTTGAGCCGCTTGTTTCATCTGTTTGTTTCGCGCAAACTTACCAGGCGTGCACGCTGTGTGTGGCGTATGCGATCACCGAAGGAGACATTAGGAACCGCCATACGAGTGAATGGGCGGACTGGTCGCATTGGTATAAAACTCGTACCAGGCGGTCACTTGGTGCTCCATCTCTGCCGCAGCTCATGGCAGTCCGTTGCATGGAACATCGCAGTTAAGATGGATCGAAGTGGTAACATGACAGATTGACGGAAAGGAGTAAGCGTCAATTTTAAAAAGTCCTCTCAAATACCTTTTTACAGTGTAAAAATACTATAATTGACACGTTTCGAAGATCACGCCTTCATAATCAGATGTACACTACTGGCCATTAAAATTACTACACCAAGAAGAAATGCAGATGATAAACGGGTATTCATTGGACAAATATATCATACTAGAACTGACATATGATTACATTTTCACTCAATTGGGTGCGTAGATCCTGTGAAATCAGTACCCAGAATAACCACCTCTGGCCGTAATAACGGCCTTGATATGCCTGGGCATTGAGTCAAACAGAGCTTGGATGGCGTGTACAGGTACAGCTGCCCATGCAGCTTCAACACGATACCACAGTTCATCAACAGCAGTGACTGGCGTATTGTCACGAGCCAGTTGCTCGGCCACCATGGACCAGACGTTTTCAATTGGTGAGAGATCTGGAGAATGTGCTGGCCAGGGCAGCAGTCGAACATTTTCTGTATCCAGAAAGGGCCGTACAGGACCTGCTACATGCGGTTGTGCATTATCCTGCAGAAATGTAGGGTTTCGCAAGGATCGAATGAAGGGTAGAGCCACGGGTCGTAACACATCTGAAATGTAACGTTCACTGTTCAAAGTGCCGTCAATGCGAACAAGAGGTGACCGAGACGTGTAACCAATGGCACCCCATACCATCACGCCGGGTCATACGCCAGTATGGCGATGACGAATACACGCTTCCAATGTGCGTTCACCGCGATGTCGCCAAACACGGATGCGACCATCATGATGCTGTAAACAGAATCTGGATTCATGCGAAAAAATGACGTTTTGCCTTTCGTGCACCCAGGTTCATCGTTGAGTACACCATCACAGGCGCTACTGTCTGTGATGCAGCGTCAAGGGTTACCGCAGCCATGGTCTCCGAGCTGATAGTCCATGCTGCTGCAAACGTCGCCGAACTGTTCGTGCAGATGGTTGTTGTCTTGCTAAAGTCCCCATCTGTTGACTCAGGGATCGAGACGTGGCTGCACGATCCGTTACATCCATGCGGATAAGATGCCTGTCATCTCGAGTGCTAGTGATACGAGGCCGTTGGGATTCAGCACGGCGTTCCGTATTACCCCCGTGAACCCACCGATTCCATATTCTGCTAACAGTCATTGGATCTCGACCAACGCGAGCAGCAATGTCGCGATACGATAAACCGCAATCTCGATAGGCTACAATCCGACCTTTATCAAAGTCGGAAACGTGATGGTACGCATTTCTCCTCCTTACACGAGGCATCACAACAACGTTTCACCAGGCAACGCAGGTCAACTGCTGTTTGTGTATGAGAAATCGCTTGGAAACTTTCCTCATGTCAGCGGGCCGGAGTGGCCGAGCGGTTTTAGGCGCTACAGTCTGGAGCCGCGCGACCGCTACGGTGCAGGTTCGAATGCTGCCTCGGGCATGGATATATGTGATGTCCTTAGGTTAGTTAGGTTTAAGTAGTTCTAAGTTCTAGGGGACTGATGACCTCAGTAGTTAAGTCCCACAGTGCTCAAACCCATTTGAACCATTTTTCCTCACGTCAGCACGTTGTAGGTGTCGCTACCGGCGCCAGCCTTGTGTGAATGCTCTGAAAAGCTAATCATATGCATATCACAGCATCCTCTGCCTGTCGGTTAAATTTCGCGTCTGTAGCACGTCATCTTCGTGGTGTAGCAATTTAAATGGCCAGTAGTGCTGTTACCCGCTCTCTGCCAGAGACATCTGCAGGCACTCGTAAGCCCTGCAGTGTCACGAGCTACGACGTACGCGCCGTGGCCTGTCTTTTTAGCGGGCATCGGTTCAAGAGAGATTACTTCCTAAAGATTGAGATGCGTGAGAATTTTGCAAATTACTCAGACTGTACTCATCCAGTGTTTCATTATGAGAGCAGTTGGCAACTTCCAGCTAACTGCAATTACAATTTAAAACATTTTTAAGCTTTTCTCGCTTGTATGCTTAAAATCAAATACGAGTACTTAATACATTTATTCATTTGTAAAGTAATCATGTATTTGAAGCTGTTTTATATATGGGGGGTTCGTTTCTTTTGAAGGATCTGGAGTGGCGAGTTTCCTGGTGAAATTAGACTTATTTTTCTCTTTGTTCTAAATTATTGTCTCCCGTGCAAGCAGAAATACACGTGCGTTTCTTTTCTTAGGCCGGGTAATCGAACGAGCAGCTCAGAAACTTGTTTTGCGAGAGGTTATTGTTTTATACGTGGGGGGGATTCGACTCTATTAAAGGACCTGGAGTGGGGAGTTTCCTGGTGAAATTAGACTAATTTTGCTCTTTGTTCTACATTATTGTCTCCCGTGCAAGTAGAAATTCACGTGCGTTTCTTTTCTTAGGCCGGGTAATTGAACGAGCAACCAAACTTGTTTGTGCGAGAGGTTATTGTTTTATATGTGGGGGGGGGGGGGGGTTCGACTCTATTAAAGGACCTGGAGTGGGAAGTTTCCTGGTGAAATTACACTTATTTTGCTCTTTGTTCTACATTATTGTCTCCAGTGCAAGTAGAAATTCACGTGCGTTTCTTTTCTTAGGCCGGGTAATCGAACGAGCAGCTTACAAACTTTTTTGTGCGAGAGGTTACTTCTGCTGTCTTCCGACTCAACAAAACAGGCAAGAAACGAACAGAGAATAGCCGTTTCTCGTCAAAATGATCACATTTCCGTGAGAGTGTGCCTCTTCTGCCGTTACAGCCGAAAATAGTGACGATGTTATAGTCTGTGTTAGTTCACGTATTGTGCAACAGTGAGTACACTGGTTGGCATGATTCCTGGTGACAGACGTGTTGGAACCTGGCACAAGTGAACAGACGGGTGTGGTAGTCTGATGTGACTGTGCGTAATACGTGCAACGGGCTCCAGAGCAGCTTGCGCCCGCGCGACAGAGAACAGTGACCGGGCGGCCGCGCTGTGCGTGTCGCGGTGTGGCTGCGTGGGTGCGTGGCAGCGGGTGGCGATGGTGCGTGGGTGGGCGGCCACACACGGCAACTGCCACGGCAACGGCCAGCGCCGCGCCCCATGGCCGCTGTGACGGCGCCGCTCGCCAACCTGCTGCGGATCGTCATAGGTGAGTCTGCAGCTGGTGCTGTCCCTCCCTTTTGGAGCGGGCGTTCCGCCCTGTTGTGCTCCAGTATCAGCACTGTGTGATTCGCCTGACATCGACTGTTTTTTTTTTATTGTATTTGTCATAGATTTTTTCGTTGTCGTGTCTAGGCACAGGAAAGGAATTCGTGGCGGTCCGCATCAAGCCAGCCAAGGGAAAGACGACTCTTCCCCCTCCCCCCCCCCCCGGAAAAATGGGGGAGGCAACTGGGAGATTAGAATTTAATGCCCCATCGCCATCGAGGTCACTGACCACATAGCAGAAGCTCGGATTATGGAAGGAAGCAGAAGGAAATCGGCTGTGCCCTTTTCAAAGAAAACACCTGTCATTTCCCTAGAGCGATTTAAGGAAATCAGGAAAACCGAAATCTGAATGCCCTGACAGAAATTTAAAACTCCGTCTCCCAAATATGTTAAAGAGGGAGGCAGAGAGAGAGAGAGAGAGAGAGAGAGAGAGAGAGAGAGAGAGTGTTACTCTGGGGAGTCTCCTCTGTCTCAGAAATGCAGCGAATACAAGTGCAATGTTGAGGGTTGCATACATACAAATCAAGGCGCCGCTTTTACGTCAGTGCTTAGTGCCTCCGTTCCTTTCCGCTACATTTCCCAGCGTCTGAGAACGGTGGAGATGCGATTGCTGGCTGCTCGACGACTCTTTCTCTCTGGGATCTAAACAGCGCGCTACTTGTATATTCTTTTGGTGCTGTCTTTTCCCTTTTGGAATGGACGTCCGCAGTGCAGTATCAGCACTGTATGATTCGCCTGCAATCAACTGTTTTTTAAATTGTATTTCTCACAGAGTTTTTGGTTGTAGGCACAGGAAAGGAATTCGTGGCGGTCCGCATCAAACCAGCCACGAGACAGACGACGCCGCCCTCCCCCCCCCCCCCCAAAAAAAAAAAAATAGGAAGGACCGGGAGATTAGAATCTAATGTCCCATCGACAACGAAGTCATTAGATACAGAACAGAAGCTCGGATTATGGAAGGATGGGAAAGGAAATCTGCCGTGCCCTTTTCAAAGAAACCACTTGGTATTTCCATAGAGTGATTCAGGGAAATCGAGGAAAAACGAAATCTGAATGCCCAGATGAGGATTTAAACCTCCATCTCCCGAATGTGTAAAAGAGAGGGAGAAAGAGAAAGAGAGAGAGAGAGACAGAGACAGACAGAAAGACACACACACACACACACACACACACACACACACACACACACACATCGAGATGGAGAGAGAGAGAGAGAGAGAGAGAGAGAGAGAGAGAGAGAGAGAGAGAGATACACACTGAGATTACAAACGTCATGGTATAGCGATATGCATATATATATAGATGGCAGTAGTATTACGTACAGAAAGTACAAAAGGGCAGAGCATTGATGGAACTCTCCTGTGTACTCAGGTGATTAATGTGAAATGTTTCCGACATGATAATGGCCGCACGATGGGAATTAACAGACACTGAACGCGGAATGGTAGATGGAGCTAGATGCATGAGAAATTCCATTTCGGAAATCGTTCGGGAACTACATAGTCTGATATTCACAGTGTCAAGAGCGTGCCGAGAATGCCAAATTCAATGCGTTACCTCTCACCACTGACAACGCAATGGCTGACGGCCTTCACTTAACGTCTGAGAACAAAGGCGTTTGCGTACAGTTGAAGAAAAACGGCACTGCTATTTCGTATTTACTTGCCAACACCAGGCCCTCAACTCTCAATAAATATGTCCTTCCCGGACGGGAATATACGTAGCGTACGAGTACAGGTAGTGACTCATGGACGACACACGGAATTCTGGGTCTGGCCGTGATTCGTGCACAGATAGCCGAAGCGGTTATGGCGACCGCTCGCGTAGAGCAGGAAATTCGGGTTCGAGTCCCAATCCACCACAAATTTTCATTGTTGTCATTCTAACGTACAGTCGATCATGGTGGTTCATATCCGTAATTGTGAATACATTTCCTGAGGTTCTTTGTAAGGGTTCATATTGTGTATATTATGCTCTAAACTCTGTGTATTTTTTCAGTGTGTCAAAAAGCCATACGATAAATAAATAACATTAAAATGAGATTGATGTATGACAAACTCGCTGCATAATGTTTCTTTAAATTCAGAATGCAATGGTATTACTCCAGCCTGCTCTGTGCGGTTGCGGTGAAATACTAATTATTTGCATATCCAAGCATGCAGTACATGTCCCATACAAAATAAGTATAAAAAGTCCAGATTTACACCCCATACTGACGTCAACAGATGGCGGAACCGCCAATTAGTACTAACTACAATCGTAAATTTTACGACAGGGTGGCAGTGTCGGGGTAAGTTAAACACTGATTCTAATTTATTGTGTCTCACAAGTTAGACTCCACATATTATTGTGTTGGGGCATATTTCGTGCTAAAAACTGACATTTATCACAATATAGCTAACTATAGTACGATGTTTATTCGGGAAAGCTTTCGTTGTCAATATGTAGATCAAATAAAACGTGCCTTCTCGTGATTCAAAAGTAACGTAGAAAACTCGATTGCGTCAATGCAACCGTGAAATACTACTTGATGAAACGACTGGTCAAAATTTGTTTGCCATTTAAGGTTCAAGATCGCTCTGAGCACTATGGGACTAAATATCTGAGGTCATCCGTCCCCTAGATGGCTCTGAGCACTATGGGACTCAACTGCTGAGGTCATAAGTCCCCTGGAACTTAGAACTACTTAAACCTAACTAACCTAAGGACAACACACACATCCATGCCCGAGGCAGGATTCGAACCTGCGACCGTAGCGGTCGCGCGGTTCCGGACTGTAGCGCCAGAACCGCTCGGCCACCAGCGACCGGCATCCGTCCCCTAGACTTAGAACTACTTAAACCTAACTAACCTAAGGGCATCACACACAGCCATGCTCGAGGCAGGATTCGAACCTGCGACCGTAGCGGCAGCGCGATTCCGGACTACCAGTTAAGGCTAATGACACATAAACCGTACTGGAACCTGGTACAGAACAGCAAAAAGGTACAAAAAAATAACAACGACCTATGAGAACCTGTTAAAATATCTACCACTGTCGCATTTACTTGCTTTGAAATATTTGTTTGGTGAAAGCGCGTCCCTGTGAATGGCTGCAATCCACATAACGACGAAGGTTTTCGTTTTCAGGAAAGGATAACACATGGACCTTAGGTACAGTTTGATGATTTTGTTTACAGCGAATAACACAACATTTGTTCACTATTGTGAAATCTCTCACTAAAATTGGTGTAGCCGCAAAACCACAGAAACACACAAGCAGCAGCACTGTACGTTCAACACTCACGACAAAACCAGTGGCAATGACTACCTGTGGTGTCGTCACTGAAGACTTTTGGTTTCAAGCGAGTATACAGAGCTCATTCTTGATCTCTACATTCTACATCGTACTGAGTGCTCATAGCAGCGAGAAAGCAGTACTCTGCACGAAACGCGGCTCTGTGCTCAAATGCCTTTTTTACTGCTCGCGATTAAAATTGCAACATCACGAGAGCGCAAGCAGCAAACGTCAGACTGCCACGAAATTTACTAGATGCTTGCATATTCAAATGATTAGTATTTCAGCGCAACCGCACGGAGCAGGCTGGAGTAACACCATTGCATTCTGAATTTAAAGAAACATTATGCAGCGAGTTTCTCATACAGAAATATCATTTTAATGTTATTTATTTATCGTATGGTTTTTTGACACAGTGAAAAAATACATAGAGTTTAGAGCATAATATATACGAGATAAACCCTTCCAAAGAAACTCAGGAAATGTATTCACAGTTACGGGTATGAACCACCATCATCGAGTCTATTAGAATGACGCCCATCAAAATTTGTGGTGGACTGGGACTCGAACCCGGATTTCCTGCTCTACGCGAGTAGTCGTCATAACCGTTCGGCTATCCGTGCACGAATCACTGCCAGACCCCAACTACTTAAACCTAACTAACCTTAGGACATCATACACATCCATGCCCGATGCAGGATTAGAACCTGCGACCGTAGCACCAGCGCGGTTCTGGACTGAAGCGCCTAGAACCGCTCGGCCACAGAGGCCGGCTGACGCATGGTATGCTTCCAGTTGCCTGAAAATGAGCAGTACTCCAAATTCTAATCGCAATGAACAGAAACGTTGTCAGTCTTAAGCAAAATGTACCATGTTTGATAATTACGTGAAAGCTGTGAATCCATCTACCTTCAAACTCAGAATATAGTAGTTGTCTAAACAATCTTTATTTTAAACAACTGTCTTTCCTTATATTTTTCTTCACTTTTTCTATCCTGTTTCATCCTGTTAATTCTACATAATTTTGTAATAATAGGCGATGGACTGCTTCTAAGGAATAGATTTCTAATAGTGTACTGCCATACTACACACTTTATCTAAAAAAGAAAAAAAAGGTGTAAAGTACAGAATACTGCACGATCTTTGGTCGACGACATGAAACATGAACGTTACGTTAAAAGGAATACAACAAAAATCTAAACGCTGTCTGTTGTACACTGACGTCCTCAAGAAAAAAAAATCTTACCGAAATGCATATTACCTATTTTTGTTTGTAAAGATAAGGCTATAAACAGAATGGTTTTTTTGGAGGTCGACTAAACTGCAACTGCAGTGAGATACAAATGTAATTTGGGATTGCTTAATAGTTTTGTCTGAAAGAAAATGATGTGTCAGAATGGAGGAAAGGTTACGTCAATTAAGTTTACACATGAATCTTCCTTTCAGCAGTTTCTCCGTCCGAATAGGCCTCGGATGGCCCAGTGGCACCGACCGACCGCCGTGTCAACCTCAACCGATAGGCGTCTCTCGATGCGGATATGGAGGGGCACGTGGACAGCACACTGCTCACTGCTCTCCCTGACCAGAGCCGCTACTTCTCAGTCAAGTAGCTCTTCAGTTGGCTTCATAAGAGCTGAGTGCATTCCGCTTGCCAACAACACTCAGCAGACCCAAACGGGGCCCCGACCAAGTTCTAACCGAGCGAGGTGGCGCAGTTGTTAGCACACTGGACTCGCATTCGGGAGGACAACGGTTCAATCCCGTCTCCAGCCATCCTGATTTAGGTTTTCCGTGATTTCCCTAAATCGCTTCAGGCAAATGCCGGGATGGTTCCTTTGAAAGGGCACGGCCGATTTCCTTGCCCATTCTTCCCTCAGCCGAGCTTGCGCTCCGTCTCTAATGACCTCGTTGTCGACGGGACGTTAAACACTAATCTCCTCCCTCCCCCCTCCACCAAGTTCTAGGCAATCCCGACAGCGCTTAATTTCAGTTTCAAAACATTTGCAAAGGATTCTCTGGTTGATCGTCAAATGCATCTTATGTTTCCTGTGTTGAATAATCCAGTAACTTGCATTTCGTACATTATGGCTCTCTTTAAATATACGCATTAAGATATTTTACAACCCCCTCCCCCACCCCCTTCCCCCTAATAATTAGTATGAAGAGTGCGAGGACTTTCTATTGTTGTTCACACTGAGGTTGCATTGACACACCTAGGTGCTGCGTAGTCCACCATCGATCTCCGATTTCTATTCCTTTGTTGCTGACAGCTGGGTGATAAATTTTCATTAATGGAGGTTCGATCCAGGCAAATACAGTATTGAAATTGCCCGTGAGAAAGAGAGACAGTTGTCGTCGTTCTCTCCCACCAGTCAAACGATAAATATGAGGATTATCTTCATACGTTTATTTATATGGCAGAGAAATCCAATCGATGATACAACACCGGGGTGACCGATGGCCACCTATTATGATGTTTCAGGGATTTTACGTTAATTACCAGCTGCGCAAGTGAGCTATATTGAGGTCGTAATTCCAGAAACTACACTCGTGGAATGGAGTACCGCTTGTAAATTAAAATGGACCTTAAGCAGATTGGAGAGGGAGGAAGTGAAAGAATTTGAAATGAGGTACTACATGAGGATGTTAAACATGGGATGGACAGATGAACTAAATAATATATTAGGTGACAGATTATGCGAGGGAAGACGTCTCTATGAAACTGGAAGAACGGTCAGCTTAGTGAGACATTTGCGTAAGTGTTTAGGAATAGTTAAACATGTGGAAGAACGGTGAGCTTAGTGAGACATTTGCGAAAGTATTTAGGAATAGTTAAACTTGTGTGGAAAGAAGCAGTAGAGGATAAAATTGCAGGGGCAGAGAGAGGTTCTTATATACAATAAACACGGTATTGTGCGCTGCTGGAAAATCTTTGTCCTCTTCGTAAACACATTGTTCAGTCATTTTCTTTCCAAACAAATGACTTTCGGCGACCACATCTGGAAAGTGAAATACGGACATCTAACGGACCAAAGTAGAGGGATTTGGCCTGTTTAAATCCAGGCACTGAATGAGTTTTTCGGAATAGTTAATCACTAAATCATAAACCAATGTGGTTGCCACATTGTAGAGCTGTGACAGCGAAATTAGTAGAAATGCAAAAACTCATGATAGAAAATACAGCATCAGATCTTTCGAAAGAGTAGTGGCCGTAAAAATGTTTGCTTATGTTCATTAAAATTATCTTATTTAATAGGCAAATGGTGATAATAGTTTTATGTGCACGTATGAGAGAGCACAGCAATGGAAAGTATTTAAAAATAAAACATTTGTAATGAGGATGCTCAGTTTAAAATCACTGCAATTTTAAAAGCGAGAATAAAAGCACTGCATAAAAACTAAATAATTTTCCACTGCTCTCCAGAAGCGACGTTGATTGTGAAATCTCGCATTTCTGTACTTTTAATAAGGCCCAGAGTGGAAATTATTATTGGCTCGAGATTCTGTCACACCATAATTGTCATGTTTACGTTAAATATTGTCCATCCCTACGAGGTGATGCATGTAGAAAGGAGAAAGAGCGGGGGAGGGGGGACACTTCATCGAACACGTAAGAGGAGGAGAAGGAGAAGAAGAAGAAGAAGAAGAAGAAGAAGAACTGGGCAAAACACGATGAGTTTTTGGGGAGGTTTTCCTCAGCATTGCAAAATTTTCATCCAGCTGTCACAGTATGTTAATCAAAATTACAAGCCCCAATATTAAATAATAAATAGTACAATAAGGCGGAAAATAGCTAACTCTTGCAAAACCGAACCCATAGTCTGTTCGTAAAAGGACCCGGGATCTCTTTCAGATGTACAAAAAAGTTTCGACAAGGTTTGGGTGTACGTATCGTTATACAGATACGCGTCGGGAGGTCCCTGTCACAAGTCACTTGTCCTGTACATGGCGGTAATGCCATACTTACAAGGAACTTTTTTCTAGAGTGCGAGATCGCAAATGCGAATGATGTTTACATCATTGGCGCCCCACTTGCTGCCTACCATGCAACCACAATATTGGCTGCTAATGGCAACAGGGGGCTGGACTGGTGGTTTCTGACGGTGAGCATGGTATGAGGCTACGGAGCGTAGTTGAACTGCTTAGTCGACGAGTAACTCACGACAGTGCTACAGGGCTAGTGGTGTTGATACAAAACAAAGTTGACATTTCGTCAGAAAGAAACCCAGGGAATTTCGCAGGGTGAGAAAGAAGTAGTAGATGAAATATTACAGTTTCTGCAAGGTGAATCAGTGGAATCAGTGCTGTCGTGTATACTCGACTGTGTGGACAATGTGCATGAGAAGTACAATGGTGGCGATACGTGCTTAACAACTGAAAGTGATAGTGAAACAGATATCGAGCCATGTAGTTCATCACCCTTATCGGACAGGAAATCACAAATCCCGTCTCCAGTGAAACGGAGTAATGGACAACTACTGTCCAAGGCGAAGATACTAAGCGTAATTACGTACATGGAAGATCATCTGCAGCATAAAAAAAAGAGAACAGATTTCGAATAAGTCCGCAGCAATATGACCATGTAATGCATAAGAAAATCTACGGATTTTCAATGAAGGGCAGGGCAAGGCGCACTTCTTACAGAAAA
The DNA here is from genome assembly GCF_023864275.1 of Schistocerca cancellata. Lineage (NCBI taxonomy): Eukaryota > Metazoa > Arthropoda > Insecta > Orthoptera > Acrididae > Schistocerca > Schistocerca cancellata. The sequence goes on from NC_064631.1 coordinate 155,450,182, forward strand.
TAGTGTCCGCGCGTTTCGAAGATTCTCGATACAATTTACAGGATGCTGCGTTATGCACACCAAATTGCGTGCGATGTAGATTACAGTGATTTCAAGGAAAGCAGTAGATGACTGCATAACTTCAAACAGTATTACAGAATTGAAAGAAGTAAGATAATGAAATTTCAGACAAAGCGTCAACTTGACGACGCACAACAAACTGCGGAATTTGCCCGAAAATTAGTAGATAAGACAAACAAATTTATCCCATCGTTCGGTAAGGAATTTATTTTCAACATCGACCAATGGGGATCTGAAGAAGAATGGATGTGAGATGAAGTCTCGAAATTAGAAGCACCAAGGGAGTTATATTAAAACCAACTAACATCAATGCCTTAACGCATCCGTATACAGTTATGCCGAGAGTTAATATGGATGGGAAATTATTGTGCTGCGAGAAGTTGGAAGGTGCTCTGCCCTCTACGATTATTTCTCGTGTGCGTGATCTTACACAGGCAGACGGGAGTATTTGGGGATCACAGCAAGTAAGAGTGGGAAAATGGGCATAAGAAAACTACAACTATGATATGAGCACTGCTTCTGGCCAATAGCTGTTAAAAATAACTTGCATTTGCTTGATTCCTGGTGTGCTTGTAAAAATCATACCCCTCTAGAGCAAACTACCCCCGGTGAAAAGTGCGTGGCATTGCAGTTCATATACCTGGAACCAATAGACAAATTCAGCCTCTGAATGTCTTTTTTTTCCTTTTTTTCGTGCCTATAAAATGTGTTATTGCAGTGTCTGCTACTACGCCTTATTGGATAGTCTGTTCCACTATAACCTCCACGACATACTGTTTCGCATTCGGTTGCATGCTATCACATTCCAAAAGTTCTCATACCCAGTTAAAGCAGTATGATTCTATACGCATTCTTTGAAGAGTGGACACCTAGCTGTACTACCAGTACGGTATGTAACTCCCAGGCAGTTCGCCTTCGATCTTGATGGTGCGAACCTTTGCGATCATGGTGGTGCGCCGTTTTTCATTCGGTGTTCATGCTGGAGGTTAATGATTTGTTTTGAAAATTTCCTGAATGTCGACGATGCCCATTTTGTGAAGTGTAATACATACATCTCGTAGAAGATTGATCTCCGCACCTCCCGGACGCTAATTTCCTGTCGCCCTACTGATGCACATGGTGAGACATTAACAACTAATATTTTTCCTGTCGTAATTGTTAACACAACACTGTCAAGTGAGTCTTACTACAGATCGAACTTGCGACTTCGCACTGAAGGAGTTCCTTGTTAGAACGTAATGAAATATCACGAAACCTCAGTTGGAGCAGGCGTGACCACAACAGTGTGGCGAACTGCGCAGCGCAGAGTCCGTCTGCGAAGTGCTGGACCCTCATTTGTTGGAGGAGGGAAAAAAAAAGAAAGAAGGAAAAAGAAAAGCCTCGCGCGTGGCGACCGCGCGCGAGCGTCGTATATTATTAAGAGCGGTCGTAATGAGCGGATCAAGTATGCATGAAGTGCCGGGCGCGCGCATCCCTTAAGCAGCCAAGCAGGCGACGCGCAAATTGTTTCGCCTGCCTTGCGGGGATGCCGCGGAATCTTGTTAGGCGCGTCTTGTCCGCAGCGCCTATAATTACGAGACGCCGCTGCGCCCTCGCGGAATCACTTATTACCGCGCTGCAGATTAATCTACGCACTCCTGATAAAAGACGGTGCGTTTCCCGTCCGTGTGGGACGCGTCGCCCACTGCTACGCCACAAGTTGTACTCCCACTAAGAGACGTTTATTCTGTAGCGGCTGTAGGCAAAAGTCATATTTTAAGGCAGTTGTCTTTTACGCGAGATATCCTTACTGGCCCGATATTCAAGTAACAATCAACTAACTAAAAACAACAATCAATAGCAACATTAAAAACATGTAGTTACCTGTTCATAAGAGATACTTGAAGTGGTGGCGGTAGGCACCTAGGCATCGCTCACTTTTTGTGATGACTGTACCAGCAGCACGCTCTAGTTCTGCAGCCGTGATGTTGTTAATTTTCTAGTAATGTTCTGTTTAAGATCGTCTATTGTGCAAGGATTGTGAGCATACACTTTACTGTTTAGTGTGCCACATAAATAAGTCACACTATGTTAAGTCCGGTGAGTTTGGCAGCCAGAGGCCATTACTGACAAATCCGTACTCGGGGAACACTTTGGTGAAGCTCTCCAGGTATCTGGCACTGTTTAAGGTGTAATTGAAAAATATGGAGCAAATAAAGCACATGCCAGACAGCGCACACCAAACACCTATCTCCTCTGAGTGGAGAGATTCCTCGTGCAGAATATATGGGTTGAACTGCGACCAGTACCTGCAATTGTGGGAGTTCACATAACCTCTCGAATGAAACGAAGCCTCATCGGACGTGAAGTAAAAGCAAAAAATGGCTCTGAGCACTATGGGACTTAACTTTTGAGGTCATCAGTCGCCTAGAACTTAGAATTACTTAAACCTAACTAACCTAAGGACATCACATACATCCAAGCCCGAGGCAGGATTCGAACCTGCGACCGTAACAGTCGCGCGGCTCCAGACTGTAGCGCCTAGAACCGCTCGGCCACCCCGGCCGGCAGGTAAAAGCAAGGGATCCAAGTAACCGTTAGCATTTCATGTTAGCAGTCAGTTACAATAATTAACTCCTTTATCCTTATCCTCATACTTCAACTCTTGCACCACACTCACACGATAGGATTTTAATTTCATGTCTTTTAGTACACGATGTACGAGGTATACCAACTTGCTGCGATCACTTCCCTACCGATTTGCGGGGATTTCTCCTAATATCCATGCGAAATCTGTCTATAATTTCAGGTCGCCTATTCATCAGCATGATGTGAAAGGAACCTACAGCCCTCCATTTCTTGTACAGATCCTGAATAATGTTAGCCTTGGAGAGTTTCCTACCAGGATACTTAGCTTGAAATATTTATTTACCTCAACAATATCAATTCGCTGTTCTAATGCAAAGTGTCTTATTTCTGTAACAACTCAACAGTACGAGCTTCCCACCAATGACGCATGAACACACAGCTGCTCTCAGCTTTCCGATAAAATGCAATGTAGATAACTTCCGAGACAGTATTGCCACAGCACATACATTTCGACTAGAGATGATTAACCGGTACATGAGGCGTGCCTATTTCATGTTGGATACCCTGTAAGAGCACAGCTTGAGATGGCCATAAGTTTTTCTAATTAATCGAAATCTGCATTCGTTGTCAAAACCCAAATGGCATTCACAGTTTTCAAAGATGAGCGTAATCTCTCAGGACGACCAGTGAGCACATGGAACAGAAAATGGTGATCACACTGAGAACATATGCTAATACAGTGTGCCGGACATATTACTTGTATGCAACGGAAGTCGTTACTGCGCCGTTTATGCAATCTGTGAAAGCATTTTTGGTTTGGATGGCTTACGCGCATTTCGACTGATCAGAACAACGACATGGAAATACCATTTTATAACCCAGATATCGATAGTGTGATACGGATGTTTTAAACAAGTGACAACTGACTGAAAATTTACGTAACATGAGGTTTACAAAATACTCCCAACGAGAGCCGGCCGGAGTGGCCGTGCGGTTCTAGGCACTACAGTCAGGAGCCGAGCGACCGCTACGGTCGCAGGTTCGGATCCTGCCTCGGGCATGGACGTGTGTGATGTCCTTAGGTTAGTTAGGTTTAATTAGTTCTAAGTTCTAGGCGACTGATGCCCTCAGACGTTAAGTCGCATAGTGCTCAGAGCCATTTGAACCATTTGAGCCATTTGCCCAACGAGGTAGATCTGTAAAGATAGGGTCAAAAAACTGATGTGTCTAAATACTTCACCAAATGATATAATAAAACAAAGAATAATTCCGAAATACATGGAAACTGGTTACGGGAGAGTAAAAATACTACGAAATTTTAATCCACGTGAAATAATACAACCAAATGCTTCGGACAAAGAAGCTAACTTAGCAAGGACAATAAAAATGGAGGTAGCTTTTCAACTAACATAAAAACCTGTATAACAAAATTGTCATTAATGTGCTTCAGAGCGTCTTCCATTTAATACAGGTAAACAATGAGGTTAAATAGGAACGAAAGAAATAAAAATAACCAGGCAAGCCTTGAACCGAAATAAGAGAATGGGAAATCGAAATTAAGAAGTAATAAAGAAATTTATGAAAAAATACAACCAATACCAGATACAACGAGGAAGAGAAGAGTTGTACTCTATGGACACCTAAAAAGAGTAGATGAAAAGAGGATAAAAAAATAATTTTTAACTCTTTTGGCAGAAACCCAAGAACATTAATGGCGCGATTCGAAGAAGTTAGAGTATATCTGAGAGAAATGGAAATTACACAGGAAAAAACAGCCGAAAGATAGACGTTAAGCGCAAAAGTAAAAAAAAAAAAAAATATAGGGGGTTCTAGAAGAAAACAAAGAAAAAGGCAGGCGTGATATAGACAAAAGAAAGAAGAGAAAAATGTAGGGAAACAACTGGTAAAAAGAAAGGAGAAGATAAAGAAGACACAAGTTATTTCATGTGGTCCTAACCAATAATAACAAAACCAATAATAACAAAAAAAATTGAACGATACTTACGAAGATAAAAATAACTGTATGGTCTTTTCTATCTCGTCGAATTTTATTACGTAGAGTAATCCGATTTCTGCTAAAATTTACTGTTGGAAGTGCATACAGTAACCTGAAAGTATGTGGATAGTAAATTATTTTTTTGGGAGTAATAGTCTATTGGTTATCCAAATTCAGAACGCCATCAGTGAACATATCGGCATCCATCCAAGCAGATTTTTTTTTTTTTTAACTGCATACTTAACTGGTAACACTCTCCCATTTTTAAAATATTGCAGTTGCAAACCTTTCTCAATGAAAAATGAGTGTAGTCTCCAGATCCATCCGAACTGAATCCTATTATTATTGCAATTCTTTCCTTAGAGATTTTCCCCTGTTTAACGCTATTGCAAAATAATTATCACCGTAAACATTTTTCTACAGTATGCCATTCCTTTTCTTGAAATTCTAACTAGCTTGGATTTGTAAACAATTCATTGTGGTAACCATTTGTTTTGCAACTTCATCAACACTTCTCAGGAATAAAGAACGTGATATGGAACACTTTGAGACCTAGCTTGTTTGACGGAAACAAGCAACGTACCCTCTTACATACATTTACTCTTGGGATCGAACGTTGCCCTAATTTGATTTTTATTTTTAATGCCCGTAGAAAGTGGCGAGTTAGCAGTACCAAACTATTTATTGCTCTTTCATTTATGACCTTCGTTTTTTTTCAACTACCTTAAGTAACTCCAACTTCACTTTTGGCGAAATAGCGGTTTATCGTCCCTGTCTGTCTACTCTTGAGCTTAAAAAAAATTTGCAATAGCTGCATTTAAAACCAAAACAAAAGAAAAGGAAAGCGAAACGATTTAAACACACGGTTCACCGACTAGACGTTCCTTTCGGTGCTAAACGTGCTTGAACCTCTCGTAATCACTTCTCCACTGCCGGCTTTTCATCTCTACGTTTTCTCCCGCTTCCATGTGCTCCGTCTTTTATAACCTCGTTGCTAATGACCACATTGTCAATGGTACATTAAATGCTAAAGCGCAGTGAACACCGTGTTTCGAGAGACATGTTTCAAGAACTCCGGTGTTCCTTTACCCAAGGAGGATTTTCGCACTAAGAAATTGTGAAAGTGATGAACAACGAATCCTGAGAAGTATAAAGGAGTGATTGATCACGTCATTATATAAGCCAGTTCTTTCACAGCACGACGTTTTCTTTTGCATGACAATGTATTATGATGTTCCTTTGCGCTTTCGCAGCGGGATTGGTTACAGTACTTCAAACAGAACAGTAACCATTTACAGCGAAAGTATGTGAAGGATATTTACGTAGCTATTAAAGCGAACAAAGCGTGTATTGTTAATACTATGTACTGTGGTGACTGCAATATCGGAAATAAGTATTTGCTGCATAATCTGATTTTCGTAACTTTCGCTTACATCGTTTTCTTTCGCCCAACTTTCTTGTTTTTGGTGTAGTATTTTTCATCGCATTGATTCATTTCTTTCGCAGCGGACGCTTTACGGAGCATTTCTGAAATTCACTACAAATAAATTGGTATCTTAACTCCTTATCTGAAGCTATCTTGCTTTTCCTGTTCCACTGCATTCCTATGTTTTAACCTCCATGTAGCTGACGCCATCTTACATCGCCTATATATTACTCTCAGTACATAGATGCCTTAATATTTTTCCTTTATTTCCAAAGGACAGACACATCGCTCAATAAATCAAAGTTGAATCATGCATCTTATTCGTCTGACATTAACTAGCATTTTATTGTGCTTCTCCTAAAATAAATGGCGCAAATCTCACTGCTAGTCAGTCAGCGTGTGAAGACCTATCTTTCTTGACGAGTGTGGAAGACATTGAAACGTTTGTCGTACATAATGCTCAATTAAAAGAAGAACAGTATTTTACGTACTAGTGGCAATTAACTGTCGTAATTTCGTTTTTTTTTATTTACCTATACATACTTCAGAGTGAAAGCTCAATCTTAAAGGTTTCCTAGCTTGATGGGGGAAGTTTATTTTGTTAACTTCTACCTTGTTTAAACATTATGACAAACAGGTTTAAACATTATGACAAACAGGTGTATAAAAACATTGGCCACATTGACTCTTTAGTTTCAAAGACTTAAACTAAAAATAGTTCTACCTAGATATGTACTGCTTTGGGATATTGAGATTGTTACAAAGGACTTCAAAACATTCTTAAAACTACGATTGATTTTGTAGTTCATGATGAAACAAGGTACGAATGTTTTTCATCTAAGTGCTTTTTCCCCAAAGAAAAAAATGGTGTCATTGATTTTAAAATGAAGAGCATGTATTTTGTAACAGCGTTGTTTCTTTTTCATCTCGGATGATATCCATTTCCATCCCTTTAACAGTATAACATCCTTTAAGCGCGACCGCTTCACCAGGACAGCTTCGATTGAAACTTGTAGATCCTGAATATGGAGCTTCGCTCCAAAATTCATATTTGTGTAAATAAAACATGAAAGCAACAGTAGACGAAGTCATATTTATAAAAATATACCGTACAATGTCTCTATGTGCCAAGGGAGACTATTACGGATTCGTTTGAAACAAAATTAAAGCATTTAGCATAATTGCATGTATCGATACACGTAGTCTAATTATTTGAATTTGCGATCTTTTGTGATGTCCCTGCTTATCTGTATGTAGCATAGAAAATGCGAAATAGAATCCTTTGTACTTTAAAAAGCCGCATTTGCAGAATTAGCTGGGTAAGTTTTGCGGGCGTACTGCACGAAAATATGGCCGACTTATTTGCCCGGGATTTACGTCACCGCTGGCTCTGTAACTGAAAAGCTTAAGGGACGAGACGGAGAGATCTGGAAAAACCAGGTTTGTCGGATAAGCCCGCGAGAACTTTGCGACTGGGGTGCTTGCGGCGACCGGATGGGACACATCTCCGCCGCAGGCAAAAACAGTTTCATCGCAGAGTGAAGCAGGAAATACTGGAAACAAGCTGCGCTCGAGCGGATAAAGGGGAGAGGGTAACCGATCATTATTCTCGTTGCGCATAAGGCAGAAATACCGAGATTGAGAAGCTTTTATATGCGCTGAAAAGTAGTTGTAGATTAGGCTTTTTAAAACATTGCCATTCCTTTTGCATAGAATGTGTAACACCTCGGTTCAGTTTACAGTGATAAAAGCTATAGAAAGAATAATTTAAAATTAAGAATAGAAGTTTTAGAGGGGAAAATAGTGTAGAATCAGAGTTCGATTATTGCAGATCAAAATTATAGCATATCAGCAAGTCGTTTAACGTCTAAGTACAGCAAAGCCTCGGAAGCTCCGTCATGGAGAAGGCAGTGACGTTAAACTCTTGTGATGAAAAACCTATAAAAAGGCCTGATCGTCATTATTGCCGCCTTTTTTCCTTGATTGTTTCGCTAAAGGGCGGGGAACCCGTGTCAGTCAGCGAGACAATAATTAGATTGGACTTCATCGTGTTAAGATTCACGATAAACTATTAGAATATTACGGAGATTAAAAGTGATGTAGTGTACGATCTCTTGACTGTTAGTAGCAACGGAGCATTAAGGGGATTTTAGGACTTAAGTGCTAGATTGGAAATTTACGGACATATAGACGACAGAAACTCAAATTATCTGCTGATACGAGTGAATTCAGAGGTACGGGTATTGAGATATTAACGTGTGAACTTTTGAAAGTGTCGTGTGCCGTTAGTTGCGAATCTGGACGTAGAATGCGTGCATATCGGCATTTGCGGACTATTTAGATTCCTCCAGGCTAGGAACATTTTAAATAGACCATCACCATCTTAATCCTTGAATATAGAGTGAAAGTGAAACACAAGAATGTTGTACTTATTTCATTTACCTAGTACTAATCAGTGAAGGTTTTACAGAACCAAAGCTATTCAGCAGTAAGTCAGCTCCATCTAGCGGAAAGCGTAGGCATTAACTAACACGCTAACTGAAGTGAACGTTTATGTTTTACGGACTGCTTAATATGAACTTTTGTGACTCTTCGACGTCCCACTCCCTCCGAAAGATGGCGCTGGTTGTCTTAATCATAAAAGGGGAGAGTTTTAGCCGGGCAATTTACTAAATAAAAGTGATATTTACAAGACCCTCAGTAATAGCAAAACACAAGGCCCGCACCTCATCGGAGAGTCGTCACTGTCACGTCGGGAAGTAAAGCCGGAAAACCTACCGACGATACGTATCTACGAGCAGACGTCGACGTCGACGTCGAGTACCTAAAAAGGGAACCACAAGAGAGTTGGGGATGCTTCAAATGGAAGTGAGATGAGACAAGCAAGAGAGAAGCGAGAGAAGGTTTTTGAGCATAACTGCTGCCTGCGCAATTATAAAAAGGATACGAAGTGAAGATATGTCAGAGACACTAAATGTATGAGATCACTTAATAAGATGAAACACATTCGTATTATCATAAAAACGAAAGTCATAGCGACGAACAGGGAATAAATTGAAAGACAAGCACTGTTAGAAACGAGTAGAAGATGAAATACACTCATGTTCAGAATAACAGGTCACCTTGAACGACTAGGGATAGGGCATTCATATTCACAGGGCTTGTACATGAGCATGTTCGGCAGAAATGATTAGTATTTCAGTGACCTGGGTTCAGCATGAGTCCTGTTGCCTAGTAGGCACAGGGTCCACCACGAGCCCTGATACCTTGTTCTATGTGTGATGGCATCGATGCGCATAAGGCGCGAATGACGTCATGTGGTATAGCCATCCATGCTGCATTCACCTGGTTCCAAAATTCATCCATGGTGATTGGAATTGGTTCACAGTGCTGCACCCGTCGTTTCACTATATCTCATACTTTCTTGATTGGCGACAAATCTGGTGATCTGGAGGCTATGGAAAAAGGCTGACATACTGTGACACTAGGAAGACACGTCTTCGTGCAGCAACATGTGGTCGTCCATTATCTTGTTGAAAAATGGCGTCTGGGGAGTTGTGCAGAAAGGATATGGCTAGGGTCGCAGGTTGTCATTCCCGTAGGCCGGCCGGAGTGGCCGTGCGGTTCTAGGCGCCACAGTCTGGAACCGAGCGACCGCTACGGTCGCAGGTTCGAATCCTGCCTCTGGCATGGATGTGTGTGATGTCCTTAGGTTAGTTAGGTTTAACTAGTTCTAAGTTCTAGGGGACTAATGACCTCAGAAGGTGAGTCGCATAGTGCTCAGAGCCATTTGAACCACTTTTTGTCATTCCCGTAGGACATACTGGTCACGAATGCCTGGACACGCACCAACTGTGATATATGGTTACACCCAGTAGCACCCCACATCACGAGGACTTAGCTGACGCTGTATGTGTTGTGCGAATGCAGTCACTGTAATGCTACTCCCCCTGTCTGCGGCGAACCGAAATGCGGCCATCATTTTTAAACAGACGCAACCTGGATTCGTCCGGAAACACTATCTGATGCCATCCCTGTCCCCAGTGAAGTCGTTCCAGACACCATTGCCATTTAGCATGTTCGTGCACATTCGTCAAAGGTAGGCGGACAAGTGGACAACGCGCACGTAACCCAAGCCATAATAAACGGCGACCGACTGTCACCCCTAATAGTGTACACTGTGCACTGTTCCACTGTTGCCCCAAAGTCAGGTAGGACGCAGATCTATTCTGCAATACCATTCGGATGAGGTCTCTGTCTCCTCGGGGGGATGGTGTGGATGGTGCGACCTGACCCACCTCGTTGTGTTCTACGGCCTTCCGTGAATCATTCTATGCACGCCCGTTGCAGTACCGGAATACTTCGTCTTACACGAGCAGCAATTTCCCGGAGCGATCCATCATATTCTCTCATGCCAATGATGGGGCCTCTTTCAAACTCACTGATTTCACGGTACGGTTTGCTCAAGAGTCCACGAGGCATCCTGTATGTCTGCTGAAGTCACACTGATCCTTTACCTTCGGTTTATAGTTTACCTTCGATTTATAGCGACAACGGGAGCCGCTGTCATATTTTACCGGTAGGTGGTGTTGCGCCGCGATATCGATGTTGAACCTGAACCCGCGGGTCGCCTTGGTTCGAATGCTAATCATTTCTGCACAACATACTAATATACATGTCGTGTGAATATGAACGTCCTATCTCTCTGTAAAGAATTCGTGTTAGTATTTTGCAGCCGTGGCTTATTAAACTGATAGTTCGGTAATTTTCACATCTGTCAACACGTGCTTTCTTTGGGATTAGAATTATTATATTCTTCTTGAAGTCTGAGGGTATTTGGCCTGTCTCATACATCTTGCTCACCAGATGGTAGAGTTTTGACAGGGCTGGCTCCTCCAAGGCTATCAGTAGTTCTACTGGAATGTTGTCTGTTCCCGGGGCCTTGTTTCGGCTTAAATCTTTCAGTGCTCTGTCAAACTCTTCACGCAGTACTGTATCTCCCATTTCATCTTCATCTACATCCTCTTCCATTTCCATAATATTGTCCTCAAGTACATCACCCTTGTACAGACGCTCTATATACTCCTTCCACTTCCTGCTTTCTCTTCTTTGCTTAGAACTGAGTCACCATCTGAGCTCTTGATATTCATACAAGTGGTTCTCTTTTCTCCAAAAGTCTCTTTAATTTTCCTGTATGCAGTATCTATCTTACCCCTAGTGATATATGCCTCTGCATCCTTACATTTGTCCTCTTAGCCATACGTGCTCAGCCATTTTGCACTTCCTGTCGATCTCATTTTTGAGACGTTTCTATTCCTTTTTGCCTGCTTCATTTACTGCATTTTTATATTTTCTCCTTTCATCAATTAAAGTCAATATATATACTGTTAACCAACGATTTCTACTAGTCCTCGTCTTTTTACCTACTTGATCCTCTGCTGCCTTCACTACTTCACACCTCAAAGCTACCCATTCTTCTATTTTATTTCTTTCCCCCATTCCTGTCAATCGTTCAGTCTCTGGACTGAAGACAACAACAACAACAACAACAACAACAACATGTCTAGTCGTTCGAGGAGTGTTCTGTTTTTTTCTGAACATGAGTGTGCTAAGTACACCTCTTTCTTCTAACAGGAGCTGTCGATACCTTCCGTAAATGGAGGATCTCTGTCACGCGGTGACATCGAAATCTACATCTATATTTGACTAGCCACCTTACGGGGTGTGCCGGAGTGTACATTGTGTACCACCGTCATTCTTCTCTTCCCCCACCTCTCCCTCCTTTTCCTGTTTCAGTCGCGGATGTTTCGTGTGATGACTGATTGTCGGTAAGCCTCCGTGTGCGCTCGAATCGTATCGCATCTCTTTTTGTCCGGCGTAGGACAGTAACTCGACGTGACATGGGCTCAACAAGTCGTTGAAAACATACCTCTACAATGCGTCCCAAAATGTTCGATGGGATTCGTGTCGGTCCATTTGGGTGGCCAGATCATTCGGTTCAATTATCCAGATTGCTCTGACATAGAGCATTGCCATCCATAAAAATTCCATCGTCGTTTGGGACCTTGAAGTCCATGAATGGCTCCAAATGGTCTCCAGGTAGCGGAGACAGTCAGTGATCGGTTCACTTGGAACAGAGGACCCAGTCCATTCCACGTAAATGGAGCCCACACCATTATGAAGCAACCAGCAGCTTGCACGGGTCCTTGGCTCCACGGGGTCTGCACTACACTCGAAACCTACCAGTAGTTCTTAGGCCGGTATTACACTATCAAATTTCTTTGTCAAAGATTTGATCAAAGATGTGATCCAATATTCCGTCCAATATATTTGACAAAGATCTTTGACGTAGCGCTAGAGGGGGTATTACACTGTCATCAAATTTTTCGTCAAAGTTCAAGATGGCTGACAACAACTTGTTACTAACCGCAGCAGTTCTACGTACTCCAATTGCATTGTGTGCACATGCGGAAAAGAAGTGGGGGAAAAAATGGAACCATACATACGAGGTTGACAGTCTTAAAAGTCCTGGGATTACAACTTGATAATAAATTCAGTTGGGAGGAGCACACCACAGAACTGCAGAAAGGACTCATCTTCAATAATTTGCCAGGAAACATAAAAAAATTTAGTTAGAAATAAAGATCAGTTTAAAAGGAGCCTGAAAGACTTACTACTGGCCAACTCCTTCTACTCCATTGGCGAAATTTTTAATAGAAACGAATGATGTATTGTATTTATTCATACTATTAGTATTGTTATTTCAGCTTAAAAAAATCGACGTGTTCCACATCCACGAGGCTCTCCTAAGCACGGATCTATGGAACGAAAAACTAATCTAATCTGGGTGAAGCCGTGGGTTTTACGACGACACGATAAAAGCATTCAACAAAACTTGTTACGTGAGCTTACAGTGGAAGACGTCAAGTCGTACATCAATTACTTAAGAATGGATGAGCATACATTTCTGTTTGTGCTCAATGAAGTGTATCCTCATATCACAAAGCACAATATTCACTTAAGAACTGCTACATCTTCAGAAGACAGGCTCACTATAACACTCCAATTCCTTGCTACAGGAGAGGGTTATGTTAGGTTAGGTTAGGTTAGATCAGGTTAGGTCTCCAATCTTCTTAATCTATTTTTGTATTCAGGGTGCCTCACGTTGTAAAGCGCCTCATCAGCTTCAGACATCTCTATTAATTTTGTAGTTGTCGGCACACACCAGTTGTATTTACCGGCAATGGTTATAAAAACACTACAGACGACAGTACGCTGCAGCGATGCTAGCGCTCCATGTGGTAACATGCCACATTGCAGTGAACAGAAGACAAGCGGTTTCTTTGATCAAATATACAGCGAGGCCCTAGATTTGATCAAATATTGGACGACATTTGACAAAGTCCCTATTACACTATCAAATATCTTTGACAAAGATATTGGACAAAGAAATTTGATAGTGTAATACCGGCCTTAACAACTGACTTATCTGACCAGGCCATGGTTTTCCTGTCGTATAGGGTCCAATCGGTATGGCCACGAGCCCAGGAGGGGCGTTGCAGGCGATGTCATCGTGTTAGAAGAGGCACTCGTCTGCTGCCATAGCTTGGCCAGTGCGCCAGATTTCGCCGCACTGTCCTAACGGATACATTTGTCGTACGTCCCACATTGATGTCTGCGGTTATTTCACGTAGTGCTGCTTGTATGTTAGCACTGACAACTCTATGCAAATGCTGCTGCTCTCGGTTGTTAAGTGAATGCTTTCGGCCACTGCCTGTCCGTGATGAGAGGTAATGCCTTAAATTTGGTATTCTCAACCCACTCTGGACACTGTGGCCCTCGGAATATTGAATTCTCTAATGCTTTCCGAAATGGAATGTTCCATGCGTCGAACTCCAAGTACCATTCCTCGTTCAACGTGTGTAAATTCCCGTCGTGCGGTCGTAATGACGTCGGAAATCTTTTCACGTGAATCACCTGCGTACACATGTCAGCTGCGGCAATGAACTGTCCTTTTATACATTGTGTACGCGATACTACAGCCATTTGTATGTGTACATATCGCCATCCTACGGCTTTTGCCACCTCAGTGTACAACTGGCCCCGCTCCGTACTTGAGAGCACCGCCCAGCGCGGGGTGCCGTCCACGTCAGCGATTGTACTGTGTCGATATAGACGTCTGAATAGGAGCATGAATTGCCGCCAGGTTTGGATACTAGGACAGATAACAAACAGTTTCCCGATTATAAGAGTTATGAGGAGGAATAATGAGCGTATGGCATTGGTGGCCGGGAGACCCCTCGTGGGGCGGTTCGGCCGCCGCTCCCCAAGTTCTTTAACGCCACTTTTTTGTTTTTTATCTTTTTTCGTTTTTATGTTTTTATTTTTTTGTTTTTATCTCTTTTTTATTCTTCTTTTTTTGTTTTTTATTTATTCTTTTTTCCTTCAAGTGGAACCACATCCTATTACTCAGTTACTGTCTCTCTCTCTCTCTCTCTCTCTCTCTCTCTCTCTAACTTTCTTCGTTTTTTTTTCCTTTTTTCCCTAATATGATCATATACATACTAGTTTATAGGTAGACATATAACAAAGATAGACCGATACATGGAGACTGATTATATTTCATCACCTGACGCTAACTATATATCTAGACTTATTTTTGCTAGAGCAACATGTAAGACCCAAGAATGAGATTCAGTACACGAATTATCAAAGCTCAATTGCGATACTAAATGGACAATTGGCAGAAATTGAGAGTAGTTCGCACACATTTTAAAGTTGTTTCGCATACGCATGATGGTTCAAATGGTTCAAATGGCTCTGAGCACTATGGGACTCAACTGCTGAGGTCATTAGTCCCCTAGAACTTAGAACTAGTTAAACCTAACTAACCTAAGGACATCACACACATCCATGCCCGAGGCAGGATTCGAACCTGCGACCGTAGCGGTCTCGCGGTTCCAGACTACAGCGCCAGAACCGCGCGGCCACTTCGGCCGGCATATACGCATGATGCAATGCAGCTGATAAATTGGCAAAGTATTCATGGTGTTTGATGTGTTGGCAGATGTGCCAACACCTTGTAGTTTGAGGAGGCCGATATGCACGCGTTTAATTCACGCCGGCGGCGCTAGGCCTGAAACAGGATACGTAATGAATGCTATAAAGAAAAGTACGTAGCTGCTGGAATACTTAACTTTAATCCATCATTTGTATACAGCATTCTTGATGATACAAGTGAGACTCTCTCTAGATACATGCAATGCAATGCTAATGGCGCCTTGCTAGGTCGTGGCCATGGACTTAGCTGAAGGCTATTCTAACTGTCTCTCGGCAAATGAGAGAAAGGCTTCGTCAGTGTAGTCGCTAGCAAAGTCGTCGTACAACTGGGGCGAGTGCTAGTACGTCTCTCTAGACCTGCCGTGTGGTGGCGCTCGGTCTGCAATTACTGACAGTGGCGACACGCGGGTCCGACATGTACTAATGGACCGCGGCCGATTTAAAGCTACCACCTAGCAAGTGTGGTGTCTGGCGGTGACACCACAGTGTTTTTCATTGTTTTTGTTCTTAGCATATTCTTCCCAAATGTAAGTCAAAAAGGTGAATCCATCGCGGATTTGCCGGTCGATAAGGGCGTAAACAGTGTGGCCCAACAACCACACAGCAGTATCGCGTTTTGCGCGTGGGAAATATTTAAAATCTGGTACAATGACACTATCAACAGAGACGTGCGCCGGCGTAGTTCGCGTGATGAGAGCCACCATTACCTGGCAAGTCCTCCACACATCGGAAACAGCTTGACATTGCAGGCGGTGTTCTCTGGTGTCAGGCACGCCACACCTGCTACAGCTTGGGGGAGGCGAGAAGCTGAATATCGGCTAAACGCTGATTGGTGGGCAGTGTGTTGTTGACAAGTTTGTACCACAAGGCAGATACATCGGACGGCAGAATATTGTTATTGATATTTGACCACACTTGCTTCCAGTTTACAGTAGGTAAGCGAGAACGTTACCGCAAGACCACGAGCCGCGGACGTTATGAGGAGTTTTCAGTATCGTAAGGCATAGCAGGAAATCTCTGCTAAATTTCGCCCTTCCGCAATCTCCCATCTCATTGCGACATGGCTGAATAGGACCGTGTTCTGCAGCCTACAGAAATCTCAAAGAGGCAAACATAAATAAACGGAAAACAAGCTCGTCCTGACAATGGCTAGAATGTTTTCCGCTGAAATATTGAAAAGGAAGTTACGGTGCCCCAGGCGCACCTCCCAAAAGTGGTATAATAGTCTATCCGCCGGAAAAAACTTCAAGAACCTATTGATGACAGTACTGTAACAACGCTCATTGTCAGCTTTATTCGCCACTTTTCTGCCCTCGCGTTCTGTTTGTGCGCGGGCTTTGAAAAAGGCACAGCTCTGAATTCGCCCTTTCGTCGCACTGAGTAAAGAGTTATTTCCGGTGCGCTGCAGGGTGGTATGAAAAGTATCTGTGTGGAAATCTGGGGCTTGTTTTTCGTTTCGTAGTGCCGGTGCAGCGCACACAGCAACTGGCCAGTGCGCTTGCAAACTTTCTGACGTTTCTGAAAGATAAACAGTTACTTCTCAAAGCTCACCACGCTCGAATGAAATTGCCGCGTATGAATTCCAGCTCGTTTTGCCGAGGGAGGTAGTCTGCTTCCTACGTGAGCACCGTTCTTCTAAAAAATTCGCAACATAAATTCGTGTATTTACATTATATCCGGTATAATTGTCTGATTTAAGCAATGTTTTCTAATCTACTTCTATACTCTGGAAACCAGTATTAAATGCATGGCAGGATAACCATTATTCCCGTTCCATTCGCCAATTCAGTGCGGTAAGAATGATCGTTTAAACATCTCTGTGCTCGTGATTGTACGGGTGCGAGACATAGGGGGTTGTACGAGGATGGTTTGACAAGTCTGATAAATTTCCGTGAAAGAATGTAACTTTTTTTGCGGCTTCGTGGTTGGTAAACTTGATTATTTCAAGGATCGTACAAAGAATTTCAATAACGTACAACGTACAGTTTATTGTTGACAGCCACCTAAAGTAATCATTGTGTAGACTGCAATTGAAAAGGTAGAAAGCCGAGTTTCCTGCCGTTATTAAACGCTTTCATTTGGAGGATTGGACAGCTGCACAAATCAAAACAGATCTCGATGAATTTCACACACACTCTGCACCACTGAAGACTGTTTACTTTCGGATCAATTAATTTTAACACGGCCCGACAAGCATCGTAGACGAAGCGTGCTTCGGCCGTCAGTTTGAGCTCACCACAAAGGAAAACACTGACAAAATCTATGACATAGTAATACAAAACGACTGAACAAACGTTCATGAGATCGCTGAGACTGTAGGCATCTCAGGTGAGCGAGTGCATGGAGAATTGGCTATAGAGAAGCTGTGTGTGCGAGGTGGATGCTGCGATTGCACACAAGTATTGGAACAACCTGTGTACCAGTCCAAAAGTACCGTTATCCAAGATGGCGGCGATGACGTCATCTAAGATGGTGGCTGTGATATCAATCAAGGTGGCGGATTTTGGCGGGAAGTTTGAATTTTGGTGGGAAAGTGCCAGGCCCCCCTCCCCCATAAAAATGACGCGAAGTTCAAATTCCAGCAGGATGATGCGCCACACCCCGGCTATCTCTACTAAGCAAATAAAATGGCGGGAAAAAAGTAATTGTCTTTATTGTTTAACCAGTTACAAGCACATGTGTTCTCCACTGGGTCTGGACTCCAACTGGCTTAGTTCATACCGGTGCCACCAGAGAGCACTCTCCTGACGTCAGGTGATGACGTAAGTACCGTTATTCAAGATGGCTGCACCCAGACTGTTCACGGCGAGCTCCAGAGCCCATTTGCATTAGTTCATATCGTGGGCAACAGAGGCCGCTACCGTGAAGTCAGGCGATAACACAAGATCGTCTGCTCTCTCGCGCACCGCGTTAGCGGCCCGCGAGCGACCGCTGACGTCAAAGCCTCAAGCCCGCACCTTTATACTAGCTTTTTATATGTCCGAGCTTGTATACTCGGAAATTCCTACTCTAACAGAACCTCCTTACGGAAATAACATCGAATGCACTCACCCCATCGCTCCTAACGTCTTTCCCCTCCAGATTTCAACATACGCAATCGTTCCCTCCTCTATGTACAGACCCCTATAGCCCAGCACAAACGATGGAGCATTCTTATTTGCTCTTATCGAATTTACACGCCCAATTACTTATGCAGTCGGTATCGAAGCACGATCCACCTATTCTTTCTGGTGCTTTCAGCCGTTATATTACACAGAACGCTAAATTGCATTCACAGTTAAACCCGCAAAATTGTCTCGCCATTATCAAATACATACCAGGCTCACAAGAATATTGCAGGCCAGGAACATATTTACCTCTTTAACCTACAATTGAATATTACTATTCTTGCTACAGTCTGACACCAATCAATGTATATGTAATCTCTCCTCTTGACGACTGTACTTGAAGATATGCTGCAATCAGCACTGTATCACACGTTTTACAAGTTATTTACCCTTTTTACATTTAAAGGTTACCTTTGTATAAATAATTTATAAACCCCTTGTAATTTAACGACTGAGTGCCCAGATTGTGCTGATGAAGGTGCACAAAGCGACAAACTATAGGTACATATAGAGTCTGTTCACTTGATGTATTCGCTGTTTTCTTTAATTTTTTATTTTGTGGCATGCTAATATCATTAAATATTTTTTCTGTAAAACTGATAAAAGTGTCAAATTTTGGAAAGTCATGTAATGGCCATTTTACAGTTTAGTTACCTATGCGGATGAAAATCCACATTCTAGTTTTTCTTCCTATGCTTGGGATGTATTTCGTTACGAAAATTGATTCTGCCCTCACTGGTGTAAAAACCAGTCTGTTCATAATGAATGGCTTCGCTGATGCCGTAGAAACGTGAAAATAATTCCTTGTAGAAGACCAAAATTTGGCGTTCCTCCTCCCAGACACGTCCTCCGGTCGAGGTCCTCGTTGTTAGTCTTCGTATGGACCACAGCTTCTTGCTCCATCGAATGACCCTTCGATACGTGGTGCTTGTGGCGTACAAATTACTGCGCGCCACTGTTTATTAGATTGGGTTTTATTTTCAGACCACAGGGCAGCGGCAGACGTACCGACAGATCTGCCCTCTATTTCAAGTGACGAACGAATGTTGTTAGAGTCTTAAGATTTGTAGTATGTTCAACTTGTTTCCTTAAATTTATGAAGGCTTTCTTAAAATATTAACAGGTTGACTAACTCACCCATGTGTTTTCTTAATGAGGTGGAAGTATAGAGAGTGTAGTTTTGTAGTTTACTTCTCACGCTGTGACAATATTTGTAGCCCTTTCGTTTCTTTCAATATTTGTAGTAGTTCTATGACCGATGCAGTGCGAGGAAGCAGTATACCGCTTGCTTATAAAGCAATAACAAAAATAATTTTGGAACGCGTTGCCTTCCCACCCTGTCGCGTTGCTATGCTGCGCAGCGCAGCTGCTGGAGCTACGTAGTAGCCAGACTCGCCGCATGGTGGCAGCACGGGCTGGAGTTGCAGGCTGTGGCTCCGTAGTTCGTACTGCAGCCACCAGATAGGGCGAGCGGTTGCTGCGCTGCGACATTTCCGTTGACAGATATTAAAGGCACAATTAAAATGAAACTGTGTAGGTCAATAAATAACTGAGCGGCCTGTAAGTTGTAACGTTTTCAGGAAACGACTCGTGAAATATATGCCGATGCAGCCGAATGTATTGTTTGCTTTCGATTTCAGTTTTAAAAGGTATTTTCTTTGCTGCTGTATATGAATTGCTTGTTTTTATTAGCGGTATTGCGAAAGCGCAGCATTGCTTTAGACATATTGTAACATTTTGTGAAGCTGAGCGTTCTGTGTTACCGAAAAATAGCATTGGGGAGCTCTGTATTCCAGTTGTGCCCTCGCATTTCCGTGAATTACCTTAAGTGCAAAACAACTATAGTAATCACTGCTATAGCATTTTTCTCTTTCGGCACCAGTCCTACATAGACTCCGTAACAAATAACGCATATAAATGAAACCTGTATCCATTTCTGAAGATGTCAACTCTCTGAGAATATTTAGGTGCTGTTCGAGTATAGGATATTCTAAATCTGCATGTGTATCGCGGACGCAACTGTGTGGTGTGTGGACTTCAAAGACCTTGTAAAAAATAACTAGACTCACTGATGGCGCTGCAGTCGCGGGATAATTTGAACCTTCGGCTGGACGCCATTATAGTGGTTGTAGTCTGATGTGTTGTGTAGTATTGTTGTTTATGAAGACCCTGATTCAACGTTGTATATTTGTTGGGGCGTACATACAGTATTTGTTACTCGTAATTTTACTGTCTGTACGTTCCAA
This sequence comes from Schistocerca cancellata, assembly GCF_023864275.1. Classification (NCBI taxonomy): domain Eukaryota; kingdom Metazoa; phylum Arthropoda; class Insecta; order Orthoptera; family Acrididae; genus Schistocerca; species Schistocerca cancellata. Next base: position 155,470,645 of record NC_064631.1, read on the forward strand.
TCAAAAGTAGTACAATGGTGAAGAGTTGTGCAGCGATTAATTGTACAAATAAATTCGAGAAAGGAACGAATATTACATTTCACAGATATGTCAATATTTTAAATTGTTTTGTATGTCAGTGCACTTGCTTAATAAATGTTTTTGTAACACGGTATTAGCATAATGTCTGTGCATCTATTTGCAGGTATCCTTTCTCAAAACCACAGCTGTTACAAAAATGGTTACACGCTGTCAGGAGGCAAGATTTCCGACCGACAGAATACCATTTTATATGTTCTGATCATTTTGAAGAAAGTTGGCTGATCGGTAGTGTTTTCATGGTCTAGATTAGGTTGAAACTTGATAATTTGGTCGTGAGTTGCCAAAGCACTATGCCATATATAACGCACTTCTCGTCATAAAATCTAAAGCAAGGTAGAGTCAGAAAATATGTATTAATATAGTGGGCAAATCTTTGAGTATTTTGATGCATTTTGCGTACATCTATCGTAAATGAACTACGAAAACTGCTAGGGGTCCAGTACATAACTTTTAGCTACGGCAGATTCCACGTAGTACGTAAGATAAATTCATAAACAGTGACTAGTTGCTGTTTGTTCATAAATTAAGAAGTATATTGTAGTAACGTATTTAAATGAGGCATTATGTTTGAGACCTAACTCAAGGGAAGGCATTTTCTAACCAAAAGCGATGTATAAACATTCGAAATCCGCGCGTCAGTTTACCACTCTAATGGCCGCCGCCCAACTGTTCAGTTTGTCCACTCTTCACAGTCGACCACTCGTGCGGTTGTGGGGGCCTGGTGGACTTACACGGTAAGTTTTCCGCCCTTCCTTTCCCATTCGTGCATGGCACTTACGGGGAAATACTATCGGACCACACCGCTCCATCTCCTCCATCTCTCACCGTACATCTCTACCTATTACACCCCTACAAATTACTCTTAATTTTACTGTCGTGATCGGTTGCGATAAATGTGTTTTGGAACGCGGACGCACGGAATTTTGAGCGAGAAGTCTTTCTTGTAGTGCCTCCGATTGCAGCTTGTGGAACATCGCCGTCCCGCTTTCGTGTCGACCAGAAATCCCGAAACAAAACGCACAATTCTTATTAGAATAATCTCTGTCCCTTCTGGTAATTGGACTTGATTAGCCACAAACCGACGTACACTGTGATTTCCCTAAATCGCTACAGGCAAATGCCGGGATGGTTCCTTTCAAAGGGCACGGCCGACTTCCTTCCCTGTCCTTCCCTAATCCGATGAGACCGATGACCTTGCTATCTGGTCTCCTTCCCCAAACCAACCAACCAACCAACCAACCGACGTACACTGATCATCCAAAACGTTTTGCCCACTGCCCACCACGGCGTTGGATGCCGCCTTGTGGGGTTGCAGGCACGTGACGCGGTAACAGAATTATGTAGACGGAGGATCACCCTACTGAAGATATCTGCTGCAAATGGGGTAATCCATTGAGATACGTGACTGTGACAAAGCGCAGATTATTATTACGCAGAGCCTGTGAACGAGTATCTCGAAAACGGCGAAGCTGGTCGAATGTTCGCGTGCTACTGTTGTGGGCATCTAAGGAAAAATGTAGGACAATGAATCTACCACTAGGCGCTTAGAGGTTTGACATCCACGACTCTCCACAGAACGTGGGGTTCGGAAGCCTCTCTGCTGTATAAAGTATGATAGATGGCGATTGTGGCACCTCTGCCGAAAGAGCATAACGCTGATGCACTCACAAGTGTTTCGATGCACACCTTCATCGTACATTGTTGAGCATGGAGCTCTGTGGCAGACCACCCCCACGTGTTTACATGTTGACCCAATGACACTGGACCAAAGGGATTCGACCGTCCATCAATGCAAATGTGTCGGATCTTCGGGTGGATCACATTTTTGCTACGCTTGGTCGATGTTCGTCTCCACAAACACCGCCATCGAGATGAACGGCGGCTCGAAATGTATAGTGCGCCACGGAAGCAGGCTGGTGGAAGCATTATTATGCTATGGAAGATATTTTCCTGCGCTTGCATGGGAACTGTGGTAGTAACTGAAGACTCGCTGATAGATGCGAACCACCAGCATCCCTTCATGCGTGATGTTTTCCCCGACGATGTCGTCTTTCAGAAGTATAATTGTCCGTGTCTTGGGGCCAGAATCGTGCTACAGTAGTTTGAGTAGCATTATAGTGAACTCACGTTGATATCTCGGCGACGAAATTCGCCTTATGTAAATACTATGGAACCCGTCTTGATCGCTATTGGCCGCCATGACGGCGTACGCTAATCAGTGGCCCGTTATTTACGCGAATTACGTGACTTGAGCGTAGCCATCTAATGCCACATACCTCCACGAACCTACCAACAAACTGTCGGATCCCTGATACGCAGGATCAGTGATGTATTTCGTTCCAAAGAAGCTATTAAGTAGATAGCCATAATGTTTTGGTTCATTAGTGTGTGATCTGTGTTGGTAAGGGACCATCTCGGAACGCGGAACCCAAAATCAGTTGCAGGTAGCCTATCTAACGGTTCGCATGGACGACAAAAATTTGATCATCAATTCGCGTGATTATTGACTGAATTTAAAAATTTAAAGTGCTGTCATAATTCACTCATTAAGAGATATAATCTTATGTTAAAAGTTTAACACAGTAAGCTTTAAAGTTAGAAACTGAGTGTCTCTCTTGAGGTATAACTGACGGCGCGTAAATACTAGGACTTTATTAATCCAATATTTGATTTTGACAGCACTTTGCGATTTTCAACAAACTTTACACATAATTTCAAACCATTAAGGATCTTTTTCTCGTTGACACACCCATAAAGTGATGAAAGGAAAAAAACGTTTATCACTTACTACTTTTTCGCTGTTCATGGAGTAAAAGTTTAGCGTCAGGCATGACGTTACAGTTTGTTGCATCTTTACTATCTAATGGTGAAGGTTAGATGCCATTCTCTGCATCAAAAGCTTGTTATCGTCTTGAGGTCAGGACTTCGTCAAAATCTCGAACTACCTAGCCGCGCTTCACACACCTGTGTTGCCTGCGAACTCTGTCAGTGTGCTTAATTCGTTATCTGCCACGACAATTGCACTTTTTATCGACAGAATCCGTTCAAACATCGCGATTCAGTGCTGTTTCTTGCTTTCATTTCAACAGTTACCCGTAACAGGCAATACAACACATCACGCATGCCCTCGGATCTTCATAGGAAGTGCAGGGAGGAGATTGCGAACTGCCTCAACTATGAAACTTCCCTGGCAGATTAAAACTGCGTGCCGGACCGAGACTCGAACTCGGGACCTTTGCCTTTCGCGGGAAAGTGTTCTACCAACTGAGCTACCCAAGCACGACTCACGCCACGTCCTCACAGCTTTACTTCTACCAATACCTCGTCTTCTACTTTCCAAACTTTACAGAAACTCTCCTGCGATCCTTGCAGCTGTGAGGACGCGGCGTGACTCGTGCTTGGGTAGCTCAGATGGTAGAGCACTTTCCCGCGAAAGCCGAAGGTTCCGAGTTCGAGTCTCGGTCCGGCACACAGTTTTAATCTGCCAGGAAAGTTTCGTATCAGCGCACACTCCGCTGCAGAGTGAAAATATCATTCTGCCTCAACTAGTTTTACTGTAAGTGTACGAGCGTGCTAAATAGTGGTTGCCTTTGCATGTACGAGGGTGTGCTGCAAAGTAATTCCTTCGAATTTTTTGTGTTTAAATCCTTACAGCTTTTTAAATAAAACTAACGTTATTAACTTTCTATATCTTTATTCTTCGTTTGTACATATTTGCGGGCCACTGCCGTTAGAGGGTTCCGAATTGTGGCATGTAACATAGTGTGTGTGAAATAAATATGTCGGTGCGTGAGAAACAGCGTGCTGTAATCGAGTTTCGAATTCGAGGAGTTCGCGCACACATGGACCATCCCCTCCTTGAGCATGACAAAGCTAGACCGCACACTAGCTCTGCGGCATCGGCAATGGTGCGACGCCAACTGTTCACCGTCATCCCGTCATCGATCATCCTTAATACAGTCCCGACTGGGCCCCATCGGATTCTCATCTCTTTCCAGAACTTGAAGAACGCCTTCGAGGACTTCACTTTGATACTGATGAAGTGGCTCAAGCAGAGATGGGGTTCTGGCTCCGTCAGCAGAGTCAAAGATTTTACAGTGACTGAGTCAACAAACTGGTCTCTAGTTGCGAGAAATGTGTTCGCCGCCAGGGCGGCTATGTTAAAGGTGAAGGTGTAGACATGAAGAATAAAGATGTAGAATGTTAATAACGCTGGTTTGATGTAAAAAGCTGTAAGAGTCTCCAAATAAAAAAAAATCGGAGGCAATATTTTTTAGCATGCCCTAGTATGGGTTTGGTAAGACCCGCATGTCCGTATCCGTTGCGTTGAAACGTTCTTTAAAAAAATAAAATAATAAACTTCACGATTACGTTGAATGAACGTCTCAACTATGGAATGGGTACAGAACTCGAATTGTAATGTGGTGTGTTGTAACTGCTGCAAGAGATGTGCTTACTCTGTGTTATTGTTAGCAAAACTATACACGAATCGGTTGGGCATTGCAACTCCCAATGCCAATAAAGAAATACAGTCACTACAGAGTTCATTCAGCCCCTCAGACACTGAATGATCTGGCCCTGTTCAAAACTGATAACTTTGGTGGCTGTGGTCATAGCAAATAAATTAAATTGTGTTACCTCTTAAGCAGCAACGGAGTAACGCGATGTATTCTGTGCTCTCTCAAAAAAATATGAATGCTAGCTTCAGGCTCAGCATTGTGCAATGCTGGCCATAATACTTGAAATGCACATGAAATTCTTTTGGCTGACAATCGAAAACATTGAAGAAAATCCAACTTCTTTAAAAAAATATTTGACCTGGTCAGGGAGGCGGTACTGATATAAGTGAGTTATGAGTTTATTTTACTTTTTTTTATTTTTTTTTAGAAATATTGTATTGCAAGTTAAGTTTGGCTTTTCAAAACATCTGACAGGTGAAGTTACATTACTCACAATTGATTACAAACAATGAGATTTAAACAGCAAGTATTATCTAACTTCATTAAACCAGTATAAATGCAAATCATCAAATTAAACATAGCTCTGTTAACAAATCTTAGAAACATTACAAAGTGAAATATATAACTAGGCTTTTATCAAAACGGTTTACGTACTTTCCGGGGCTACTCAACAATTACAAATTATCAGCCAACTCATCTATACTAACGCGCTGGCAAAACAAAAATCATAATTATTTAAAAGTGTTTACCTTGTTTATATTAAGACTTCTGCTTCCATGTTCAACAATATTGACATACCTACATTAATCTAACTCTTGGTGGCTTCATACAGCACACCACAAAAACTGCCTGCTCCATCGTCTTTCCCTCACAGACTGCCACCTACAACTGTCCGCCAAGCGCTCTGTTACTCTTAACACTAGCAGTATCGCTGGGTCTGCGATATAAAGCATATCAAAGACATACATCGTTTATAAAATCATATTCGGGTGCCACATACAAATGTGCACTAGTATACTCCTTTCACCGTTAGGATGTCAAATACGTTGGAATATCGGATGACTTTCAGAACTTCCGCTTCACGGTTTGCGCACAGCGGAGACAATGAGTTCTCACTTGTGTATTCTACAGCAGCCCTTGGCGTGGGCAGTATTTCGAGTTCTCGTCGTCGGGTTGCCTTCTACGTAACGAAGGACGCCCTCTTCGAAGTTGAGTGTGCGCCGTGTCCATGGAGCACCAAAGTGAACCATACCAGTTGCAAATGTAGCTGTTGTAGTAGTCGGACTTAAATGGTATGTGACCTCATTATGTGGAAGCGGGAGTTTTGAAAGTGATCCGATCTTGAAACTTATTTTACATTTCCGAACATGGGTTCCTTATCAAAACTTAACCTACTAACAAGGGAAGCAGCCCATCGCACCCCCCACCCCCTCAGATTTAGTGGTAAAATGGTCCGTTGGACAGCCCGTCAAAAACTGAACACATATCAAGCATGAAATCAGGACGAAGGTGCACTAAATTGTGAAAAAGGAAGCAAAATGGAAGCAATGAATGGTCCGAGCTCAAGAGGTGCAACAACTCGTGAATTGCAAGAATCACGGCGTCGTGGTTGTGTGGTCACGATGATGGACTGCAAAGTCGGAGATCCGTGTTCAAATCTCTCTTGTGTCCCTTTTTTTTTCACAAAATTGTGAACTTTCCTCCGGTCATTGACGTGTCTCTTCTGTTTCTGTGTCTTCGCAATTTTCGTTCTATACACTGGTCATAGAATAAGAGTCATGTGATAAGAACATATTACTTTCGCAAGTAAATGTGATGAATAGTGAAGACTGGCCAGATGACGCATACATCTCTTACAGAAATGAAAACAATAAATAAATGAGTGCGGACTGTCTTACAACAATGAAATTGAAGATCCAAAACTTGCAACACGCTACGCAGGACTCACAACACGTGGTAATTTGGTAATTGTGTAGAACAAATAGGAGGTACGTACATCTGAAAGTCCTTCGTTACGCCTCGCTGTTGCAAATATACGTTACAACACGACACAGACACAGATTTAGCCGGCCGGTGTGGCCGAGCGGTTCTAGGCGCTTCAGTCTAGAACCGCGCGACAGCTACGGTCGCAGGTTCGAATCCTGCCTCGGGCATGGATGTGTGTGATGTCCTTACGTTACTTAGGTTTAAGTAGTTCTAAGTCTAGGTGACTGATGACCACAGATGTTAAGTCCCATAGTGCTCAGAGCCATTTTTTTGACATATATTTAAATAAAGCGAACAGACACGTCAATGACCGGCCGGACAGTTCATAATTTTGCGAAAAATAATGTAGTGTACGAGAGAGATTTGAACAAGCATCTCCTCCTTCAGAGTCCAACACCGTGACCACACAACCACGACGCCGTGGCCGTTCAAATATGCCCGATGATACACGTCCTAAGCTTGGGCTGTTCAGTGTTTCCATTTTGCTCCTTTTTTCACAGTTTAATATACCTTCTTCCTGTTTTCATGCTTGGTCCGTGTTCAGTTTTTGATGGGGTATCCACTGGGCCATCTTACTATCTGAGAGAGAGAGAGAGAGAGAGAGAGAGGGGGGGGGGAGTTTCCCTTGCAAGTCTCCTCTAGAGCCTATAATAGAAATTCTGAGAGACCCTGTATGTGCCAGTGGAGACACAGTATCTGTGATGGTCTGTCGAAATCAGCGGGTAATTGTTCCGTGCATATATTTACGGAATTGTCATTACGTGGTGAAATTCACTACAGTGATCATCTCCATTATTTGTCGATCTTTGTAGTGCTCATTGTTCCCTATGTTTTAGACACACAGCGTCTTCGAGAAGCTAGCGTGGTATAGCATAGCAGTTAACACATTTATCAGAGCGTATTACTTGTTGTTATTGTTGTTGTTGTGCTTCTATTCTCTTCTTGTCCAAAATATTTATCGTCCATGTTTCACTTCCATACATGGCTACACTCCATACAAATACTTTCAGAAACGACTTACTGACACTTAAATCTATACTCGATGTTAACAAATTTCTCTTCTTCAGAAACGCTTTCCTTGCCATTGCCAGTCTACATTTTATATCCTCTCTACTTCGACCATCATCAGTTATTTTGCTCCCCAAATAGCAAAACTCCTTTACTACTTTAAGTGTCTCATTTCCTAATCTAATTCCCTCAGCATCACCCGAGTTAACTCGACTACTTTCCATTATCCTCGTTTTGCTTTTGTTGATGTTCATCTTATACTCTCTTTTCGAGACACTGTCCATTCCGTTCGACTGCTCTTCCAGCTCCTGCGTATTACTTACACTTCGTGTAACGCGAAACGTTAAGAAGCGTCATAAAAACGGCTCGCTTTCGGTTGAAATGTGTCATGTTTTGATGCCTATGCAGATTGGTGCTGAAATTGTGACAATTAGACAGGGCGTCCCAGGAGGAATGGTCTGTATTCAGGGATAGGACGGGAACGATCATTCGAGGCAAAAGAGTCCGGTATACGTGGCCTCTAAAATGCTTACCTTAAGAGCTATGCGCACTTGTACGGTAGAAGAGTTGTGTTTCACAGTAACGAAGAAGAACACGTGCTCATAGTTCTTAAGATGATCATCTTACAGCCTATGTTTACCGGACATTTTTCCTTCGAGTGATCGTTGCTATCACGTTCCTGAATAGCGACCATTCCTCCTGCGACGCCGGTCGGAGTGGCCGTGCGGTTCTAGGCGCTACAGTCTAGATCCGAGCGACCGCTACGGTCGCGGGTTCGAATCCTGCCTCGGGCTTGGATGTGTGTGATGTCCTTAGGTTAGTTAGGTTTGATTAGTTCTAAGTTCTAGGGGACTGATGACCTCAGAAGTTAAGTCCCATAGTACTCAGAGCCATTTGAACCTCCTGTGACACCCCATATGTAAGACTGCCACCAGCGCTACATGAAGTGCATGATTTGTACCGGTTTCCCTACGAAAACGTGGTTTCCGGGTCACATTCACCCAACGTGTCCATTGCAGTTTTGTTCAAAAATGGTTCAAATGGGTCTGAGCACTATGGGACTTAAACATCTGAGGTCATCAGTCCCCTAGAACTTAGAACTACTTAAACCTAACTAACCTAAGGACATCACACACATCCATGCCCGAGGCAGGATTCGAGCTTGCGACCGTAGCAGTCGCGCGGTTCCGGACTGCAGCGCCTAAACCGCGTGGCCACCGCGGTCGGCTGCAGTTTTGTCTCCAAGATGTAGTGGTGAATCCACGTTACGTCTATAATCGCGTAATGATGCCGGAATTCGGTTTCTTCATTTATTTTTTACAGACACTATTTCGAAAGAAGGAAGAAAGCTTAGGGTTTAACATCCCGCCGACATCGAGGTCGTTAAAGACAGAGCACAAATTCGGATTGTTTCAAGGAGGGGGAAGAAAATCGGCGGTGCTCTTTCAAAAGAACAATCCTTCCTTGGTATTCCAGAATGCGACCAACAAAGGCATGTGCTGTGGTACACTCAGCTTGCAGGTATGCGCAACTTCATCGACAATCGCATTGCTAAAATGAGAGTAAATGTCTCAAAACTTCCACGAATCTTAATGTGACGGTCTGATATCACAGTACTGCGAATTTTAAGCACCACTTGTTCAGAGAAATTTGGGAAATTTGAGAAAAACCGAGCGTCAGATTGCGTCAAATCTTTGGTGCGACTGTGAAGAAATTCATTTTTTTCTAGTAATATACAATCTCTAAGTGCTGATGCTCATTGTCCAGAAATGTATCTCAGTTTCTATATGGCACAGAGTGAAACTTTTCTTTGAATTTAACTGTTTTGTCACACCCTATAACTGAGTGAAACTTTTCTTTGAATTTAACTGTTTTGTCACACCCTATAACTCAGTCTACGAAATGTGTGACTTGTACCATATGCAGAAGCTGTGGCTCGTTCTGACCATTGCAAGGATGACTCTTGTCAAGAAGTATGTCGCTGAAAGAATAACGAATGTTATGTGATATGACAGACTTTTTAGTCCATCTGTATATTACAGTCTATTTTAGATTAGACACCATCTAACTTTTAAGATCCAAAGTTGGGACGTTGTGGCCATAACGCTCCGCTCTCCACTGCGATAGAAAGCGACTTTTGAGGTCTCTTCATCTCCGCGAAGAATTACGTCAGAGATCTGAAATTCACTGGCGGTGTAGATTTCTATGCGTGACGAAAGGTTACTCTTAGATTTCTGTTGTTGGTGAACTTAAGGTTTATTCCTAATAGAAACGAAATTCTCCCGTCCAGGAAACCGTTCTAAGCTTCTCCTGCTGTACATAGGAAAGTAGTAGCTACTTGAAACTGATAGGTAGGAGAAAAGTAAATGGTAAAATGTCAGGGGCAGTTTTAAACTGGATATTAGCAAGAAGTTTTATTAGCTTACTCCCTTACCAAATAAATATAGAATTTCTGTGAAAAACGTATCTCAAGTTTTAATCATAAAAGGACATTTACTCAATTCAGTAATTTAACTATATATTGTATGTGAGATTAAAAAACAAAAAAAGGCTTTTATTTACTGAATTAATTAAATAACTCTTACTTCAGGAAAATTAATGAGATAAACTTCTGTTTCCCTGATGTTGACATAACGAGCCCACTGGAGCATTTTGAATGTGAATAACAATTACTTATGATACCAATAATGCAGAAATATAACAGAGGGAAATAAACACAGCCGGCCGCGGTGGTCTCGCGGTTCTAGGCCCGCAGTCCGGAACCGCGCGACTGCTACGGTCGCAGGTTCGAATCCTGCCTCGGGCATGGATGTGTTTGATGTCCTTAGGTTAGTTAGGTTTAAGTAGTTCTAAGTTCTAGGGGACTGATGACCGCAGCTGTTAAGTCCCATAGTGCTCAGAGCCATAAAATCTACAAAACACAAGTACAGCAAGTTTAAGCATATAATAATAATTACCTACCAAATAGTTTGTGCGAAAATTTCACGAAAATCTAATGAATATGTTTTTAAAACCCTTGTGCCTACCGCCCATTGTGAAAGCTTGTGTTCGGTGGGGACCAGGCTGGCTGCTACAGCAGAATATAAACAACATTTATTTTGGTTAACCGATGTAGAAACTGTTTTGGCACTCCCGAAATTATCACATAACTTAAGAAAAACAAACAATGATTACAAAAAACCCAAATGGTTCAAGTGGCTCTAACCACTATGGGACTTAACATCTGAGGTCATCAGTCCTCTAGACTGAGAAGTATTTAAAGCTAACTAACGTAAGGACATCACTCAAAAAACCCACCTGAGGTGATAAATTAAAACATTTAACAAGTATTCAACCGTTATCATTCGACCCAGAGCAAAATCTTAGTACCAAAACACGGAAGATCCAGTTCTATTCTTAGAAACATAAAAGCAGGAGTAGTCAATCTGTTTTACCTAACGCCTACTTTTGTATCTCTGTTCGTAGTAAAATTTTGTAACCGCCCACCGGCTCCACAGTAATGTCATTACAGTAAATAATATTGACAAACACGCAGAGGGAATATTAACCGAGGCAAACAGCAGTAAGTGAACGTTCAGTGCCAATTCCTCGGTGAGATCCGAGAGATAATTTTAGCATAAATTTCTCACCAAATAAGTTTCGTCTTTGGTCGTCCTGGAATAGTGGTTTCATAGCCTCGATGTCGTGTTCCAAACTTATCGGATCGGGAACGCTCCCAAATCAACCACGGAAGTAGAACGTTCCGATTCGGCCACTCTATACATCCATAATGGCCTTGTAGGTTCTCTAGCTCCCATCGCCTGTATTATTGTCCCAACTAAGTGCTTCACACCGATCTCCTTAACCCTTTCGTGAGCCGTGGGAAACATGCTTTCCACTACAATGAACTCGCTCCTAGTCCCGTGGGATTCACAGTTCCCACCTCTGTACGGTGCTACCACCTAGTGAACAGTACGGGGTACTACTTCCAATCGGAAGTTCCCGCCGTTTTTGCTGTACCTTCGCGCAGAGGCATTGTATAGCTGAGTGTTGCTCTGTAGAGGAGCCTTTCAGTGCTGTTTGCGTGACATCTTGTGATTTTTTCCTCAAAGCTATAAGGTAAATACTTTTGATTTGCCCAAATTTATTAAGGAAAACGTAAAATTGGAACGAGGAGAATACCAGTTTGAAACAAAAGGAGCCATTTCTGCAGTAAAATGGATGGATAACCGTCCAATCACTTTCCTGTCCTCAATTAATGACCCATGAGAAACAGCCACAGTGAAAAGGAAAAACAAGGATGGTACTACTACAGAGATTTCTCGTCATGAAATTGTGGCAGATGGCAACAAAATAATGGGTGGTGTCGATAAGTTTGATCAATTACGAGAAAGGTATGCTATTGGCACACGTTCTGTAAAATGGTGGCACAGAATATTTTATTTCCTGGTGGACGTTGCTGCAGTGAACAGTTTTATCCTGTGGAAAAAAAGTAAAAGAGAAAGTGGACAGCAAGATCAGCTCACACACAGGATCCATCTAGCCAGACAATTGATCGCTGGCTTCTCATCCCAAAAAAGGCGTGGACGAAAACCTGTTTTTCTGGAAAATAGGGGTAAAGTACCTGAAGATTTTCCTCATGTGGCTGTAGGGGAGCATCAACCCATTTTAGGAGAAACCTACTGGACGTGTCGTCATTGTAGTACCAAAGCTGTGGAAAAGAGCACTCGCTATGTTTGTACATATTGTCAAATACCACTTTGCTTAGACCCATGTTTCAGAAAATTTCATGCAAGTAATTGTGAACATTCATTGTAACAAGAGAAGAAAATTTATCAAATAAATATGACATATATTGAAAAAGTTGTTTTTTTCATTTAACTCCTAGGAAGGGCAGTGGGAAGAATACTTCCCGCCATGTTGTGTGACCTCACTTTCACAGTTGGAGCAAATTTGATATTCTGTATGATAAATATACCTATCTGTTAACTACTATCTGCTCTCCATCCATTAAAAAAAACTGCTCAATAATTTTGCCAACGAAATGGTTAAGTCAGCGAAGCTCTGGTTGCCTCCTGTGAGCGCGGAAGGTAAAAACCTTCTCACGAGTTAAGCAATGATGCAGTAAAACATGCTATCGATATAGCTCATTCGCACCGATCAGAAAAATCTTTGATTTTTTCTTGATTACCAAAATACATCGCTTTCAAAGTTTCGCATCGGATTGTCTGTGAGATGCATATATATGGAAAACGGATTTATTTAATTCGTAATAACTGTGAAGTTTAGTCTTTGCCGCTTACGAAAGTCGCATAAAAATTCTTGCTGCATATATCCCAGAAATGCCTCTGAGCATGTTAAAAATGTGTTTGTAATTTTAATTAGCGTTGTGGTATTGTATTTCCTTGAAATAACAGAAATATTCGCGTCCAGAAAAGTTTTCTTCTTGAGAACTGGCAGGTGCAGAGCTCTGTGCAGCAGAAGTGGCAACGCAGTGGAGCCGACAATGCGAGCGACAGCTGCCATTGGCGCATTGCTCGCACGAGCAGTCCAGCTTGCTCGCTGTCAGCTGTCACCTGTACCTGGGTCAGAATAACAAAGTGATCGACAGTCGAGGGTGGCAGGGGGAGATGACGTCAGTCCGCCGTTTACGCACATTCCGCAACGTCGCTCCGATAGGAGCAGCTTTGGTTACGATCATACGTTTCCCGTTAACGTGCAGTACCGAGTGCGCTTTCCAGGATCCTAAGCAATTTCACAGCTAACTTCACACATTCCGTAAAAGAAACACACAGAACTGAGTAACAAAGCATATAAGAACAGATCATGACAATGACGTCACATACAATAAGAACTGTCGTACGCAGCCGAATGATGAACCGGCAGATGAGGCAGCATAGATTTATGAGAACTGTCCTCTGAACAGAGGGCATGATCGAACATGAGCTCTGATTGGTTGTTGCTATGGTAGATGTTCTGTACGCAACTAGCTGTCAGTCACTCTGTTATTCTGATCCAAGTGTATACCTCTTCAGAACAACAAATTTACTGGCTCCTATAGCAACAACCAACCAGAGAATGAGCCTGTTCTGCTTACTGTTGTCATTTCGCTCTGCTTCCTCTAAGATCTGTTACACTCAAGTTGCGTACAAGAGTCGTTGCTGCTAACATGTAGCTCTTGTGATTTGTTATTATCGTGTGACTTGGTTTCTCTGCGCTGATTTTCTTCATTCGACACAACTGATTGAAACTAGCAGCGAAAGTGCACGGAAGAGTGGCAAGCCTGTTACAGACTTGTAGGCAAACCAAGTGCCGTGCGTTAAAGGGAAACATGTGAGGAGTAGAGCCCCGCAGTACCAGATCTGTGGTTCGGTAGTTTTGCTACAATACATAGATGACATAGTACATGCATGCTAGGATTACCCGTAGTATTGGTAGCGAAAGTAACACAAATGAATGTGTAAGGGAGGAATTGGGTCGATGACCTCTCTTTGTTTTGCACGTAATTAGAACCGCACATCATTCAGTCTTAGTCCATTGAGTATCTATGGCCTTATAGAATATAAATTGCAATTATAAATAATAAAAGTTAGTTGAGCGCCTAACTTTTATATAACCAAAGCGATTGCTTTTGATGCAGTACAGTTAACAAATGCGCCAACATAAAAATGTCTTTATAATTTTCGTAGTTGTTTTTCACACGATAGAACGTACTGCGTCATGATGAAAGGCAGGTGTTTCCCTTTGTTATTGATAAATGCGAAAGTTGTATATGAATAACAGACTCATGTCTTTTAAAAGCTTGAGCCGCGCGGGATTAGCCGAGCGGTTTTTTTTTTTTTTTTTTTTTTTTTTTTTTTTTTTTTTTTTTTTGGAGGGGGGGGGGGGGGGGAGCCACAGTCGTGGACTGTGCGGCTGGTCCCAGCGGAGGTTCGAGTCCTCCCTCGGGCATGGGTGTGTGTCTTTGTCGTTAGGATAATTTAGGTTAAGTAGTGTGTAAGCTTAGGGACTGATGACTTTAGCAGTTAAGTCCCATAAGATTTCACACACATTTGAACATTTTTTTTTTTTTAAAGCTAGATGTAGTATTGAAGCAGTGTTTGATATATTTTTATTTTGCGTTTTTTTCTAATTTCATTTTTTTAGGAAATTGCGTTTTATAACACTATATATCAAAGCCCTATTTTTTTATCTTTACGACAACGTCCCGCTGTTTCTCGTTATAAATCTACAATTTTCGAATAAAACCTGAATTAAAAATTGACAGTTTCAAATTTCTTTCAAATACTGTTTATTTTCAAGTAACAGACAGGAGGATAACTGTGTAGAACAAAAAAGTTCCGTAGGTTATGCTGCCCTAACGTACAGCTAACCCGGCTACGATCTTAACTGACAAAAGCTACTAGGTAAACTGCCATAGCGTACGCGCACTTGCAGTAGACTTCGGTAGTTTTACAACTCTAGTGAGGAGATACAGTGAATGACACAGCCGCGGGTGTTGCATTCACGTCGCGCGTGTTAGTAATGCAGAAAGACATCATCGCCCCCTTTCCGTGGATAACTGTGGAATCACTTCGTTATTCCAAGCCACGTATAACATAAACGTCCAGAACTATAAAGTTTGCTGTGTGAATATAGTTTATTTCTACAAGACAAAGAACGCTAGAAACATGAGCGCGGTTTCTTAGACAAAATTCTGGTCAAGTTTTAGAACGTGCAGCATGCCGGGTTTCGGTAACCCTCGTACCTGCCGCCAGAGGTCAGCGCGTGGCTGTGACGTTCGATAAACCTGCCACAGATCCTGACAACGAGATGGGAAACCGTTAATTGCGAGTTTCGTTTCATCCTGATATTGTATCGCATTTTTGTTCTGACGAAAAGCGAGGATCGTTCGTGGGCTGCGCGCGAAATTTTTAGCGCAAGCGTACAAAGGCAAAATGGGTAGCATAGCGTTTGATAATTAGTGCGTTTATATCTGATTAAGGTAGCAAATGCCAAATATTATTTGTTAATTATATTATGTAGCATTTATTGACGGCATTTTTTTGACGTAATTTTTTTTCTGTTCCAGGTAAGTGCCTTCACCAACGGACGGCCATCGAGCGGTGAGTTTTACAGTTAACTAATGACGTAAATTGGTCTGTTTATTTTTACGGAGTTTGTAATGAAGCAGCGTTTAAACACAGACTGCAGCGAGTGATTTTTTCCCCTACATTGTACCCATTATCGCATGACATTCCCGCTTGAGCCTCGAGTCCGTGTTGGTAACAAACTGTGAACAGTACCGTTATATTGCAGAACTGAAGTACGGCTCTAGTATCTGTCTATTGTACGAAAGTTTTCGGTAAAGCAAAAATACAAAACAAAGAAAATACTTGTATTAGCGGTGTCTCCTTCATTATGTATGTTTTTCTTACCTGCGTCAAGTTTAGGACAGAGGAAAAACCTTTGCGTCCAAATTACATAGACTGTAGAGCATTGGTTCCCAACCTTCGGGTGATTTCCCCCTGAAGGGTAAAACTATTTTTTTCTGAGGGGTAAAAACAAAAAGGCTTAATTGTTTTGATCACAAAACAAAAAATGATTCAAATGGCTCTGAGCACTATGGGACTCAACATCTTAGGTCATAAGTCCCCTAGAACTTAGAACTACTTAAACCTAACTAACCTAAGGACATCACACACACCCATGCCCGAGGCAGGATTCGAACCTGCGACCGTAGCAGTCCCGCGGTTCCGTACTGCAGCGCCAGAACCGCACGGCCACCGCGGCCGGCATCACGAAACAAAATTATTTTTTACTGTTCTCGCAATTTCATTACACTTCAAAACTAATTACATAAGTGACGAATAATTATATTTTATTTTTAAAATAGTAGCATGCCACGTGACTCACTATGGTTGAGGTTACAGCTTGTGAAACGAATCTGAGAACATGTTCCTCACATCTTCGTTGATCCATTATGGACCATGGGACAACAGCTGGCATGTATTTCTTGATGCAATAATTTACCAACAGCCGTATGTATTGTAGAACTTTATTTTATGAACTTCTTATGTGCTACCAGTTTCGGCATTACATTGATGCCATCTTCAGGCCCCACACGTCATAGTCGTAAAATTGCTATACACGGAAGGAGCCATATAACTGGATCCGTGAATCAAATCGTTATGCAACAGCTCTTGATGGCCAGGTGACACACAGTTTATGTCGGCTGGCCACAAAGAGCTGCTGTATACATTTAAACTGTTTTCAACAGCAATACAAGAACAAACAGGTATGTCGAATCTTGAAAACAAAGGTATTCCAAGTGAACGAACTGCGAACAAAACGTTGCCAAGGTCCTCGAAGCGTCATAGATGACTCTCTACAATCACTCTGTCGCTAGCACGCACACCGTTCTTTCAAATCTTCATCTGTAATATTACTCGCGCGTTCCGTTGCTAAATAAATCTTGAATATACCACTACTAGGATCGTTGGGTACGGTACCTGCAATAAAGTACTCGTGTGAGTAAAAGTATCGAGTAAAAATGTACTCGATGCCAGGAAGTATCGCTACTTTTCCGTGTCCCTATCCACCACCCACCACCTCCGCGTCATGAGCAAAAGCTCCCTCATGCCTGCAAGCACTTTCTTGAAGTACTACGAATTCGTCTAATACATGTCTGCATTCATCGGAATCCTGATACACTGCATTTTACGGGGTGTTTTACAATTTCTTCCAGGGGTTGTCGCCGCGGCTCAAGAGATAAAGTTCTGATAAAGAACACGTGTTGGGAAATGTACTCTTTGGAAATAAAATAAATCAGGAGATAGGACCATTTTCAAATACCCCACTTCACAGTATCCACATAAACTGAGACGAGGTCGTTCTCGTCAGTTGCTTGTCGTAATGTCCCCTCTATTTACAATCACTGTTTCAGCCTTCCACTCACTTGTCACTCAGCCTAACCCGACGAAGAGTACTCCGGACGTTTGCCACGTCATGGGCGTGGTCCACGAGAGCGTCTATCGTGCTCTACATGACCAGCAACTTAACTCATGCCGTCGACGGAACGAGTTACATCGACTCCGGCAGATCTTCTAATATGTGTCAATTTCTGCACGCGTGATTTCTACATAATTGTGTCATCATTCCCGAATTCCCCCACTCTTTTTACAGACGTAGCGTACTACAGCAGAGAGGCTGTTCTGAACTGTCGAAACAGACATACCTGGGATGACGAAAATTCTCATGCTACCCATTCACTTGGCTTTCAGCAACAGTTTGAGATCAGTATATGGGCTGATATCATTGAAGCCGTCTTTTTGGGCGGTACGTTCCTCCATATCACTTAAAGGTTCCCAGATACTTGACATTTCTCAAGTGGTCCTGGTGAGATTATTGGAAGATTTGCCACTGTCAGTCCGTTAGCAAATATAGTCCCAAAATGATGGCGCACCCACGAATTGCAGCGCGGGGTAGCCGTGCGGTCTCAGGCGTCTTGTCACGGCTCGCTCAGCTCCCCCCATCGGAGGGTCGAGTCCTCCCTCGGGCATGGGTGTGTGTGTTGTCCTTAGCGTAAGTTAGTTTAAGTTAGATTACTTAGTGTGTAAGCCTATGGACCGATGACCTCAGCAGTTTGGTCCCATAGTCCTTACCACTAATTTCCAATTTCCCAGGAATTATGCACGTGGCCTTGCGAACATCTCAACCAGATATATGGTGGAAGGTGCAGAGGTGGAGATGGACGAACGCTATGACTACGGCAGTCACCAAATGTGCTTGTAACTCCTGTCGACCTTTTCTTGTGGGGCCACACGAAACTCTTGCGTATGCGACTCCTGCATTATCAGAAGATCTTACGTGAGTTCTGGTGGCAGCAGAAATTATTCAGCACACCCAAGGATTTGTGGGTCGTTTGTACGAAAGCGTGCTTTGCTGATACACCTTGTGCAACGAACAGCAGAGTCGCCACGTGAAGCAGCTCCTATAGGGCACACAGGTCAGAGTTCATTCTCTCTTCTGTGGGATTTGAAAGTGATCCCATCTTCAGACCTATTTCACATCCAAGCGGTACATTACTGAATGTGGGTTCCGTATCAAATGGTTCAAATGGCTCTGAGCACTATGGGACTTAACATCTGAGGTCATAAGTACCCTAGAACTGAGAACTATTTAAACCTGACTAACCTATGGACATCACACACATACATATCCGCGCGACCGTAGCGGTCGCGCGGTTCCAGACTGAAGCGCCTAGAACCGCTCGGCCACAATGGTCGGCGGTTCCGCATCAAAACTTTATCTACTAAATCCGTTTACAAACCCTAGAAGGCTGCAACAGGAATTGTGAAACACACTGTATATGTTAACATAATACGTAACAAGTACTAGGACTGTTCAAAAAATTCCGGAACTTAGTGCACAAATTTATGTCTACACTTAAGTTTTATTTATTGTGCATGGTCTCCTTCGAAATACTCTCCTCCACAATTGATACACCGCTCCCAACACCGTTTCCACTTCCGGTCTTGTTACGCCACTTGCTGGATCACGCGAAGCGCCGTCTCCGAATTTTCTTTTATCTGGTCTATCGTTGCAAATCTTCGTCCTGTCAAGAAGGTTTTCAATTTTGGAAATTAAAGAAAAAAGTCAACAGGAGCCTGGTCTGTAGATTACGTAGGATGATGCAGCACACTGATTCCGTTTTTTGTGCAATACTCACACACCAACAGGTATGAATGTGCGGGTGCTTTATCGTGATGGAACAGCGTTGAATTGTCTCGCCATATTTCAGCCGGCGTCGCAACTCGTCCCGATACTACCATCGATTAACAGTTTGTCCCTGTGGCACGAATTCATGATGAACTCAGCCTTCAAATTCAAAGAAAACTATCAGCATGGCTTTGACATTTGACCTGACCTGATGAGATTTTTTTGGTCTTTCAGAACCATTTCCGACTCATTGTGAAGATTGGGCCTTGGTTATGATTATCTTAAGGAACATCTCGTCCTCAATTGCGCGATCCAAAAGCTCTTCACAGATAGTGAAGCGAAGGTCTTTCTGGTCTTCACTCATGAGCCTTGGGACGAACTTGGCGTCAACACGTTGCTTTCCAAGACACCGTGTCAGCATTTCATGAGATGAGCCAACTGAAATGACACATTCTTATGCAGTCTTTCGGACGGTCAGTCTTCGACTGACACGCGCAATTTCGTTGACGTTCTTGACATGAGCGTCGTTGATATAGGTCGAAGGGCGTCCTGAACGAGGGTTATTTTGAACTTCCGTCCGGCCATTTTTAAACCGTGTGAACCATTCGTAAAACCGACTAGTGCTTAAACACTCATCACTGTAGGCTTCCTGCATCATTTGGTGTGTCTTTTGAAAGGTTTTCTTGAGTTTCACGCAAAATTTGATGCACACGCGTTGCTCATGTACTTCAGCCTCTCGAAATTCGCAAACTGTGCGACACATTATTCTACTCAATAGAGCACTGAACAATAACTAACAGACACAACAGTTAACCTTCCGGCAGGTACAGGTACACATTATACACAGGTGTGTGCAGGGATGCCAACCGCATTTCACTCTAACATACCATTGGAGCGAAGTTACGAATGTTCCGGAATTTTTTGAACGTTAAAATAAAATGCTTTTTACCTGTCTGTTATTAAAGCATATCTTTCTTGTCAGTGTCTACTGGTATTGGTGTAAATAGCAATCACAAATTCAGGATCACGACTTTCGATCACCTTGTACATTCTCCACTCGATGTATGACTTCTCACGACGGCTGCCGTGAAAGCTACAGTAGCAGCCAGCCAAGCCATGTATCTTATGATACATTGATGTGTACTTACTTTCTACAGACTGACTGCCCATATCTGATAGTGTAGGTTCCTATTTCAACTTTTTTTTTCGCAGTGGTAATTAAAACTTAATGACTAACTTCTGAGTTTGTTCGCGTAATACTTACCCTTCGCGGATATCCGGTAGCAAGAACGGAAGACGATGAAGATGAGTTGTGGTTCTTACGTGCGCGGCTTCCGAGCAGCACATTATGGCGTTCCCCGCTCTGTTGGAGGATTAACCGCAGATTAATACCAAGGAACTAATTAGAAACCAGCCATGCGTCACCCCGGAGGGAATTGTTAGGGAAATGAAAATCGGCACAGCCCAATTTTGATATCACAGAGATCCGTTGCGAGAGTGTAGATTTCGATCTTTGGTAGCGAATAGAATCTTTGTGCAGCGCGGAATGGCCGCGCGGTTTGAAGCGTCATGTCACGGACTGCGTGGCCCCTTCCCGCCGGAGGTCCGTGTCTTCCCTCAGGCATGTGTGTGTGTGTTGTTCTTAGCGTAAGTTAGTTTAAGTAGTGTGTAAGTCTAGGGACCGATGACCTAAGCAGTTTGGTCCCTTAGGAATTCACACACATTTGAACATTTCTTTGAGAGTTTTCGTGTAAGTCAAGAGGACGATTGATATCACGAGGAGCGTATCCGATCATTCATATACGCCTTCATTTGTGTATAAATTGAGACGGACGGTATGTAGGCTACTGTCAGTAACGACCCTCACGCGTAGCCTGCTCGTAGCTGTTGCGGGTGTAAGTCTCCGTGTAACCCCAAAACTTTCTGCTTTTACCGTCATACTCAATATACGAGTATTTGTGTCACCAGTGTGAAGGAAACAGTGAATGGATCCAAAGGTAAAGTTTCTGTCTGTGCTGCAGCTATTTTTTTTGTTAAAACAGTGGAAATAAAAGGTCGATAGGAATGGCTTGGCTTTGCTGTTGGAAATCGGAGTGCAACGTAGATTAATCCAAACAAATTTTCGTATGGGAAAGTTTAACTACCCATGAGCTGTAAAGCCTCTTCTCGTAGCATCTGTTTTGTCTCGAACTATCTCATTGCCGACGAGACCCTAAATCTTATTCTTTCTACCTTCCTTTTAGTTCTTCCTTTCGCTGTTATAAAACTCGTTAAAATTTTGTGCCTTAGGCATAAAATTATCGATGACAAGAAGCTGTAATGGTAAGCATGTATGGTATCGTCGTGGTTCAAATGGCTCTGAGCACTATGGGACTTAACATCTATAGTCATTAGTCCCCTAGAACTTAGAACTACTTAAACCTAACTAACCTAAGGACATCACACAACACCCAGTCATCACGAGGCAGAGAAAATCCCAGACCCCGCCGGGAATTGAACCCGGGAACCCGGGCGCGGGAAGCGAGAACGCTACCGCACGACCTCGTCGTGGTAGCGTTGCATCTTTGTAAAATGGAGGTCGTGGATCGAGTCCCGTTACACCGAGTGTCCCTCGTAACAGTCGTCAGGCGAGATTTCTCTGGAGTTTCGGCAGATATTTGCAATTTCATTTTTGCAATGTTTAGCTGAAGTCAGTTCAAACAAATAGTGCTGATCACGTCTTTCATCCGAAGTCCAGGGTCGAAGGAAAGCATCGGTTTGTTTCCCATTACAAACAAAATCACTTTTTAAAGCCGCATTTTACGTGCTCATTCGAAAGAGGGATCCCAAATTAGTGTAGTGCGAAATTAGCTCTACCGATATTTATTACCAAGGGCAGTAAAATACGAAGAATAGCCAGTACGCCAGCAGAAAACACCACCACCCTCGCCCGCGATGACTGCTACCGCGCCAAGCAGCAGCGCTGCTCATTCGGTGTTTGAGTAGCGGTTATTCTTAGTGCTCTACTGTCCCTGGTAATAAATATCGATAAAACGAATATGGCACTGGACTAATCTGGAACCTTATGAAAGACACCATATTTACGCCAGTGACTGTAATACTTTCTTTATTTCACGACTGCAATTTCGGCCTTAGGCCATTATCAAGTGCAGATTTTTGTGGCTTTACGCCATGTCAACTTAAAATGAGTTGTCATTGCTATTAAATACACTCCTGGAAATTGAAATAAGAACACCGTGAATTCATTGTCCCAGGAAGGGGAAACTTTATTGACACATTCCTGGGTTCAGATACATCACATGATCACACTGACAGAACCACAGGCACATAGACACAGGCAACAGAGCATGCACAATGTCGGCACTAGTACAGTGTATATCCACCTTTCGCAGCAATGCAGGCTGCTATTCTCCCATGGAGACGATCGTAGAGATGCTGGATGTAGTCCTGTGGAACGGCTTGCCATGCCATTTCCACCTGGCGCCTCAGTTGGACCAGCGTTCGTGCTGGACGTGCAGACCGCGTGAGACGACGCTTCATCCAGTCCCAAACATGCTCAATGGGGGACAGATCCGGAGATCTTGCTGGCCAGGGTAGTTGACTTACACCTTCTAGAGCACGTTGGGTGGCACGGGATACATGCGGACGTTCGTTGTCCTGTTAAAACAGCAAGTTCCCTTGCCGGTCTAGGAATGGTAGAACGATGGGTTCGATGACGGTTTGGATGTACCGTGCACTATTCAGTGTCCCCTCGACGATCACCAGTGGTGTACGGCCAGTGTAGGAGATCGCTCCCCACACCATGAAGCCGGGTGTTGGCCCTGTGTGCCTCGGTCGTATGCAGTCCTGATTGTGGCGCTCACCTGCACGGCGCCAAACACGCATACGACCATCATTGGCATCAAGGCAGAAGCGACTCTCATCGCTGAAGACGACACGTCTCCATTCGTCCCTCCATTCACGCCTGTCGCGACACCACTGGAGGCGGGCTGCACGATGTTGGGGCGTGAGCGGAAGACGGCCTAACGGTGTGCGGGACCGTAGCCCAGCTTCATGGAGACGGTTGCGAATGGTCCTCGCCGATACCCCAGGAGCAACAGTGTCCCTAATTTGCTGGGAAGTGGCGGTGCGGTCCCCTACGGCACTGCGTAGGATCCTACGGTCTTGGCGTGCATCCGTGCGTCGCTGCGGTCCGGTCCCAGGTCGACGGGCACGTGCACCTTCCGCCGACCACTGGCGACAACATCGATGTACTGTGGAGACCTCACGCCCCACGTGTTGAGCAATTCGGCGGTACGTCCACCCGGCCTCCCGCACGCCCACTATACGCCCTCGCTCAAAGTCCGTCAACTGCACATACGGTTCACGTCCACGCTGTCGCGGCATGCTACCAGTGTTAAAAGACTGCGATGGAGCTCCGTATGCCACGGCAAACTGGCTGACACTGACGGCGGCGGTGCACAAATGCTGCGCAGCTAGCGCCATTCGACGGCCAACACCGCGGTTCCTGGTGTGTCCGCTGTGCCGTGCGTGTGATCATTGCTTGTACAGCCCTCTCGCAGTGTCCGGAGCAAGTATGGTGGGTCTGACACACCGGTGTCAATGTGTTCTTTTTTCCATTTCCAGGAGTGTATATTCGTGATGATGTTACATATTGCGAGCACACATATCCATATGTCATAAAACAACATAGTCTGTAGACACTCGCGTTCGTTAGCCCATCACTAGTCACTTTTGACTGCATAAGTGACTCCCATAGACATGTCTGACCTTTTTAAAGTCATTCTCGCGGATTCTCAAAGTTTAACAGAAAACTTGAAGGTATAACGTTGCTCTCAATTTCTTTGTTCCATTTCCGTAAAACACAACAAAAACAAACTTCATTGACAGCACTCTCAAAAATTACATGATGGCTGTATGGAGCTGAAACTCGAACTGAGCATCTGGAAGGGATGAACGCACTGATCTACACAAGTAGAACAATACAGCGTTGCCAGGTCACTTGCAGTGTTGTCAGTGTCATTATTTTGCTCACACACCTCGTAGCTTAAATGCACCATATTCAGGCACCTGTGGTTGCGATTTAAACTTACGTAACGTGTGTAGTTGCGGTCTGTTCGCGCGTTTTGAAGATGTTTTCGGTTTTGTTCATGCTTTGCAACAATATGCTACTGTTGCTCCATTCTCTGACGGCTTCCACACAGACAGATATGGGAGACTTCTCCTCACTCTGAGATGGTTAAAAGAATGTATTTTCGAGATGTGACCAAGCTAATCTAGATTCCCAAGCCTTTGTTTTATCACGTCGACTTGTAAAGTGGCGTCCGGTCTGAAAAATGTTACATGTGAGAAATGAAAGTGCAAAGCGCTAACACCGGTATCTGTCCGTATAGATTGTACCGTTTGAACAACTTATGTGGGCTGAGAGGCCGAATCCTACAAAACTGGCTAATTGGGGTATGTCAGGATAAATGTATACTGTGAAAGAGTGACGAAACTGAAGTGTCGAAGTTATCGCATGGAGAATGTATGGTGAGAGTAAGCTGATGTTTTATATGAAAATTTTGGCCCTCCTTAGGTTGGGTTCCTGTAATTTATGATCGGTGAGTGGGGGGAAGGGGTGGCACGAGAGGTAATGAGGCACCGTAAGCCGG
Organism: Schistocerca cancellata; assembly: GCF_023864275.1. Taxonomy (NCBI): domain Eukaryota; kingdom Metazoa; phylum Arthropoda; class Insecta; order Orthoptera; family Acrididae; genus Schistocerca; species Schistocerca cancellata. The sequence continues at coordinate 155,495,513 of NC_064631.1, forward strand.
TGTTATTCCCGGCCGAAGCTTTTAGCGACGCTATTACGACGCTAATGACAGCGCTGTAACTCTTTTAGGGCTCAGGGCGCAAGCCACGGAGTTAGATTATACCACGACCCCGTAAGCTTTCTGACGTTAGTACCTTAAACTCGTTGCTACGACGATTAAGTGTGAGTAAAGCTGTCGAATCGGAGGCCCGTATAGCGACAGGGAATGTGCCCTATTCGAGAGATGAAATCAGGTGTTTAGCCGCAGAAAGCGTTGATGTTCGCTATTGACGTCTCTGGGACTGTTCTGACATCTACAGGCGGCCACACACTTAACTGCCAGTCTGACAATCATCGGTTGTCAAGCACTTTGTGCACGGACGCTTGACCGTCTGTGGAGATAATTTTGCGTGAGCGCTAAGAGAGCTCAAGTTGCTTCACACTTGGTAGATATTCATCACGGAAGTTTGTGCAACCATATCGAAGTACATATCGCACCCGCACGAGAACAGTGACACAACTCAATAATGTACCACTTGAAATAAATCGACTTTAAGAATTCTTTAAATCTTATACTAAAATATTATAAGCACCCTTTAAATTTTAAGTGAGTAATTTAGACAGTAAATTCCGTTATAATCTATGCAATAGTAGTACAGACATGTCGCACTGTTCTCGTCGAATGTGACTGTTATCAGCTAATTATAAATTATTTCTTCGAGTTGTATCACTTTTCTTGATTTTCACAAATCTGTTTTGTTTCTGTTATGATCCTTCATGTAGTACTTCTGCCATTTTTACACACACACACACACACACACACACACACACATATATATATATATATATATATATATATATATATATATATATATATATAAAATGGAAACAAAGTAGGAATTCTTGTATTAGAAAAATACAAAATGGAAAATTGTAGTTTATTCAAATACCACCTTATGAGGAGCATAAATTAGGTACAATTTAAGGAATACAATTTACGAAAACGTAGAATCATAAAAGGGGTTATATAATGCTGGAATACATTTTGCGGAGAAAATGGATTCAGTATGAACTTCCTTATCAGGAGAAATGTCCATTTTTTGTTCTTTTACGTTGTAATTCACGAAATTTGTATGTTTATAACAGCTATAATCGTCAAAAGAGTGCCTGGTGGAGGGGGGGGGGGGGGTCGGCCGATGTGGCCGAGCGGTTCTAAGCGCTTCGGTTCGGAACCGCGCGACCGCTACGGCCGCAGGTTCGAATCCTGCCTCGGGCATGGATGTGTGTGATGTCCTTAGGTTAGTTAGGTTTAAGTAGTTCTAAGTTCTAGGGGACTGATGACCTCAGATGTTAAGTCCAATAGTGCTCAGAGCCATTTGGAGAGGGGGGGGGGGGCATACCAGTTTCGTAGAACGGCGATGATGTAGAGGAAAACAAACATAATTCCTTACTAGACAGAAGTCAAAACTGTTGAAACGTTGTGTTTATTAATCAACAAATGTACTAACAAGAACACCTTTTAATAGGTTCCCACTGACTATAATGTACTTAACTGAGGCAATTTAATTTTTGTGAGATTTGTAAGCATTAGTTTTGTTATCAGATACTGTCTGTATTCACATGTTTGGCAGTTCTTGACGTTGGCTGGCCACATGAGAACAAAACACATTGAAATGAATGTATAACGCTGACGGAATCTTTTATAACCCAGAGCCGCCACGCGTTTTCCGTTGAAAGGAGAAAAGCGGCGAAGTTTTCACACCAGATGGTTCTGGGTATACTTAATACTAGCCACTGGACACAACCAGTTTAGGATTTCTTCAAACTGATTTGATGTGTTTTCTGCGTGTGAAGGGGCTGTCTGCGAAGATGATGTTTTTGTTTTATTGGCCCTGGGGGAGAAGGGGGGGGGGGCTCTGGCTGAGATGACAGCTGCCCCTAGTTGGGCACGCGCTTGCTACCTTGGGTTTTGTATCTTTTCTGATGATGCAGTTTGCGTTTCTGTACTCCGAAAAGCGCTATTGATTGTCTGGAAGCGGAAACAGTTAAAGAAAACACGTATTCCCTCGTGGATAAGATAGAAAATGGTGTTGATCCCTTGAGGATGTAATACAAGTAAGCCCGCATCTCGTGGTCGTGCGGTAGCGTTCTCGCCTCCCACGCCCGGGTTCCCGGGTTCGATTCCCGGCGGGGTCAGGTATTTTCTCTGCCTCGTGATGGCTGGGTGTTGTGTGCTGTCCTTAGGTTAGTTAGGTTTAGGTCGTTCTAAGTTCTAGGGGACTGTTGACCATAGATGTTAAGTCCCATAGTGCTCAGAGCCATTTTTTTGTAATACAAGTAACAGAGCGAACGATGATATACGGAAATGTATTGACGGTTCTGGGTAATCTCACTTTATACTAGAGGGAAGCATCCAGTTGCTGTACTGAGAGGCATGAGGAGAACTAACATTTTCTTTTACCTTGATTGTTATAACCAATCTAAATAAAACCAGCATTGCACAATAATTGAATGGGTGATTTATTGGTAAAAGTGGAAATGCTCCATTTCATGTCACATTACAGTACGTCTCAGTGAAGTATCACATATTTACCTCGAAGGGACTTTTTACCTGGTGGTCGTCCGTGTGGGAGAGGGCGGCAGGGAGTTAAATTAAGCAATTTTTGGTTGTTATCAGCGCGCTATGACTCGTGTGATTCTGAGTTCTAGGGACGGAAAGACTTGTTTTTTTTTTTCGTCTCAAAATAGTGGTCATGATATTTCCCTATGAAATTGACATTTTAACTTTCTTCCTTGATGGTGGGCTTGTGCGGCGCCATTGTATTTGTGGTAATTTTGTTGCTCTCGCTTGCTGACGTTACTGCGGCTATTGCTGCTATTTCACGTCGAGCGCCGATTAATCACTTCACAGGATTGCCAGTTAATGTGGGATCCGGAGCACAGGATTGATAACACTGCGTTAGTGGCGTGTCAGCCGTGGACAGTTTAATATATTGACGCTAGTGCCGGCTGCTGCAGTAGGTATCGCTTTCTCCAAAATGCCGCAGAGCTTACTGCGTTGTAAAACTGTGGCTACACCCCTACTTGCATTACCGCAACCGTCAAAGGCGGCGCTCCAGGTGAGTAGTTAATTTTGATTCTGTTCTATCGAGCTGCTGCACAGCCTCGTTACTGATTACACAATACATCTCTGAAACAAAGACTACACCTTTTACATAATTATCAGAAAAAAAGACTTTGAGCATATACTCTACAAAAGCGATGTCATGTATCACTTGTTGTGGATATGTTTACAATACATTGGCAAGCTTAGTAATAAAATTCGTTCGCTTTCCTTTTCGATAGAGATTTTACTTCGTCAGTGGGCAATTCGAAGCAGAGCTTCGTCATCAGTGTTTCAGCCGTTATCGAAGACCATTCAATTTCAGCACGCCAGAAATGTGTAAGTGTGGGACTTCTAGTGTTTTTAATGAAATATTCGAAGTGCTGGAGCATAAAATTATAGAAGAACGTATGTAAATTTAATTAAAACTTATAATATAATTATAAGTGAATGTTGCTGATTTTTGTTATATATGACGTCACAGTGAGGTAACTTCGACATTTGGTTTGCGCTATTACTAGAACATACACACGTTTAAAAAATGGCACTATAAGTTTCAAATTACCACACATGGCATGGATATTCCAGTGAACCAAAGATAATAAATATCTTACATATTATACGGGGTGCGGCGCTTAGATCCGGACAAATTAAACTTATTTTAAACATCAAATTTATTAAAGCAAAATACAAATGAAAATGCTTTTACATATAAGTAGTGGCATCTTTCAAGAGCAACATTTCTCGACGTAACCCCTTTCAGTCGCAGTGACGCCGTCAAATCTTGTCCTGGACCGATCGCACGCACTCTTTAAAAACAGCACTGTCCATATTCGCAAATCCTGCTTCGATAGCGGTGCGGAGAGGTGCGACGTTGGGGTTCCTCGTCTTATTGGTAACTCTTTCGACTACGCTTCAAACACAGTAGTCGAGAGATTTCAGATCCGGGCTATTCGGGGGCCAGAACTCCTTTGACCGCCGGCCGGGGTGGCCGAGCGGTTCTAGGCACTACAGTCTGGAACCGCGCGACCGCTACGGTCGCAGGTTCGAATCCTGCCTCGGGTATGGATGTGTGTGATGTCCTTAGGTTAGTTAGGTTTAAGTAGTTCTAAGTTCTAGGCGACTGATGACCTCAGAAGTTAAGTCCCATAGTGCTCATAGCCATTTGAACTCGTTTGACCAGAACATGTCAACATTATTAGTGAGCCAGTTTTGGACTAAATAGCCCGTACGAGGTCTTCCTCTGCCATCCGACGCATTGGTCGCTCGCTGACAATCAGTAATGACGCCAAGGTCCTCAGTGCACCGGGTCCTCCAAAATCAGCGCCTGAGCCTTTTCGATGACTGCCGCAGTTCGTGACACACGTTCTCTCGAATGAGGTTTCCTCGCCGGGTTAGCGGAACCTTCTCCAGACTTCCCCGAAACATTATACTTGGCCAACAGTATCGTGAACTGTTCATCTCGGGTACCTGAAGAATCGAACCATTTCAGTGGGTGAACGTCCAGTGCGTAGACTTTCGATAATCGCGGCTCTTTGGCCGTACTCCACACTTATCCGTAACATTTTGGCCACTTTGAGTTTCTGACTGTTTACTAGATGCCTATGGCTTTCAAGAACGCCATTCGCGACCCCAGACGGAACTACGATATGGCGGTAAATTCAAAGTGAAATTTGTCCGGATTTAAGCGCCGCATCCTGTATAGCACAAGTTAATCTTTAGGCTATTTCTTTAATTTCATATTATACGGAAAAAGCAAGGCCCTCTCGTAAATCTAACTAGCCATTCCTCATATTTTACGCCACATTCATTATGTGCATACGTAATATAATGGATTCTGCTTGCAGTGTGTAATATAACATTTAGAAATAATTACGACGTAAATAGTAACACCATTAACAGCTACAGCAGAAAAAATACATATTTCATATTTATGTACATAATATTATCGTTCTTCAGATCGTATCGTGTTCAACTTGAAACTCGGGTTTCCCATGAAAAACTGAAAAGTTGTTTCTGAAAAAGTAAAATAATAAGGAAAAGTGTGAAGTTATTCACATGAGTACTAACAGAAATCAGCTAAATTTCGGTTACGCGATATGTCACAAATCTTAAGGCTGTAAATTCAACTAAATACTTAGGGATTACAATTATAAATAACCTAAACTGGAACGATCACATAGATAATATTGTGGGTAGAGCAAACAAAAGACTGCGATTCATTGGCAGAATACTTAGAAGGTGCAACGGGTCGACTAAAGAGACTGCTTACACCACGCTTGTCCGCCCTATTCTGGAGTATTGCTGTGCGGTGTGGGTTCCGCATCAGGTGGGACTGACGGACGACATCGAAAAAGTACAAGGAAGGGCAGCTCGTTTTGTACTATCGCGAAATCTGGGAGATAGTGTCACAGACATGATACGTGGATTGGAGTGGCAATTATTAAAACAAAGGCGTTTTTCGTTGCTACGGGATCTTCTCATGAAATTTCAATCACCTGTTTTCTCCTCCGATAGCGAAAACATTCTGTTGGCACCCATCTACATAGGGAGAAATGATCATCACGATAAAATAAGAGAAATCAGGGCTAGCACAAAAATATTTAAGTGCTCGTTTTTCCCGCGTGCCGTTCGAGAGTGGTACGGTAGAGAGACAGCTTGAAGGTGGTTCATCGAACCCTTTGCCAGGCACTGTATTGTGAGAGAAGAGTAATCACGTAGATGTAGATGTAGAAAATAGTAAAGGTAAATTACCGGCAGATACATTCAGACTGAGGGCCGTGGCAATAACGGACGGGAGAGAAGAGCCAGGAGGGGAGGAAGAAGAGATTTTGGTAGGACACAAGTGACCAGGAGATACAGAAACAACAACAAAAAATGCGAGACCGACTGGGAAACGAAAGAAAAAAGGACTGCAACTCGTGACGTGTGCATTTGATTCATTATTTCACAGAGAAATAGGGGTTTTGTACAGAATTTATGGTGTCACCACCAGACACCACACTTGCTAGGTGGTAGCCTTTAAATCGGCCGCGGTCCGTTAGTATATGTCGGACCCGCGTCTCGCCACTATCAGTGATTGCAGACCGAGCGCCGCCACACGGAAGGTCTAGAGAGACTTAGTAGCACTCGCCCCAGTTGTACAGCCGACTTTGCTACCTACATACGCTCTCATTTGCCGTGACGACAGTTTAGCATAGCCTTCAGCTACGTCATTTGCTACGGCCTAGCAAGGCGCCATATTCAGTTACAGTAAGTACTACCTTCAAGAATGTCTTCTGAACAGATAATATTGTTGTTGTGGCGTAGCAAGACAGCCACACCACTCGGAGGTAGCCGAATGGCACGCTAACTAATGCAGACGGGCGTGAAGTCTGAAACAGGATAACTATTGAATGGTAGCAAGAAAAGTACGTAGTTGCTTTATACTTAACTTTTATTCTCTGATGAATACAGCGTTCTTCTTGAGACATTTATACTATAACTCTCAAAGTAGGTAAGGCTAATGGCGCCTTGCTAGGTCGTAGTCATGTGCTTAGCTGAAGGCTATTCTAACTGTCTCTCGGCAAATGAGAGGAAGGCCTCGTACGTCTAGTCGCTAGCAATGTCGTCCGTACAACTGGGGCGAGTGCTAGTCCGTCTTTCTAGACCTGCCATGTGGTGGCGCTAGGTCTGCAAGTACTGACAGTGGCGACACGCGGGTCCGACATGTACCAATGGACCGCGGCCGATTTAAGCTACCACCTAGCAAGTGTGGTGTCTGGCGGCGACACCACATTCCTCCCCCGCAAATCGGCGAACGGTCGTGTTATAAGGCTTCCGCCCGCCGTGGGGAGGGCCCCATGTTGACGTAGGCGATGAGGTGGGGAGCCTAACAACAGGCGAGGCTGTGCCACCCGCACCCGGCCATTCGGTCCGAGGGGAGCTAGGAAACGCCTGGAAACCTACTCCAGGGTGCACGTCAACATGCGGCGCATGCGCCCGTAATGGAACAGGAGGGCCCGAAGGGTCGACCTCCATTGCGTCGGGGTATCCGACGCGCGATGACGCCATGTGGTCCGGAGCGGGCAAGAGGTCCAGGGCGGACGACAGCTGGTCACGGGAAGCCATCGGCGGCGCGTGACCCAGGGAGGCGGATGGCGGCTGCAGCGAAGCGTCCTCTGCGGGCGGCGCCGGCGGCGGCGGCGACGGCGGCTGCGCGACGCCATGAGGCAAAATGGAAGGCATCGTCGGTAACACCTGGGGATGAGGCGAGCCAGTAGATGGGTCCCCAGGGCGCTGACCTGACGGCTCAGTCGCTGAAAGCAGACGGGGAGCGGCAGAACCCAGGCGACGACAGAGGCGCAGCTGATTGAGATGCCGACGCACCTCACCAGAGGCCCCCAAAACCAGATACATAGCGCGGCCGAGGCAGCGAAGAATGCGCCCTGCGAGCCAACGCCGTGAACCGCGATAGTTGCGATAGAATACCACGTCGCCTGGAGCAAAAGCAGGAGTCTGCCGCTGCACAGGAACCTGATGCGGCGGATGCAGCAAAGACATCAAGGTTCGATGAGAACGACCGTGAAGCAACTCAGCCGGCGAGCGACCATCGCGGGGCTGAGAGCGATACGAAGACAAAAAGAGCAACAAAGCGTCCTCCCGGGAATGCGACTCTTTCAACTTCAACATCTGTGACTTAAAAGTCCGGACCAAACGTTCAGCGGCACCGTTGGACTGAGGCGAAAACGGCGCGGATGTCAGATGTTGAATACCATTGGCCTTGCAGAATGACAAATTCTGCGGACATGAATTGTGGGCCATTGTCGGAAACAATAGTCTGTGGTAGACCTTCAATGCAAAAGATAGCAGACAACGCTTGGATGGTGGCAGAAGACGTCGTGGAAGACATCCGGACAACAAAAGGAAAATTACTGAAGGAATCGACAACAACCAACCATCGAGCATTCCAGAATGGACCAGCAAAATCTATGTGTAAGCGTTGCCAAGGGGAAGTGGCTTTCGGCCATGCAAAGAATTTCCGCGGGGGCGCGGATTGTTGTTCGGCACACGCCACGCAAGAAGAGCACATATTCGTAATCGCAGCATCGATTCCGAACCAAGTACAGTGCTGACGAGCAAGTTGTTTCGTACGCACTATACCCCAATGTCCTTGGTGGAGAATCTTTAAGACAGAGGACTGTAACGAATGTGGGACCACGACCCTAGACTGATCATTATCAGAACGCAACAACAAAACACCACGTCGTACAAAAAGTCTCTCCTTGTGAGCAAAAAATCTGCGAACCAACGGATCCTCGATCCGGGACTTGGACAAGGGCCATTGCGTAGCAACAAAACGCAAAACGATAGCAAGGACAGGGTCAGCAGCTGTGGCTGTAGCTACACGACGAAAATCAATCGGAAACGATTCGACCACGTCATCAGTTTCCGCATCAATGAACATGCAAGCAAGTTCGGAAGAATCGAATGCTTTATCCTCAGCAACTGGCAAACGGGACAACGCATCTGCGTTTCCGTGCTTAGCAGTGGACCGATACAAGATATCGTAGCGGTACTGCGAGAGGAAAATAGACCAGCGAATGAACTTCTGCGCTGTACGTGGAGGTACAGGCTTGTTCGGATGAAAAAAGCGATGTCAAAGGTTTGTGGTCTGTGATGATGGTAAAGTGACGACCATACAAGAAATCGTGAAACTTTGTAACACCAAACACGAGAGCCAAAGCTTCCTTCTCTATCTGGGAGTAATTTCTTTGCGCTGACGAGAGCAATTTGGACGCAAAGGCAATAGGGCGATCATGCGAACCATCTTTGTGAGCAAGCACAGCACCGATCCCGAAATCCGATGCATCTACCATCAACAAAAGGGGTTTCTGGGGATCGAATGGCGTAAGGCAAGTATTTGAAAGCAACGCCGATTTCAATTGGCGAAAGGCGCGTTCGCATTCCGTCGACCAGACGAACGGAACACCTTTACGGCGTAAGCGATGAAGCGGAGCTGAAATTGAAGAGGCATGAGGAAGAAACTTATGATAGTAATTTAATTTTCCCAACACACTCTGTAGCTGCTTCAAATTCTGCGGCGAAGGCAAGTCCTGTATGGCACGGAGGTGCTCCGGACTCGGACGTATGCCTTGGGCATTAAGGACATGGCCCAGATATGGCAAGTCACGAGCAAAAAACACACATTTGTCCTTCCGCAAGCGAAGACCATTCTGTCGCAAGACCTGAAATAGTGTTCTGAGATTTTGTAAATGTTCTGCTTCTGTCTTTCCTGAGATCACTATATCGTCCAGATAGTTAGCTGCAGTAGGGACCGACGCACAAATAGTTTGTAAATATTGCTGAAACAATGCAGGGGCGGATGCACACCCGAATGGCAGTCTTTTGAATCTGTATAGTCCAAGATGCGTGTTAACCACCAATACGCGCTGGGATTCTTCGTCCACCGGTATTTGCAAGTACGCATCTGCTAGGTCCAACTTTGAAAAATATTTTCCCGGGCACAGTTTGTCAAAAAGATCTTCCGGGCGGGGCAAAGGAAAAGTAGCAGGCACTAGTTGTGGATTCACTGTTGCTTTGAAGTCCACGCAAAGTCTCAATTTTCCGGAAGGTTTTTGCAAAATTACTAAGGGTGAGGCCCAGAGAGAAGCCTGCACACGTTCAATGACACCTTGCGATTCTAAATCTTTTAATGTTCTTGCGACCTCATCACGCAATGCGTGGGGAACATTGCGCGCTCTGAAAAATTTCGGTTGCGCGTTGACTTTTAGTTCCAAATGTGCTTCATAGTTCTTAGCGCAACCAAGGCCCGGTGCAAAAATGTCTGCAAATTCCTCACATAGACTAGAAACACTGGCTGAAGGCACAGTCTGGTTCACTGAGAGAACCTGATTCACAATAGACAAGTTAAACAATTGAAATAAATCTAAACCAAACAAGTTCACTGCAGCAGAAGAACGAAGAACGTAAAACGACACAAGTTTTGTTTGTCCCTTGTATGTTGCAAGAAGGCTGCACTGTCCTAACACAGGGATATGCTGTCCTGAATAACTAGTGAGCTGAACTTTTGCGGCACGCAACGGCGGTGCGCCCAGTTGTTTGTACGTGGCGTGATTGAGCAATGAAACTGCAGCTCCGGTATCGAGCTGGAATGGTATCACTTGTCCGGCAAAGTCCAAATCTACAAAAAGTTTATTGTCCTGCTGACGACAAGAGCGACTGTTTTGTGCAACGTGAACAGACACTGGTACAGAATCACTTGCGACGTGACGGGATTGCCGTCGACGTCGACGCACACTTTTTGTGGGACGAACACAGTCACTGTTAGAAAGAGTAACACTGGGCGGAGTGGCATTAACTACGTGAATGTCCATGGGCGAAGGTTCCCGAGCCTGAGTGTCCGTGGTTCGATTCCGGCGCGAAGCAAAGGGCCTAGAATGGGTGGTAGTGTCCGATCTAAGCTTTTTCTGGCAAACACTTTGAACATGTCCTTTCTTATTACAGAAAAAGCAAATAGCTTGGCGTGACGGGCAATTCTCACGCGAATGTCTAGTTGCACACCGCGGGCATGATTTCAGCACTGCATTTGCTCGCTTTCGCGGGGCACGTTGTGCGCTTGGCGTGCGCGAAGGCTGTTTACAGTTCCTTGCAGCGCGCCCGGCGGGCCGGTTAATGCGACACACAGCTGGCGAAGTTTCAAAGGATTCCTGAGCAAAGTCAAGTGTGTCTTGCCTGTCCAATATGTCTATCACTTGTTGAAGGGAGGGATTGACTAGTTTCAAAATCTGTTCTCTTATGCGAACATCAGAAACGTTCTGTGCTATTGCATCACGCACCATTGTATCTGAATAAGGAAGGCCACAGTCACACTGAAATTCACAATCCCTAGTAAGGCCTTGCAAAGTTGCAACCCACTCCCTATTAGTTTGACCGGCCGTACGTTTCGTACGAAAGAACGTATACCGTTTTGCAACCACATTAACTGTTTCTTTGAAATAGGCATCTAAAGCCGACACAATTTATTCGTAGGACAGAGTAGCTACGTCGCGTCGGGGAAACAATTTCACTATCACACGGTACGTTTGCACGCCGACACAAGACAATAAGTGAGGCTGCCGCTCGTTACCTTGAATTCTGTAGGCTGCCAGATGAAAATCCAGCTGTCGGGAATATTCCGCCCAAGATTCTTGAGTGGAATCGAACTGGCGAAACGGCGGTGCAACTGCATGTTGTGGCTGCGGTAGCTGTGAGGAAGCGGCGGCGGCCGCATCGTTTTGCAGCGCACGTTGACCCTGGACGAGCTGTCCCAGGGCATCCAATAACGCCTGCGTCTGCTGATTCTGCAAGCGATAAAATTCGGACAGTACATCTGGAGATTGTGGCGAAGCCATGACACAAGCAAAGCAAATCAGAGCAAAACAAGTAGGAAGAACACGTTGACTCGTCGCCAAACTGTTGTGGCGTAGCAAGACAGCCACACCACTCGGAGGTAGCCGAATGGCACGCTAACTAATGCAGACGGGCGTGAAGTCTGAAACAGGATAACTATTGAATGGTAGCAAGAAAAGTACGTAGTTGCTTTATACTTAACTTTTATTCTCTGATGAATACAGCGTTCTTATTGAGACATTTATACTATAACTCTCAAAGTAGGTAAGGCTAATGGCGCCTTGCTAGGTCGTAGTCATGTGCTTAGCTGAAGGCTATTCTAACTGTCTCTCGGCAAATGAGAGGAAGGCCTCGTACGTCTAGTCGCTAGCAATGTCGTCCGTACAACTGGGGCGAGTGCTAGTCCGTCTTTCTAGACCTGCCATGTGGTGGCGCTAGGTCTGCAAGTACTGACAGTGGCGACACGCGGGTCCGACATGTACCAATGGACCGCGGCCGATTTAAGCTACCACCTAGCAAGTGTGGTGTCTGGCGGCGACACCACAATTGTGACTCATGTACCGTCAAGAGCGACGTTCATCATTAATGGATTAAAGATAAGTATCAAACTAATTACGTCCGCTTTCTGAATTCTCATTCCTTGTCATGTTCCAGACCTCACGTCAGTATAGTTCTTTCCTCCTCACGCCAGCCTGCGTGAGCTAAAACGCGTGCATTTCGGCCTCCTCTCGCAACACGGTGTTGGCTCTTCTGCCAACACAACAGAATGTATCTTCATTTTGTGCATAACCAACGTAGTCTGGTGGGCCCCAATGGTCGCCAGTCATTTCGTTAAGACGGGGAAAAATTTTCTTCCTCACACCAGGTATGCCACCACAATCATGTGAACTTCAAGATGAAAGCACGCGGAATACGGAATCAAAATCGTTTTCTGCTCTGCTTCCATATAAATTTCGGAATCGCCTGCCTTAGCCGTCCAGCGAATGGGATAAATACGTTTCCCGCCGGTTTGATTCGATCAGCGTTGCACGTGGCTCTCAAGGATAATAATGGAATGAGCCTGTGGTCTTTGCAGGCGGAGCTTTAAATTTCTGGCTACCTTAGCGGACGCTAAACCGGCGGCCAGAGGCAGGAAGAATACCTGGAGACAGCGGGTCGGCCCGGCGCTGCGCGGAGCTGAGTAGCCCGCAGCACAAAGCCGCCACAATTAAGTTTGCGAGGCTTCCGTCCAGGCGCAGGGGCTGGCTGCTAGCACGCGCGAGTTGCAGGAGCGCGCCGCCGGCCGGATAGTGGCATTTGTCAGCCCCTGCTCGAACTCTCTGATTTACTTCAACACTCAAGACGTTTTCCTACGAATGTATGACAAAGGCCCTAAGCAGGCTTCAGGCTGAAGAGGTTATTTCATGCTTCGGGGCTGCGCCTACCGGTCGGATAATGCTGAGGTGTTGTTCGCGTCGGCTTAAATCATCATCATCATCTTGGACAGTTTCCAGCCACTGGCTGGGTCTGTCGGGAACACAAGCCTCTCCATCGTGTTCTGTCTATCCACCATTCCCCCTCTTCCACCTTCGTCCAGTTCTCTCCTCTTCTCATCACACATTCCTTCACTCCCTTCACCCATCTATCCCTTGGTCTTCCTCTGGGCCTCTTCCCCTCCAGTTGCAGATCAAACATCCTCTTTGGAATTCTTCCCTCATCCATTCTCTTCATGTGTCCATACCACTGCAGTCTTGATTTTTCTATCCTGTCCTGTACTGGTTCCTCCTTTAGTCTATCCCTCACATACACATTTCGCAATCTGTCTCGTCTTGTTACACCCAACCTGCTCCTCTGGAAGTCGGCTGAAATGTGGTCGTTAATATCATGTAGGTAGACGGAGCGACACAGTGGATGGCAAACTCGAGTTATATTCGGGAGTAGCGGTATTCAGACCTCATTAAATCATTCTGGTACACGTTTCCTGTAGCACCTGTCACACGTAATTCCAACACTGGAAGGAGATTGCAATGGCGAATTCCATATACATCTACGCTCTGGAAGCCGACTGAAACAGTTGGGCTGAAGGTACTTGTGTTGTCACGTTTGTGTTTTAAGAGTGACATCTTTTCTTCATTGGATGTACATATAAATTACCCTTTTCCCTGCAGCTTCGCCCACATGCGTGTACCTCCCTACCGTTGATTCTTCTCATCCTTTCCTCTGTGCCGAGCTCCTCGTGCCTGTCTCTCTGACCATCTCCTCCCCCTCCTCCTCCCCTCCTCCTTCCTCTCCCTCTCCCTGTCCATACCTTACTCTCCCTTTCTCTGCTCATCTACGCCTAACCCCCCAAACGGTCATCTCGTCCTCACACCTCTCTCTGTTCTTCTCCTCCTCCCCCTCTCTCCTCGTCCATCTTCACCTCTTCCTCTCTCTGTCTCTCCTCTCCTTCCACCCTCCCTGTGTCCTTCCCCTATGTCCATCCACTCTCGCACCACTCTCACCATCCATCCCCAATACCTGCCCAAACCCTCCTCTATTCATCCCCACCTATGACAATCTACATAGGTATCCCTGCAAAGCAGGTTGGTAAAGCAGGGCAGCACTACTCCCAAACACCTGTTTTGCATGGCAGCCTGTGCTTTAAGAGCTGGAAAAGTGTTTCTTGCCCCTGACCTTTCGGCTAACCTGCAAAGGGTGTTGATAAGGTAAGTCAATACTAATCCCACAAAACACACCTGTTGTATATGACACCGTAAACAGCAGTGGCAACCGGCCGCGCCGGTCGAGCGGTACTAGGCGCTTCAGTCTGGAACCGCGCGACTGCTACGGTCGCAGGTTCGAATCCTGCCTCGGGCATGGATGTGTGTGATGTCCTTAGGTTAGTTAGGATTAAGAAGTTCTAAGTTCTAGAGAACTGATGGCCTCAGATGTTAAGTCCCATAGTGCTCAGAGCCAAACAGCAGTGGCTGGAAAAATCATGTTTGCCCAGATCTCCAATCTTATGGGAGTATGGTGGCGGTTTTTTCTTTTATTATCTATTTTATTTTTATCTTTTTGAAATTAAATATTGAAATTCTGGAACTTAATTACCACCATTTTTTTTAGCTAGGCTTCTGTACCGGGATTGTCTGTTGCCGTGTATAATTTTGGGACGTGATTTATGCCTAAAAACTATCGGACTTCGTTTTACTAAAAGTGAAATTTTAGATGCAGGTTCTATTTTCAAAGCAAACCAAACGTATTACACTGATTGGTGCCGTTGATAGGTGATCATTCACCAACAGACATCCCCACACAAACTAAGCCACATTTACTTATCAAATTCATGAGAAAAGTTGAGGAAGAAAGGTATGATTAATCATAATGATAAAGATAATGAAATGAAATAATTGTTATTACGTAAAATGAGTAAAAACAAAAAAGTAGAATAGCTACGAACACAAATTATTGCGACCGTACCGGACAGTGGCTGAACAGGAATAGAGAGAACAAAAAGTTGGCGACTCGGTTCATTTAACATTACATAGAACCTGTAATTTACAGAGAGGTTTTATTGTAATCGTAGTGTCTATTAAGCAGCGATAAAATCGTGTCAGTGCTACTGCGCGAAAACAGTCACGAGATCCCCAAACATTACAGGAGCTAGGAGGTTATAAATTCCACAGAGCTGATATTCGTCAGGCCTGCTGTTTCTGTGTCACATCTGGCTGAAATCGATCAAGGAATTTGGCAGTGGATTCTGGACATATAAACTTACATGCACTTCCTTGTATACATATTGGCCGGCAAGTGTGACCGAGCGGTTCTAGGCGCTACAGTTTGAAACCGCGCGACCGCTACGGTCGCAGGTTCGAATCCTGCCTCGGGCATGGATGTGTGTGATGTCCTTAGGTTAGTTAGGTTTAAGTAGTTCTAAGTTCTAGGGGACTGATGACCTCAGATATTAAGTCCCATAGTGCTCCGAGCCATTTGAACCATTTGTATACATATTATATATAAATAACAGATGAGCTGCCCAGTGTGGCGTCCTTTTTATTTTACTGGCATCCTGGTACTGGGGTCATGTTGATCTTAGGTGGCATATCTCTCTCTCCCTCTCTCACTCTCTGGCACATGCCAAAGACATCTGTTGGTAAAGAAAATAAGCTCCTCGTACAGGGCACGAAGGTTGAAGGGATGTCAACCAGCTGCTCTGTAATCCTCTGCCTTGA
This sequence comes from Schistocerca cancellata, assembly GCF_023864275.1. Taxonomy (NCBI): domain Eukaryota; kingdom Metazoa; phylum Arthropoda; class Insecta; order Orthoptera; family Acrididae; genus Schistocerca; species Schistocerca cancellata. Next base: position 155,511,175 of record NC_064631.1, read on the forward strand.
CGGCGCATCTGGATGTGATTTGGAAGGACTGCTCTGGCCGTTTTCACGACTTTCCAGACCCTGGAACCGCTACTACTCAGTCAAGTAGCTTTTCAGTTGGCATCATGAGGTTGAGTGCACCCCATACCATTTCTCGCACCAAGGGAAAATCTTTGGCAGTACAGGGAATCGATTCTGGGTAATAACTTCAATTATATGAACATGGTAATCAACAAATGATTTTTGATGTTGTACTGTTGGCAATGCCGATGTGCTTTATTTCCATAGATTATCAGTGATTCGTTGATTCCCATCTCATTGTCAAAGTAAGTGTAGGCAGCAATAGGTTCACACTGCAACGGGAGAATCTTACGTCTCTTCTTGTATCATATACTTGTCAGCAATTTTATTCTTGTTCTGTTATTACATTGATAGTTACTAGGCACATTTCATAGAATCTGTAATGATTCTTTTCGTCTCCTTTTTCTACATGAGCTCTCAAAAACAATTGCGCTGTTATCCCTAATGTAACTTAATCTTATGATCCTAAATTACGGATCAAAACAACAAACATAAATCTGTGATATAATAATGAAGACTTTATCTATTCTTCATGTCACTCCAACAAAACATTATCATTAAATATAGAAAGACAAACAAAAAATTATGTAAAAGTAAAGTGTTAAGCCGGCCGGGCTGGTCGAGCGGTTCTAGGCGTTTCAATCTGAACCGCGCGACCGCTACGGTCGCAGGTTCGAATCCTGCTTCGGGAATGGATGTGTGTGATGTCCTTAGGTTAGTTAGGTTTACGTAGTTCTAAGTTCTAGGGGACTGATGACCTCAGATATTAAGTCCCATAGTGCTCACAGCCGTTTGAACCATTTTTGAAGTTAAATGTTAAGCTTTTTTTTATCTGTAGGCGGTCTGATCATGACAACTGGGCTGCTCGAGAACGTTAGCCGCATTTTGAAATGGTTTTCTGATTGTTGTCACATGTGAATCAAAAAATATTACATAGTAGCTACTCATCATTGGAAATCCAATTTAATTCACGAATAGTTCGCTAATATCTTGTATAGCTGTCTAGAGGTCAGTAACGTGCCTTATTTGTCTCGTAACACGTCAGCAAGTGTCGTTGGATTTGCCTCGCAGGCTTTAGCCTCGGTGCTAGTACCCTTGTTTTGTGCCCGAACGCTGCGACCTTGCGCTGCAAATTGCAGCACCGAATTTACTCCCTTGCACCGGTCCGTACGAGTTATTGCTACGGGGGACTCAGCGGATCGTGTAATGGCCGTTGCGCGCCAATAATAATTCTCTGCAGGACTACGCGACCATGTGAAACCAGCCGGCTTCATCGTAGCAAAAACAAAGCCGTGGAAACAGTTCCACTGGATACGACGAAACACGACCTGCTCTCTAGCGCGCAGGCTTAATGCAGCCTAGAAAGAGGCAACACCGAGTTCCGAATCCTCAAAAGCCAGCCGTATACAGGGTTGGCATGATACCGCGGAGGAACGCTGTGAGGTGCTTCGCAGTCCAGTATCGCACATCACGTTTTAGCGTTATATGCCGCGGTTACGTAAATAAAAACAACACATTGTTTGCCTAAACTGGACTTAACAAACAGTTACAAGCCATGCGACACTAAAACAACGCTTCCCTTACAGCAATTTAGCAAATTTACGAATATTTGGTGTTGCTTTAACTACATGATGAGGTGCATAGGATATGAGGTCCAGGTCAGCAGTGACTAGCGCTTTATTCCTCCCCATAATCACCAAGAAAATCGTCTCTCCCTTTTTGAGCCGGCCGCTGTGGCCGAGCGGTTCTAGGCGCTTCAGTCCGGAACCGCGCTGCTGCTACGGTCGCTGGTTCGAATCCTGCCTCGGCCATGGATGTGTGTGCTGTCCTTACGGTACTTAGGTTTAAGTAGTGCTAAGCTTAGGGGACTGATGCCCTCCGATGTTAAGTCCCGTAATGCTTAGAGCCATTTGCGCCATCCCTTTTTGATTATTTGCGCCGGCCGCGGTGGTCTAGCGGTTCTGGCGCTGCAGTCCGGAACCGCGGGACTGCTACGGTCGCAGGTTCGAATCCTGCCTCGGGCATGGGTGTGTGTGATGTCCTTAGGTTAGTTAGGTTTAAGTAGTTCTAGGTTCTAAGGGACTGATGACCTAAGATGTTGAGTCCCATAGTGCTCAGAGCCATTTGAACCATTTTGATTATTTGGCTTGGATCTCTATACTCCAAATAAAAATCCTGTTTATCGATCTACACGTTTTCTGCGACCTGTTTTAAGGATAAAGACCATATTGTAGGCAGTGACTCCTGGAAGAAAAGCAAAAGACTCACAGTGTGGTGAGATACGTGATATTGTCTTGTATGTTAACTACACGGTTCCTTGAATGAATATGTCACTGTGCAGGAGAGTGTATGGTGTTTAAAAACCTGACGTGTACACAGTCTTAATCTGCCAAAAAACTTCCAAATCAGCACACACTCCGCTGCAGACCGAAAATTATTTCCGGGAACAATCCCCTTGGCTGTGGTTAAGCTATTTCTCCGTAATATCCTTTTCTTTCGAAAGTGCTAGTCCCCCAAGGTATGCGAGGGAACGTCTTTGAAGTTTGGGAAGTAGGGAGAGGTATTGGCAGAAATAAAGCTGCGACGACGGGGTCGTGAGGCGATCCTGGATAGCTCAGTCATGGAAGTCAACGTCCGTGTTCATATCTCGGTCCGGTACAAGATAGTCAGCTTAATTGTTTCCTTGTCTTCCTTTGAACAGAAATAACTTGAGACAATACACACATCGCATCATGTAAAGAGGAAGCGTGACCCTCCTGGCTTCCAACTGACTGCGTAAGAAGGATTAGGGGCACCAGTTAAGCTGCCAAAACAAGAAACACACACCAAATTTGGCGGTCGAAGGATGCGGATGTGTTCAGTAGCGATCGAGAATTTGTGAACATTGCAGATAGATGAATGTACGTAGGAGTAGTCATATTGTGTAACAATTCTTGTCATCGTTCCTCGCCTGGTTTCAGTAACGTCGCTTCAGTGCATTGAAATTTAACATGGGTAAACCAGTATTATTGAAGAATTTGTTTATTGATGCCGCCAGTCCTTCTGTTATTTAATTTGTTTTGGCCATTATGTGCAATCTTACATCCTAGATAGCATAATTCCTTTAACTACACTACAAGCTATTAAAATTGCTACACCACGAAGATGACGGGCTACAGACACGAAATTTAACCGACAGGTAGAAGATGCTATGATATGCAAATGATTAGCTTTTCAGAGCATTCACACAAGGTTGGCGCCGGTGGGGACACCTACAACGTTCTGACATGAGGAAAGTTTCCAACCGATTTCTCATGCACAAACAGCAGTTGACCGGCGTTGCCTGGTGAAACGTTGTTGTGATGCCTCGTGTAAGGAGGGGAAATGCGTACCATCACGTTTCCGACTTTGATAAAGGTCGGATTGTAGCCTATCGCGATTGCGGTTTATCGTATCGCGACAATGCTGCTCGCGTTGGTCGAGATCCAATGACTGTTAGCAGAAAATGGAATCGGTGGGTTCAGGAGGGTAATACGGAACGCCGTGCTGGATCCAACGGCCTCGTATCACTAGCTGTCGAGGTGACAGCCATCTTATCCGCATGGCTGTAACGGATCGTGCAGCCACGTCCCGATCCCTGAGTCGACAGATGGGGTTGTTTGCAAGACGACAACCATCTGCACGAACAGTTCGACGACGTTTGCAGCAGCATGGACTATCAGCTTGGAGACCATGGCTGCGTTTACCCTTGATGGTGCATCACAGACAGGAGCGCCTGTGATGGTGTACTCAACGACGAACCTGGGTGCACGAATAGAAAAACGTAATTTTTTCGGATGAATCCAGGTTCTGTTTACAGCATCATGATGGTTGTATCCGTGTTTGGCGACATCGCGGTGAACGCACATTGGAAGCGTATATTCGTCATCGCCATACTGGCGTATCACCCGGCGTGATGGTATGGGGTTCCATTGCTTACACGTCTCGGTCACCTCTTGTTCGCATTAACGGAACTTTGAACAGTGGATGTTTCATTTCAGATGTGTTACGACCCGTCGCTCCACCCTTCATTCCATACCTGCGAAACCCTACATTTCAGCAGGATAATGCACGACCGCATGTTGCAGGGCCTGTACGGGCCTTTCTGGATACATAAACTGTTCGACTGCTGCCCTGGCCAGCAAATTTTCCAGATCTCTCACAAATTGAAAACGTCTGATCAATTGTGGCCGAGCAACTGGCTCGTCACAATACGCCAGTCACTACTCTTGTTGAAGCTGCGTGGGCAGCTGTACCTGTACACGCCATCCAATCTCTGTTTGACTCAATACCCAGGCGTATCAAGGCCGTTATTACGGCCAGAGGTGGTTGTTCTGGGTACTGATTTATCAGGATCTATGCACCCAAACTGCGTGAAAATGTAATCACATGTCAGTTCTAGTATTTTTGTCCAATGAATACCCGTTTATCATCTGCATTTCTTCTTGGTGCTGTCCGCCGCTCGTGGTCTCGCGGTAGCGTTCTCGCTTCCCGAGCACGGGGTCCCGGGTTCGATTCCCGGCGGGGTCAGGGATTTTCACCTGCCTCGAGATGACTGGGTGTTTGTGTTGTCCTCATCATTTCATCATCATCCAGGAAAGTGGCGAAATTGGACTGAGGAAAGATTGGATAATTGTACGGGCGCTGATAACCACGCAGTTGAGCGCCCCACAAACCAAACATCATCATCTCTTCTTGGTGTAGCAATGTTAATGGCCAGTAGTGTACATCTGTACTGTGTCTCTCAATTCTAACGTTCAGCAAGAAACACTTCTCTTCATCAAATTCGTCTTTGCTTTATTTATTCTTTACCATATTCTTTGTTAGGTGGACAGTCTATTCCTGGCAACCCCTTTTTTATCTTATTTTAGAAAGAACAAAATTTGAGTCGTACTAGGAGATACCAGTGATGGCTTGCTTTGAAAATAATTTACTGTGTGGCGCAATCATACGCAATCTCAATACGAAATTTCGGTCGTCAGCGCTCATCTTCAGATCATAAAATGACTCTGTGGTTCACTCGCACCGCTGGAGAAACCACACTATCTTCCACTTTTTTCCTTATTTTTCTGAAGAATTTTTTTGTTAATTGGTAACATACTCTTGATATTGTGTATCTTGTTGTTTTTAATCCACCAAACGATAGCGTGGAAAGCATGTTAGTAGCATAGTGAAGGGAACTCGCGAAATTTACGTGAGCGTCTGCTCGTCGTAATTAATTTTGTCGGAAACGTTGAGACACAAGTGAAGTCTGTTCTGTGTGGGAGGTTCACCGCAGATATTAACACCTACAGCGGTGGGCTGACTGCCGGGAATTCTGTCGCGGTGCACAGGCATGTTAATGACGGGGGCGTCGGCGGCGGTTATGACGTGGGCGTCGGCGGCGGGAACCGCAATTTGAGCTGTTGATTCGCCCCGGAGGACGTGGCTCTGCGGATGGTACGGTCGGCAGAGGTCGTCCGAGAGACAGCGTGGCCGTCGTATACCTGCGAGCCGCGCCCTTGCAACCCGCGTGCGGCGCGTAGTGGCGCGTGTGTGCGGGACACGGGGCCCTAACAGCGGAAACGCGCGACCGGTTGTTGTTGTAATGGGAAAGGGCCCGTCAACGCAGCAGCCAGCACGAGATCCCTGTCCTGCAACAGGGCGTCGGAGGAAGATCGAAGCGTCATTCCCGAAGACACCGTTGACTGAGTAAAACAATCATTAATCTTCTCCAAAGTCAAATATTTATTGCCGATTTTTTAAGGCAAGTAGCGAAGGAATAGTCTCTTTCAAAAAATATTCTAAGAGAGAGAAAAAATATAATATTTTAGTTATATATTATTTATATTTAATTATCATATATTTATAATTTAATAACCGTTATGTAATGAATATCGGCACAAGGTTTGACAAGTTCTGGTGCTGCACGCTGTAACACATTCCCTTCGCCACCCACCCCTCCACACACACCAAAACAATCACCACGGCGCACCACGAATGAATTATCCGTTGAATGGGTTCAAAATGGCTCTGAGCACTATGGGACTTAACATCTGAGGTCATCAGTCCCCTAGAACTTAGAACTACTTAAAACTAACTAACCTAAGGACATCACACACATCCATGCCCGAGACAGGATTCGAACCTGCGACCGGAGCGGTCACGCGGTTCCAGAATGAAGCGCCTACAAACGCGTGGCCTCATCGGCCGGCCATAAGTTATTTAGACACCTTCCTACCCTTTATAGTACTGCAGAGTCGTTGGTGCTTTTTAGTTCCCTATCTTTACTAAAGGATTTGAGGAAAGTTTGCATGGCACACTTGAAATCATTTGAAGTTCGAATAAAAGTGTCGTTCTCCAATATGTGATGCAACTGTTCAAGAAAATAAGTGATGTGTGTACCTAGAGAAATCTAATACTGTTCATAACACGGCACATTGGGATTTTAATACCATTCACGAACGATTTGTGGTAAATTTCGTGCGGTTCTTCTTTAAGCTCGTTTACCACTTCTATCGAAAACGGATTAGGAAATCGATTTATGGGGCTCATCTGGGCAATGAATTTCGAAGAAATGTATTTAACCAGAGAATGCAAGTATCGGTAACAATCAGTGAAGAATTATGAGACCCATTTGAAATAAAGATAGGAGATAAGAATAAAACAGATGTACTGTCTTCAGCCGTGTTGGACTTTGTGTGTTGAGGGAAACGTAGGAAGGAATTCACAGAAACTAAAAACGAAAATTGAATACAAATCAGCTGGGAGAGAGGTCACTTCAAAACAGTATGTTTTGCATTTGAAGCTTAATTTGCTATTGTGCAGAGAGCACAGAATTACGTATAAATATTGCACGAAGCAGGAAACAAAGCAGTAATCACGTTGGTAGAAAATTACTAGAAAACTGACGCTGTAGCTAGTAATAATGCGCGTACTATCAAAATTAAGGGCAAAATATGGAATTTTTGAAGAAAATTATGCATTTAAATAACCAGGAAAATCAATCAACGTTCTGGAGAGGAAAAATTTGAAATTGGAATTCCAGTTAAAAGAAGACGTGAATCATCCTTAAATTAGAGATTAATCTTTACAAGAGAGGAATTCACTCAGAGTTAATGTGTTCAACAGCGATACTAGTTTCAGGGTAAATAAGAGAAAATGAACAAATGAAGAGAAAGATTGTGGGGAAGACATTATGCAATAAAAAACAGCAGAAACATTCAAACTGAGAATCAATTTGAATGTACAGTTAAGAAGAATAGATTCATAATTTACTAAAACGCCCAAAGAACGAGTCGTCATAGACTGTACATAGCGGCAAAAAAAATTTTTTTACATCACTTCTGAAGCATATACAAAGTACTCAGAGTAAAAAAAAGTTGAGTCATATGCTGCATGTTACAAGACACAGCTTTTTTTTTCAGTTGTAGTTGGCCGCTAAAGTATCCCAGCCGTTAGATCAGAGTTGCAGTCAGCGATGAGCTTATTCCGTTATGGCTAGAATTCTGAAACTACGATAGGCTACTGTAGACCACCATAAGTAAGTGTAGACGACAGTAGTTTTGTAGTATCTTTGGTCAGTTAAGATAGTATAAGCGTTACCAGTACATTAGGTGTGTTGCAAACCTATCGGGCGTTACCTCGTAACGATCGCGTTCTTTACGTATGTGATCAGTGGCTTAACAAATTCCCTAAAAACTGGAAGCAGTAAACTGTAGAGAAACTGCGTGAGGTTATATAATGGGCTGGGTAATCTATGGAATATTTTTGTTGTACATAGTTTATCCTACTGTCTGTTAGTTAATAAAAAATAGTATTTATAATAAAACTGCACTTGTCAGTGTTTAATTCAGGTTTTATTCGAAAATTGTTGATTTGTAATGTGAAACAGAGGGACGTTGTAGTAGAAGTAACGAAAACTATACAGACTTGTCAGCGATCAGCTAATTTTCATTACTTATAAAATGCAATTTACATTCTGCAAGGATATAAAATACGCAGTGTACTAACCCTGATTAATGTGCGGTTCTAAATACTTGCAAAACCAACAACCAAACAAACAAAAGACCAAAGAGAAGTCGTCGTGCGGCTGGTCCCGGCGGAGGTTCGAGTCCTCACTCTGGCATGTGTGTGTGTGTGTGTGTGTGTGTGTGTGTGTGTGTGTGTGTCCTTAGGATAATTTAGGTTAAGTAGTGTGAAAGCTTAGGGACTGATGACCTTAGCAGTTAAGTCCCATAAGATTTCACACACATTTCTTTCTTTTTTTTTTTTTTTTTTGGGAAGTTCAAAAATGGTTCAAATGGCTCTGAGCACTATGGGACTCAACATCTGAGGTCATCAGTCCCCTAGAACTTAGAACTACTTAAACCTAACTACCCTAAGGACATCACACACATCCATGCCCGAGGCAGGATTCGAACCTGCGACCGTAGCGGTCGCGCGGTTCCAGACTGTCGGGCCTAGAACCGCTCGGTCACCGGGGCCGGCTTTTGAGAAGTCGTCAGGTCCCATTTTCTGTTTCAGACATTCATTTATCTTTCTTTCCCTACCAGTTCTACCGGCAATACAATCGTCTACTACGTAATTCACGTACTGTGACAAAACTAAAGAACCGTAGTGTGCATTTCTGCTTATGGCTGTTACGTAGGATGCCCGGAGCGACACAGATAAATCGCGCACTTACGGCCGATCGGTACTTGAACCCTGAGCTCCGATTTACGAGGTGGAGACTCCTGCTCAAGACCGAAAAAGTGCGGATGCGTAAATCCGACGCCAGGGATTTCGGCTGTACTGCACCCGTTTGATGGAGCACTCGACCCACGTTCTATAAGTCGTTATCGCATCAGTCTGTGTGTCACCAGTGGCGCCACCCACACCACAGTTACTGTGACACACCAGCGCCACCCCCTCACCCACTGCCGACGCTTCTCCCACTCGGCGTCCCTTGTTTATGCATTCATGTATATGGAAATTTTATGAGGCGTCGGACACGGGCCGCTATTACAAATGCATGCATTTCGCTGTAGATGCGGCGTCGCATTTTGCCCGCCACGCGGCCGATTACGCTAATGAATGTATTATTTTTCTCCGAGTCTGTCTGTGTGTATGTTGTCCCGACACGCCGGCGCCTCTTTAAAGGGAACTCCCCCCTGCGATAGCCGGCGTATCGTGCACGCTCTCGTATATATGTGTGTCTGCGTGTGTGTTTTTGTGTGCGAACGCGCGAGGCTGCAGCTTATCTCGTGAGGAAGTGTTTTTATTCGCCCGGCCGAGCCCCCCGGTCGTGTGCTGGGCGGCTAACGTTACCGCGCACAGGTCAGAGGGCGGCGGGCGGACTAAGGTAAACAGGAGAACTGTTTGTCGTGTCCACGCGGCAGCCGGCCGACTAGGTCCCCGTTGTGTCCCCCAGACGGTGCGCCCCGCCGCTAGTTGTTCGCTTCTACCTGCGGCTGCTGTTTGGGCACAGGCCGTTTCAGAGTTTCTTCGCCTTCGCACTACGTTATTCCACGCGTCTGTCAACAGTATTTACTGCGTCCTGCACTGTGCAAAGGAAATTTCGTGCGGCTGCCAGCGTGCTGCAGGCTACCGATTTGCTGCAATTACGCCAGCTTGGTTCACAGTTGTTGTTGTTGTGGTCTTCAGTCCTGAGACTGGTTTGATGCAGCTCTCCATGCTACTCTATCCTGTGCAAGCTTCTTCATCTCCCAGTACCTACTGCAACCTACATCCTTCTGAATCTGCTTAGTGTATTCATCTCTTGGTCTCCCTCTACGATTTTTACCCTCCATGCTGCCCTCCAATACTAAATTGGTGATCCCTTGATGTCTCAGAACATGTCCTACCAACCGGTCCCTTCTTCTTGCCAAGTTGTGCCATAATCTCATCATCTCCACAATTCTATTCAATACCTCCTCATTAATTATGTGATCTACCCATCTAATCTTCAGCATTCTTCTGTAACACCACATTCCGAAAGCTTCTATTCTCTTCTTGTCTAAACTATTTATCGTCCACGTTTCACTTCCATACAAGGCTACACTCCATACAAATACTTTGAGAAACGACTTCCTGACACGTAAATCAATATTCGATGTTAACAAATTTCTCTTCAGAAACGCTTTCCTTGCCATTGCCAGTCTACATTTTATATCCTCTCTACTTCGACCATCATCAGTTATTTTGCTCCCCAAGTAGCAAAACTCCTTTACTACTTTAAGTGTATCATTTCCTAATCTAATTCCCTCAGCATCACCCGACTTAATTCGACTACATTCCATTATCCTCGTTTTGCTTTTGTTGATATTCATCTCATACCCTCCTTTCAAGACAATATCCATTCCGTTCAACTGCTCTTCCAAGTCCTTTGCTGTCTCTGACAGAATTACAATGTCATCGGCGAACCTCAAAGTTTTTATTTCTTCTCTGTGAATTTTAATACCTGCTCCGAACTTTTCGTTTTTTCCTTTACTGTTTGCTGAATATACAGATTGAATAACATCGGGGAGAGACTACAACCCTGTCTCACTCCCTTCCCAACCACTGCTTCCCTTTCATGTCCCTCGACTCTTATAACCGCCATCAGGTTTCTGTACAAATTGTAAATACCCTTTCGCTCCCTGTATTTTACCCCTGCCACCTTCAGAATTTGATAGACAGTATTCCAGTCAACATTGACAAAAGCTTTCTCTAAGTATACAAATGCTAGGAACGTAGGTTTGCCTTTCCTTAATCTTTCTTCTAAGATAAGTTGTAGGGTCAGTATTGCCTCACGTGTTCCAATATTTCTACGGAATCCAAACTGATCTTCCCCGAGGTCGGATTCTACCACTTTTTCCATTCGTCTGTAAAGAATTCGTGTTAGTATTTTGCAGCCGTGACTTATTAAACTGATAGTTCGGTAATTTTCATATCTGTCAACACATGCTTTTTTTGGGATTGGAATTATTATATTCCTCTTGAAGTCTGAGGGAATTTCGCCTGTCTCATACATCTTGCTCACCAGATGATAGAGTTTAGTCAGGACTGGCTCTCCCAAGGCCGTCAGTAGTTCTAATGAAATGTTGTCTACTCCCGGGGCCTTGTTTTGACTTAGGCCTCACAGTATAAAAGACATTTAGAAATTTTACGTTGGCATAATTGAGCCGTGCGCGGCTGGTGTTGATGCCGTTTATTGCTTGTCATCTTGTCTTCACGGTACTGCCTTCTCGTTTCTTATTTGATTTTCTGGCGTCACTACGTTTCCGGCTTGCCTGCTCGTGAGTGGCAGCAGCAGCAGCCCTTATCGATAAGAGCACTGTTGTATTATCTTTGCATAGACCGCTAGTATTTCCGGCTCGTCGTGTGTCGGTAGCTCAGTTGGGACGGAGCGCCAGTGAGGTCCAGACAGCCAGTACTCGTCGACCGCTGGCGACTCACATGAACTGTCTGACGGAAGGAGATTGGAGCGGGAACGACCGTCGGATGGTCGATCGATCGGTCGTCTCATCTGGCGACGTGTATTTGGTCTTTGGCCGTTTCTGGGCCTCGTCAGTTGGTCATCTTGCCGGGCTTAGGTCGGTTCCTTCCTTGTGCAGAGATGTCGGCGGCCAGTGGGCAAGTGTTCCCTCTGTATGGTTGGGTCCGAGCCAGTGTGCCCGCGTCGCCGTGTCTCCGAGTTCGGAACGGAGATCAAAGGAGTCGAGATGGAGTTACAGTGAGCTCCGGACAGCCATGACTCGCCTGACCGTTGCCGACACACACAACTTGAGTGTGGACGACCTTGGTTGGTCGTTCGGTCGGTCGTCACATCGGACGACGTGTATTAGGTCGCCGTCCGCTTATGGAAACTCTGTGTGTGTCGACTTTTGGGTTCTCCTTGTTGTTCCAACGGTGATTGGTTTTACGATGTAGCTATCTTCTGTGATTTCCGCTGAGCAGATGAATGCTGTCTGCATACTGGAGTAGCCAGTTGGTCAGTTGTGACAGAACAGTTGTTTAAGTTATTGGTTGGTTCTTCAGCCGTTCCTAGGTCGTGCTGCCACCCGATTATTTAGTGTTACGCTTGGCTGCCTGTCTCACCTAACCTGGTGTTAGTTTCCTCTCCAGGCCGACCCTTGGAACACTTCTGAGCACCACTGTTCTGTTGTTTGTGATTGTGATTTTCGTTCGTCGCAAGTACTGTGCCAGGCCTTCAGCCGTGTATTGATTTCGTCTGTCAGTATATGGCCTTCAGCCGAACCTTATGTGAAATATTTTAAGATTAGGCCTACAGCCGTGTTTTATTTAAAACTCCTGTTTGCTCTGTATTTAGGCCTTCAGCCAGGTTTTTTTTTTAATCTGTAGCTTTCAGCTGTAATGTGTAAATTCCTGTCTGTAAGGTTTCCCTTTAATTATCTTGAATTCTTAAAATGGCCTTCAGCTGCACTGTGTAAATGCTTATTTTAAGGTCTGTCTTTCTCTTGTTTTGAATAATTGGGCCTTCAGCCGTCAAGATATTTCAAGTCCTTATGATGGCTTTCCGTTTCATTGTGTAAATGCTTGTCTTTAAAGGATGCTTTTTATTACGTTGGAATATTATTGAGCTTTCAGTCGAGGAATTAATTCAAATTTTCCTTAATATGGCTTTTAGCCGAAATTGGTAAGTGCTTGCCTTTTAAAGAATTTCATTTGTTGATCTGAAATATTATTCGGGCCTTTAGCCGAGAAGATATTTTAATTTTACTTAAGTAAGGCCTTCAGCCGTTTCTCTGAATGCTTGTCTTTTAAAAGGAATTATTTAAACCTTATTATTGAGAAGTTACTTCGGCCCTCAGCCGTGGATTGATTCTTGTTGTTTTAAAGAGAAAACTGTGCATTGTGTTTTCGAGGAATAAAGCTCTATGTTCTTGTGTAACTAACAGTAACTGATCTTGGCCCATTTCCAAAACTTGATCCGCTCTGTTCTGCGAAACCAGATTTCAATAATATTATATACGCTGAGGTGACAAAAGTCATGGGATAGCCATATGAACATATACAGTTGGCGGTAGTACCGTGTACATACGTTATAAAAGGGCAGTGCGTTGGCGGAGCTGACACTTGTACTCAGGTGATTCATGTGAAAAGATTTCCGAAGTGATCATGGCCACACGACAGAAATTAATAGGCTTTAAACGCTGAATAGTAGTTGAAGGTAGAAGCAGGGGCCATTCCATTTCGGAAATCGTTAGGGACATTATTCCGAGGTCCACATTCTCAAGAGTGTGCCGAGAATACCAAATTTCAGGCATTACCTCTCATGACGGACACGCAGTGGCCGACAGCCTTCCCTTAACGACCGAGAGCGGCAACTTTTGCATACACATGTCAGTGCTGACAGACAAGCAACATTGCGTGAAATAACCGCAGAAATCAATGTCGGACGCACGACAATGTATGCGTTAGGACAGTGCCGACCCGAGTGCCTTTGCTAATAGCACGATATAGGCTGCAGAGCCTCTCCTGGGCTCGTGACCATATCGGTTGGACCCTACACGAGCGCAAAACCGTGGTCTGGTCAGATGAGTCCCGAGTTCAGGTGGTAAAAGCTGATAGTAGGGTTCAAGTGTGACGCAGATCTGTCAGCAAGGCAGTGTGCAAGTTGGTGGTAGCTCCGTAACGGTGTGGTCTGTGTTTACATTCGAATAGATTGGGTTATCTGTCCAAATGAACCGATTATTGACTGTAACTGGTTGTGATCTGCTATTTGTTCCCAAATAACGATGGAATTTTTATGGACAACAGTGCGCCGCTTTTGTTCGCGATTCGTTTGAGGAACATTCCGGACAATTCGAGGGAATGATTTGGCAACCCAGATCGACCGACATCAGTCCCATCGAAAATTTGTGGAACATACTCGAGAGCTCTGTCCGTGCACAAAACCATGAACTGGTAACACTTTTGCAACTATGGACGGCCATAGAGGCAGCAAGGCTCAATATTTCTGCAGGGGAATTTCGACGACTTATTGAGTCCATGCCACGACGGTATGCTACACGAAGCCGGGCCAAACGAGATCGGATGCGATATTAAGACGATTCCTATGACTTTGGTTCCTTGAGTGTAATGTGAAATGTTTCTTTGGCTTCGTCTTCGGAGCTTCCACGGCATTCCGCGAAATCCCATTCGCGGTCAGAATCCATTCACTCTTTGCGACGTGCGATGCGCGACATAAATTACACAATTTATGGCTCTGAAGATATACTCGGAAACATTTATTGGCGGAACCGAGTTAATTCTCTCCGCTGTTACACTTATAGAATGAATCTGACCCACGAGACAGAATGTAACCTCCCTCCCCGTATATTTTAATTGATTCTTAATTGCAACATTTTTCTTTGGGACGATCGGAAACGGGTAATGGATGGCAAACAGAAAGAACACGCTTTGTACGAATCCTGATTGTGTTGGCTTAAAGAAAAAAATGTCTCTTTTCTTGCCAAATAAAAGTCAACAGTTCTTTCAATTTTAGTGAAAACGTTGTTTTGAAAGGATTAATGTTTATACCGTTTTCTTCATTTGCTAACAATGGCTAGTGCCAACCACGCTCAGTGCTCGATGTGGAAGGTGTGTCTGATTTGCCCTTGTACAAGAGGCAAGTCTAGAGATGTAAAACTACCATAGATTATCATAAGTAGGCGTAGACAACAGTAGTTCTCCTGGTATCATTGGTCAGTAAATATCTTTGCCGCATTAGGTGTGTTGCATACCTATTGCGCGTTGCCTTATTTCGATCACTTTGTTTGCTTACGCAGTCAGTGTGTTACTAGATTCCCCTAGGAACCGGAAGTGATGACCGCCTAGGAACTGAATGAGGGTATGTAAAGGACCACGTATCGTACGGAAGATTTTTGTTATGCATAGTTTTCCTCCTGTCTGTTAATTAAAAATAAACAGTAATAGCCAAACTGAAATTGTCAGTGTTTAATTGGTTTCATTCGAAAATTGCTAATTTGTTTCGTGGAACGGAAGGGCGTTGTAGCGAAAATAAAACCGAATACAGGCTTATCATGTAGTCCTGGAAAACGCAATTTCCTGAAAAAAATAAAAAAAACGCAAAACATAAACATATCAAACATCGCTTCAGTACTTACATAAATCATCTTTCTGTTATTCATAAACAACATTCTCACATATGAATAATAACTGGAAGTTCTGCCTCTGATAATGACTAAGAACGTTCTATTGAGTACAAAATAGCGACAACAGGTAAGCTGTTTTTTTTTTATATTTGTGCATGTGAACTGTATTTGCGTCAAAATCAGTGGATTTGGTTACAAAGAAGTGCAGAAGTTACACGATCAACTAATTTTTATTACTAGTAAAATGCAATTTATAATTTTTAAGGATATAAAATACACAATAGATAAACACTGAACGATGTGTGGTTGTAATTATATGCAAAACAAAGAAACAAACAAACAAACAACATAGAGAATTTTGTCAGCTCCCAGTTTTTCTCTCACACATTCCATTATGCTTCTTTCCGTAGCAATACTATCGGTAACCATAACCTTTACTACTTCATTTATGTATTGTATCAAAACTACGGAACTCTTGTTTTGGTAGAGTGCAACTCTAAGCTAGTTGTTTGGTGCTGTAGCATTTTTCCAATTCGAATAGGTCTCTAGTTTGGGTCTCCAAGTAGCTTCAGATAGCCATGTGAAGTTTCTGGGTTGTTGTTGCAGAGAAATTGAATGAAGTGGTGTCTAACCAGTGTCTGTGTAAATCGTCACTTGTTTATCTGGCGCTCAGGGTCATGTAATTTGGAAGTTGAGGAATCGTTGAACACTACCATAGAATAAACTTATACAGGATGCAAGAGATAAAAGTGAAGATATTTCAGTTGATAACTGATGACAGCACACTAAACAACATTAAATTAGTATTTACTTCATTTCCAGATAATTATTATAACTATTAAAAGTAGTATGTATTTAGGTTGGTTAGTACATCCAAGTAAGATTCGCACAAACAAGCCATTAATGTTTATTTTCGACTGGGCAGTAGGTCAGGTATTAAAATGAGGACGTGTGGATGCAAAACGCGTAGTCTATACTGACAGGTATAGCCCACTTCGTGGCGCAGTTATGACCATGCAGAACACATCAGGCTGTAAATTATGTGATGTGCTTCTGGAAAGACAGTTGGATGCAGAGAAGAAAGTGGGTACATATTAAGGTACCAGTTTTATCAAAATCTCCACCTATAGCCCAAACAACCTGTATTTTTTAGCGTATAGCACTGCAGATGACATACAATCAAATATACACGAAAAAACAAGACGTAAAGTCAAATGTTACATTGCTCACGTCCGTAGGTATAACATTTTGTTGAACCCTGCGTGCTGCTACGGTCGCAGGTTCGAATCCTGCCCCGTGCATGGATGTGTGTGATGTCCTTAGGTTAGTTAGGTTTAAGTCGTTTTAAGACTCGGGGACTGCTGACCTCAGATGTTAAGTCCCATAGTGCTTAGAGCCATGTGAACCATTTTGAACCCTGCGTGCTACTAAACGATCAACAGTGATGTGGCAGCCAGACCCATCGTCACAATAAAATCTCATGGCTATAATACACATGGAATCAAATAAACAGATACTAAAATACTAATGTAATATTTTTCTGTAAAAGAAAGGCATAGTCTGCTAAAATAAAGCTAACAATAAAGTTCATTTCAGTCAGTTCTCTCATAAAGTACTTCATGGCTGTACCGGTAGACTTGGGAGCCTCATGGAAATATTTTATCATTGACTGAAACGAAATTCTTAGTTGAGAATTATGTGCTTACTTATGCTCTCCGCCAGTTATAATAATTCTTTACCAATTATTTTATATATCTGAAAAACTTTGAAAATTATTAATTAATTGTGTGGCATTTACTTTTTCTTCAGTAAAAGAGCTTCTTATTTCAGTGGCTGGTGCAGAGTTTAGCACTGCGCAATGAACGAAGGGAAAAAATCGCTACCGAAGTTTCTGCAGGCTCTGTAACATTTTACCACTAGCTGACAGTCATGACTAGATCACGTAAATATTTGCATTATATTATCCGGATGTGTGTCAAATACCAGTTCAGACCAACACCAAAGATAAATGTTTTGTTAAATCACTGTAAAGGATGAAAATCATTTTTTTTCTTCTCTTGGAGTAATCAGTCGAACAATTTTGAATCAGACATTAAGAAAATAGCCTAACTCGTACTTTTCATTGAAGTACACGTCTCTACAGAATGGTCTACAAGACTCGCGTTTTATGAGGGAATGTTCATACATTAATTCAAAAATGGTTCATATGGCCCTGAGCACTATATAACTTAACATCTGAGGTCATCAGTCCCCTAGACTCAGAACTACTTAAACCTAGCTAACCTAAGGACATCACACACATTCATGGCCGAGGCAGGATTCGAACCTGCGACCGTAGCAGCAGCGCGGTTTCGGACTGAAGCGCATAGATCCCCTCGGCCTCAGCGGCCGGCCATACATTAAGTGTTTTTCATTTATGATTCCGGACAACTGAATGAAGTCAAAGATGAAAATGAACGACCAGCGGTTAATACCGCAACCTCAACACAGTAACTGCTCTGGAATGCACCAAGCATGTAACTTTATGAGTGATATACTATAAGATAATGGCAAATACGAAGAAGTAACGCTGCATAGTGATCAGACTAAGAGTGCTGTTGGCGGAACGTTTTGTTCAAAACCACCGTACAGCTTTCAGTGATTTGAAACAGGCTGTGCAAATCCTGTTTCAGAACCAGCCTTAGAACTTTTAATGCTCCATATTTTACCAAGACTGCTGTTTACGCAGTGACCGAAATTTGCTGCGATGTTGAGACAGGAGAAATATTGAACGTTTAGTTGTAACAGAAGTGGGTAAACGAGGCTGTTATTAATTTGCCTTTCGCTTTCGCTGCCCTGATACGACAAACTCTGCATCTGCCAGAAGAAGCGTATCGGTTTCGGTCAGTCTACCATTCTCACTCTCTCTTACTTCTTGCGACGTGCTAGCTGAGGACTGAGTAGGGCGGAGCAGCGAGACAAGCGCAGTAAGAAGTGGCCGTTCCTCAGCGCCCTGTCTCCCTGTTCCGCCCCCACCGGTCGTTCTTTCCGCGCTTCTCGTCGCGGGCCGCGAATTAATATGTCTGCCTGTGCCCAGACAGCCGACAAATGCCTTTGATGTTGCGGATGGTGAAGGCGTCGCACCCCTTGTTTGCAGCCTGTCTTATTACTCCACCCGCTCCTTTAGTATGCCAGAAACTGGAAGAGGAATAGTTCGCGTCGAATTATTCTTCCAGCTGCCTCACCCAATCTCGACTGCTGATTCAGCCACTCGAATGCCCCAGAACCCCGTTTCTTTCCTGATGGCATATTGCTAATTCCTCAAAGACAAGTTACCTTCACAGCTTCGGATAACACTTCGTTTACATATCATTTCCTTTGTCGGTTCGTTTGGTCCATTCGCTTCATTCGTCATCTGCCAGATGCGCGTGGCAGCATTCCAT
The DNA here is from genome assembly GCF_023864275.1 of Schistocerca cancellata. Classification (NCBI taxonomy): domain Eukaryota; kingdom Metazoa; phylum Arthropoda; class Insecta; order Orthoptera; family Acrididae; genus Schistocerca; species Schistocerca cancellata. The sequence goes on from NC_064631.1 coordinate 155,529,734, forward strand.
TAGACACTCAATGCAGCGACGTGTTTTGGGAGCCTATGGCGCACTGTGGGACATTTGATTGAGTTGTTTAATCGCATACTTTGTGGGAGATACTAGTATTGCATACGAGAGCTCTTCTGGGTTGCGGCGAAGTTCTGGACGGAGAGCGCAGCATTCGAAAAACAGGAAGAAACATTGTGGTTTTACGTACCCGTACCGTCTTTAGGTACGGTGTATTAGCTTGGATTCGTGAAGGAACTCTGTCCTACCTTTTGGAGAAGCGACCACGGAAAACTTTAATCTGTATCGCCGGACGGAGATCGTATTTTCATTTATTGGCCAATAATTTGGTGATTGTTTCGGCTGACGAGAAGCGGAATACAATAGTCAAGTTCAAAATGTTCAAATGTGTGTGAATTCCTAAGGGACCAAACTGCTGAGGTCATCGGTCCGTAGACTTACCCACTACTTAAACTAACTTATACTAAGAACAACACAGCCACCCATGTCCGAGGGAGGACTCTAACCTCCGGCGGGAGCGGCCGCGCACTCCTTATCATGGCGCCTCAAACCGCGCGTCCACTCCGCGCGGCGCACTGGTCAAGACATTAGTCGAGAGAGAGAGAGAGAGAGAGAGAGAGAGAGAGAGAGAGAGAGAGAGGGTGAGCGGGTGAGAGTCGGGGATTGGGTAGGACGGGGGAGGGGGTTTCCAATCCATCAGGTTAAAAAAAAGGAAAAGGTCCACTTCATTTTTCTGCCTGAAAATTTGTCTTTAACATTTTCATCAAATTGTCAGTGTCCAATAAGATTCTATATTTGTCGACAGAACCCCGAGCACAGGTAAAAAAAGGATTCAGATGAAATAAAATAAAAATATAATTTACAGCAGTCTGGAGAGAAAATGCAAGGATCTGTAATAGCGCTCCGTCGTCAGGCCACAAGTGGCTCATCGGGACCATCCGACCGCCGTATCACCCTCAATGAGGATGCGGATAGGAGGGTCTTGTCGTCAGCACACCGCTCTCCCAGTCGTTATGATGGTTTTCTGTGACCGGAGCTGCAGCTATTCGGTCGAGTAGCTTCTCAATTGGCATCACGAGGCTGAGTGCACCCCGAAAAATGGCAACAGCTCATGGCGGCCCAGATGGTCACCCCTCCAAGTACCGGCCACGCCCGACAGCGCTTAACTTCGGTGATCTGACGGGAACCGGTGCATCCACTGCGACAAGGCCGTTGCCAAGGATCTGTAACAGTTATCATTAATCTGAGCATAACGTTCAGTATACTGTTGCCTTCTGAAACGCTTCTCACAAAGTTAAAGAAATGTATTGGATTGAATTTTTTCGTAAAATATCAGCACTCCTTTGTCAAGAGGTCATGAAATAATGTTTAGAAACAAGGACAACTTTCATGAAATACCAACAGGACATTCAGCCTCTTTATCTACTTACTATGTGTAGTCTGTTTAATGGAAAATACTATTATTAACTGACTCTGAAGCTCGAAAAATTGTGTACATTACGGAAGCACGTCCAGTTTAGAAAAAATCGGTAATATAATTATACTATTAGACGTAATATGATCGGTAACTTTTACTTCCATGTAAGTAGTCTATTCATTGCACTCTCTGTGCTTTTAATACGTAGTTATATATGAACCATCCTTAACAGCTGAGGACGTTTATAGGAAATGAACTCTGTTTACTTCGAAAAAGTTGTGTGTTTTTATGATTTCGTGTGAATATGAACAGGATTTTGAACGTAGTGATTACGAAAATATCTGCAATGGCCAGTCTACTGACCACTAAGTTAATCACACGTTAGGGATGCTGGTCATCGCTGAAGCGGATTTCGTTTCCCGTTTAAATGGACTGTAAAATCCGCTTAAAATAACTGGCTTCTGAAATAACCAATTTTCGTTTTTTTTAATTGCAATAAACATTTACTTCGATCAAAGACTTAAAACTTCTAATGAAGATGGAGGACTAGGAGATCTCTTTCGACATGAGGTTGAGGCTGTGGCAGAAATTGGTCTCAGTGTCTCCACTAAAGATGGCGGAGGTGAAGAGATGGCGAGAGCGAGAGAGCCCAGCCTCATGTCTTTCCTGCATCGTCACTGTTGGATGGTATCAAATTTTCGACCTGAAGCCACCACAAAATTAACGGCTCAGTTATTATCCTTAGTTTATAACATGTCAATGAAATTGTAGGCATATCAACCAAAATTACCCTCTCTTCAAAGGGATATTGTGAAGGTTTTCCCCTTACATTGTTGTGCCTCCTCCAGTTTTTAATCTATTAAAGCAAATGGAGCATTGTACTTCACTGCGAACGCACGCGGTAAAATACTTCCAAACTAGGGATCGTGTCTTTCTGCCAAAAAATTGATGCCCGCGGACCATAACGAGAAGTTACCGTATAGACAGTGCACCTAATCGGTACCGTTTAATAGGTTGTGCCATACGGCAAAAGGTACATTATTGTCTCAGCGAAGCTGTACCGATTCTTATGACTTGTGTTTGCTGCTAATAGTTTCTAACTGTGGACATTCTTATTAATATTAGGCTGGTATTGATCGCCTTTCCCATTTTCTATAATAATCCAATACTTCAAATTAATGAAAATTTTTCAAATAAACATTACTTGTTCGCAAAAACAGTTTTATTTAAAAACAAGAAAGACTGACGCAATGGCAAATTGATACGCCGGTCTTTTACCTGGTTTTTAGTAAAAAGTGAAAAACATCTGTTATAACAGAGAGCAAGTATCGAAAAATCCCGGTTATTCAGAACTGAAATATTGATGTCGGTTTTAAGCAGGCGGTTTTTCCATCCTTATTACACAGCTTACTTTTGTTCCAGGTAGGTTGCCGTTTCATGATCATAATCTTTCTCCCTTTGGTGAAATGTATCTTACAAAAATTTCCGTTGCTGAATATTATCTAGCCGGCCGGAGTGGCCGAGCGGTTCTAGGCGCTACAGTCTGGAACCGCGCGACCGCTACGATCGCAGGTTCGAATCCTGCCTCGGGCATGGATGTGTGTGTTGCCCTTAGGTTAGTTAGGTTTAAGTAGTTCTAAGTTCTAGGGGACTGATGACCTCAGAAGTTAAGTCCCATAGTGCTCAGTGCCAATATTGTCTAACTTTCGAAGTCGTCTTTTAAACGTAAGAAGTGAATCAAGCACAGCAAGTAACGGCCGTCTGACGCACGGTGTCATAAAAGCCGATCACCTGCCAGGTATTACGTCATTGTGGACCCAATCATATCTTTTTTATACAGTCAGAATTTAATTTGCATATAAATGGATGACAGGAAACCAATGAAGCCTGCGTTATGTTACAGTTACATGTATGTGTGCTTACCTGTTTCCTGTAGTAACATATAGTGAATACTCGTGTTATCTACGAGACTGTCATTCCCTATCTCTCAGTCCACTGCTCGTTGTCTAGTCGCTAGCGTTGCTGCCCCTTGTTCATGGGATCCCGGGTTCGATTCGCGGCCCGGTTGGGGATTTTTTCTGCCCGAAGACTGGGTGTTTGTGTTGTCCTCATCATTTCATCATCATTTATCAAAGTGGCTAGACTGGACTGTGTGCCGCGCGGGATTAGCCGAGTGGTCTAGGGCGCTGCAGTCGCGGACTGTGCGGCTGGTCCCGGAGGAGGGTCGAGTTCTCCCTCGGGCATGGGTGTGTGTGTGTGTGTGTGTGTGTGTGTGTGTGTGTGTGTGTGTGTGTAGGATAATTTAGGTTAAGTAGTGCGTAAGCTTAGGGACTGATGACCTTAGTAATTAAGTCCCATAAGATTTCACACACACACACACACACACACACACACACACACACACACGCTGGACTGTGTAAAGATTGGAATTTTGTACGGGCGCTGAAGATCGCGCAGTTGAGCGGCCCACAAACCAAACATAATCCCTTTTTCTCAAGAAGCGGAAGCGTCTGAGACTCACTTGAATTTTGCTCGCGTCCTCAGCAGCGTGTAGTCTGTAAGGCCAATCTGTGCAAAACACAGGTTCACTCAGAGTAATTTTGTTTGCTTCTCTTTAAAACTCACTAAGCAGCCTAACGAACCCGAAAAATATGTAATCAGCTTATTTATTGGTCGTCTTCGATAGTTTTATTATGACTTCCCTGTAGCAGTCTCACCGCTAGCGATGCGCGATGACACACATACACATAATAGATTTGGTTTGTTATAGTTTTCAGCGAGTCCTATGGTTTTTGTGAGTTTATTTTGTTTCTTTCCTTAGTGAGGGATTCCGTGATCAGTCACAGACAGACAGATATGGAGCATCCACGGTTGAATAGTTATTCTGGGATTTATTTTCGATTTGTTGGTCTTAAGAGGAGTTGACCTCGTCTGTGATTGTGGCCTTACTTTTGCTACGTATACCGAGGTTAAAAAATAAACGTTGGGCGTGAATAAAAGACGGGACTAATAAAACGCCAAACATGGTGCATATGACATCGCCCAGCTGTGTCCCATTCCGGAAACGATGAAGAGCAACTAAAAGAAAGGATTAGAAGTTTACGTCCCGTCGACAGCTAGGTCATTAGAGTCGGAGAACGAGAAAGGGTTGGGGAGGCATGAGAAAGAAAATCTCCGCTTATTTACACTGGAACCATCCCGGACTTCACTTTCTGCGATTTAGGGAAATCACGGAATACCAGGACCTCAACGTTCGGAGGAGCATTTGAACCGCTGTTCAACTGAAAACGTGTGCAGTTCCGTATCACTGCGCCACCTCGCTCGGTGACACATTAAAGTTGCATGGTCCAGTCACACGAATGTGACCACCGCCTGTGTTCAACGCCAACGTGCAATAACCACTCACAGGCGGCAGGTAGCAAGACTAACAGTGGAGCGTGAGCGGGACGCAGAAAACAGTGCAGTCGTTGTCGTATTGTGGAAACGGAGCGACTTCCCAGACGGTCTGAAGCTTTTTCGGGCCAAGGGTGAAAGCATTTCGGAAACGGCTAGTTTTGTAAACTGTGCGCGTGCCGCCGTGGTTAAAGTACTATGGCAAAATGGTGCTGTCCAAAACCGGCACCGAGGCAACTGTGTTGCTCCACGGACCACTGATGACAGAAGCGAACGGCGCTGCTGAGATGTGTATGGGCGAGTAGACGTGCGGCTGTTGAGCAGCTGACGACCCAGATAAACCAAGGGGCTACTATAGTTCAATTCTTTTATCTTGGCGGTTCGCGCATGCCCGCCCAGACGCGGGAGATTGCTGCGTTGCCAGTTGCACGCGCCAAGAGAAGCAGTGCCATAGTATAGTATAGTTCGCAAACTTACGTTTAGGGGGGAGCGCACAGTTTATGAAGTAAAGCCACCACGGCCGCATTAACCCTTTCGCTGCTACAGAGACGTGTCATCACTGCACTGCTCGCCTGTGCAGACACATGGTGTTCCGACTGCTTTGACACACTTATCATTCGATTTCACAAAAACTATTTGGCCCAAAAATTTGATTTTTACTCGTATTCTTGACTGATACCTTCCCCCCATAAATGACTTAATTTTGTTTCGATGTTCAACGCAGTTATTGTGCAGCATTAAATGTAGTAAACCATTGCACGAAATTTTGAAGAGTTTGCAGAGGTAAAGTCCATAGTGTATACTTTCCGTATGGTCGATTTTAGTTGCCACTAGAAATTTCAAAAAATTTCATTCAAACGAATAAAATTCATGAAGTAAGACACTTTCATATTGTTTTTAAATAAAGAAAATATGAAGCACCAAATAAGGTTTGAACTCAGAACTTTTGACTTAGCAGCCAAACACATTACCCATTACGCTAACACAACTCATCATTCAACATCCTTCCTGGAGGACTTCAAAACATCATGCAAAATACCGACAAAAATTCGTCGAATTATAATAGAAATAAACAATTACCGCTGTTCCTTATTGCGAAAAAGCGGTTAGTGAGAATGATACAAACACCTTTCCTTGTTATCGCCTGAATTAGGAGGCTTATTGTGTGGTGTCACCGCCAGACACCACACTTGCTAGGTGGTAGCCTTTAAATCGGCCGCGGTCCATTAGTATACGTCGGACCCGCGTGTCGCCACTGTCAGTGATTGCAGACCGAGCGCCGCCACACGGCAGGTCTAGACACAGATCCTAGCACTCGCCCCAGTTGTACAGCCGACTTTGCTAGCGAAGCTACACTGACAAATACGCTCTCATTTGCCGAGACGATAGTTAGCGTAGCCTTCAGCTATGTCATTTGCTACGACCTAGCAAGGCGCCATTACCAGTGTATATTGAGATTGCACTTATGTATCATCAAGAGCGATGTACAACAATTATGGATTAAAGTTAAGTATTACAGTAGCTATGTACTATTTTTGGCTACTATAATTCCTTGTCATTTTCGAGACCTCACGCCAGCCTGCGTGAGCTTCAACGCGTGCATTTCGGCCTCCTCTAGCTATACGGTGTTGGCTCTTCTGCCAACACATCATATTGCTTGTTTGGTTTAATTAATTAATAGAATATGAAGCAATTGGTATAAAGAATGCTTTTTCCAAACTTTCTATACAAGAAAGTCTGCTATCAAGACATTGCTTCTGTTCAATTACTTTATTTATGACTGAACGTTTCTGAAACTGAAGACACTCGTTCGTGCTCTGCACTGCAGTCGAGCTCTGGCAACGTCGTTCTCTGTTCATTGGCTGACTGTGTTTTGTGATGTCAGATGCGCAGAACGAACCTAATCTCAGCCGCCGTCGTAAATGACGCGCACTTTAACAGCGTCTCCTCAGCGACCGTTCAGCGAACGTTTGCTTTGTATGGGCCTTCGCAGCTGGCGCCTTATACATGCACCCTCGTGACTGTTGTTCACCAGTGGCGAAGGCTGGAATTCCCATTCCAGTACAGCAACTGGACGCGCATTGAGTGGCGATAGGTGGCCTTTTCACATGAACTGAATTTTATGTTCCATCGGATTGAAAGCAAACACCCTGCAATAATCGTCGTAAGGGTCGAGGCGGTGAAGGGAGCGTTATAGTCTGGGGAATGCTTTCGTGGCATTGCCTATGCGATCTCGTCATTTTGAAGGCACAATTGATCAACGCAAGTAGGCATCTATCCTTGGGGCTATGCCGACCCGTACATGTCTTTTTGGTTTTCCTCGGCGCGATGGCATCTACCAGGAGGACAATGCAACGTGTCACACAGCTGTCAGTGTACGTGCGTAGCTCAAAGAGCTCTGAGGCGTGGCTGGCTCGCGTCATGCCTTGTTTTTAATCATCAGTTGCAGTACAGTCGTGTCTTATTTCTTCTTCGATTACCGTCATACGTTGCCGTCTTCTCTCCGTGAGTGGAAGCAGCAGCGTGTATCGATACTAGTACTGCTGTACTATCTTCGGTGTGGTGGATATATTTTTCGGGTGTGTTGTGTGTGGCGGTCGGTCGGTTGGGGGAGAGCAGCGAGGAAGTCTCCGTGGGGCGTGGTCAGGCCGGAGCCGCTGGCGGCGTGCACGTGCGGTTGGAGTTGTGAGGCGCTTTTTGCGAGGGTTACGAAGTTCGTCGCCCACCGATCCTGGACAGAATTCAATGACTGTGTAATTAATAAAGTGTTAAGCAGTTTCTCATAACATTCTTGCCGAATATGAGAACAACTTCTAACAGAAATGTATAACAGTAATATACACGGAATTAAATGCGGAGAAGAAACAGATTTGTCAAAAAAAAAGAGCGAAAGAACCCAGACTATAATTAAGTAATTATGTGAATTTAGCGGTATTTTCTAGTATGAAGTGAGAGAGCCAACAGTTGAGATACGAAAATCACGACCCCCAGCCATTGGCTGCACACTTTCTGATGGAGAGCCCCTGATCCGTAAGATCCCTATCTGTGTCAGTAAAATACAACCGGGGAATTCACCGGCTTGGACCGCGCATTGTTTTTTAGAGAGTTGCTACCGGGATTGCGTTAAACATTTCATTAGCTCCGCGATGCAGTTACCCGCTATCCGTTTTCCACTGCGGAAGTTAAATTACATTGCTCGATTCACTGCGCAGCAACTGCCTACACCATATCCCTCGCGCCTCTCTCTCTCTCTCTCTTTTTCTCTCTCCCCTCCTTCCCCCTCCCCTTGCTCTCTCTCTCCCTCTCTCTCTCTCTCTCTCTCTCTCTCTCTCTCTCTCTCTCTTTCACACACACACACACACACACACACACACACACACACACACACACACATGCACTTGCGCGCGCAACGGAAACAACGGGTTGAAGAGACTACCAATTACCGCGCTACTTGCTCTACGCAAGGTATTACAGTTGCTATCATATTCTTTAAAAAAATTGGTGCTACAAATAATTTTTAATTAAAATATGATGGTTTGATGATTCACGTGACTGAATGTTGGAATACCAATTCAAAAACGTGAGCTAGATCTCTATCTCTTTCCTGGCCCATAACATACATGTCAAACCTTCGCGTACATGTAAAACATCAGATCGTTCCGTGGTTAGACTAAACATATGCCCCTTTTCCCTCTTACTGCATAATTTACTACATGAGCTATATTGATTAGCTGTTGCTAGGTAACAAGGAATCAGTAAACTAAATACACTTGTGAGAAATCACAAGAGAGCATTCTCCCTTAAAGGTACACATAAAATTCTATCACGGTCTATCTAGTTCTCCCTTAAAGGTACAAGTAAATTTCTGTCACAGCTTAAATAGTGGTCGTAAAGCCACGAGAATAAAAACGGTTATTTGATGTAGTGCAGCATCGGTGCATACAGTGAACAATCTTAGAAGAGGTTGTCTAAAAGGGGCCTCATGCGCGATTATGATCGTAGAAGAGCAATTAGTCGTGTTGACACACGCCCACTTGCCGCACTGTCTCGTGCTCTGTGGAAGCAATGAAACTTGTGATATCACGATTTCAATCAGCAATTAAAATCAGGCGAGAACCGCAAAATCGTGGAAGTTGTGCAACAGACGGATAAAATCTGTATGCTGTCCAAATGGCGAGAAGAAACGATTTCACTAATTTTGCATAAATCACTGCAATTCCAGTACTTCAGTCACTGACGAATCCTAGAGAAAGATTCGTAGCTCCTGCTTGTCGGGCAGTTTGCTGAGAAAGAACTACTTGTGCCCGTTTGCTAAATCGCCATAGGCGCTGTCGTAGAGGTTACTGCTCCCGCGATGTCTAGCGCCCCTGCAGGTTTGCAACCCAGCGTAACTCTCGTGTGATTGCGCTGTGCTCGCAATCGTGCTATAATATCCCATACCCTACATTACACTTTTATTTGCTGCCGTACCAGATTTGAGCGTTGTCTTTGATGGGTACGCACTGCACCATAAACTGCAGCAAAAGTAGTAAAGATTTCCGTAGATACGGCATTTTGGTATATCTTAACATATTTGGAGATACCGTATCATATCGTTTCCGTCAAGAAAGCGGTGTAGCTAACGTCGATCTAGATAGCTCTATGGTTGTGTGCTGCATCATAATGCGCCTAAGATTTACCTCCCCAAGTTAGATACTCTGCAGTTCAGAGCCATTCGTACCTGCCATGGTGTCACGCGTTCAGTGCCTACAACTGCTCTTTTAGTGGAGGAAGGAGAGATGTCCTAAAGCATTAGAAGTGAAATGATGTCAGATAAACTTTTCCTTCAAGGAATGGCCTTCATGGAAAGTTCTCTGTGCAAGAGAAGAGACTGAATATACAAATTACGCCATGTCTCCAACAGCAGAACTAAAATTTCGGTCATCTGCATGAGCTTTGATCCTTGGTATCGTGTCATACATTCTGTGCGATGTTTCCCACATTTGCTTTTATTTCAATATGATCTAGACATACTCAGCTGCCATATTTCAGCCATATTATTATGACATGACAAGCTCGCTTAACGTAAGTTGCAGATTTAATTGTCTCATTGAAACTTAGTAGCCTGGTTATGTTTGTATGTACACTGATGCGTCCGAAATTCTATAAGAGTAGTATACTCGATGTAGTTTTATATGACCTGAGATCGAAATCAGTAAAGCCTACAAACTGCCTGAAAGTGTTATAGTTCTTACGGCGGTGAGCGTGGCAATTTTGAAAGAAATTATATTTGTATCTCAACTTCCTTGTTACAGATATTAATCCCGTCGGACTCCCAGAGTGTTCTTAAAAGTATTCAACACCAAAGATGGAATAAAGTAACCAACCGCTATCTTTTGGATGTGACACTGGAATGTATTCGCTGTAAACGGAGTGGGCAGACAATCATTCTAGTGCAGTTGCATTCCCAGGCAGGCGTTCGCGATAACGAAGAAGTTGATGTCTTAGCAAAGTAAGATGCATCAACAATAATTGTTTTCGATTTGAAATTACCGTACACAGACTGCTTACGTGAATTCTAGAGCCACGGAAAACAGCACTGGCAGGAGATGTGGAATGCGTCCCAACAAACGAAAGGTAGATATTATGCGACATTACAATCTCAAATAGCTACAAGACTGTGGTTTTTCAAGACTCATTTGGACCTATCTAGGATTTCCACCATCATCGACTCCTCTTCAGCCGTGCCTTTTTTCCTGTACATGTGTAGAGAATCAACATTTACGATTCCCCTGCATGTGAGAATGATTCCGAGTCAGAACCTGATGCACACCACACCTTGTTTTCGTGTTCCAAATTTGACAATGAACGATCTGAATTTGTGAAAACTTTCATGAGTATGTGTTATCTCCTCCCCCAAAGAGCGTCTTTTCTTTCGGTTTCTAAAGACATTCGCCTATATATTGACAATTTACTTAAGACTGTAGGGAAAAATATATAGGACTAATATTATCATTTATCTGTAACACTTAATTTAGGAAACAGTGTAAGTTGATAACATAAATATGGCTAGTAATTTGCCATTCTATTTGTTTAAAATTTGCTGTGGGAAAAATTGACAGCTTGAGCTTTCAGTTTTGTAAATAAGCATCTATGTATTTTCTCTGTACAATTATGTATTCTATGTAAACATGTGTTTTCGATGACTAAATAGAATACGGACTCTGGAGGCCAAATAAAACAAACGAACGTCAAGCAGCTGTACAACAGCATTACATTCACTGTAAGGAATACATTGCGTAGTTCCTTATTTGTAGACGACTTCTCAATTTTCTATTCCTCATTCATCCTCGTCACCTCCATCTCAACTGACGATTGGGAGGTTGGGATAAGGGACAGAAAAAAAAGGCAGTAAAAATGATGGAAGAAACTGCAGTGTTTCTTCTTCGATTGCAGAACACGAGTAAGTGTCTGTTGCAGCTATGACAGAATCTGTTTCCAATGTAGGTGTTACATCGCATAATCTGTATTTCAATTCACTGTAGTTAGACTCGGTTTAGCATCACAACACCACTGTTAAATGGTCCTTTTCCGTCTGTACTTTCTATTATTCGTTGTGCTGTGTCTTTCTGTGACAAGGTATGCCTGTGAAATCGTTGGTCCTGGCATTTGAGGTTTGTTCATGCAACTCCATAAAATTTTGAGTATGAACAACAACAGTTGTACAAACAAATATGATTACAGAATGAGATTTTCACTCTGCAGCGGAGTGTGCGCTGATATGAAACTTCCTGGCAGATTCAGACTGTGTGCCCGACCGAGACTCGAACTCGGGACCTTTGCCTTTCGCGGGCAAGTGCTCTACCAACTGAGCTACCGAAGCACGACTCACGCCCGGTACTCACAGCTTTACTTCTGCCAGAACCTCGTCTCCTACCTTCGGTAGCTCAGTTGGTAGAGCACTTGCCCGCGAAAGGCAAAGGTCCCGAGTTCGAGTCTCGGTCGGGCACACAGTCTTAATCTGCCAGGAAGTTTCATATCAGCGCACACTCCGCTGCAGAGTGAAAATCTCATTCTGGAAACATGCCCCAGGCTGTGGCTAAGCCATATCTCCGCAATATCCTTTCTTTCAGGAGTGCTAGTTCTGCAAGGTTCGCAGGAGAGCTTCTGTAAAGTTTGGAAGGTAGGATACGAGGTTCTGGCAGAAGTAAAGCTGTGAGTACCGGGCGTGAGTCGTGCTTCGGTAGCTCAATTGGTAGAGCACTTGTCCGTGAAAGGCAAAGGTCCCGAGTTCGAGTCTCGGTCGGGCACACAGTCTTAATCTGCCAGGAAGTTTCATATCAGCGCACACTCCGCTGCAGAGTGAAAATCTCATTCTAGAAACATCCCCCAGGCTGTGGCTAAGCCATGTCTCCGCAATATCCTTTCTTTCAGGAGTGCTAGTTCTGCAAGGTTCGCAGGAGAGCTTCTGTAAAATTTGGAATGTAGGAGACGAGGTACTGGCAGAAGTAAAGCTGTGAGTACCGGGCGTGAGTCGTGCTTCGGTAGCTCAGTTGGTAGAGCACTTGTCCACGAAAGGCAAAGGTCCCGAGTTCGAGTCTCGGTCGGGCACACAGTCTTTTACAGCTAGTGTACATTCTGTCGTAGGTCTGATTACAAGCTGTTGTTTTAGTAGAATTGTCTGTTCAACGACGCCGCATACGTCTTCCTGTTACCATTTTATCGTTCCCCGTTGTCGTCATTACCAGCTCCACTACCTTCAAGGCACTGCAGTCGTGGTCTGAGTGGGCACTGTGCAAATACCTGCTTGACTATCTTGATTTTGAGTTTACGTGGATTTCCTCAGGCTTTTGAAACGAATGTAGGAATGAGTCTCCTTAACGGACTGCAGCGACTCCCTTTTCAGTCTCTGTCGAGGTCGACAGAACGTTGAACTTTCAACTTTCGTCCAGTCATCGCTTTACAAATATACAGCGTCATATTACAGGACATTCTCCATAGAAAGCGTAGGTAAGATATCAAATGCTCACGTGTATTCAATGAAAAAAACTATTTACTTACACACACACACACACACACACACACACACACATATATATATATATATATATATATATATATATATATATATATATATATATATAGGAGCAATGACGGGAGAAAGGAGAGTCCTAACTGTCACTCTTCTTATTTTTGCAGTATTTTTTTGAGTAATACTGTAAACACTTACTTAAAAATATTTAATAACAACGTCTGTCGTTTATTTATAAAAACCATAATCCAGTTGTAACCGTAATTCTATAATTACAGCTGAGAACAGGCTGCAGTAATATGCGGTGGCTAATAATACCACGGATATCGGGGATATGCACAAAGGGCTATTGTAATAATGCGTGGACACAGGCTTTGTGTGCGCAAGGTAATAAGGTACACACATTCCATTCTATGAGGCACTTAAATCGCGGAAAATCGGATCGTGTGGTAAGGGACAGTGCACCGCAGCAGGTGTAAATTTCAAAACTGAGAAGCTAAATACCGATAGGACAAATTTTGCGGGTCCTTAAATACAGCACTGCACACTATTATTTAATTTCTCGACATATTCTTCATCTGTAATATGTCATGGTGGGTCACTAATTTATACGGAAACCCGACCGTGTTTTATGTGACATTTAAATGGTTTCGTACGGCTCTGTAGCACGCTCTTCAAAAAATGGTTCAAATGGCTCTGAGCACTATGGGACTTAACTTCTGAGATCATCAGTCTCCTAGAACTTACAACTACTTAAACCTAACTAACCTAAGGACGTCACACACATCCATGCCCGAGGCAGGATTCGAACCTGGGACCGTAGCGGTCGCGCGGTACCAGACTGTAGCGCCCAGAACCGATCGGCCACTTCGCATGCTCTTCAGTCCGTTCTCTAATTAATCTGAAAGAAGCATTAATCCACATGGTAAATGTAAAATGTATGCAACCCAAATGCCTTATTCATCGTGCTGAGGTCCTTTTCCTAAAAATGGTTCAAATGGCTCTGTGCACTATGGGACTTAACTTATAAGGTCTTCAGTCCCCTAGAACTTAGAACTACTTAAACCTAACTAATCTAAGGACATCACACACATCCATGCCCGAGGCAGGATTCGAACCTGGGACCGTGGCGGTCGCGCGGTTCCAGACTGTAGCGCCTAGAACCGCTCGGCCACTGCGGCCGGCGGTCCTTTTCCTCTTCACACATTCACGGGAGGTGTACAGGAGGTGGACAGAATATGGAGACACAAAAAATACAACGCTTTACAGTGCCTAATACGGTGTAGGAAACCCGGTGGCATCTAAAACAGCTTCCACTGTCTTAGAACGGATAAATGTATGTCCAGTATGGTTTTAAAGAGAACTTGATTCCATTCTTCCTGCAAATCGTACCACAAAGACCAGTAACATTGAGATCTGGTGACGGTGGTGGTAAAGGGAGATGTGGCATTTCATACTCTTGCTGACAAAACTTGACCTGGACGATGTGAGCTGTTTGGAAGACAATATCACCATTGGGGAACAATTATTTGACCATGCGATGGACCTGATCAGGCAAAATGCTTAGACGATCCTTGACAGTGATGCGACCTTGCACAGTACCCTTGGAATGGCACGATATGAGTGCCCAAATCGCCGCCGAACCCTCGCCATGTTTCACTCCTGGGACGCAAACTGGACCAGAAGTTGGGAACAACGTGAAACGTGACTCATCCGACGAAATGACTTCCTTTTGTTGCTCCATAGTAAAGGTTTTATGTCCTCGGCACCAGGATTTCGTGTTACAGGCATTTGCATGACTGTAATTCCAGCTCACCCAAAAATTCCCAGCTTAAGAAGATCCTGTTGTTTTGGTGCAGACAAGGTTCACGAGTACGACGTTGAGTTCTGCAGTGACTTTTACAGCCGTTGTCCTCTTACTTTTCGTAACACACATTTTGCAAAAGCTTTGTGACTTAGCGGATGATAATTTTCCCGTTTACTGCATACACTGTAAATCTTCGGTACGGTGCCTCTCGATACAACAAACACTTCTGCTACCTTCGTTACGGTAGAACCCACCATACGAGCCGGCCGCTGTGGCCGAGCGGTTCTAGGCGCTTCAGTCCGGAACCACGCGGCTGCTACGGTCGCAGGTTCCAGTCCTGCCTCGAGCATGGATATGTGTGATGTCCTTACGTTACAACTACAGTTCCTGACCGAGGTAGCCTATAAAAGCATCCGATCACCATTTTTGACCGTTCTTTGATACTCAGTTTCACCCAGAGGGCCTCCATCAGCGGCCCAACATTGGAGCTCCCAATGACAAGCATACCCACCCTCTGTACTTGTCCGGACTGAGCAGGAAAATTGACCGCTGGCCCAACTGGAGAAGCATCCCGTGCTGGCTCAAGAGTTATCATCAACATTGGGTAGCCCCTCGTACCTGTTGCTAAGACCTCACCGCTAGCTCCCTCTTTCGCCTTCCGCCCAGTGACGCGCGAGACCACCACTGCCTGCCACCCACTCTGGAGTGAGGACGGACCGGTCAGATATTGCGTATCAGAAGCCGCAGCGACGTCTGGGTCACCAGGGGATTCCAGTGGCACCAAAGGTGTCGTAGGTCTCGTCACTGGTGCCCCGACGATACCCGTACTTTGAGCATTAGCTAGAAGCTTATCGACGGTAGCCAACGCAGCTTCCACCTGTTTACGGACAGCAGCTAACTCTCCTTGTATCCGCTGACAACAAGCACAGTCCCTAGCCATATCGTACTGTGTATAAAATAGATATAAGGTCTCAAATGGCGCTGCTGAGTTTGAAAATATACAAATGGAGAATAAAGTAACACTAAAAGTTGCTGAGCAGATTTCTCACTGGAGTGAGACCGCAAGCTATTCAACAGATATAAATTTCTGTACTGAAGATGATGTATTTACAGATACCTGTTATTAGAAGCTGGCCGGGTTGGTCGAGCGATTCTAGGTGCTACAGTCTGGAACCGTGCGACCTCTACGGTCGCAGGTTCGAATCCTGCCTCGGGCATGGATGTGTGTGATGTCCTTAGGTTAGTTAGGTTTAATTAGTTCTAAGTTCTAGGAGACTGATGACCTCAGATGTTAAATCCCATTGTGCTAAGAGCCGTTTAGACCACCATACGAGCACTAACAATGTGACCATGTTCCATCTCACTTAGCTCGGACATAAATGCCCTCACAACTGTACAGAAAACTGGTATGACGACGACTGACACATGCAACCCATTGAGGACACTGTGGTTAGATACAGAAGCCCAACCTGCAGGCTTGGCTACCAACTGCATTTAGTTACAAGTATGTATTTCTCGCTTTGTTTCCGTATTTTTGTCCAACCGCTGTACGTCACGAAGGACGTGGGTCAATAACCCTGCTATAACAACTGAAAACAAAAACATACATCTAAAGGAGGAGCAGGAAGAACGAGAACAGGAGTAGTAGTAGTAGTAGTAGTAAACGAGGAAGAAGAAGAAGAAGAAGAAGAAGAATAGTTACGCAATTTCCCCAAATTTCGACAGTTCATTCGGTACCTACAGTCGTTAATCTTAATTTTTATAAACTGACCGTAAAGGAAGGCGAAAACTGCGCTATTTCGTTTCTTAGTTGTTACTGTAGTTAAGGTACTCGAAGTGAGCAAAGATCATGTTGGACAATTGTTTTTATTGTTTAAAGTAATACATGATGGTTAATACTACGTTGGCAGTTAACATCTGTAGCAGAAAAACCACGACCACCAACTAGCGTATAATGTTTGTTTTCAAAATTATGGTACGTGTTCTGAATTTATAAAAACTATGCATACATGACGCTTTAATTAGCATAATTATTTTGGACGAAATTAATTTTAAATTAGTTTTAATGTTCAATTTATTTTGTTACGGGCGTTCTTAATAAGGGAAATTAACTGGTGTACAAACTGAATGCGATTCCAATTATATCCACCACTATCGCAAAATTCTGTAATGATAACATGGAAAATATTTCCCCTACTTTGATGTCGCGTGCATAAGATACTTTCGCGATTTATAGAAGTGCAGAGAAAACGGGACATTTTAGCGGGAGAAGACAGACACCGCTGGCAAGTAAGAAAAATGTATAATCCATTAAATTTCGGGCATGCAACCGCGCAAATAAAATTTCCTCCACTGATATTTCGGCCGCGTATCGTCCGGCCATCCTCAGAGTGAGTCACAAGACTGACGACAAGATGCCAAGCGCGGCCTTATTTGCTCCACCGCGGCGGTACTGCGCATGCGGGTCACAGATGCTGGTCGGCGGCAAAGAAATACGCTTACACATGCGCCGCCTGTGGCGAAGGCGTACAGACATTCGATTCGCTCATCGATGTATGGGCGGCGGTGACACCATGACGACTTCTCTGCAGTTTAATTACCCCAAGAGCCGGATTCCATGCTTTGTCCAAATTACAACCATTATCTCTATTTATTAAATTATTAGCTAATCTAATCTCTAAAGCTTTCTTGAAGACAGATTCCCGAAAAGAAGCGGTGGATGTTAAAATCTTCACATCACTGTAATTCATGGAATGCCTTGTATCAATACAATTTTCGACCACGCTGTAATAAGCGTGTGTATCTTAGATGCTCCAAGGACCTCTCATGAACGGTGCGTGTTATTTGACCTATGTACTTCTTCTTACAATTTCCGCAAGGAATCTGATACACACCCTCTTTACGAAGCTGTAAATCGTCCTTCACAGAGACGAGTAAAGCTGCAATCTTTGTGTGTGGGGGGGAGGGGAGGGGTGGAGGGGGGCGGATGATCACCTTAACACAATGTTTCTCAAGAATACGGCCTATCTTCGAGGAAAGAGCACCCACATAGGGCAAAAACGCACAAGATCTGAAGGAAATACTATCTTCTTCCCCAACACATACCTGCATTTTAGGTTTTGCATCGAATGGCTCTACGAATTTCTTGCGGAGAAGATCCATTCGATTTACAAATGCTCTTGAGGTATGTGAGCTCTTCTTGCAAATTGTCTTTATCGGATATACAGTGCGCCCGATGCACTAAGGTCTTGAGGACACCTATGGTCTGTGAAGAGTGATGGCAGCTACTGGCATGAAGATACAGATTTGTGTGTGATGGTTTCCGATATACGACATGTCCTGATGTGCCATCGCCTTTACGGCGAACGACAACATCCAAAAAGGGGAGGCAGTCGTCTTTTTCTATTTCCATAGTAAATTTAATGCTAGCACGGATGGAATTCAAATGCTCAAGAAATCGATGTAATTAGTCCATCCCACGGGACCAACCACGAATGTATAGTCCACGTGCCTCCAGAAGACCGTTGGTCCAAAGTATGCCCTGGACGCCTGTTAACCGTATTATCTGTATAATGTATGTTCATAGTAGCTGTGTTTCTCCGTTCTGTTCTAGGATCAAATGTTTGATGTTCGTTGCAAATGTTAAGGAACGCTAAATGTACACCTTCGTGTCACCTTAGCGCAGGAGTTACCAGTGTGACACCGTGAGACGCGTTCTGCTCATACGGCTCTATAGCTGCCGTCGATTAAAAAGCGAACTATTCCTATACAGGCGAGTATCAGTTTCGCAAGAGTAAACAGAGGCGGGATGAACACAGGCGCTGAGATGGTCAGTCCGGGGAATTGCGGCATTGTCAATACGTGGACGGGTGGCTGTTGACAGTGGCGGCTGGAATTACTGAGCATTGACCGCTGTTGCTACTGCCGCCGGCCCTGACCGCTCACCGTGTCTCTCCGCCCATGACGGACACCGCAGCAACACGGCCGCTGCGGTTTCACGCCACGCTGGAACCAGAACACAGGCCCGCACGCGAAAAATACTGCTGGCACGCTAGTACTTTGCCACTCTGCGGCTTCCCTCAGGGACTCCCCGGCCGTTTCGCTGATGGCCGTCATTAAAGTGCCAGAGATAGGCTCACCTGTGCCGGAATAAAGCAGCCTACACCTACCGCACACTTCATTGCTCGATAAAGCGCAAATAATTTTTGCTGACAGATGTATCACTTTCAAATGCCTTTATTGGGTGGGGGTGGGGCGGGGGGGGGGGGGGGCGGCGCTTCTTCGTCACAGACGTCACACCTCAGCAATATTGTATTTTGTTTTGGAATACACAGGATATTTTCCGATCAATTTTCCACTCATCTGTGTTTGCTATTTATCTTATATGCAGCCGATTTGGACACCTTTAATGGCTCCATCTTCGGGAACTTTGCAACAGATATCGAAATTAAATACATTTTGTTGCTGTACCTAAGCATCCTCTAATCTAGTAAATATAAGACAAGTGTCTGTAGGAATTTCGACTTAAAACTTCCGATGAATTTGTCTGGGCTTTTTCTAGAATTTTTTTGACTGGTTCAGGAGAGTAGTTTCCAGTCGTTCCGCGGACGTTTTTGCGGATAAATCTTATTGCTGGGAGTCTTATTATGCGTCTATAAAATTTGGATCTTCTTTTTTCTTCTTAGATGTCTGTGGCGAGATTGCTCCTTTTTTTTCCTTCCGCAATTTTAGTCTGCAACCATCATATACGATGTCGCAAAGTAACTCAGCTGAAAATGAAAGTGGTAAAAATGATTCGAATGGCTCTGAGCACTATGGGACTTAACTTCTGAGGCCATCAGTCCCCTAGAACTTAGAACTACTTGCACCTAACTAACCTAAGAACATCACACACATCCATGCCCGAAGCAGGATTCGGATCTGTGACCGTACCGGTCGCTCGGTTCTAGACTGTAGCGCCTAGAACCGCTCGGCCACTACGGCCGGTGAAAGTGGTAAGTTGTAACAGGATCGCAATCTTCAGTATGGAGTATACACACAGTAAAAAAAAGACAGTACACGAATGATAGGTCAGCGTAACTTCCGATTTTGTACGGTTTTCGTAACGCACAGAGATTGATTATATTTATCGCATTTGATTGCTTTGGTTGTACCGGTGTTTATGACTTGGCGAAATCAGCTCAGAGGATAACGAAGGCAGCGTAATTTATTTTTTTAAACGTAGTTAAGTGCCATTTTTACAGAATCTAAAAAGAGCTTTACACAACATTTAAACTGCAGTTAAATTACATTTACTGGCTTGCTAAGGGACACTAATGCCAGAATATTTCTCGCTAATGCTTTTTTACCTCTAATTAATCGACCGTGTTTCATTCTATGAGGGGACAACGGCTTGCTTAGGTCGCATACCGTTGTTATTTGCGCCTGATCCATAGTGCACCTTTGTAATGGCTCTGCTTTCCCAGGCTTTCGTTTAACCCTGATTCACACCCTCACAAGTCAGTAAGGAATAACTTGAGCTCCTGAATTCGTCGATATCTTACGAGTCTAATTGTCCGGAGGCTTAGTTTAGCCCAAAAGAGACTCCTCTTAACGAATTGCTGCTTATTTCAATTTTTCTTTTACCACAGACCTCCAGCATCCTTTCCCTTTTTAAATTTTTTGTTGCATTTCACGCATATAGATGGAGTTCATCTGTGATCGAGAGAAGGAGAGACTAGAAACAGTATCATACTCTCAAAAAGCATTAACTTTGACTGCACACAAATTTGTGACATACACAATAGGTTGTTCTGAGAAGAACACACAAGTTACTGGATTTGTTTAGCCACTGGTATTTTACTGAGGGAACGGGCTGTGCTGGAACTAAAGGTATCCATTTAAAATGTTGGTAAAAATAGGTTTATAGTACTTTAGAATCAAATTATTAATCATCCTTTAGATCCTTAAATGGGAATGTTATATTTCTCTCCGCAAAAGTCTAAAATTTGATTAGACTGGTTTAAAGCTGATATTTTCTTTTAATTTTTTGGATAATACAGAGCAGCTTTTATCTTTGTAGCTTAGTGTTAGTAGATCACTTGAACTCAGGACAGTCATTTTTCTTTTGTAGGTAGTCTTGTGTGCACTCACAGGACACACTGTTTGTGGTGAGTTGTATTTTTGTAGGACGTGAACTCAAACAGTCGCCATTACCAGGCGACAATACAGTCCCTCTTCGTAAATAAAATTACTATGATTTCACACTATGTATCATTTCTGATTAAGTGAGATTGAGACAAATACGTAGACAGGCAGCGTCAGACTAAGAGCAAGCGAATTTAGAATATCACGTCGTGTTTTGGGAATTACATTCCAATTTCCTTCTTATTTATTTTTTTAACTTGCAAATTTTTACATGTAAAAGTATTGCTTGTAGTTCGTGATGTCTGTACGCAGTACTGCACCAGTGTAGGTCGGCCAAGCGGAGAATATATCTGTAAAGGGTGTCCATTTTTTTGAACTTTTTAATACACAACCGCATATTTTCAACATGCAGGAGAGCAGAAACTCCCAACGTTCCATTATCCTGCATGAACAAAATTTAGGCGTATTCCTCCGTTAACAAACTGAGCTCCGCGCATGCCACTAGAGAAAAGAAGGTAACGACGGCTATGTGTGATTACTGGTATTACGTTATTACTGTCATCGACATTTCATGAGGTTGAAAAAGGAAACTGTCTATTTATTTCAAGAGTACATTGTCATACCATGGTGACGAAATGGAAGTATATGAGACCTCACCAGTAAGCAATGGTCAGTACATTTGTTTTTCCACCTAGTGATGAGAATGTTATTCCCAAAACGCCATATGATATTGATAAGGAATTGAATTGCGAATGAAAACACTTATTTATTAAATGCAGTTTCTTTGGGAAGTAGTTATAAAAATTAAACATTAAACGTTATTCCAACAGATTATTCTATTCCCTGATGTTGTTATTAGTCTAGTGATAAAATGTGATAGTTTTTCACAGAACAAGACTCCATTCAGTGTCGTCCCGCTATTCGGCACCGCGACGCAACTGCGCTGTCTTCCGAGTGTCTCGAATCTTTGCAGCCTGCATTCTAAGTCGTTAAGCTTTAGTGACGCGAGAAAATAACCTCCGGTTTCTGCCACCGCTGGAATGGAACAGTGCTGCAACCTCGGGAAGTTTCGCCAGGCGTTCGTGGTCTCTGCGAAACGGCTTCTTGCGCCGTTGACTCCAACTTGGTCGTTTCTTGTGTTTCAGGAACTTTCCGAGCTCCTCGGCAGTAGGAGGTATTCGTTACAGCCTGCCTATTTTCGGCTTTCTTACGAAAATGTTGTCGCTTCAAATAAGTGCAATCCAAGGTAATAAACAAAAATAATATTACTTGGGGGAAGCTTCCTTTGAAAACAGATGAAAGAGACTGTCATCACCACGTATTATTAAAGCGTGATTTATCTCAGGCATATAACTGGAGCCTTTTTTTTTTTAGGATTCCTCACCTCATTCGGTAAAAATGTATGTCTGTCTGACAGTTACAATCCCTTTTTCTCGGGAACTTGTAGACATATCATGTTAAAATTTATATCACATAATACAGTCTACGGTCCCCGGGCGGTGTAAAATATTTAAGCTTATAAATCAATGTAGTCAAAAGATACGGTCATTTATGTCACATATTGTAATACGTTGCCAGTGTCGATATCGGCAACAGGCAAAAATCGCCGAAATTCTCGATGCCACACAGGATGGTCCTAAACTATATGTCAAACACGTAACGGCAGGGGACCAAAACAATCAGATGTCGTATAGGAATGTGAGCAGGTAGAGAGCACTAATGACTGCGGAGTATAAAAGCACTTCGCTAGATCGCTTCATTATTTCCCGCACGAATCTCGAAGAGCATGCATCGTTTCATCAATGCGCATCTGACCGACATGAAATTAATGTTCGAGGCTGCACAAGGAAATGGATTAGCTGCTCAAAGGATGGACACGAAGCGATTTCCGGATAGGAATGTGCCGGATCTCCGAACATTCGAACGTCTTCATCGGAAGTTACGCACTAGTGGACCGTTTTATGCTTCCACGCGTGGAAATGCCATTGAAAAATATCACAGAACTCCTGCAGTGGAAGAAATAATACTGAACACAGTAGAAGATACTCCTTCGACAACCTCGAGAGTTGTATGTGAGCCATCAAAGTGCTTTGAGGACTTTACACGAAGACGGAATGCATCCGTGTCATTTACAGGGAGTGCAGGCAATGACCCACGTCTCAACTTTGCTCATTGGTACCTACAGCTGACTGCAGCCAATGAAAGCTTCCCTATAGGTGTTTTATTTACCGATCAGGTTACCTTTACGCGATCGGGTATGTTGAACATCCGTAATTCTCATGGTAGCCCACATGGCACAATAGCACACGCCTACTAAGCAAGGTTCCCCATTAATGTTTGGACAGGCATTGTACACAATAACTTAGTAGGACCGTACATTCTATCTAGTCGCTTAACTGGCCACACATACATCATCTTCACCTGTACTTCCGGGCTATGGTCCTGTAGCTGTCCGCTGACGAATGTGTTTCCAGCACGATGGAGCCCCAGCTCACTTCACTCGATAAGTTACGAATCAGCTGGATGCCATCTACGGCCAGAAATGGATAGGACTAGTCAGTATAGTTACTTGGCCACTGTGTTCTCCCGATTTAGCCTGCGTGGGATCATGTGGAAAGCCTGGTGTGTGAGACTCCCGTCACATCTGAAGAAGATCTACTTGCCCGCGTGTCTATTACTGCTACACGTGGCTGACGTCTTTTCTAATGCACGCCGATCCATGCACCGTCGCTGTGATTCGTGTATTGCTGCTGGTGGTCGCTCTTTCAAGCACCTATTGTAAACTATTAATAAATTTCTGATGTCATTTGTCTTTACATGCCTTTTCAGTATCCTACGATTCATACAGCTGGACGAGCTAGAGCGGTAATGTGTCATTACCGCATACACAGATTCGTATACGAAATCTGCTTATTTAGCTCCCCTCTACCTGCCTTTACATTTTTGACACATAGTTTAGGACCACCCTGTATACTGGTACATAATTAAGCCGATGCGGAACCTTCGGTGCGTGAGTCCTATTCGCACTTACCCGATTTCAAAAAAGTGGTTCAAATGGCTCTGAGCACTATGAAACTTAACAATTGGTTCAAATGGCTCTGAGCACTATGGGACTCAACATCTGAGGTCATCAGTCCCCTAGAACTTAGAACTACTTAAACCTAACTAACCTAAGGACATCACACACATCCATGCGCGATGCAGGATTCGAAGCTGCGACCGTAGCAGCAGCGTGCTTCCGGACTGTAGCGCCTAGAACCGCTCGGCCACAGCGGCCGGCTACCCGGATTTTTTGACATATTTCTTCATTTAATTGATATCTTTTGTCATACCAGCGTGACCTGGAATGTGCACTGCATTTTGCAGTAGCACTTCATTTAATCCGTAAGGGAGACTCGCAGCACCCTTTATAATATTTTATATTACATTCAGCTCTGACTAGGACGTGGCCAGAGTGTTTGGTTAAGGAATCCAGAGAAGCATTGGAAGGATCATAACAGGTTGATATAGACCGTACGATTACGTAACAGTAACAGTCATTCACAGGGACTTTACGTGAAAATCACTGGAAGGACATGACATTTACTCTCGCAAACTTTTGTATGATGTATTGAGAGCATCGGTATTTGAGGGTACTGAGTGCAAATATTCTAGTGTCTCTACCTCTGTGAAAATATTCTACTTTATCCATCTCATGCCCCAATGGGCCATCTAGCAAATGGGACAGTTTAGGACTGCTGTCATTTTCTCTCATTGCATACACCAATAACAAATGGCAGAGAGTATCATTTGTTTCTTTCTCGTTTACTTTTTACACTTAAGAGAAGAAGATGGTTATTCCTTAGTTTCCAGTTAAATTCTTTATGTATGTAATCGGATTATGGTAATAATCGAGTGTGTGATTGTTCCATATCACGTTGAATAAACGGAAAATCGGGGAAGTGGTAAAACAGACATCGTAAACACAGTTATGACTAAGGGAAGAGTGTCAAAGAAATTATGAAAGATTTGAATTGATAAATAGTCGGAAAAAACTAATATTTCCCGAGAACGCAGTAAATTTCAGGTATTGGTTTTCAGGGATTAATCAAAGGACACTCTTCCCTTACCAATCTAACACACACATACGATTAAAGTAATAATGTTACAGACAGAGACGTACAAGCAAGTAATTTTTCCATAGTTAACGTAACATATCCCTCGCATCTAATCAATAACTAAAAGAGCATAGAAGCAGATGCAGGTGGGTATTCGGTTAAGGGCAGATGACGGTCGATAAAGGGGCTGAGTTACATGTGTCTGTTTTGAAAGTTCGACCTGTTTTACATTGAGTATCTTACATTCGGTTTTTAACCTGATTGCTAGAATCTGAAAATTCCGTTGTACTTTTCACCGTATGCCAAACTCTTGGTCATGTAGAAAGTAGACTGAACGTTGCCGCAAAGCTTCATGTAATTAATTTTCTCGTACCAACGCCACCTAGAGCCTGAGGGATTTATAGCAACACTTCATTTATATAGTAGAGGAGAGTTTCAGAATCCCGTATCTCTTTAATTTTTAATATGAGACACAGTTCTGAGTCGATCGGAAAGTGGCTTCAGCTGAGGATATGATAACATAAGTAAGGGTATTGTAACTCGGGAGGCAAGTGATACAATACGGCATGTGACTACGACAGTCTTTGTATATTTGTTTTAAATGTTACTAGTGACTGTTATTTCTGCTGTGTTAGAAGGTACATGTGGTCGTTGCATACGCCACATTAGTATTTAAGGCAAGTAGACGAGTGGAAAAATTATCGCTTAATATCTCGGTCGTTGCTTTTACAGTTCCCGCGTCTCTAGCACCCAGTCCATTTAAACCTTTTTCTGTCTCTGCCCACTCCTCCCCCCCTCCCTCCCCCTCACAATCTTTTAGGAGATACACAGTTGGTTTCAGCAGTATTTTACGTTGATAACAGCACGTGGTGCAATTCTGCCTCCGAACTCCGTAATGTGACTGAGAAAAAAAAATACCGACCTATATTGCCGCCACGGCTCTCGGTATTAATACAGACCGCTTTCGCGCGTTGCTGTGAAGACGAATGTTTGCGCAGAGTGTGGTGTGTGAATGCGGAATGAATTCACGCACCGTTTCGTTCTTGATACATTCGAATGAAGACACTGTAGGGAGAAGAAAAAAAAATTTCTGACGGATGGACGCATATGTTTCATGGCGTCAGTACGGAAAACTGCGCGAGATAAAACTGATGGAAGCAACATTCATTTACGAGTGATATACCACGGAACTGATGGAAGCAGATAATTATTCTGTTCTCACGTAACAGTAAGTTGCAGCTTACCATTGGTAACCAAGCGGTCCTACGGAAAATTGTATTTTATGTTTTGAAGCTGTACGTCCGCATTAAAGGAACTCCTAGTGAAACATTGTGTGAGTGCGTTACTGATACGAACCATTTATTAATGTATTGGTACATTACTTTACTTTATTGTTTCGGTTTAGCGTTAGGTGGATCTAGGTGACGTCCTTATTGGTTTGATTGGTTGGTTGGTTGCTTGATTTGGGAGAGGGGCCAAACAGTGAGGTCATCGGTCCCATCGGATGAGAGAAGGATGAGGAAGGAAATCGGCCGTGCTTTTTCAAAGGAACCATCCCAGCATTCGCCTGAAGTGATTTAGGGAAATCACAGAAAACCTAAATCACGATGATCTGGCGCGGGTTTGATCGGTCGTGCTCCCTAATACGAGTATTGCGTATTAATCATTGCGCCACCTCGCTCAGTCATCGGTATGATTCTTTGAATTACGTTCACATGACTACCGTTTCTGACACCATGCTCTAGTTAAACATTTGAATGTCTATGTTTTGGTTGTGTGTGTGTGCGTGCGTGCGTGTGTGCGTGTGTGTGTGTGTGTGTGTGTGTGTGTGTGTGTGTGTGTTAAAGAAATGGCTCAGAGCACTATGGGATTTAAGCTCTGAGGTCATCAGTCTCTTGTTGTTGTTGTTGTTGTTGTGGTCTTCAGTCCTGAGACTGGTTTGATGCAGCTCTCCATGCTACTCTATCCTGTGCAAGCTTCTTCATCTCCCAGTACCTACTGCAACCTACATCCTTCAGAATCTGCTTAGTGTATTCATCTCTTGGTCTCCCCCTACGATTTTTACCCTCCACGCTGCCCTCCAATACTAAATTGGTGATCCCTTGATGCCTCAGAACATGTCCTACCAACCGATCCCTTCTGGTCAAGGTGTGCCACAAACTTCTCTTCTCCCCAATCCTATTCAATACTTCCTCATTAGTTATGTGATCTACCCATCTAATCGTCAGCATTCTTCTGTAGCACCACATTTCGAAAGCTTCTATTCTCTTCTTGTCCAAACTATTTACCGTCCATGTTTTACTTCCATACATGGCTACACTCCACACAAATACTTTCAGAGATGACTTCCTGATACTTAAATCCATACTCGATGTTAACAAATTTTTCTTCTTCAGAAACGCTTTCCTTGCCATTGCCAGTCTACATTTTATATCCTCTCTACTTCGACCATCATCGGTTATTTTACTCCCTAAATAGCAAAACTCCTTTACTACTTTAAGTGTCTCATTTCCTAATCTAATTCCCTCAGCATCACCCGACTTAATTCGACTACATTCCATTATCCTCGTTTTGCTTTTGTTGATGTTCATCTTATATCCCCCCTTCAAGATACCATCCATTCCGTTCAACTGTTCTTCTAAGTCCTTTGCTGTCTCTGACAGAATTACAATGTCATCGGCGAACCTCAAAGTTTTTATTTCTTCTCCATGGATTTTAATACCTACTCCGAATTTTTCTTTTGTTTCCTTTACTGCTTGCTCAATATACAGATTGAACAACATCGGGGAGAGGCTACAACCCTGTCTTACTCCTTCAGTCTCTTAGAAGAACTTAAACCTAACTAAACTGAGGACATCACACACATCCATGCACAGGCAGGATTCGAACCTGCGACCGTAGCGGTCGCGCGGTTCCAGACTGAAGCGCCTAGAAACTCTCGGCCACAGCTGCTGGCGTGTGTTTGTTAATCTGTGCCCTCGCAACTCGTTGTGGCATTCCGAAGGGTAAAAATGAAATTGTGATTACCACAGCACAAACATTTACTTTGTCTTGCATACTTTCACAGGAAGCCTTGGGGTATTGCGTCGAGGTGATTTCGAAACAACAGAGTGGCTGAAAAACCTAGACATTCAACTTTCACTTTATCTTTTGTTTGTATTACTAGTTGTCTTCACATTTTGTTTGTAATTTCTATAGCGTCATAACTGTGTCCTCATTTGTGATTTTCCAAAAGCATAATATGTTAAATAATCGGAATTTTGCTACAAGAAAGAATCACACTTGGATAAACAATCGTTAACCTCTGAATCTTCATACATGGAATGTATAGGATCTAAACGTATTTTATTCAGAAGGTGCATAATTCTTTCACAATCTCGTGTATGTTATATGTCATTCATTTGAAAGACCAGAAGGAACAGCAACTGTGCGTGTCAGAGAATTTTAGTTGTATTAAATACTTGGTTATGAGATATAAGAGAGGTACATCTTCTTTAGAAATTAGTGAAATGGAAAAGTCTTCTTACTCAGTTGTTAACTTTGGTAGATTTTTTAGTTTTGTGGGCTTGTATTGGAATTTAAATTCCTTATGAACACAATTTCCACTTGTGGGTATGTTTTCAGTTTCGAAAGATTTATGTTGTTTTGTTAACTGGTCTCTGCTCAGCAGCAAGCACTGACGTTTCGTAATTCTTTTATATTACTTCCGCAATTAACAATAACAGTTTTTCGCTAACATACAGAACTCCGTGGAAGTCACTGGAGAGAAGAACGTAACTCCAGATGTGTGTGTGCTTAACAGTGTTCGGTTATTATTCTCATCGACATTTCATGAATTTGAGAAAATAAGGCTCTTAATTATTCCAAGAACTGGGAGTCATCCCTTGGTGGCAAAATGGAGGGTTATGGAGGTCAACTACCTCTCTCTTCCAATATGGTGATTATTTCAAAGTTTCTAGTCTTTTTGAAAACATTTTTAATTTACAATGAATTGACGGATAAGGTTAGGGACTGATAAATGATGCACAAAAAGTGCAGTAATTTTTGTCATTCACTCTGTATTAAGATATTATATATTCATTATTTATCGTTTGGGTTAATTATCTTTCAGTCGTCAGTAATTTATTTTTTGCCTCAAAGCTACACGTGAAATGGGTAATATAACTTACTTCTACGTCGCACACTGATACATAAAACCGATATGAAATAGTTGCAGCAAAATACATTTTTTTCTCTATTGTAGCTACGAATAAATGTACATGTTGGCAGATGCGCTTTGTGATTAAATTATAAATATCTGCGTTATATTTCTGTTTTCTTTGCAGAAGTGCGACGAGTCATGACGATCCTGGAACGCCACAGTTACGGGCAGACTTCGTGAAACATTTTTTTTAATCCGTTAGCAAACTTCACTCAAGTTATTCCATCAGAACATATTCGCTCGTACATTTATTTAATTATTCATAACGACGATTGTGATGTTAAGCTGTGTGTTTCGTTCATTTATTTCTTGTAATAGTTCATTACAAATATTTTTTATCACCTTTAGTATTAATTCTTAAATATACCTTAACAGGAAGTATGACTGCGCTTTAATCACTTTTCCATTTCTTACAGTCTTTATTTGACGCACGCACAATGAATTTTTTCTCGAGATTTACTTTGAGATTTCATTTCACTGCAATGTCTATTTTCCACTGGCCTTTGTTAGTGTTCTTTTATGCGTAATATGGGCTGCTTTTTCCAGGATGGTATATAACGATGTTATTTCTTTGAGAGAGAACGCTTTCCGTTGTGTGGAAGCGACGTGCACGAGAATTTATGTCGTCGTGCCGCGGGTGACAAGGGATTAAGCACTGTTCTAGGAATTGTGCTTTTCAAAATGTCAACCTGGGTTAAAGCTTCACCTGAAAATGCTATTAACGATTTCCTGCCTCACGCTGTCCAGTCAGAGATTGCGTTCCGCCTCTAAGGACCTGGTTTTCATTAGGGCACTGAAACTTTCCTGAGTTATCTCTAACTTAATTTTTGGGATCACGCACAAGCGAGCACGTATTACCGAAAATACTAGAGTCTTCTGTATAAACGTGGACATGACTTAATAAAGCTCATCCTGTTTGTCATCGGCAGTCTGTTCCGTTAATATTCCAAGTAATTACGTAAACTTTTATGCGTTAATGCAACGATTTTTTTAAATTAATTAATGAAATTAAGAAAGATGTGACGTACTTTTATTGAAAAAATTGGATATGAAAAAATCTTTAAGATGCACAGTGGGAATTTCCAGCTCTTTATCCATAAAGTATTTCCTTCTTTTTTTGCCCTGTCTTGTTGAGAGAGTAAACTGAAGGTTGTACAGGGATAATTTGGATAATTTTGCTGTAATTCTGAAAATTTCGCCAGTAGCTGCTTGTGTTTGACAGTGAAATAAGGGAAGTGTGCGCAAGTTTGTAAGGAAGTGCATTGCGCTGCATTTTCGCTTATAACGACGCGATGAAGCCACTTGAAAACCGGCAAGCAAGCAACAGCTTATTGAAACAAGAGCAACAATTAATCGTTTCTGACAACGCTTTCGCAAGAAGAGACAAAATGCGTTTGACTCAGCACGAAGTACATTTATTCCAGAATGGAAGACAAATACAGCGACGCGAGCAGTGTCTTGCGCTTTTATTCTCTTTTTGTCTATTTAGATATTCTAAAACGTACTTCTGGAAGACTAGAAGTCAGTAAATGAAAACAAATCTCTTATTTTTGCTCCTCTGCTGCTGTGTTTAGTTACGACTGCTCCGAATAGTTGTCTCATGTCTACCAGTTGCGTGAACTCCAACCAGACATTTGAGGCCACTAGGTGAAAAATCAAAAGACTGCACTTATACAGAAGTCGGTAAACAAACTATCACTCAGTCAGGCAGAGAAAATCTCAAAAATAACATGTGCTGCTATAACTTTTTGCTGCTCGTTACAGACCAATATTTTTACCGTGCCAGTAACTTTCAGGTGTGCTTCTGCGGCGTTTTCATCGTCCGATATTTCAGCTATGAACTGTTTAGCCGTTGTTAGCGATAGTGGTTAAGTGATCTGTGAATGGTGCGCTGTGACTGTGTATTCCTTGAGACATGAATATGATTTTTATATATGCGCCACCCTCCAACTTTTGTTAAACTGTGTTTTTGTACCCTAATTCATTTTAATACAAATATGTAATCAAGTAATTGTAACAAAAATAAATATCGCAAGGAAAAAATAAAGAGACCCGGAACTTCACATGTACACTATTGTTTGGAGAAAGTGAAACTCCAAGATCAAGATATGTAATCACAGTGAAATGTATTTCACTGATTAGGGACCTGGCACTACACAAATGATTAGCATTAGAGACCTGTACATGCACTGTGACTGTGTAAATTCAGTACGGAACAGCTCCATGACATATTGCAATCAGAGCCGCTAGACATCGTGGTGTGGAATCAAAGAGAGCCTGGATGTACTGCTCGAGAATACTCTGCTAAGCGCCCTAGCGCATCATCTTCGGCTGCCAGAGGATCTGAACGAACAAGTTGCCGACCGACCATTTTCCTGACATGTTTGATAGGTGACATGTCAGGCGAACGGGGAGGCCAGGGAAGCAGTGGTACTCGTCGTTCTTCGAAGAAGATTTGCACATTCCTCGTCGCATATGGCCGGGCGTTGTCCTGCTGAAATATGGCATGCCGATCTGCCAGCAGCAAGCGTATTGCCTCGTTCTGTAAAACCTCCCTGGTATAGCGGTAACTTTTCAGATTGCCCTCGAGACGTAGGAGGCGAGAACGCGTGTTATACGCATTGGAGCCCCAAACCGTCACACTTGGCGTTTTTCCATCACGCCGCTCAACATGGTAGTCTGCTGGATACCGTTCCCCACGGCAGCGTCGAATGCGTATGCGGCCATTACTGTTGGACAAGTCAGAGCGGGACTCGTCTGAGAACATTACATTTTGCCACTCGGCACTCCAGTGTCGGCGTTCACGTGCCCATTGCAGTCTCCGGCGTTGGTGGGTTCTGGTCACTGGAAGCCGACACAGTGGCATGCGTGCCACCAGTCCAGCCCACAGAAGACGACGTCGAACCGTTCAAAATGGCTCTGAGCACTATGGGACTTTACTTCTGAGGTCGTCAGTCCCCTAGAACTTAGAACTACTTAAACCTAATTAACCTATGGACATCACACACATCCATGCCCGAGGCAGGATTCGAACCTGCGACCGTAGCGGTCGCGCGATTCCAGACTGTAGCGCCTAGAACCGCTCGGCCACTCCGGCCGGCGTCGAACCGTCGAACCAGACGTGTCCACACCTGTCGTACGCTCCAACTTCGCACCAAAACTGTGGACGAAGCTGTTCCGTCCGTTATGCGCAAGCGCACAAGATGGCGGTCATCTAGCGCTGTATCTTCCAGTACACTGTCGGCGTTGTGTACGTCAGCTTTTCGTGCCGTGCTGCTGACCATTGCTTCTGAGTGTTCAGCTTTTTACTGACATTAGCCGGCCGCTGTGGCCGTGCGGTTCTAGGCCCTTCAGTCCGGAAAATCGCTGCTGCTACGGTCGCAGTTTCGTATCCTGCTTTGGGCATGGGTGTGTGTGTGATGTCCTTAGGTTAGTTAGGTTTAAGTAGTTCTAAGTCTAGGGGACTGATGACCTCAGATGTTAAGTCTCACACTGCTTAGAGCCATTTGAATCATTTTTGAACTGACGGTAGTATATTAGGAGTCGTCAAAAACGCAGGTTGAATTTACAAACCTACAATCAATATGTGTCAGACTCTTTTTTCATTCATATTATCAGGAGATAACGACTCGGAATGCAAATCCGTATGATTAGCCCTTGTCACTGTGATTCGTCTAGTACTAGTATTTCCACCGCTTTTTTTAACGTCACAGTCCTAAAATGATTTATTTTCGTTATTCAACATCTATTATCCATTCATGTCTTGAAATGAAATGTATGTAAGGTAAAGCTGTCATCACCCCAAAGCGTGGTTGAGATGCCGCAGTGGTGTACTAGACACGGTCTTATTCGAGATGGTAAGCCGTTGCCCTTCTCCAACCTTTGAACAGACTTACGCAACCATTTATTGGGGGAACTACATTTAAATGTCGATTCCAAACCGTGGTGCGCTGACTCAATCGAAATAAGTGATAAGCGACAGATAAAAATCATAGCATCGAACAAAGATCGAACC